>NC_132846.1:9445000-10155000 GCF_048164855.1 Canis lupus baileyi | reverse complement strand
AATTATATAAGGCAGATGGAAAAGTTACCTAAAAAGTTGGCTCTGCTGGTGCAGAGATCCTTTGTTATAATACAATTTGAGGACCCTTTTCCAGACTTTCATTATTCCACATGGCAAGGCTTTACTTACATCCCGTGAGCTGTGAGCTGGTCTGGATGTGGGGGCCATTTGTATCAGTTTGAGGCTGTGGCTCTGGATGACCTGGACTGTGCATAGCCATATCTCTGGCCTTTGACATGTTGATGCTGATACTGCAGCAAAATTGATTGGTCAATGATTCACAATCTTTAAAATGGATCAAATCAAATTGGAGTTGCTTCAGTAAATATTTATTTTTATGGCCCAAATATGAATGACTTACTTTCTTCTTTCCTTCCTTTTTTTTCTTTCTCTCTCTCTCTTTTCTATTTCTAGTCACTCCTTTCAGACTAAATTCCTCTTTTTTATTTACACGCTTCAAATGTTTGCAGATGTTGGCTTATTTAGTACGAATATTCACTTAACCAGATCAGCATCTCTAGTTCTCATCCTAATCCCATCGTTTTCGTCCCTCACTACTTGGTGTGGTGGTGTTGTGTCTTCTTCCTTTGTATTTATTTTGTCTTCCAATTAATTTTCTTGTCTGGGGGTTCCTAAGTACCTACAAATAAGAAAAGTATTTCCATTTGAAAGACCCCAATTCCTGGCCTCTTTGTTATAAAGACAAAGGTTTCTCCTCTATTCCACATCAGCCTTCTGTATGTAGTTCAAAATAGCTTTGACCTTTAAGGCTGTGCTGTCACACTGTAAACTCCTATAATAATATTGAACTGGGATCTGTACTCCATGTTTTCATAGCATTTTACGATTATTGACTGGTTATTTCACACAATATCCAAGCAAAGAGGTCTGGATGGGTCTGGACAATAGAAATTTTATTGATGAGGAAACTGACAGAGATACTACCATTTTATCTAGCTACCAGCAACTTAGTGGCAGAAAGCACAGAGACATGCCAAGTAGTGTTGCATTCATTCCACTGAGTAAGTTATTTATGAGGGAGGCATTGCCAATGATCATGCAGACCTTTTGTGTGTGTGGAAGACAGATGAGATAAAATGTGCATCCTAGAGCCAGGTGAGTCAAGTTCAAATACAGGCTTCCCCATTTCCTAATTGGGTCACTTTGTGTAAGTCACTCAAGCTTTCCATGCCTCAATTTCCTAATCTGTAAAACGAAGGCAGCTACTTCATTCTCTAGTTAGGAGAAATAAAGGAATGGTGATGTGTCTCAGATGCACCTGGAAAAGAAATACACACCAAAAAATGCTAATTATTTTTCTGTTACCTATTTCTTTTGTTTTCTTCTTACTTTCCTCTGTAGGCTAATACTAATGTTTGGTGTCTTTCAGGAGCTATGATCATTTGCATTTTTCAAAACTAAAACTCAATTTTATATTCTTCACTAACTGCTCTTTGTCCCTTTTAAAAGAACTTAGCCAATGTTTCTCTGTTCCTGCTAGCACTGAAAACCACCCTTTGCTCTCTCGTTACTGTTCTTGCATGGCTGGAGAGTCTGCCTTGGTACCGCCCACCTTCTACCAGTCACTCTCTCTTCATAGGCTACCGTGAGGGTATAGGTTCATTTATTCATCAAAAAATTATTTAATGATCTCCTTTATGGGCTACAAATTGTACTCTACAAGGGATATAACATTGCACAAGATAGACAAAATGTCTGTTTCCTGGAGGTTTTGATCTACTGAGATTATATTTTTTTCTTTATAACTCCAAAGGGCACATGACAGAGCTTCACCTACCTCCAAGGTTTCTTAAATGAGGCACTTTAAAAATGCTTGTGTTTACTGAAATTTTTGCCTGAAAATACTAGGCTTAGGGCATTTTAGACCTAGATATTAGAACTATACCTATATGTACATATATCTTCTAAAAGACATATCATCCAAATTGGTTAAGACTAATCGATAAAAATTTCTATGATATCCTAAAAGTGATTCTGTGCATAGTGAAAGGTGATTGGATAGCAGATGAAAATCTGAATACAGATAATTCATAAGATTATTTAAGATTATCAATACTGATCTTTCATAAACACAATAGTGTGCCTTATTTTCTCACTAACATATATCTCTTGTAATATTCTGATGTAAATGCTACATCAGCATAAATTCTTTCCATCTTTGTCACGTATAAACACAGCATTTTTACCAGTTCCTACAGAATATCCTAAATTTTGCAGTTGTCCACATACTTTGTCATTTTTTTAAAAAAAGATACTCCTCTAGATCAAGATCAAAAGATTTTTCATACAGCTTATCTTCAACTCTTAGAAGATTGTACCTTTTTCTTATTTTGGTTACAAAGTGAGTGACTAGAAGTTTGAATAACAAGCCATATCTCCTTTGAGAGAGTGAGTATATAAGATGATTCATTCCATGCAAGAATGTTTATATTATTTTATTTTGGTGGTTAGTAAATCATACTATTATTCATTTGAGTTTTTACTATGTCAACTGTTGTTATCAACGTTTTACATGAATGATCTTTTCTTTTCACAGTAACTGAGATAAACACTTCTACCAATCTCATTTTATAAAGAAGGAAGCTAAGATCATGCATATGTAGGTGGGTGGAATGATGACTTGACTCCAGGACTATTTAACATTATAGTCTACTTTTAACTGCAATACCACGTAGCCTCTCAACTGATCTCTTTTGAAAATATCTGAATTTTTTCTCAGAGCAATGTATATTAATAGCTTTAAGTCTTCTATGTGTCATTCAGAAAGGTTTTTTGTATATAGCAGAGGTGAAATTAGAATTTGTAGTTTCTGGTTTTCTAATTTGTGAGCAGCTCTACTGATATTAAGTATGTGGGTAAGACCTACATGATTTAGATTGTAGTCCATAACTGGCAAATGTGAATTGGAATATGTAGTTCCATCAAAATTCATATGACAAACACATATGAGATATAATTACTTTTGTGGCTACTTCCTATAGCTATATGTTTGAATAAAGACTAAAATAAAACTAGGGTAAATTTATTTCTAAAATAGTATGATTTGGCTAGTTTTAACTTAAAAGCAGATATGATCAAAGATGGACATTTCTATCAGTTGATTACTAATGAAAGGTCTTGGAAAAAAATAACTTCACCAGCATAGAACTTAACTGTAGATATAATCAATACTGGTAATGCTCTGTGGAAATAGCAGGGAAGATTTGACACATAATGCTTTCTACTTCTTATAGGTTAGCACATTAAAGAATGTAATGGTTGATTATTTCAGCATTCATCATTTAAAAACAATTATTTGTATTTATAATCTAAGCGTTACTATACCTAGGGATGTTGAAATGGTAGAATACACAAAGCCATTGCTTGGTCTTGACCTTATCTCTTCCATTTCCTATTGACAAAATGCATGCCATCAGAGTTGAAATCTCTCATTTCTCACCCCAGAGTTATATCCATTGTACCCATCCTTACTTCCCTCTGTTCTCCATGTATAAAATATCTTTTCCTCTAGACAAAGTAATTCCCTTCTTTGTGTATTTGACGCCATCCTTCCTCTGACTCAGAGACTTCACTCTGCCACTACTTTCTACTGCCTTTTCTGGCACACAGGCAAAATTAAGCATCTCCCATCTAGAAGTTGAAAAAAAAATGACTAAACCCTTTTTAAACTCTATGCCTACTGTAATCAGAACCCTGTCTTTTTCCTTTCCTTTACTAAACAGGGCTTCAAACAGCCTAGCCTTTCTTCAACTCTTAAACCTATTTGCTTCAAAACTCTCATAATTGGACCTCCTTTTTCGCCACTCCACAGTTAATAGTTTCCCTAAGACATTCACCTCCCAGTTCACAGAGTTAGAGGGTAATTTTCAGTCCTCATCTGTCTTAGCTCTCCAAGGCTTTCAGCACTAGTGGTTTTTCTTATCTTTATTTTCTTTCTTCCCTTAGCATGTGTGACCCACCTCTCCTGAGTCTCCCCACTTTCTGTCTCTTATAATATCTTTCCTTAACTACCTTCTAAAGGCCTTTCCGTAGTGTTCCATCTGTTCCATCTTCTCCCTTCTTATTTGAAATACTTTGTCTGGGTAATCTCGTTGTTTGAAGTAGCATTAATGATCATTTATATTCAAAAGTCTAAAGTTCATTTTGCCCCCCTGAACTCTCTCCAAAATTCCAGGCCCACTTCAAGCTATACCAGCCTAAGACAGAACCCATTGTCTCCCTATCTCTACCCTTGTATCTCAACCACATTTCATGACATGACTCACCACTGACTCAAGTTGAAAGTGAAGGAGTCATTTTAATTATCCCCTATTCTTCATCCCACATCCAATGAATAGTCAAGTCTCACATTAATTACCTTTTAAATAACTCTGAAATATGTTCTTTCCTAACTATCCTGATTGTTATTGGGTAGTTTGCATGCTTTTCAACTCTCACTGGAAAATCTGCCTTCTAAGTTTCAACTCACCTCCATTATCATCCCTTCAGAATCATAATTTGCATTGCTGCCAACACAGTCTGTACAAAATGATGCCACTTCTCTGCTAAAATTCTGCTAGTAACACCCTACTACCAAATGAATAAACGTGAAATTTCTTGGTGATTTCATGAGGAAGCATCTGGCATATCCAGGACTCTGGGGTCTATTTAGTGAGAGGAAGAAGTGTGGACTAGCCATCAACAACCTTTAAACACAGTGATGATGTAGACTGCATGAGAGATGAGAAGAATGAAATGGCAGGAGTACAGAACTCTTTCTGCCAAAGAAAAATTACAGGAACCTGAAAACAATTTCAGGAAGAATCAAGGAGGCAGGCATAGTGACCAATACGCTAAACACCCAAGCTGAATGGGTAGAGAAAGGCTGGGTTCTTAGAAGGCTGGGTTCACACACAAAGGGGGTGATTTTTTTTTTTTAATGTAGCCTTCTTTGTCAAGATCTGGCTTGGGTTTGTTTTCTTATAAATTCTACTGTCTAAAGAGAATAATCAAAACTTCCCTTTGATCTTTTATTTATTTTTAAAAATATTTTATTTATTTATTCATGAGAGACATAGGAAGAGAGGCAGAGACATAGGCAGAGGGAGAAACAAGCTCCTCGAGGGAAGCCCAATGTGGGACTCTATCTCAGGACCCCAGGACCACGCCCTGAGCCAAAGGTAGATGCTCAATCACTGAGTCATACAGGCGTCCCCCCTTTGATCTTTTAGAACTGATATCCCAGAAATTGAGAATGAAAGCTATTTATAGGACTCTTATCAATGTGGACTGGTGCAGTATGGTCCATGAAGAAGATGCATGAATGTTAAAAATTGCACTAGCCATAGAAGTCATTTGCTTGACAAGTTGATCACTTCATAACACAAAGACAAAAAAGTATAGTAATAATGAGGTAATAAATAAGTGAAAGGCCCTGTGCAGCCATAACATATGTTTCAAGACAATGCAGTAAGGTCATGGCATATAACTAATCAGAGTCTCTCAAAAATTGTTTTAACTTATTATATTCATAATAATTCTACATCTCCAGTATCTATTTTCACAGCTTATAGCATAATAACAGAAGATCACTAGAGGGAGAAACTCTCTGAGGCAGGTTGCAATAAGAAGTGACATTAGAGAACAAAGGCTAGGATAGAAAACTAATTAGACACTGGAACTCAAGCACCATAAACCGGGGATGCTAGTGCAGAGGCAAATAGTCCCAGTAACAGCTTTGTATCTTTGAAAGTGGAGAGTTTCTCATGTGGCATAATAGAAAAAGCAATGGATTAGAGTTAGAAAGATCTCTGTTCTGGACCTAACTCCATCACTTACCAGCAGTGAGGTCTTGAGTCTTGACATATAATCTCTCAGTGCTCAATTTTCCCATCCACACAGTGGTAAGAATAGACTACTATTGAATACTTCGCACATTTTAGTTTCATATTATGTGTGTGTGACAGAATATAAGGAAAACATTTTGTAAATAACTGTAAAAAGTGGCATTTTATTTCATGATCAGAATTACTTTTAATCTATTGTCTTTTAAATTAAGTGTGTTGTTTAAAGAACTCTGCCATTCTTTCCTCGTTCCTACAGATACTTTCTCCCTAGATGATGTCTTCTAGTACCATGGTTTTAAATATTAACTGTTTGCAATTGACCCCAAAATTTTTATATACTGATCCTGTCTTTCCAAATGCCATAGCCAACTGCCTATTTAACTATTTAACACCTTCACTTGGAGATACTCAAATGTAATTTGCTTAAAACAGAACTCTTAATTGCACCCTCACTACTGTTTTTCCTCCTACCTTCTCAATTCATCCAATGCCAATACCACACTTTGCTGCACAATTTAAAAATGAAGGTTTTATCCTTGACCTCACTCTTAACCACATACTTTATATCCAGGCCACCAGTGTGGCTTGTTAGCTCCACCTTTGAAAGTTATTTTGAGTCCATCAACTTGCGTCCATTTCCATTGCTACTGCCCCAGCAAGCAAACATCCTTTTTGCACTAACACTACAACAGCTCCTAAATGCTAGCTTGGTTCTTTGGTGATGGTTTCAAAACCATAAATTAGATCATGTCACACCTCCTTCTACCTAATCCCAGATTTTCTATCATACTTAGATAAAGCTGAAGCTTTTTACTCTGGCCCACAAGGCTCTACACAATCTGGCTTTCGCCTATCTCTACAATCTCATTTCCTATCACTGACTCCCAATTATGCTCCTTTTACATTGGCCTTCTTTCCCTTCCTCAAACACATGTGACCTCAAACACATTATTCTAATTGGCCTACCTGAGTGATATATCCACTCCTGTGGAGGAAAGATTTGACCGAGTGATTAACAGAGCCATCAGAATCAAATGGAATGGGAGAAAATAGTATTAAAAAGAAGGGATATAAGCCACATATTCAAAAAGCCAGATTTCCATTATAGTACTAACCTGATGGATTTGTCATCATCAAGATAACCTGTGCCAACAAATACTACTTAAATGTTCAAATGAAAGGGAGCCAATAGAAAATTACATGATTAAAATTACATTTCGATTTAAAATCAAAAGATACAGAGGCACCTGGGTGGTTCAGTCGTAGAGCGTCTGCCTTTGGCTCAAGTTGTGATCCCAGGGTCCTGGGATCAAGTCTCGTATTAGGCTCCCCACAGGGAGCCTGCTTCTCCCCCTGCCTAGGTCTCTGCCTCTCTTTCTGTGTCTCTCATGATTAAATAAATAAAATCTTTTTTAAAAATCAATAAATAAAGGCATAGCCAACATAAGCTTCTAGTTAGATACTTAAGTGGGCTAATACAGTCTTGTGAAATTATTGTACTTAGTTATATTCAAGGATAATCTAGTCATCATTGATCAGTAAAACATGTCTGTTTTATTTTAATCTTTGTGAAGAGTTGCCAAGATTGTGGTCCTGTAGCTTGGAAACACAAAAAGAAGTGTCAGGGTTGTTTACAGCACTTGAACTTTCAGAATCTTTTTAATAGTTATTTCAAGGGAACTAGCTACTTGTTCCTTGACTTTTATTATTTGATTATTAATCTTTTTTATGATTCATATGTCTTTCTCTAAGGACTAGATATCCTGAAATTTCACCAACATTATTTTCTTTAAATGAAAATTGTAGTAACTCTTTCTTTTCATAAAAAGCTACATTCACATCTTGAATTTTAAACATTTGAAATCCAAGTAAGTAATAAATAGGAAAAGCTACTAATGAAAAGTGTTATTTTTAAATGATAAATTCAAAGATCAAAATAAAATGATTATTCATTGTACTATACAAATAGCCCATCTTTGTACCAAAAACCCCTTTCATCTTCACAACTAAATTGACTAAAAGGCATGGTTTCCTAGCAACATTCATTGTGTTTATGACCTTTCCTCCAATCTGAGCACACAGATGTGGTTCTGAAGCTAATAAATATACATCATCCAACCTAGACTATTCCAGTTTCCCTAGAACAGGTTGGGAGAAATAGCAAACCAAATATGAGAGTTAAGAAAATAAACACATCTTCAAAACAATTCTGAAGATTTTGATATGGATAGTATATTTAGCTGAGGTTAATAAGTCAAAGTATAATCAGGTAGTATTTTATTGTGGCATTCTGACCTACAATTAGAACACAACATCTTTAGAACAAGTTATGATATAATGGGGAGGTTTTGTATATAACAAAAAATATGTATACTCCACCTATGTGCATCTGTAATTTTGGATTTTAAACTATCTGAAGTCTTCTGAGAATCTGTATGTTTATACACCATTAGAATTTAGAAAATGCTTAATAAAACAATGTGTTACATGTGTTTTAAGCATTCTCCCAAGAAAATTATACCAAAATAAGATTTACAGCTTTACAGTAGCAAAAATTCTAGCTAATATCTCTTATCTATGTATCTGATAATTGTATCATATTATCTGTTTTTTTTATATATATAGAAACTCAGAGATGGCAAGACATCAAGAAAAAGTACTCTCATTTTGTAACTTGCCTATATGTCAATTTCTATGTGTTAAGCACTCCAGCAAAACTATAGCAGTAAAAAATTCAAGAAGCACAGTATAATCTGTGTAAACTTTTGAAAGGAATAAGGCCTTTCCTACTGGCTAATTCATGGAAAGTACAGGAGTTAAGTGGCGTTGAGCCATTGGTACATTTTCTTTGGCATTATCTAATGAATTCCTCCAAATTTATATGTTTTGTATATCACCACCACAGATGCAGGGTTTAGTAAGTTTTGCTTATGCAAAATGAAAATAATTACAGGGAAGCTTTTAAGCCAGATGTTGGAAATCGCTAGAGACGTGTTTGGGTCAGCATGTTTGACAGAGTTTACACAAGTGGCTACTCT
This sequence comes from Canis lupus baileyi, assembly GCF_048164855.1. NCBI lineage: Eukaryota > Metazoa > Chordata > Mammalia > Carnivora > Canidae > Canis > Canis lupus. Next base: position 10,146,116 of record NC_132846.1, on the reverse strand, counting down.
AACTGGCAATTGACTGCCCAGTGGACAATTAGTAATATATCTTTCTTGTTTGCTAAGTATATATTTATTTCATTTTAAATAATTGTGTCTGGGGTTAAGATGGCAATAAGAGTGATAAATTCTCTATCTTAAATCTTTTAATAGGTATGAGTACAGTTTAGCCAAAACAGTAACTGTTTGAAAAAGAAATACTTTATTTATTCTGACATCCATATAAGATTTGTTTTGTTTACAAGTCAAAGGGATGATTTTTCTAACTGCCAAATCTTTGATCTCAACTTAAGAGTTAAAATTCCAGCTGTGTTCTTTAGGACTCTCATTTTCATTGTCAACAGTAATGAAAAGTCTACAGTTAGGACACAGCTGAGAGTTGTTTCTTTCTTTCTTTCTTTCTTTCTTTCTTTCTTTCTTTCTTTCTTCTCTTTCTTTCTTTCTTTCTTTCTTCTTTCTTTCTTTCTTCTTTGTATTTTTGTTATGATCAACTTAGGGTCAGTTCAGTTTCTTCTTGATGAGAAAGCCTTTGGTTAATAAGCAAATAAATTATTCTTAGGCTTATCAGTAGTTGTGATTATCAAAGTCATCCTAGAATCAAAGGTTGTAACTTTAGGTACATACTCAGGCAATTGACTTTTCTATTACCTTATTGGTCACTTACAAATCAACTTCCATAATGAACTTTGTCATTATTAATGATCTGAAAATCTCTTTTATACTTCCCAGGCCCCAAACACCCTGTGAGATCTGAACCATCAAATTGGAAGGGGGAGGAATGAGTACTTGGCTGCCTAATTTTTTAGTTCTTATTCATGATACTCAACTGCCTTACACACTGTCTTCCCTTTCCCTCATTTTATTGACCTCACTTCTCTACTCAAACAATGGTCCTATAGCACTTATACTGAAAGGGAGAAGTGCAGGCTCAGTAGAGCTCCCATGAAGAAATAAAGAAACCTTAATTTCAGACTAATTTATGTTCTTGACATGGATCTTGGTCTTTTTGTACTTGTAAATCTGAAGAGTTGAATAACTTAATTTTCTAAATTCTTTCTAGTCCGATAACACTATAACTCTTAGAATAAAATGAAGTTTCATCATCCTAAAGATGAAGAATCTACCATCTCAGTAAACCATATCACCTGAGATGTCTTCTAACACCTAATTCTTTCCTTTTCCTCTTTTTCACGCAAAGGCCTTCTTCACACGCTAACTGTGCCACTCCAGTTAACCAATTCCCATGAAAATATTGTGAAGTCTATGCTCTTGACATATTTCAATTCTCATGTCTTCCAGGACATGTCAGAGGTATTGTATAAGGCGTTTTGAAGAAAAACAAAACCAAACCAATCAAAATCCAGCTCTTTTGCTTGTAGCTCTAGGAACTTGGGTAAATGACTTAACCTCTTAGAGCTTCAGATTCTACAACTATAAAATGAAGATACTGGCACATATTAAAAGAGTCGTGAAGATTAAATAAGATGACATATAACTCTAAGTAGCTCTTATTATTAATTACTTTGTACTTTATTACTTCTCCTTTCCCCCCAATTTCTTCAGCTAGTAAAAAATAAACTTAGCCTTTAAGATTGATTTCAAATGTTACCTGCTCTGAGATAGTTCTTGACTTCTTCCAACTCAGTGGAATTCCTGTATTCTCATAACATTTAAAAAAATATCTGATGTAGTATTTTTTTCAGAGTTCATCAGTTTATCTGTCTCACAACTCTAGCTTAGACATTCTGATGTTATATTGATCCCTAAACATTTTTGTACCCTGCTTAGCTCAGAGCCTTGAATATAGGAGAGGGGCCTTGAATATTGGAAAGTCTCATTAAATATATGAACGTCGGATTGAATAAATCATTAATTAATAAAATACAAAATGTGTTCTTTACACATTCTTCTACATGACTCCTTCTGGAGCAACTTAACTTCCACATAAAACCATGCATCTACTCTAATATATGGAATTAATTCTATCCCAATCAGTGGAGAGTAAAGGAGTTCTGGTTTAGAAAATCTGCATTAGGCACAGCTGGCTATCCCCTTAATGATGAGCATCAGTGCTAGCTTCCCTTATTCCCTTAATCCTGTGACCAAGACCCCCCCACCCCCCATCTTCAATTCCAGTGGTGAAGTACTTGCACTGTTTCAGCTAAGCTGAGGCTGAAGATCTTGTATTGATAACTTGCATTATACTGCATTTCTTCTATGTGAGAAGCTCTTCCTAATCCTCTCAATTCCACGTAGAGAAGGAATATTAGCATCTTAGAATCCCAGATCAGTGTCTAGGTCCTATCTGCCTGTAGCCATTTTGTTTGCTACCAGTGCTAGGATCCCTGACTCTCTTTGTCGGGTAGAGCCCTACTGTAAATGTGGTTGCTTCATTGACTTGCCTAGTATTATAGATCCAGACTTCATGCCATCTCTTAGAATTTACTTTGTGGGGATCCCTGGGTGGCGCAGCGGTTTAGCGCCTGCCTTTGGCCCAGGGCGCGATCCTGGAGACCAGGGATCGAGTCCCGCGTTGGGCTCCCAGCATGGGGCCTGCTTCTCCCTCTGCCTATGTCTCTGTCCCTCTCTCTCTCTCCCTGTGACTATCATAAAAAAAAAAAAAAAAAAGAATTTACTTTGTTTCCAACTACCTGTCTCATTTGTCTCATTCCAATGAATATATCTGGTTTCGAGTCCAGAGTTCCTATACTAATTCTCTCCATTTTTTTCCTTTGCCTCTCCTCATTCAGTTCATTCTGCTTTTGGAAATGTCTTTCTCAGGCATATTCACACATTCTCTCTTTCCTTTTCCTTTTTTCTCCCAATCTAAGGCCACTTAGGCCAGGAAAAGCTTCTTTTCTTTTTTTTTTTTCTTTTATATGAGTCAAGACAGATGGTAATCATGTCTGCTAAACATCTATTGCAACATTTGAAGTGAAATTAGACATACAGATGAATCACTTCACTGCTATCTATTTAAATGCCCTTGGAAGTGCCAGGGAGTCTCTTTTCAGATCTAGAGGTAGCCATCTTTATAGTTAAAATTCTCAAACGCACTTTTCTTCAAGGAATTTGAAGGAGATGTTTGTCTAAATCTTGATTATATTCTATTCACTTCAAACTCTTCGAGATAGGATTCATAAGTGAGGTTTGTTGTAACATTTGCTCAGGGATACCTCAATCCTCCAATCTCTAGATACAAGACTGAGATGTCCTCATTAGTAACTCCTGGGAAGATTACGTGCAAATGGCTTAGCAGAGAGGAGCCAGGGGAACTGATTTTTCTCCTGGTAATCTCACATTTACTGCTAGAAAAAAATCAAACTGTAACAAAACAAGTGTGGCCAGAAAGTTATTAAGTAAAGGCAGTTTCACGTTGTTAAAAAGTAGATGTAGAAAATGAAGAATTCCCTGTTACCTGATAAGGTCAAATTGCTAGGGAAAGAAGAGTAGGTAGTCCAAATTGGAAAAGCTAACAAAATAGATGAGAAATTAGGTAATTGTTGCTTTGCACTGTATTGACATCAGCTCACATTCACATCACCCATTTGAAAGGGGGGGAAAAGAGGGCAACAATCACCTGGTTTTGTTCTGAATACCAACAAGAACTCCTGACTAATAAATGTGTCAGCATTTGGGGACCAGATTTAAATTCATCATGTATTTAGGCCATATTTATTTTATTCATTTGTGTATATTTGGCTCAGCATCCCATAGATAGTTTTTGAGGCTCTTCAAAATGATAATGTGGATTAAACATGTTAGAAAATTTCATTTGATTCTGCAAAATCAAATCAGCAAATCACTTCTGTATGAAGTATTTAGTTAATCTGGAAGAATTTTAAAGTCTTTAATTAGCTTTACACCAAACTCAACAATGGATATGCAGGGCCTGGCCTCCAAAACCTAATTTATTTTGTTTATTATTTAAATAATCACATTGTGAGCCCACAGGGACTAGGATTGGGAGTATTCTGTCATTTTGCTTTCTAGTGCTAGGCAGGAAATTGCCCAAGAGGGACAGTAATTCAACATTTAAACTATAAAGTTAAATGAAGATAAAAATTAGAAAGTTTTGACTCATGCTTTAAAATGCATATTATTAAGTTAGATAAACTATAGTCTATCCAATCTATTACAATTTATTTTTTTGTGTGTTCAAGAAAACTATCCAATCTATTACAATTTATTTTTTTGTGTTCAATAAAAATCCAATCTAAGAGAAATTGGATTAAAATGACTGCTGACAGGAGCAAAGTAGACAAATCCCTCAACCCTTGTTTGGTGACAATAATAGATGGGATATTGGTGATACCAGTAATATTATTTTTTTGTATCAGTTCTAATTTTAGCTCATTCTAAATATAAGCTGCAAAAACAATGGAACTTGATTATAATAAAAATTACTGACCAGAAAAATGTGCGGTTGGGAAATATAATGAAATATTTTGTTTCTGAACAAGATTAAGCACTAAAACAACTTATGCTCTTTTAAAATGCATTTGACACTTATGTATGGTATATAGGTTTTTAAAATTAACTTATTAAGTGGATGAGACATAGGATACAGACAAAGAATGTTTGCTCCTATTGAAAATTTGGTAACCATCTAGTGGAGTTATCTTTTAACAACATAAAAATGGTACCTAGAATTTATCAAAATGACTTCAGCAATGGTCATTGAATGTGTGTCTATTGTGTCCTTTTATTTTGGAGGAGAGTTGCCTATTAACTTTCAACTTCAGATTGTGTATTTAGCTCATTAAATGGTCCACTGCATTGGAGTCAGAAGATTTTGGTGAGTTCTCAGTCAATCCTTACTATAGGTGAAGTCCTACAGAAAGGGGTCTATTTAAACATCTTCAGATATTAACATTTCTTCATTTCCCATATTATTTGATACTGATATTTATGCTTAGTATTTTTAAATAAATACAGTTACAACTGCAGCAGCTTTTTCTCATTTCTGTATGTTCTACCATTTTAGTCAAGTTTCATCATTTCAATGATCATTTGTATGAGGCCAAAGTCTCGATACTTTTGTGCTGAGAAGCTCCAGATTCTTATTTCCAAGTGTCCATAAAACATATCCATTTAGATGCCCCCCCAACATCTCAAACTCAATACGACTAGAATCCAATAGATTATTTTCCATCCCAAATATTTCCCCTTCTCCTATAGTTCTGATTTATCTTAAAGGAATCGCCTTAGTCCAAGATAAAGAAGCACAAAATATAGTATGATTAATCACCAACCAAATCTCACAATTATTTCTACCTCTTCCTAGACATGAGTGTAATCTAATATTTAGCTCCTGCTTCTTTACATTAACACAACTGCACTTCTTATCACCTGGTTCCAATCATCTTCTACCCTGTGGTTATATTAAACTTCCAAAAGCAAAGCTCTGATCACTTCACAGCATTGTTTCAACAGTTTCAAAGTCTCTCCAGAAAAAGTAGCATTTGAGATTGATCTCTGAAGATGATATTTTCTTAGACGAGGTGAGGGAATTCCAGGCATTATTGCAAACTGGACTGTAAAAGAGCATAGAGTGTTTAGGGACTAGTTATATAGTCTGACATATCTAAAGGGTAGACGAGAGAGAGAGAGAGAGCACAAAAGCAAGCTTAGGATTTCCTCTCATTATTTCTTTTAACTCAAATCTCTTTATTTTCCATACCCATGTGTCCACTTTAGCTCAAATACCACCTTCTCCAAGATATTTTCTTTGGTGCTATCAACTGGAAATAATCATTGCTTTCTCCAAACATACACTGTATCCCTGCATACTTTGTGATAGATATTGTGTACAGTCTCCATGAACATGATGGTGCAATAAGCTGTCTATGGGGGAAATATATGTCAAATTCATTTTGTTCATCCCCTCAAGCACCTTTTCAAAAGAAAAAAAATTGCAATCATTGGAAATTATACAGTGAATTACCATCATCCTTGTAGGAAAGAAATTAATAAAAATGTAAGTCTGACCTAAGATAAACTGGGACTTTAAAAATACTAAAAACATTTTAGTGAATTTTTTAAATTTACATATTACATTTTAGTTTTAAAACTTTGAAATTTTTAAAGTTTACAATTTTACACTTTAGTTTTACATAAAAACTAAATAAAACTTTGTAGAAATGATACATTTCAGTAATATAGCCATTAGAAACTTTTCTTCAGGTTTCCATTGATCATTTATTAAAGGTTTATTCAACAAACCTTTATGGAATTAAATTTATATTAGAAAAGAAAGAAACATTTTTGAATACAGAATTCAATCTAATGTAATAATGATTATCATTATGCACAAAGTATGAAATTTTATCCTTTTGCATTACTTTTCATTCCAGTTTTGCATTTGGGTTTGCCCTGTGTAATAAGTTGGTTTCAATTTTTGAATTGCTTTGAAATAGAATGTTCTTGCTGGGTTAAAATAGTCCTCTCATTATAATGCAGAGTAATACATTGTCAGGAATCTTGACTGGGAATGTGAAGCCATAACTTCATTTTCCACGTATAATCAACTCTTGTTTCTCTCACACTGGCACACTGGACTATCCACACTTCAGGGAATTGTGCTTCAAAAAAATTTTTTTAAGATTTTATTCATTTATTCATGAGACACACACACAGAGAGGCAGAAACACAGGTAGAGGGAGAAACAGGTTCCCTGCGGGGAGCCTGATGTGGGATTCGATCTCAGGATCCCAGAATCACATCCTGAGCCAAAGGCAGATAGATGCTCAATCACTGAGCCACCCAGGTGCTCCAATGATTCAACATTTATTAATAGCACTTGCAGTATATGGTCTGCTGAAAGCACACATCCAACTGTATTTTTTGGAGGGAGAGGGCTTATCTAATCTCTCTACCTATTTTTACTTTACATTCAGGCTGCATCACAGTACAGCTATAATATAATGGCTTTATTTTTACTGGAGTTCAATTTGCCAACATATAGCATATCACCTAGTGCTCATCCCGTCAAGTTCCCCCCAATATAATGGCTTAAACAAATGTTCTAGCCAAAGGAAAATTGACAGAGAGAGAGAGAGAGAGAGAGAGTACTTCTGATTTTAAGTGCTACTCTGATTCGTAGTCAGTTTAGTGGTGAAGGCGGCGAAGAACAGCTAAAGGAATTCAGAATGGGAAACGTAAATGTTGTACATATCTTACTGCTTCCTCAAATGACATAATATGTATGAAAACACTCTATAAATTGTAAATAACTATCCCAATGTATTCCACAAAATAAACACAGGCTTCCTCCTGAATCAGGTGAAATTATGGTGTAGTGAAATAAGAACTTGATTTGGAATCATAAAGCTCTAGGTCTGAGGCCATCTCTGACTATGAGTTACAGACCCTGGGAAATATTCTTAACCTCCAAGAATACTATTACACTCAAATCTCTTGTTCTTGCCTAGCCTCTTTTCTCCTTTCTTTAGTTGGTGCAACATTCTGACTTTCCTTGAGGAACTTCCTCCCCATCTGTTAGGGTGGAGGTGGAGCTAGCTGATGCCACTCACCTTGCACAAGGGGTGGGCTCAAAACCCAGACTAGCCAGTTAATCTCGGTTATATTTCAGCTCAGAACTACAGCTGGAATTACTGGAAAAGAGATGTGAGATGTTTAGAGTGGCTAGTAGCCATGTTTGCTCTTTGCGGGAAGTACCTGTCTGAGAACAACAGAATACAGAAGGAATGGCAGAGAAGATGACTCAATGGCCTGAGGTTGCTGTTGGATCCATAGCCATAACTAGGAAATGTATACCTTGTACTGTCCAGTATATGAGTAAATAAGTTACATTTTAGTGTTTAATCTACTTCAAATGCTCTGTTTAATGTTCACATGTTAAATAAGGATAATAGTGGATTATAGTGCACAAGAATGCAACATAATGAAGTTCCTATGAAAAATAAAGGAAGTAAATAAAGGAAAAATTAAAGGAAAGAACAAAATAGTGTTATCATAACATTTGGCTTAAAACTTGGCACATTTTTAAAAATATTGTATTTATTTATTCATGAGAGACACAGGGAGAGAGGCAGAGATACAGGCAGAGAGAGAAGCAGGCTCCATGCAGGGAGCCTGATGTGGGACTCGATCCCGGGACTCCAGGATCACGCCCTGGGGCCGAAGGCAGGTGCTAAACCACTGAGCCATGCAGGGATCCCATCTTGGCACATTTTTAAAGAAATAAATGAATATATATTAGATGTTTAGTAAAATCTAAGCCATCATTTAAATAAAAACTAGTTTCAAAAATAATACCAGTTTAGACAACCATCCCAGTATAGACTGTTAAGAATTAAAATGTTAGACATTTCCATAAGAGATATTTTTTATGAAAGTATTGAGGGAATGTTGATTTTGTTCAGCATTTTTCCTACCTAAAAAGCAAAAGTAGCTACAGTATACCTTTGTTTCTCTGTACCTTCCTCTAAGAGCTGCCATTTTATCTTTCACTGCATACTCTAACTTTTGGAAGGACTGGTGTACACATCAGATTTTCATTTTATGAACTCCACTTCTTGATCTAATTAAGTGTAGTTACAAAATTACTTGAACAGTTTTTAAAATCTTCAAATTAATGGAATTCTCCACTTCACATGCCATTGCTTCCTTAAATATCCTACCGTCTCTTATTCCTTTGTTGGGTTAGAGGAGGCAAGCGTTCGTATTGGAGAACCCAAGGAGCAAGAAACCATGAGTGGCCTCCAGGAATTAAAGCCAATATAGAACTAAGGCCCTCAGTCCTATAAACACAAGACCAACTTCTAACTGTCTTTAAAAGAGGAGTATTAAATAAAATAAGACAAAATCAGAGACGGAGAGAAACCGTAAGAGACTTTTAATCATAGGAAACAAACTGAGGGTCGCTGGAGGGGTAGAGGGTGGGGGGATGGGTAATTGAGTGATGAACATTAAGTAGGGCATATGATGTAATGAGTAATGGGTATTATATAAGACTGGTGAATCACTGACCTCTACCTTTGAAACCAATAATACATGATATGTTAATTAATTGAATTTAAATAAAATTGAAAAATAAAATAAAAGAGGATTATTACACTCCTAACAGAATGGACAAGACTGTCAACACTGACAACACCAAAAGCTGGTGAGTATGTTGTGCAACAGGAATTCTCATTCGTTGCTGATAGGAATGCAAAACTATAATCACTTTGTAATTCAGTCTTATGGTTTCTTATAAAACTAAACGTTTTCCTACCATACAATCCAGTAACTGCATTCCTTGATATTTGCCCAAAGGAGTTGAAAATTTGTGTCCACACAAAAATCTGCACATGGATGTTTATAGCAGTTTCATTCATAATTGCTGAACATTGAAGCAACCAAGATGTCCTTGAGTAGGTGAATGGGTAAACAAACTGTGGTACATCTAGACAATAGAATATTATCCATTGCTAAAATAAAATGAGGTATTAAGTCATTAAAAGACACAGAGGAAATTTAAATGCAGCTTACTAAATGAAAGAGGTCAACATGAAAAGGCTATACTCTGTATGATTCCAATTATATGACATTCTAGAAAAGGCAACACTTTAGAGACAGTACAAAGATCAGTAATCGCCAGGAACTGTGGAGTGGGAGGGATGAATAGGTAGAACACGGAAGATTTTTAGGGCAGTGAAAAGGTACTGTGGATGATATTATGATGATGGATATATATCATAATACATTTGTCGAAACCTACTGGATGTGCAACACCAAGAATGGACCCTCCTAAAACTATGGACTTTGGACGATCATGATGTGTCATTGTTGGTTGATCAATTATAACAAATATAGTTCCGTTGAGGATGTTGTTAATGGGGGAGATGCATGTGTGAAGGAGGGAAATATATGTGAAATCTCTGTATCTTCCTCTCACTTTTGTTATTAACCTAAAATTGCTCCAAAAAAAGAAAAAAGTCTTAGATAAAAGAAAAAAAAAAAGTTTCTTCTCCAGATGAAAACCCAGCCCTGGTAAACACCCTGATTGCTCTCTTGCAAATGACCTACTTAAGTTGTGCCCAGCATCCAGATTCGCAGATACTATGAGATAATAAATACATGTTTTAAAGTCACTTAACTTTGTGGTTAATATTACTAAATGGCATTACAATTAATACAGATTTGGGGGGCCTTCCTCAGTGCCTGACATACATTTCAAATAGGGTTTTCCCAGGGCACTTGGATGACTGCCTTGGTAGAATATGTGACTCCTGATCTTGGGGTTGTGAGTTCAAGCCCCATGTTAGGCATAGGGATTACTTACAAAAAAAAATAATACCAAACTGGATTTTTCATGATTCTGGACATCCCATTTACATCATTTTAATGGGTTTTTCTTCTACTAAAAATGTGTTATTACTCAGGAGATAGAATACCTTTATCCACTCCTGACACTTGTAACCCTCCCTAGAAAACCTTTTCCATTGCTCTTAATTTAATTTGTACTCAGATGTTGATTATAAAGCTTAGACTTCAATTTCTAAGGACCCTACTTACTCTTCAAAACTATACATCTTCACTTGAATAACTCATGAATGCTCCAAACTCATTACTGAAAAAATTCAACTGTTAGGAAGAATAGAGCCCTTGTTAAAAAGAGTTTGAAGAAAACTTAAGAATCACTTAGTTAAAACCCTTAACATTGTAGATGATGAAACGGAGACTCCAAATTTTTAGTGACATTCATTATGCCTTACAGATAGAATTATTAAAATGATTACTTATTAATCACTTGGTTGACAAAATTTCTAACCTGAAGTGAAAGAGTAATGTTTCTTTAGCTATACTCAGTTATTTATAATACTTTTATCCTTATGGTCTGACCTACACAATAGTTCTATGAGGCAGACTAGTCTAGTGGTGATACACTTGTTTATAAATTAGGAAAGAGGGATCCCTGGGTGGCGCAGTGGCTTGGCACCTGCCTTTGGCCTAGGGCGCGATCCTGGAGACCCAGGATCGATTCCCACGTCGGGATCCCGGTGCATGGAGCCTGCTTCTCTTTGCCTGTGTCTCTGCCTCTCTTTCTCTCTCTGTGACTATCATAAATAAATAAAAATTTTTAAAAAAATTAGGAAAGAAAGACTCACTTAATAGATAGCAAAGACAAGAGTTAATTCCAGGTAAAGTATCTTTTTTTTTCCAGGTAAAGTATCTTAAGAAAATTATAACCTAATAGTTGGGAATGCATGAAATGCCAAAATTGGTGTGAGAAAAAATACAAAGATGTCAATAGACCATGTAAAATGGTAATAAATGAAATCAATAGTCAAAGATGCCTCCACTTAAGAACCAAAATCCTATATTGGCATTATAGATCAATTCTACAAAACAGTAGTTGATCTAATAGTTTATTCCTGTTTGGGTTAGTTTGTGCTAATACACAAAAAAGAATAAAAAAATGCCAGTTAAATTTTTAAATCCGATTTATATTGATACAAAACTATGGGGAAATTACAAAGAAAGGGAAATATCAGGTAATTCTGATTAAGACCTTTGATGTAAGAACACTAAATAAAATAATAGTAAATGAATATATAGTTTAAAAATTATGAATCATGAATAGATAGAATTAATCCAATAAATGTATGGTTGGTTTAACATCAGGAAATGTATCAAAGCACTTTATTATACTAATCATCTAAAAGAGAAAAATCAAATAATTATCTCTTAATCCAGGAAAGAAAACATTTAATATGGTTCAGCAATTATTTATAACAACCTCTAGCTAGCTACAAATAAGAGAGAACTTTTTCAACATGCTAAGCATTATGTGCCAAAATTCTACAATCAACTGATATTTACTGGAGAAACTCTAGGAGTTTTCCTCTAAGGCTAGTTCTACAAGTCAAGGCCAGTGAAATAAAGAAAGAAAAGAGAAGGGACGCCTGGGTGGCTCGGTGGTTGAATGTCTGTCTTCGCTCAGGACATGATCTCAAGTCCCGGGATTCAGTCCCACATTGGGCTCCCTGCGTGGATCCTGCTTCTCCCTCTGCCTGTATCTCTGCCTCTCTCTGTGTGTCTCTCATGAATAAATAAATAAATACAATCTTTAAAGAGAGAGAGAGAGAGAGAGAAGACTAGGGATTTAAGAATTGGAGGGTGAGTAAAAAAATAGACATTATTTGTGAATGATATGGCCATATACCTACAAAAAAAAAAAAAAAGTTAGGGGCACCTGGGTAGTTCAGTCAGTTCAGCATCCAACTTTTGATTTCAGCTCAGGTCATGATCTCAGGGTCATAAGATCAAGCCTTGTATTAGAGTCCACACTGGCCCTGGAGCCTGTTTAAGATTCTCTCTCTCTCCCTCTCCCTCTGCCCCTTCCTGCTCACACTCTCTCTCTCTTAAAAAAAAAAAAAAAAAAAAAAATTAAAAACGCTAGAAAAAACTATCTAGAAAAAAAATAAAACCTACAAATATCAATAACATTCATCTCTAGTAGCAGTAATTGAGTGGAAAATACAATAAATATAATGTAACATTCATAATAATGAAAACTAAGTACATGATAATTAAGCAAAAATAAAACAAAATTTTAATAAAGAAAAATTTAGCATGGGATACAAGAAAAGCTAAATAAATTGAGAAGTAATCCATGTCATTCAATAGTTCATGTTCTTCAATTTACATAAAGATATAAATTCTCCCAAAATTCAATGAAATTCTATCAAAACTCCAATTAGCATTTCTTGAGAACTTTACTTATTTGCTTACATTTTAAGTAAGTTTCAAATTTTATTATAAAAATTTAAAATATTTTAATTGAATTACCAATTCAAAATTAAAAAGAGAAAATGGGACTTTTCTACCAGATATTAAGACTTTTTGAAGATTTAGTCAAAAAAATTATATATAGCATCGATGCAAAAAATAAAGGATCCAACAGACAAACTAGAGAGCATTTTAAAAAATATTTTATTTATTTATTCATGAGAGACACAGAGAGAGAGGCAGAGGCAGAGGCAGAGGGAGAACCAGGCTCCCTATGGCGAACTTGATACAGGACTTGATCCCAGGACCCCAGGATCACAGCCTGAGCCAAAGGAAGATGCTCAACCACTGAGTTGACCAGGTGCCCCAAACTAGAGAGCTTATAAGCAAGTGTGTCTATGAAATTAAATATTCAATAAAAGTTAAGTCATAAATCAACAGAGGAGCATGGATTGTTCAGTATATGCTGTTCAGTGCGTGAAGAAAAACATAACCAGATCCCTTACCAAGATCATACACAAAGGTTAACTTGGTTATATTAAAAACTATATGTTACAAAGCACTGCTAAAAGAAAAAAAATAAGGTTTATATAAATCAGCAGATGTTCCATGTTCATGGATGAAAGATTCGATATTACAATGATGTCAATCTTTTAAATTCAATTTACTGGTTCAACACATCTCAATAAAAATTTCTGCAATATATTTATAAAATAGATTATTATATAATATATAGAATAATTTAATTCTGAAGTTTATATGGGAAAGCAAGTGAATTCGATTATGCAACATAATATAATAAAGAACAAAATTGGAGACTCTCTCTTCTTAAGACTTACTATAAAGCCACAGTAATCAAGAGAAAATGGTATTGGAGAAAGACTAGGCAAATTAATCAATGGAAAATAAATAGCCCAGAAATAGTCTCACACAAATGTAGTCAACTGATATTTGTCAAACATTCAAAGGCAATTCATTGGAGAAAGAATAATCTTTTCAACAAATTGTCCCAGACATTTAGATGTCCATACACAAAAAAATTACTCTAGGCACAGACCTACACTGTTTTACAAACATTAACTCAAAATAGAACCATATACAAAATAGAAAACTATAAAACTTTTAGAAGAAAATATATATAAAAAAATCTACATGACTTTGTGGCTGGTGATAAACTTTTAGGGAAAACACCCAAATCATGATCCATGAAAGAAACAATTTATAAGTTGCACTTCAGTAAATTAAAAACTTCTTCTCCTTGAAAAATACCTGCAAGAGAATGAAAAGATGCACCATGAACTGGGAGAAAATATTTGGAAAACACATATCTGATAGAGGACCTGTATCCAAAGTATATAAAAATCTCTTAAAAGTCAACAATAAGAAAACAAACAACCCAATTAAAAAAATGAATAAAACATTTGAACAGACACCTCACCAAAAAAGATATACAGATGGCAAATAAGTATATGAAAATGTTTCCAACATTATTTGTCATTAGGGAAATGCAAATTAAGGCAACAATGGGATACAACTAAACATGCATTAGAATAGCTAAAATCCACCAAAGACTGACAATCTCAGTTGCTGGCAAAGATGCTGAGATGGAAACTCATTCATTGCTAGGGGGAATGCAAAGTAGTACATTCAGTTTCAAAGACAATTTGGCAGTGTCTTACAAAGCTAAATATTGTCTTACCATATGATCTAGCAATTACTGGATTTGATTTGGAACTTATGTCCACACACACAAAAAAACAACCCATAAATGTTCATAGCAACTTTATGAACAATTATCAAAACCTGGAAGTATTCAAGATGTCCTTTGAAAGGTGAATGGTTAAACCATTGTACCTTCATACAATAGAAAACTATACAGCAATGAAAAGGAATAAGCTATCTATATACAAAGACATGAATGAATCTTTTTTTTTTAAGATTTTATTTATTTATTTATTCATGATAGACATAAAGAGAGAGAGAGAGAGAGAGAGAGAGAGGCAGAGACACAGGCAGAGGGAGAAGCAGGCTCCATGCAGGGAGCCCGATACGGGACTTGATCCTGGGACTCCAGGATCGAGCCCTGGGCCAAAGGCAGGTGCCAAACCACTGAGCCACCCAGAGATCCCCAACATGAATGAATCTTAAGTGCATATTGCTAAGTCAAAGAATTCATTTTAAGAAAGCTCTATGATGCATAATTCTATTAATTTGGCATTCTGGAAAAGACAAAAAATTGAGATAGCAAACAAATCAGTGGTTGTCAAAAATTCAGGAGTGAGGGTAGGGGAGAGGATTTTAGAAGGAATTATTTAAGGCAGTGAAATTATTTTGTATGATAATATAATGGGGGAATACACAACATTATGCATTTGTCAAAGCCAACAGAACTTTACATCACAATTAATCTTAATATATGCAAATTTTAAGAACTTTAAGAGGTCAGGATAGAATGCAAAATATGATAAAATGATGTATTATACTATAAAAGTGTGAATCTCACTGAAGGAAATAGGTAAGAAGGTGCTGACCTAAGTAACTTTGGAAATGAATAAAGAATGTAAGACTAAAGAAAAAAGTAAGTGCAATTAAGCATTGTACTCTAGTTGATAGAGTCGTTTTCCATGGACCTACAAGCTAACAGTTCTGAAGCATATATACATTTACCATAATTGAACAATTAAATAAACAGATGGTGGATGGTAAAGCCAGGCTTCTCTTTATTGGAGTAGAAAGTTACAGATAAGAAAGAGGAGGAGGCTTAGAATGATGATCATTTGTGGTAATGAAATGAAAGTTGGAGATACTAGTGTGAACTCACATTTAGTTTAATATAGGTACACCTGGTCATATATAGAAATACTTATAGATTTGCATGATGAATACATGGAGATTATAATATATATTTATAATAATATATCTATTTTTTCCTTGGTTTGTCAGCTGAGAGGACCTAAAACCAATAATATTCCAGTAGCAATAAATATATCTAGTGCTAAGATCTTGGTTTCTAATACCATTTTCCAATAAAAGCAATGAGGGCTCTTTGGAGAAATGACTGATTCTAGGACTGGGGCAGAAAATATACAATATATGCCTAGCACATCTTACAGTGCCAGAAAATAAGGCAGTACTTGAAGAATTCAAGTTTGGAACATGTCCAAGGGGTGTAAAAGTTAACTGAATGAGTTCCCAAAGACCAAAGCTAGCCGAATCATTTGTGTGGTGAGGGTTGGAGGAGAGTGCCTGGATTTACAACACTGGGAGAGCTCAAATCAGGGAATGAATGCAGGTAGAGTATGTGGATACACCTAAAAAACAGAATGCTTAGTGAAAAACAAAACATAATGAAATATTTAATTTTATACCATTTAAATGAATTTAAATTCCCTAGGGGAAAAAAAACTCATTTAGCATAAACATATACAAACTAAACAAATCAATAAGAGTGAGAGGGCCTATATGCACCAATGATGATAAGGTACCATTAACTATGAAATGCAATAATTCAAAAAATAATGCAATCTAGTAATCACAGGGACAAGTCAATCGGAACCATTATTTTAAAGAAGGAGAAATCAGTCTATGGTAAGTTAAATCAAGCCCATACTGAGTGAATATAGGGTTAATGTATTTTTAAAATTATTTTCAAAGGAAATTTTAATCATGTTAGGGAAAATCAATACAATCTGAGCTTTCGAATTATTCTTATCAATTATCCTTATCAATATGAAACCTAATTTGCTTGTGAGCATTAGATTAAGGAGATAAAGGAGACCTTATTTTTATTCCTGACTTCTTAAGTCTTTTTTTTTTTTTTAAGATTTTATTGTATTTATTCATGAGAGACAGAGAGAGAGGCAGAGACATAGGGAGAGGGAGAAGCAGACTCCTCGTTGGGAACCTGATCCAAGACTCAATCCCAGGACCCCGGGATCATGACCTGAGCCAAAGGCAGACGCTCAACCACTGAGCCATCCAGGTGCTCTCTCACTTTTTAAGTCTTATACAGAATCAACAGTCTTAGGCTTACTCAGAGAATGCAAGTTATAAATTAAAAAAAAAAAAAAAAAGTAAGACATTCGTTGCTGTTGGGGTCGCAAAATGGTATAGTAACTTTGACAGTTTTTGACAAATATAAACATAGTCTTAACCATAAGATCCAGCAATTGAGCTCCTATTTATTAAAAAGAAAATGTGAAAGATTAAGACAAAGGCTTTTAAAGGAAGAAGATGCTCAGTAGCCCAATTACACAGTCTACTAAGCAAGCAGAGGATTTTGTGTACAAGAAAAATCACTAATATGATGAGCCATCCTCACAGAGACAGGAAATTAATTAGATGAACACTTCCTTTTGGTGTCTTCCTTAAAATATTTTTTCAAAAATATCATTAGGCTTCCAGTTTTAAGAATGACTCATCACTCTAAGCCTTCTTTATGGCAATTATTATGACTTTTTAAATGACCACTTGCACAACAAATGATTATTTATGTTAGATCAGCAACAAAGAAGTTTGATATGATTTAATTTATTAGCTACTTTAGTTGATATTTGCTAAATAATAGAAATGCTTCTAATAGTTATCTCAGTCCTGCTTGCTGTCCTTTTTTCAACAAAAGTGTATCATATTCTCCATGTAGCTAGAGAGGGGAAAAGAGCACAAGTTTCCTTGGCTGTTCATTGCTTTGGAGATAAAATGCAAACTCCATTGGCTCAAGATTTGTAAGACCTTTGATGATTCAGCCAGTGATAGCCTAATTTTCATCTAGGATTTCTCTATCTTCCCACTTGATATTTTGCGCCACATAATACCTTACTATGGGATGGAGGGGCTGTTCTGTGCCTTATAGAATTCTAGCAGTATCACTGGCCTTTACCTACTAGATGCCAATAGCAAATATGCCCCTAACTCCCTCCACCCATTTGTCCCAGCAGTGACAAAATGTCTCTATTTACTGTCAAATGTTCCCTGGGAGCAATATTAGGTACAGTTGAGAATCACTGCTTCTAGTCTCATTTTCCATGATTACTCCTGTATTAGTTTTCTATTGCTGCCATAACAAATTACCATAATTTAGAGGTTTAAAATAACATCAATCTATTAACTCACAGTTCTGAAGATTAGAAGTCTGGGTTGACTAGGCTGGTTTCTCTGCTCCTAGTTTTACAAAGATGAAAATAAGATCTTAGCTAGTTCGGCTCTTATTGGGAGGCTCTGAGAATTGGCTTTCAGGATCATCCAAATTGGTTGACTTCAGTTCCTTGCATTTGAAGAATGATGGGGGTGGGTGGTTAATTTCAGCTTCTAGAGGCCATCCACATCCTCTGGCTATTGTCTCTCTTCTTCAAAGCCAACAATAGCAGGCCAACTACTTCTCATGCATCCAATGTCTTACTTTCCCTTCTTCCTCTTTGCTTGGTTGCATCTCTCTGCCTCCAGCTGAAGAAATTTCCCTGCTTTGAATGTCTCAAGTGATTAGATTTGTCCCACCAAATAACCCAGGAGAATCTCTCCATTTTCAGTAACCTAATTACATTTACAAAGTCCCTTCAAGCAGCCTCTAGATCAGTGCTTGATTTAATAATCAAGGTAAACAAATCTTGAGGGAACACCTTTATAATACTCTTTTTCACAATCCCCCTGCCACACACACTTCATATACTAAGAACCAATCAACTGAATAACTTATGATTCTGCAAACATGTTTTCTCAAGCTTCTGAGTTACCATACCTGCTGACCCAATGTCATATCTTCACTTGAGTCCCTTCAATGTGGTGCTCCAATATAGGCTCTAGGGAGCCTCTTCTGCTCTATACTATCAGGGGATGATTACATGCACATCCAGAGTATCCTTCTCTCATCTGAATCATAGCACTTGACAGATTACACTGAATTTATTTACCTAATTAGCACATAATGAAAAGTCAATAAATTTTTGTGTAATTAAGAAGTCTATCTACATGAGGGTTTGCCAGAAATAGAGAACATTTAAAGGAAGAATTAAAGATAAAATATTTTCTATGCACTTTGAAGAGTATTCAAATATTTTCAAGTACTACTCACTTTCATTTAAAACCATTATTAAAGTATTAAAATACCTATATGTGGGATCTGAAGCATCTAGAGCTATTTAGAATCTATCTGGACCTCTGATTAGGCCATCAGAACTTGGCAGTCTAAGTTTTGACCCTTTCTATTGATAGTTTAGATCTTATCTTTATTTTCCTGGATGCCCTCTAATCAAATGCATGGTTTAATTGAAACTGATTTCCTCACTCTTTCTGCTTCTCTTTGGTCCAACTAGGAACTCAAACTAAAGGTAATATATTGTCTTGTTAGTGTATCCCAAGCCTGATCATTGTTTTATTGGTATTTAAAACTATAGTTGTGGAACAGATCAAAGCCTGCCTTCCTGAAGGAGACTTCCTGCAACAGACTCAAAGGACCAATTAAAAACAAAATTATTCCGAATACTTATGTGATTTTAATATAAGCCTTAATAAACAAGTAAGGCTTAACAAAAAACATTTTTCTGTTTTTTTCTTTTCCTTCTCTTCATAAATAATTCAATCCAAAAGCTATTAGATACGTCCAAGGGTGAAGAGTAGAAGAATTCAGGGACTATGGTAGCCCAGCATAGGGTGTCTAGATCAAGTGTTGAGGGAGTGACCCCCAGAGGCTGCAAATCACATTGAATTATCAGAGCCCAGGCAGTGGGGAAGGTATACATGCAGGAGGGTAGCTGAGCACGAGGTGTTGGTGCCATCTATTCTCTTACAAAAATACAAATCAGGTTGAAAATAACTGTAGTGAAATAAATAAATCACACAAAAGCAACATACAAGTTTAGTAACCTGAGAGAGACAGCAAAACATTGTCGTTTGCGTGGTAGTTGGGAAAGATCTATAAATGTTTCAAAGCCCTGGGTGCTCCTAAAACAAAATGCCTAAATAGTTTTCTCATTCTCCCTAGTAGCTACTTGCATGAGAAAACACAGACCTGAGATGGGTCTGGAGGAACTGCTTCCATTGGCCCTACCCTGGAGAGGACTCTGATTCTAGGTTGTATGAGATTTATTTGACATAAAGAGATGGTGCCAACCATACCATTGAAGCATTTGGAATTTCCTCAAGCCTGTGTTAATGTGCAACCTAATTATTCCAAAATGATATCATGCCATAAAATGAAGAAAAAGGGAGACAGTGTGTCTGTCTTAGAGAATTCAACAATATATAATTTATATATCTTGAGATGTATTTAAACTCCTAACATTTTCTGACAACATGTCAGAATTTAAACGATTTAAAGATAGGCTTTATGACAATATCTAAGCATGGACTTTAAGGGCCTATCATGCCTTTTCCTTATTTTCACATAGAAAACAAGAGCAACTCTTCAGTAATCAAACATTTTGATGCACAGAGAATTGGGAAATAAGCAATGGACACTTGCCACGACTGAAACCAACCCACTCCTCTTCTGAGGTTGGCTTAAAATACGAAGCAATACAAAATAATTTTAGTGTTTACTCATATGTCTTTATGCATCTATGCATTCGTGTGCTTCCCTCTAAACAGTTCTAATGAAGTAGAAGTCTCTTAACAAGTGCTTTTTATATTAATTGAAGTGAACTGAACTCAAGCTTTTTTTGTTTTTTAATTTTCTTGGAGAAGTGCTGCTATTAAGCTTATAAGAGGAAAGAATAATCTTGTATATCTTGTGAAATGGGTACTAATGTTATTTGTACCTCAAACTTAATCTTGGGAAAACATAGCCAGTAGTGAAACATTTCTCTTGTGATATATTGTATCAAATAACATCAGGTTCCAAAGATTAAACTTCCTTTATCTTTTCATATTCTTCTCTTATCTATTATTCAATTAACACTGATATGAATGATACCTTCAGAAATCATACTGTACAAACTAGAGCTATTGCCTCATTTGAAAGTCAGATTGGCTTGGTAAATAACAACACGCATATAAAAATTATTTATGCATCTGAAGAAAATAAAAACTTAGATATTTTAATATCTCAACAGAATTTTTAAATGTGGCAATTTTTACCGTGCATTATCAGTCAATAGGAACAACAGCAGATTCTGGAAGTGAATTCTACAGAGTGGTATGACAATTACTGTTATATATCTCAGCAATCTTCTAATAAATAATATGAGTCTTGTTTGCATTTATCAGAGTGATCCTTAAGCAAATACCCATGTGAGAAAGAAAGCTTGCATATTTATAAGAGTAAATTTACATATAACTACACATAAAATATTCCGTTCCTTTGTAAAATACTTCTTTATAATTTCCATTAAAATCATCATGTAATTATACCAGAGATACAAACCTAACAAAAATTATGCCAAGCATTATTAGAGGGAGTGCTTTTCAATTGCAAGGGCATCTGTTCTGTGAGAATTTTCTGGTTTCAATTTCTGTTACATCAAAAAAAAAAAAAAGAAGAAGAAGAGAGATAAAATAAGGGCTTTGTCCCTGCAAAGGACTACGTTCAAAGGTCACCCATCAAATTTATTTTTATACAGTGATGAAAGTGATTATAATAAAGTATTAAATTGTAGACTTTATAAACAATAAACAGATCTATACAGAAAGAGGGAGGTTCTATTATAGCCTAAGGATATAAAAAGAACTATACCATAAACACATAGCATTGTTGATGCTTCAGCAAATAGTTTTTCACTCAGCAAGTCTTTGTACTATTTCCTATGTTTCAGTACCTATGCTGGGCACTCAGGCTATGGAAAGGAATGCCTGGATGCCATAGACTGTACACCAAAAAAAAATCACATGAACAAGACTGAAAAGTAAATAAACAATTGTTTCATTGTATAGGATATTTAACTCAGAGACTTAGCCAAGTGGAGACCGAGTCATGAAGGAAGAGTTAGAATGGTCAAGAAAATAATAAAGGAGTATATTCTAGGCAAAGGGAAAAATTTATTAGAAAGTGGTGGCAAATAATAATAGGTTATCAGAGAACCACAGACAGTTGAATGTGTCAGGAAAACTTAGGGTCAACATGGAAGAGATTCAAAAGACAAAGATGGAGAAACAGATCTCGATGTCCTTGCAAGGAGTTTGGCTTTTGCTCTGAAGGGTCTGGGTGCTATACTAACTAACATATTTTAAGCAAATGGGGAATATAAATAATAGTGAAAGGGAATATAAGGGAAGGGGGAAGAAATGTGTGGGAAATATCAGAAAGGGAGACAGAACGTAAAGACTGCTAACTCTGGGAAACGAACTAGGGGTGGTAGAAGGGGAGGAGGGTGGGGGGTGGGAGTGAATGGGTGACGGGCACTGGGTGTTATTCTGTATGTTAGTAAATTGAACACCAATAAAAAAAAAAAAAAAAAAAACTTTATAGTTTAGAAAAATCATTCTTCTAAGCGATGGTTCTCAAAGTGTGACGGCTGGACCATCAACATCAGCATCATCTGGGAACTTGTTTTTTTTTTAATTTTTATTTATTTATGATAGTCACACATTGAGTGAGAGAGAGAGAGAGAGAGAGGCAGAGACACAGGCAGAGGGAGAAGCAAGCTCCATGCACCGGGAGCCCGACGTGGGATTCGATCTCGGGTCTACCAGGATCGCGCCCTGGGGCAAAGGCAGGCGCTAAACCGCTGTGCCACCCAGGGATCCCTGGGAACTTGTTAAAAGAACAATTCTTAGGTGCCACCACAGACCTACTATGGACCCAATAAACCATGTTTTAGGGGCTATTTCTGCAGAAATATTTTCATCTAGCAGAAATTGAAAATCTGATCTAAAATACCTCAGTTAAGGAGCTTATTTATGTTCAACAGCAAGAATTCCAAAGTGCAGTCCAGGGATGGTGCAGTGGCCAAATGATGCCATCAAGAACCCAGGCTCTCTTCAACTTCCTATTTGATGATTCTCAGGATGTGACTGTTGTTCTTAGGGTTACACACTGGTTATTCCACTTCCAGGCTTTATACTGCCTATCCCACAAAAAGGAAGCTGGGACAAAGAAAGAGCAAAAAATTTGTCTTCCTGTACTCTATTTTTATTTTATGGTAGAATGAAACAAAAATGGAAGCCTCTTCAGGCACTTCTGCCCATTTCTTATCAATGAGAACTATATCACGTTCTCCAGTTACAAAATTACAAGTGTGGTAAACTGCAATCAGTGTCCAGTTAGTAAGCTCTCCTATAAAAAGTTCTTTTTTGGGTACATATTTTTCCCTCAGCTAATAACTCCATGAAGTACATATATTTTAAGTTGTCTTTTGTAGTAAGAGGAAAACAAAACTTGAATAGTGAAGTCCCAATGTTCTTGCTAGAGCCTTAGCAATCCTCAAATATCAACCACTTATTCACACCAGGATTCTCCTATGAGGTCCTTATAAAGGGCTATTAGAGAGCTTCTAATATATATATGCCATTTCACTAGAATAGTATAGACCACGTGAATCCATTTTTAGAAACTTGAAATGACAACCTGGAATTACCTTCAGCATTCTGGCAACTATCTCTTGGGTAATTCATGGAGAACCACCTCAAGTAGAAATTCTCCTTTTATATCACTTTGGGGCTCACAGAAATCTGGCAGTTTGCTCTAGATCAGGGCTGGATGTCCCACTTTTGTCCTGGAGGTTGACAAATGCACACAAATACAAACACACACTCAAATCAATAATCTGTCTTTACTTGTTTCTCTATAGCCTTTTGCATGACCTTCAGCATTGGTTTCAAATAGGAGACAAGTACAATTATCGTCATTTATTAGCTAGAGAAGCTGTTGTGATGAAAATGAAAGTCATTTACTCTTCGAATCTGACATTTGTAGACTAAGCAATTTGCATATTGGTGGAAAGTGAGAAACCCAAGACTTTTCTTTCCACATTGCTCTCTAAAGCACAACGTGAGCAATAAAAATGTAAGTTACTTAATGTTAGTCTAAGGCGGCCAGGAAGAAAATCCCGAAGTCCTGTGGGTCCATCCTGCATCTCTCACCAGCAATGATGATGAGTGCTCCTGGCTGAGAAATCAGGAAGAGGAGAGATAGGAGGCTCTGAGTAAACACTATTTAATCAAGAAAACAAGCAACATCATGAATAGTCTCTGGTGAATAAATGCAAATACCTTCAGAAATATGTTGTCCTGGACAAAATTCAAAAGCATTTGGGAGACTAAAACCTTACATGTTATAATTATACACATACACTGACAGGCGGGATGAACATAAACAACAGCACTAACCATTGCTCTTTAATTGAAATAAAGACAATTTAAAAACTTCACATCACTGAGCAAGAGGCAAGAGTACCAACTTCAATTTCGAAATCATTATCAATAGTGTATAACACATTGTCAAACAAAAGCACTTCTCTTGCTGTGCAGTCTGCTCCTATTGGCATTTGGCAGTCTGAACACACAGTCATGCTATCTAATGCTCATATTTTCCAAACATAACAAAGGGAGAAAAAAACTCTGCAGATTATTAGAAAATATTAGCCAGCACAAATATCAGTGGATCCATTTCAGTGAGTTTGGACAAGAGACAAACTGTAGGTGACTTCTTTAATCAACATTTTTATGCTTATATATCTATTCAATGAGGTGTACTTTAGCCAAATATTATACTTAGTGGAAAAAT
Organism: Canis lupus baileyi; assembly: GCF_048164855.1. NCBI lineage: Eukaryota > Metazoa > Chordata > Mammalia > Carnivora > Canidae > Canis > Canis lupus. Next base: position 10,121,731 of record NC_132846.1, on the reverse strand, counting down.
AAGGAGTTTTTAAAGAATATTTTATATAAAAATAAGCAAATATTTCATATGCAATATTTTGAGAAGAAAACAAGCGGCAAAAGAAGGAGAAAATATTATGGATTTTACCTAGTCAAATTTGAGTCTCTGCTATGTGTTAGCAACTATATAGATTTGTTGATATTTGACCATTTTGCTCTTTAAAATTTATGGCTTTTTTATGGCTCAAGCTATTACCAAGTGCATTCGCATATACGAGTTTACTAGCAGAAATATATATTATTATCCATAGCTTTGTGGAAGAGGAAACTGAACTTGACCAGATTATAGAATTTGTGTGGAGGGATGCCAGATCTAAATTACAGACTATTTCCTCCTTTTTTTTTTCCACTTTAGTGGGTTTTCCCCAAAGGATCTCAACCTCTCTCAAACAATTCTCAGAAATAAAATGATGAGCAATTTACCTTTTTCATGGAGCACATTCCTAGTTTTTATGACCTAGGAGACAAAAAGGGCCTCTCGTGTATAGTCAGACACCAGTTAATATACAACATTTTCTCTGACACATTAGAAAAAATAATAAATTTCCTCTTAGCGTTCAGGTGAGGCTAGAAAAAAAAATTTTAAGGTTTTTAAGCAATAGATATAAAACATCGCTTAGATGAGTCCAGATGCAAAAGAACTCAGATGTTCAAATTCCTTAGTCCAGAAGGTAAAAAAACCCTTTCAAAGGGGGGAGGGAGGGAGGAAAGAAGCAGCAGCTGAAAGGCTACTCTATGCATCCTAGGTTTCATGACTTTTTTATTTTTATTTTTTAAGAGTTGTTTTATTTATTTGAGAGACAGCTAGAGAGAGAGCACAAGCAAGGGGATGGACAGAGAAGAAGCAGGTCCCCACTGAGCATGGAGCTTGATCCCAAGGCTCTGGGATCATGATCAAGCCCAAAGCAGATACTTAACTGACTGAGCCACCCAGGCACCACTTTATAGCTTTTTTAAAGATTTTATTTATTTAAGAGACCTGGGTGGTTTAGTGGTTGAGCATCTGCCTTTGGCTCAGGGCATGGTCCCAAGGTCCTGGGATCGAGTCCCACATCGGGCTCTCTGCATGGACCCTGGTTCTCCCTCTGCCTATGTCTCTGCCTCTCTCTGTCTCTCTGACAGAGAAAGAGAAAGAGAGAGAGAGAGAGAGGACTTAAATTTAGAGGGCCACTCTCTGCTCTTTAGCAAAGTTGTAAGCAGCAGGTTCTACTCTCTGCTACTATGAAGAGTGTAGAAACATGAAGCAAGAGTGAAGAAACCAGTCACAAAAAACTCTGCAAATGTTTTTTGTTGAGTGCTGCTTATCTGCCATGGACACTAGCAGAAAGAACTTTCAGAAATCTGTGTAATGCGATCTGGGAACTGGAGAGACATATGGATTCCCCTGGACAGGGCCACACTTGGATTGATTAGTAAAGTCGTGTTTTATCAGTGTTTGAAATGATTCAATCCCCACATTAAACTAATTGACAAAAAAAAAAAAAGTTTTGCTTGACACTAATACTGCCCTTGTAGCTATTATTTAGCATTTATGTGTCATGTTGTTCTTGTGTATTTCTCCATGGAGCGCGCCTTTCTTTTTCTCATCATTTACAGATTCAGATTTAAATGCTTTACTGCAATTAAAAAGACCAAGTCTTTTACAACTCTACTGTTCTTAAATCTGCTATAATTCTTAAAGGCCACACATTTGTCTTGCTAACTACACAATGCTTTTTCATCATTCCATATGTATCTTGCAGTGCTTTTTGATTTATATATAAGAGAGGGGGGGAAAGATAAATTTTAAAACAGTATTTCCCAAATATCCATCAAACTTCTCTCCACCTCCCCTTCCAGTGAGGACCCTGAAGAGTACCTGTTTCAGGGCAATGCTTGTAATACTTACTTCCATGTGCTTCCGGATTCATGTTCTGGAGTCTAACAAGCTGCTAACACTATATCTCACCCATGTATAAAAAATGCAAAGTCCCCCACTCTCAACCTTTTTATCTAGAGATCTTTAAGAACCTTTTAATCTTGTGTTTTCCTTCATTTTTCCTATACATAAGCTGCATTTTATTTCTAATCTGTTAAGGAAAATCCTTTGCTTTGCCCTTTGGGTTATAATATTGGAATTCGATTAGGTTGTAATTCATTTGGTATTGCTCTCGTTTCTTTGTTTCTACTTTGGTTTGAAAAGTAAGATTAATAATCTAGAATGGGCATCTTGGCTAAGTTACTGCTCTGAGGATAGCAAGTAAGATTCCCCTCATAGGATGAGGGGTAAAGTGCCAGAAGTGGGGTGAATTCTCTAGAGAACTGTTCATTTCCACCCACTTGAAGTCTTATTCTGTATTTTGCTTATAGCTAGACAGTGTATCAGAGACACTAAAGGATTTTATCAGTCATGGAGAGGCAAGCTTGACCCCAACAAAAAGGCTTTGGACTCTTGTCATAATCCTTAACTGTGAACTGATCATCTCATTAAAAAAAACACCACAAACACAAGGAATCTAATAAAACAAACAGATTCCTTAGTCCCTAGGAAACCTCTTCTTAATGGAGCAATGTGAAAACAGCACAGTATGAATATCAGAACAACTTGTCCTTGACAATCATATAAATAGTTTAGGGAACATAGCCCTGAAAGTGAATTGTGGGTACTGATTTGGGGGAGCAAGACTAAAGGAATAAACTCTGTTGATGATGACAGGACCCAGCAAGCTTTCTATTCTAGTGGTAGCTAGTTATGTAACCTCACTAGAGTTTCCACAATTTCTAAATGACTACCAGTGGAGATTATTAAGAAAAGTTGCTTTTGATATGCCATCTTGGGTAACTAGAAGGATTTCAGCATATTTGTTAGCATCAAAAATGATTTTTACTATACTTCCCCTTCCAAAATAATGTGAGGGAAATACATAAAATATGCAAAAACTTTGAAGGAATTACTAAGTACAACAACAGTTCAACAACATATTTTATTATGGATTTCAGTGTCTTGTTAACCTAAACTGAATTAAATGGTTTCTAAAATCTCCCTAAAGTGGGCATATTTGTTTAATTATGCCTTACAAATAAAACTGTAGCCCAACTACTATGTGGTAAAAAATGTGAAATATTCAAATATGCTTGTTGGACTCTTCCTCTAGGAGATAGAACAAATATTTTAAACTCAGCAGTTTTAATGTTTTGTGGTTAATAATCTTTGACCGTAAGATATGACATTATTTTTACTGCTGAAGAGAAAATCACATACGTAGAATTTATCAATTTAACTGTATCTACCTGATTCGCATCCTGAATTTGAGAAATGAAACATTATATTATGGTGTCAAAATGAAAGGAAATAGAAAGGCAGCCTTAAGTGCATTTGGATAACTTAACTATAAGTCACTACAGTCAAAGCTGCTAAGATTTTGTAATTTTTTTTCAGTTGGTAGATTTTTTTTTGCACTTTACTGTCTTTCCTAGTTTCACATAAGTACATAAGTGAGAAAAAGAACTATCCATTACAGAACCTCTCAAAAAATCATGTTTTGTTCATCTGCCAGACTTTTTCAGCAAATGTGTCTATGATGAATTTCTCTCTCTCCCCCATCCCTCTCTTTTATTCTATCTCTATTTGAGAAAATACAGTTGCAGGATTCGCCTTAAAGAATTTTTTTTGATATACTGAGAGATCTGGAAGGCTGGATGAAACATACTTATTACTACTTAAAGTGTGTAGGAAGAGGAAAATTTAGGAGAAGATGACATTTATTAAGACCAAATATTACATTCCCTTTCGTTATTTTTTCTACTCATTCTTCGTAATGAGCAGTTTATTTCCCAAATTTTTTTCATAGGCTATTTTTGTGTCTGTATGTTGATACATATAAGCGTCTTCTATATAGTCATTTGGAAATAATTTTTAAAACTAAATTTTGTAAACCCAATAATTGCATTCTTGGACCACAACCTCTAACTTTTCCGTTCTCCCCATTCTATGAATCCAACTAGACTTACTCTTCACCGTCATGAAGGCCTTGTCCATAAACCCTCCATATTCTCTTTATTCAATTAAAGTAATCTCTCTTCACTTTTCCCCTACCTGCTATAGCAAAAAATCATGTCTATTAATCCTTCTATTGCAATCTTCCCTTCTAAACCTTATATTCTTCCCCCCTACCAATCCTTTCAATGCCCAGCTCTGCATTAATATAAAATCTTTCTTTTTGTTGGTTACTGGGTGGGGGCATTATATAAAACTACATAAACAAGAGAATTCATAACATTTCAAATATATTATTACTAACAACATTGGTCTTTGTAGTCACCTCCTCAAAACTATCCTTTCAACTTTCCCTTTATCAAGCAGATAAAGTAGTCTCCAAATCTTCATCTGACTTTTTACCTGAATTCCCAGAGGGACTACGAAGTCAAAATGATACTGATCCAAATATTCTTATTATATTTCTCTCAAATAAAAGATACTGATTCATTTTCTTGTACTTTCTCATGGGAGACCTATGTACTATCAACTAGACTATGAAGCAGAAAGAACAGTGAACACGTCTAAGTTGGAAACCTTAGCATTACTCTCCAGCATCTCCTTTTAAAAAATATTTTATTTATTGATGCATAAGACACACACACACAGAGGCAGAGACATAGGCAGAGGGAGAAGCAGGCTCCTTGCAGGGAGCCTGATGTGGGACTCGATCCCGGACCCTAGGATCACACCCTGAGCCAAAGGCAGACTCCACCGCTGAGCCACCCAGGCATCCCATCCAGCATCTCCTTCTTATTTGATTTGCAAACCCAATCTACCACGCAGTAATTCTTGTTGAATCTACTCTTTAAAAGAATGTGCCTTGAGTGGTCTTCTAATTTAATCTCCAGTGACAATACTTTCAATCATACCCTTTTCATTTCTTGCCTAGAATATTGTAATAGGTGCCTAATTCTCCTCCATGCTTCCAGTTTTCTTTGTCTTCATTCTTTCCCCACATAGCCAGAACATTTAATTTTCTATAGCCTACTCACTAAAATTTTTGATGATTTTCTATTTTTGACAGCAGGTATCTACAAATTTGGGGGGCTGTGCACTTCATTAGTAAAAAAAAAGGTTAACAGGTACTACAAATGTACATGTAGATAATTTACTAATTCTATACCACAAACATACTTTGTATGCTACAAAACATACTTTCAAAAATTTATTTAAATGAAATAACTATAAAATATTAATAATTTTCTTTGCACCCTAATGTGATAACTTTTATCACCTGTCAGATTGGAGCATCTCTTTTTGGAGACCACTGGTACAATCCAGAATTTCAATCTTGGACAACTAACATTATGGCTGGAAAATCCTTTTTTTTTGGTGGTGAGGATGCTGTCCTATTCATCATAGCATATTTAGCAGCATCTTTAGCTTCTCATTAGATATAGTAGCACCCTATTCCCAAGATATTTGTCTCCAGATATTACCAAGTGTCCCCTGAGAGGCAAAATTGCCTCGGGTTGAGAACTGGTCTACATAGAGGATAAAATAAAAACAAATCAGCCCAATTTATAGACCAATGTATGATCTCATACTACCTGTCCATCTTTGTCTCACACTACATCCTCTAGATATATACCCTCCATTGCACATTTTAACATCACTCCATCTTTATTCATGTTATTTCTATTCACATGCAGACACTCTACCCCTCTTTCTTTGAACAAGAAACAAATAGCACCTGTCGTCTGTAGAAACTATTCCTTCCATCACACTTAGAATGAAATTGTACTACTATCTGAATGTCTGTCTGTCTGACTATGTCTTTATTCAGGTTAGACAATTCTAGATTGGCTAATTTTAGTAATTTTCTGACATCTGGAGCATAGTACCTGTCCCTTAGTTCTCTGTTCCCTGGCCCCAGGGCAATTAATGGTCCTGCACCAAAAGGGAAGTTGTTGGGTTACGGTCTTAATCAATTGCTTGAAGGAAATGGACTGTCTTCTAGCTAGGGCTTCCAACTGGGTCATTACAGAAGTTCAAAACAAAACCATCACAAACAAAAAACTCCACCAAACTATATTATAGGTAGAAAATGTATTGACTTCAAGTCTTAATAAATTATAAATACAAATATTTTGCTATTGGAGGGAAAGAACACTAGGAAAACATGTTATTCTGATTAGGAAAAGAGAAAAAACAGTATCATTGTTAGGAAAATATCAGAAATGGGAAGCTAAAAGACCAAAGAAAAATTTACTGCCTCTTGGTTTTGCCAAGAGTTAGCTAAAATCATGTTTTTTTTTTCTCATAAATAATTAGAATATTATTAAATGTATGACACTAAGATCTTTGATCTCTACCTCATGTTTATGGTCTATTATTCTGAAAATGATTATTGTTATTAAAAATAAGAATAATTGGGAGGAGGGGCAAGATGGCAGAAGAGTAGGGTCCCCAAATCAACTGTCCCCACAAAATTACCTAGATAACCTTCAAATCATCCTGAAAATCTACGAATTCGGCCTGAGAATTAAAGACAGAACAGCTGGAATGCTACAGTGAGAAGAGTTCGCGCTCCTATCAGGTAGGAAGACGGGGAAAAAGAAATAAAGAAACAAAAGGCCTCCAAGGGGGAGGGGCCCCGCGAGGAGCCGGGCTGAGGCCGGGGCGAGTGTCCCCAGGACAGGAGAGCCCCGTCCCGGAGAAGCAGGAGCTGCACCAACCTTCCCGGGCGGAAAGGGGCTCGCAGGGAGGTGGAGCAGGACCCAGGAGGGCGGGGATGCCCTGGGGCTCCCGGGGACACTAACAGACACCTGCGCCCGGGAGAGTGCGCCGAGCTCCCTAAGGGCTGCAGCGCGCACGGCGGGACCCGGAGCAGCTGGGGGGGGCTCGGGGGCGGCTCCGCGGAGGGGGCTGCGGGGCGGGAGCGCGAATCCACCAGCGCAGGCGTCGGAGCACTGGGCGCGGGGACACAGCCCAGGATCCGGCCTCCCCCGGGACAGGCAGAGGCCAGGAGGGCCCAGGACAGCGAGGACGCTCCTGCCCCAGCTGAGCAGATCAGCGGCCCCGCCCCGGAGCCTCCAGGCCCTGCAGACAGAGAGCTCCGGAGCTACTGCGGGGGCTGACTCCAGGGCTGCAGAGCTGGCCCCGCCACTGGGGTTGTTCCTCCTGGGGCCTCACGGGGTAAACAACCCCCACTGAGCCCTGCACCAGGCAGGGGCAGAGCAGCTCCCCCAAGTGCTAACACCTGAGAATCAGCACAACAGGCCCCTCCCCCAGAAGACCAGCTAGACGGACCAGTTCCAGGGGAAGTCAAGGGACTTAAAGTATACAGAACCAGAAGATACTCCCCCGTGTTGTTGGTTTTTTTTTTTTTTTTTTTTTTTTTTGGTTTGGTTTTGGCTTGTTTTTTGTTTTTTGTTTTTTGTTTTGCTTTTTGATTTCTGTTTGCTTCCCCCACCCTTTTTTTTTCCTTTCTTTCTTTTTCTTTCTCTTTTTCTTCTCTTTTTTCTTCCTTTTTTATTTTTTTCTTTTTCTCTTTTCTTTCTTCTTTTTTTCTCTTTCTTTTTCTCCTTTTCCCAGTACAACTTGTTTTTGGCCACTCTGCACTGAGCAAAATGACTAGAAGGAAAACCTCACCTCAAAAGAAAGAATCAGAAACAGTCCTCTCTCCCACAGAGTTACAAAATCTGGATTACAAGTCAATGTCAGAAAGCCAATTCAGAAGCACTATTATACAGCTACCTGTGGCTCTAGAAAAAAGCATAAAGGACTCAAGAGACTTCATGACTGCAGAATTTAGATCCAATCAGGCAGAAATTAAAAATCAATTGAATGAGATGCAATCCAAACTAGAAGTCCTAACGACGAGGGTTAACGAGGTGGAAGAACGAGTGAATGACATAGAAGACAAGTTGATGGCAAAGAGGGAAACTGAGGAAAAAAGAGACAGACAATTAAAAGACCATGAAGATAGATTAAGGGAAATAAACGACAGCCTGAGGAAGAAAAACCTACGTTTAATTGGGGTTCCCGAGGGTGCCGAAAGGGCCAGAGGGCCAGAATATGTATTTGAACAAATCATAGCTGAAAACTTTCCTAATCTGGGAAGGAAAACAGGCATTCAGATCCAGGAAATAGAGAGATTCCCCCCCCCCAAAATCAATAAGAACCGTTCAACACCTCAACATTTAATAGTAAAGCTTGCAAATTCCAAAGATAAAGAGAAGATCCTTAAAGCAGCAAGAGGCAAGAAATCCCTGACTTTTATGGGGAGGAGTATTAGGGTAACAGCAGACCTCTCCACAGAGACCTGGCAGGCCGAAAAGGCTGGCAGGATATATTCAGGGTCCTAAATGAGAAGAACATGCAACCAAGAATACTTTATCCAGCAAAGCTCTCATTCAAAATAGAAGGAGAGATAAAGAGCTTCCAAGACAGGCAGGAACTGAAAGAATATATGACCTCCAAACCAGCTCTGCAAGAAATTTTAAGGGGGACTCTTAAAATTCCCCTTTAAGAAGAAGTTCAGTGGAACAGTCCACAAAAACAAGGACTGAATAGATATCATGATGACACTAAACTCATATCTCTCAATAGTAACTCTGAACTTGAACCGGCTTAGTGACCCCATCAAAAGGCGCAGGGTTTCAGACTGGATAAAAAAGCAGGACCCATCTATTTGCTGTCTACAAGAACTCATTTTAGACAGAAGGACACCTACAGCCTGAAAATAAAAGGTTGGAGAACCATTTACCATTCAAATGGTCCTCAAAAGAAAGCAGGGGTAGCCATCCTTATATCAGATAAACTAAAATTTACCCCTAACTGTAGTGAGAGATGAAGAGGGACACTATCTCATACTTAAAGGATCTATCCAACAAGAGGACTTAACAATCCTCAATATATATGCCCCGAATATGGGAGCTGCCAAATATATAAATCAATTAATAACCAAAGTGAAGAAATACTTAGAAAATAATACACTTATACTTGGTGACTTCAATCTAGCTCTTTCTATAGTCGATAGGTCTTCTAAGCACTACATCTCTAAAGAAACGAGAGCTTTAAATGATACACTGGACCAGATGGATTTCGCAGATATCTACAGAACTTTACATCCAAACTCGACTGAATACACATTCATCTCAAGTGCACATGGAACTTTCTCCAGAATAGACCACATACTGGGTCACAAATCGGGTCTGAACCGATACCAAAAGATTGGGATCGTCCCCTGCATATTCTCATACCATGATGCCTTGAAATTAGAACTAAATCACAACAAGAAGTTTGGAAGGACCTCAAACACGTGGAGGTTAAGGACCATCCTGCTAAAACATGAAAGGGTCAACCAGGAAATTAAGGAAGAATTCAAAAGATTCAGGGAAACTATGAGAATGAAGATACAACTGTTCAAAATCTTTGGGATGCAGCAAAAGCAGTCCTGAGGGGGAAATACATCGCAATGCAAGCATCCATTCAAAAACTGGAAAGAACTCAAATACGGAAGCTAACCTTACACATATAGGAGCTAGAGAAAAAACAGGAAATAGATCCTACACCCTGCTGGGGTGTAGAAGAGAGTTAATAAAGATTTGAGCAGAACTCAACGAAATCGAGACCAGAAGAACTGTGGAACAGATCAACAGAACCAGGAGTTGGTTCTTTGAAAGAATTAATAAGATAGATAAACCATTAGCCAACCTTATTAAAAAAGAAGAGAGAGAAGACTCAAATTAATAAAATTATGGATGAGAAAGGAGAGATCACTAGCAACACCAATGAAATACAAACGATTTTAAAAACATATTATGAACAGCTATACACCAATAAATTAGGCAATCTAGAAGAAATGGATGCATTCCTGGAAAGCCACAAAGTACCCAAACTGGAACAGGAAGAAATAGAAAACCTCAACAGAACAATAACCAGGGAGGAAATTGAAGCAGTCATCAAAAAACTCCCAAGACACAAAAGTCCAGGGCCAGATGGCTTCCCAGGGGAATTCTATCCAAACTTTAAAGAAGAAACCATACCTATTCTCCTAAAGCTGTTTGGAAAGATAGAAAGAGATGGAGTACTTCCAAATTCATTCTATGAGGCCAGCATCACCTTAATTCCAAAACCAAAGACCCCACCAAAAAGGAGAATTACAGACCAATATCCCTGATGAACATGGATGCAAAAATTCTCAACAAGATACTAGCCAATAGGATCCAACAGTGCATTAAGAAAATTATTCACCATGACCAAGTAGGATTTATCCCCGGGACACAAGGCTCGTTCAACACTCGTAAAACAATCAGTGTGATTCATCATATCAGCAAGAGAAAAAACAAGAACCTTATGATCCTCTCAATAGATGCAGAGAAAGCATTTGACACAATACAGCATCCATTCCTGATCAAAACTCTTCAGAGTGTAGGGATAGAGGGAACATTCCTCAACATCTTAAAAGCCATCTACGAAAAGCCCACAGCAAATATCATTCTCAATTGGGAAGCACTGGGAGCCTTTCCCCTAAGATCAGGAACAAGACAGGGATGTACACTCTCACCACTGCTATTCAACATAGTACTGGAAGTCCTAGCCTCAGCAATCAGACAACAAAAAGACATTAAAGGCATTCAAATTGGCAAAGAAGAAGTCAAACTCTCCCTCTTCGCTGGTGACATGATACTCTACATAGAAGAGCATACATAGCAGGATACAAAACCAATGCCCAGAAATCAGTGGCATTTCTATACACTAACAATGAGACTGAAGAAAGAGAAATTAAGGAGTCAATCACATTTACAATTGCACCCAAAAGCTTAAGATACCTAGGAATAAACCTAACCAAAGAGGTAAAGGATCTATACCCTAAAAACTATAGAACACTTCTGAAAGAAATTGAGGAAAACACAAGGAGATGGAAAAATATTCCATGCTCATGGATTGGCAGAATTAATATTGTGAAAATGTCGATGTTACCCAGGGCAATTTACACATTTAATGCAATCCCTATCAAAATATCATGGACTTTCTTTAGAGAGTTAGAACAAATTATTTTAAAATTTGTGGGGAATCAGAAAAGACCCCGAATAGCCAGGGGAATTTTAAAAAAGAAAACCATATCTGGGGGCATCACAATGCCAGATTTCGGGTTGTACTACAAAGCTGTGGTCATCAAGACAGTGTGGTACTGGCACAAAAACAGACACATCGATCAATGGAACAGAATAGAGAACCCAGAAGTGGACCCTGAACTTATGGCCAACTAATATTCGATAAAGGAGGAAAGACTATCCATTGGAAGAAAGACAGTCTCATCAATAGATGGTGCTGGGAAAATTGGACATCCACATGCAGAAGAATGAAACTAGACCACTCTCTTGTACCATACACAAAGATAAACTCAAAATGGATGAAAGATCTAAATGTGAGACAAGAGTCCATCAAAATCCTGGAGGAGAACACAGGCAACACCCTTTTTGAACTCAGCCACAGTAACTTCTTGTAAGATACATCCACGAAGGCAAAAGAAACAAAAGCAAAAATGAACTAATGGGACTTCATCAAGATAAGAAGCTTTTGCACAGCAAAGGATACAGTCAACAAAACTAAAAGACAACCTACAGAATGGGAGAAGATATTTGCAAATGACGTATCAGATAAAGGGCTAGTACCCAAGATCTATAAAGAACTTATTAAACTCAACAGCAAAGAAACAAACGATCCAATCATGAAATGGGCAAAAGACATGAAGAGAAATCTCACAGAGGAAGACATAGACATCAACACGCACATGAGAAAATGCTCCGCATCACTTGCCATCAGGGAAATACAAATCAAAACCACAATGAGATACCACCTCACACCAGTGAGAATGGGGAACATTAACAAGGCAGGAAACCACAAATGTTGGAGAGGATGCGGGGAAAAGGGAACCCTCTAGCACTGTTGGTGGGAATGTGAACTGGTGCAGCCACTCTGGGAAACTGTGTGGAGGTTCCTCAAAGAGTTAAAAATAGACCTGCCCTACAACCCAGCAATTGCACTGCTGGGGATTTACCCCAAAGATACAGATGCAGTGAAATGCCGGGACACCTGCACCCCGATGTTTATAGCAGCAATGGCCACAATAGCCAAACTGTGGAAGGAGCCTCGGTGTCCATCGAAAGATGAATGGATAAAGAATATGTAGTCTTGTATACAATGGAATATTCCTCAGCCATTAGAAACGACAAATACCCATCATTTGCTTCAACGTGGATGGAACTGGAGGGTATTATGCTGAGTGAAGTAAGTCAATCGGAGAAGGACAAACATTATATGTTCTCATTCATTTGGGGAATATAAATAATAGTGAAAGGGAATATAAGGGAAGGGAGAAGAAATGAGTGGGAAATATCAGAAAGGGAGACAGAACATGAGAGACTCCTAACTCTGGGAAATGAACTAGGGGTGGTGGAAGGGGAGGAGGGTGGGGGGTGGGGGTGAATGGGTGATGGGCACTGATGGGGGCACTTGACAGGATGAGCACTGGGTGTTATTCTGTATGTTGGTAAATTGAACACCAATAAAAAATAAATTTATTTAAAAAATAAGAATAATTCTTATATCTTATTGAATGCTTACTCCATGGCAATGTGCTAAGCCCTTTGCATGAGTTATCTCATTTAGTCTTCATAATCATTCACTTTCCTAATGAAATGAATATTTCTACTGCCTGGTTTAACTGATAAGATAATTAGACTAGGAAAGGTAATTAATGTAGCTAAAGCCATTCAGCTCATAACAAGTTAGATACTGCCTTCAAACTCAGGTTTAATGGAATCCAAAGCCTATATTCTTAAACACGATGTCATGGGTTATATAAATAGATGATTAATAGATGGTTAGTAAATTAATTGATAGATACATTATTAATTAATGGATTAATAAACACATAAATATATTAGAGGAGGGAAACACATTAACAATTTTGTGTTTCATTTCATCCAACCATTCAATATTATGATGGGAGGGAAGTGGTAAGCAAATACTTGTTTCTAGCTACTGTGAACATTCAGAAAAAGAAAAAAAAAAAAGAAATACTTACGATTTAAAATAAATTCCTAAAAATCATCTGCATGTGTTATATTTGGTTCATCAACAGGGGAAAAAATAGACACATGCATTGAAAATGAAATATCTATGCTAAATGTCTTTGATATCCTGCCAGATTTACCCACAGAAGGTCTTGACTATAAACAAACAGCTACTTACACATGTATGACCCTGGAAAGAAGACTGAGTGGGCACAAAATGGTGTCTGTTTTATCTTGAGTTTTTGCTTCATTTTGAGCTGTCAAATTTTCACCTCCTTTCGTGGAAAAGAAAAACAGGAACTGCGGTTCTGCTTTTAGCATGAAAGAAAGAGTTGCATAACCATATCTAAGTAGCTGACTTATACCTTTCCTAATGGAGGGTTCTTTCCAAGAGTGGAATACCATTTTACGGCAGAAATGGCTATGTGACAACTACCACTTCAGTGAATGTAGACCTTTCCTACCCTTGGTTTTAATCGCATCTCAGCCTGATCATAATATTTATTAACTATTCAGAATATCTCCGAAATCTTTGGTGTTCTGTTTTTGGTTTCTCTTTTATTCTGAGAGAGATTGTGTTTTGATGAAAATGGTTTTAAAGAGTTGAGTATCAGTTTATATAGGGTTGCGAAGTAAAAACCTAGGTTTTTACTTCCCTTAAAAACAGACCTCATATTCTCTATTCCTTCAATATCTCTTCATCCTCAAGCCAAAAAACCCACTTGTTCAGTATTAAGAATATAACAGATGGTCAATAAATATTGTTGATTGATTACACTCACAATGAATTTTCCCCCAAATAGAGATTTAGATCTTTTAATTATAATAACACAAATATCCAGCTACAAAACAGCGTCAGTCAATATTATATCATCTATTTTCAGTAGAAACATTTGTGTTTGTACTATTTTGCATGGAAATTTAGAAAGAAAAAACTGTTTATGTAAAACAAACTGATCTTTAATGCTTTCTCTAACTTCAAATGATTGTTTTATTTGAAAGCAGCTTTATAGATTGCTCAGAAATACATCTTAAATAGAATTTACTTCAGTACAGTTGGAAAGTTGAACTAAGTAGTCTAATTCCAGTGGGTTTGTTTTTGTTTGTTTATTATGTAGCATTCTGAAATTTAAATATAGGGTTTTTTTTCATCAGTGTAATTGACTTTCAGTTTTATAGGTTTAATGAAGAAAAAGGAAAAAGGACTAAAACAGGCATTTTAAAATATACTTAAGAATTTATTATATTTTATATGGATAATGATCCCCAGTATATTTGGGCAAAAGTAAAAAGGAATTATTTTTTTAGTTTGTCAAAAAAGTTTTTCATAGAAACCTTGGAGTAATATTTCAAAGTTATGATTGGGTTAAATACTCTTATTTGTTACAATGTGAAATATATTTTAAAAGCTAAGGAATGTTGTGCATATTATAAAAGTTCATCACCTATTAAGTCGGTAATTAGTTTGGCAAAGCAAATTCAAAAGTGATCCTCAACACTGCCAAGGGAAGGGATGTATATATGTTGTGACTCCGTTTAGAAACTTACTCTTTTATTTGACACTCAAAATTCATTAAGACTTGATTGACAGCTATTTAGGGTTTAGGGACTGCTATATGAAGACAGCTATGAAAATGGAAGACATCAATATTTTAAATTTCTGTCACTGAGATTTGTGATTATGCCCTATGAAAAAGCTGAGTTACTTAAATCTATTGGCCAATTTGATTTAGCTGTTACACAGGTAGCCATGAAACAATCAGCTGGTCAGCAAATATTAAGTCATGTATACCACATGCCTGGCACAACACCCACCTTTGCTTCTTTCTTTTCTTTGCTTCTTTCTTTATCAGTTCAATTTTGACTTTGTAAAATAGGAACAATGAATTGTCTTATTCTAGCTCACAAGATAATTCAAGATTAGATAACATCATATTGGGCAGCTCGGGTGGCTCAGCAGTTTAGCGCCACCTTCCGCCCAGGGCGCGATCCTGGGGTCCTGGGATCGAGTCCCGCGTCAGGCTCCCGGCGCGGAGCCTGCTCCTCCCTCTGCCTGTGTCTCTGCCTCTCTCTCTCTGTGTCTATCATGAGTAAATAAATAAAATCTTTAAAAAAATCATATTATTTACATACGGTTGACCAATTTGTCCCTTACTTTTAAAAGAGACATAAAAGGCAATTGCTCCCACCATCTTTGTTGAAAAGAATTACACTATTTAAAAATGAAACTGTATTTTTGCAGATTACTTCTTAAGCTTAGGCGTTTGATTTCCAAAAATCCTATCTTGCAATCTATAATTTGAGCTCTTTGCTAACACTTTAGAAATTAATTCTTTCTGGAAGTTTCAGCATTGCAATATTTTACCCAAAGTTAAATGTTCCATAGGATCATCATAATTCATATTATTGTTTATCTGTGTTAGCTCCCTGAAAATATCTGCTCTGAGAAGTCTTCCAGCCCCTAATCACCATTGTCATGTTTGCATGATAAAATTTGAGGGACTAAAGAAAACAAAAAATTATGTGTTAGAGAGAACCCCCCAGTGGTTTATTGAGATAAGCTCTCAAATTTTTCTGTAGGCCACTGCAAAGTGGGTTTCACATTTCTAGGTACACATGATTTTTGCATGTTTTACGAATCATTTTCAAAAGCCTTCTAAGTTTTCCTGAAGAAATGCCAACCTTTCATCTACTTGCCAAATTTCCGAAGCCTATATGGATTCACTCTCAGGCAGCAACTCAGAAGACACTCCGAAGGAGAGTCTTTTGTACAAGTACCCAATGTCCTTTCAAGGTCCCCTTCAACAACTCAGCTGGCAGTCACAATCTACCCACGTGTGCTGGCTCACCTGGATCCCTGGTTCCAGGCTTAGATTATGCTATTATTTACATTTTTTCCTAGTCTTACTTACTACTTTACCTTGTTTATATTGCATTATTATTCTGTTATATGTATAAACTGTTTCAAATCATTTGTGAGAGAAGGCAGAGTATAAACAAACAAGACCCAGTGATGTTACACATGGAGGTATTTTGAGTCCTTCCAAGAAAAGCTTCAACTTAAAGTTCAGATAGTATTACAGGCAGGCTACAAATAAATGAGTTATGTTCCAAAACCACATTTGTAAGCAATGTGTTGGAATTCAGACTATTTTTTTTTAATGAAAACGGAGCTATAGAAATATATTTTTCGATGTAAACAGTTGCCAGTTATCACACAACCTATTTAGCCTGTGATATGACTTAGTAAACTTTATTTGCCCTGAAAAACATAATTAAACAGTATTGCCACAGTAAATGTTTTTAAATAAACCAAGTTGAAAAGTGAGTCCTTTTGTAATGTATTTGTTTTCCTAATCCTTTGGTCAGGAACTGTATCTGGCTTCTTTTCACATTGCCACTGGGTAACACACTGTGAATGCATAGTGCTTAAGCAATGTTCACTGAGTGATGAGAAGAATGAATAACTGCAAGCAGGAGAACAGTTACTCTGAGCATGTAAAAGATCCTGGGTGTAGTCAGAGTTACAGAAACCAACGACACCGATTCTGTTTTGTCTCATTGTAATGGAACATAAGACTTCTATTTCTTTGACACTGCATGCTTTAGGCACCATTAGACTAGATTAGATTTGTTTGGGTAGAGGGGGTGAAAAAGGAGTGAAGGTTGAAGAGAAAAGGGAGGCATTTTTCTTAGGTGAATATGGGAGATCTGGACAGAAAAAGGGAAATAAGATATTTACAAAAATAAATGTGTTTCTATGATAAAAATATTTCATAAAAGAGTAGACTGAATTTAGAAGTAAATTGTAAAGAAATAAGTAGGAACATGTCTTTTGTATGATTCCTTTGAGGAGAAGATAACAGTAGTGGAGATTTTGATCATGTAAGATCCCCTATTGACCACAAGAAAATGGTATCATCACAACAGCAGTTAGGTGCACAAATTTATGTAAAGACTACAAAAATAGAGAATAAATTTAAAATGAAGGAAAAAGAGAGGAGGCTATGTTATATGGCTGTCTGAGTTCATTAGATATTAACAACGATGTGTTCCTATCACCATATTTGTTATTATAGGAAAGGATATTTTGTTATCATTACCTGCTTTTCACTTCCACAAAAAGTAGATATATATGTCCATGTTTTTCTTACAGCAGTACAAAACAGATCCAATCCATTAAAAACACCTTCATTTCATATTGATATTATTTGAAGTCTAAAAAGGGGACATTTTTATAGAGATTTGTCTGAATCCTGTCACTTTGGTCTGAAAGTCAAGATTAGAAGGCTCTTTGTAAATGTCCAGGCTGTGAAACTGGGCACTGGCATTGGGTCCTATACTCCTGCTCCTTTAACCCTTTGGCATCTCGCCTTCTCCCACCACCAAGTGCACACTCTGTAATTATGACTGTGCCAAAGAACCTCTTCCGAATCTTCAAATCGATGTTACTGAAGTCTACATTTGCAATATTTATACATTTAAAAATAGAGGCACTAAGTCATTTTCCTAAAATACACGGTTAGTGACATAAGTAGGGCTAGTACTCTAGATTCCTTAGAATCTTACTTAACACTTCTAAAATTAAAAATAATTGATAAACTACCCTATATTAAATAAATGTTGAAATAGTCTCTCCAAAGAGGAAATAATTTTTAAATTGTTATTTTTAGCAATTTTCCTGCCCTGTGAAGTTAGCTACGTATAAAATGAGTTGTTCATTTCACACTCAATGCCAAAAGTTAAAAATATTTATAACTAAAGATGCCTGAGTTAAAGAGATAAGCTTTCCACTTACTTTCAACTTCTATTGTGAAAAATTTTAAGCAATTAGGAGTACTTCTTTGTGTGGGTAATTGAGATGAAAATTGAAGATGAAATTGAAGATGAAAAATGTAAGAAAATATTCAAACTTTGATATGTTTATTTTAACATTACTATTTAATCCAAAGGAATGAAAGATAAACATTTCATCCATTCCACAAACTGTTGCTATGAAGACCATCTCAAGATACTATGCACCCTCTTTTGTGCTCCTTGCATATATATTCCTAGTTTGAGATTTTAAAAAATTGTAGTACATTCCTCTGTAACAAGTCATTGACTCTTTTGATATTTTTAAAGCATTTATTTTTCTCTTTTTATAATACGACTTAAAATTGTTGCACTAATTCTGCATACCTGACATGGGATAAATGGCACCTACGCTATGAATGGAAGAGAGGGCAAGATCAGTCTTTCCTTTGTGGTTTGATAATAAAACAAAAGAATAGAGAACAGTAGACAATTAATTTCATGGATAATACAAGGGTGGTTAGAGACTCGATGACTTCATTTGTGTTGCTAGTTAAGAACAATTATTTTTGGCAAAACAGAAGGGCAAAAACATTTAAAGCAATGCATTGCATAGATTTAAAAAAATAACAGATGATGGGCTTTCTTGAATGAACAATTATATTAAATGGAAAGAAAGGCAATAATACTTCTATGTCCTAAACATCTGCCTCAATGTCTAAAGTCTCTAGCGTAATGACAGTACACCACTGAAACTATTGCTGATTTAGCTTTTAGAAATCAGCAATTTGCTATTACAATCACTTCAAGATATTTAAAGGATGGGATCTGAATAGAATAGATAATTTAGAGAAAAAATATGCATATAGGTCTTTGAGCAGTTAGTAAGGTGAGGTAGAAAAAATTATTTGAATAAAACTTGCCTAGAATATTGAGTTAATGTGATAGCACTTTGCAGCTTTATTCAGAGAACTTGTGAAAACTCTGTGCTTTGGTTTATGCTTTTCTCATTTCCTCTATCTCTTTTAAGCAGAAAGAAGTGCCTATGTGGTCTACAACTTTATTCTTCAAGTACTCATTTTAAAAAAACATATCATCAAAAAGAGAAACATGGGAGAAAAAAATTACAATTTTATTTTATATATGATAATCAAATTCTTGCTAGCTTTGCTTTTGGTTACAGATTTGAATATTAAGTACACACTCAATATAAAACATTGTAATGATTAATGAGTGCTTTAATATATACAAAACTTATGTGGAGTCATATGTAAGGTATATTTCTGCATTCTCTATTTTATTTTTGAATTGTCTTCCATTATGTAAAAAAAAGACAATACTACTGAAAGACAAGACATAATAAAAATAATTATAGCCAAGAAGTCTGTTTTTACTGTTTCTGCAAGTGTACCCAGAAAAAATTCTAGATTTGTTGTTTCCCTTATATTCTATTACAACTCTGATATACCATAAATTCTAAGACTTGTCTTTTTTTTTAAGACATGTCTTAATCTATCATCCCTATCTTTGTCCTCTGCTAGTAGGAAATAAGCACTAATTTGCAAGACATATTTAAAAGGTGGTTCATATAGTGTAATATAGTGTTAAAATGGAACCATGCACTTTGAATTATGGCATAAATCTTACATGGTCTAAATTATGATGTTTAAAGAAAACAATGAAAGAACTGAGGGTTAATTGGTAAAGCCAAATGAGAGAACAATTTGGCCATTTCTATAGAAATTGAATTTGCCTCTGCTTTCTGACCTAGAAAGTTCAAATCTGGATTTATAAATGTAATGGAGGGAAAAAACTGCAGAAATATTCCAGGAATCATGTAATGGAGTATTCATTTGTAGCCTCATTCATAGTAGTGAAAAGTCCCAGCATCTGAATGTACATTTATAGAAGCATAAATATGTAAATTTGCTCATTGGACTATTAGGGAGCAGGTAAAATGAATAAATTTGTGCTTTATGCAACCACCTGGAAATATCTAAATTATTTTTTACAGTTTCACTGAGATGTAATAGACATATAACATGTGTAAGTTTAAGGTGTGCAATGGGATGAGTTGATACATGCATATATTACAAAATGATTATCACAATAAGGTTAATTAACATACCAGTCATTTTACATAATTACTTTTTTTCCCTTTTTTGTGGAGAAAACACTTATGATGTACTCTCTTAGTAACTTTCAAGTATACAGTATTGTTAACTATAGTCACCATGCCATACATTAGATTTGCTAAAAAAAAAAACTAGAGATAACAAGCACTGGTGAGGATGTGAAGAAAAGGGAACCCTTGTGGATTGTCAGTAGAAATATAAATTGGTGCAGCTACTATGGGAAATAGTACGTTGGTTCTTCTAAAAATTCAAAATAAAACATATGATCCAGCAATTCCACTTCTAGCTATTTATCTAAAGGAAATTAAATCATTATATCAAAGAGATATCCACATTCTGATTTTTATTGCAGTGTTATTCACAAAAACCAAGACATAAAAACAACCTAAGTGTCCATTAATAAATGAATGGATAATGTGGTAAATATATTATATATATAAAGTTTAACATAAGACAAATATAAACAATGTTTTCCAAATGATGTTCTCATTAATATGATCTGAACAGTAGAAATATAAAACACTGTGGCATGTCTGCATCATCCCTAACCTTGGGAAGTAGAATAATGCACCACAAGCATTTTTACAGTTATAGTCTAAATGATGATGTTTTGTTTTTTAAATGAATTTATAGTAAAGGGTGTTATATACTCTGTCTAAACATATACATGCTACCAAAATTGATGACTCACTTTCCATCACCATGTGTTTATGTACCAATTTTTTATTTTGTGCATACTAATCCTGTGATTTGTGGATAGACTTGAAAACAGGGGTTCTTTTCCTATAATTTAAGTATTGCAAATCACTTTATTAACTCCTAGGGTATAAATAGCATTTTTAGAAAATAAAAAATCTATGTTCCATCTCATAGAGATTACTGTGAATATTTATTAAAGGTTCTCTTAGATGGCCAGGCTACTTTTACTGTCCAAGGGTAGATACAAAAAGAGAAAGCCAACTATGTGATTATGAACCACTAGAGTTAGTTCTAACCTCTATTTCTAAATGATAACCTTCTTGAGCTTTGGTAGACAGCATATACAGTTTCTACTGCTGTGATCATCAGTGAGCAAGGTAATTGGATATAATGGTTATCAATTTTTTCCCTTTGGTAATGGAAGTAAAAATACTCTAAGCAAAAACCTCTTCAAAGATGAGAATAGTCTGTCTGAAGAATAAGAGGGGTAACTGGGTGGTAGTCAGTTAAGCATCCAACTCTTGATTTTGGCTCAGGTCATGATCTCAGGGTTGTGAGACCCCAGGTTGGGCTCCCCACTAGGCACAGAGTCTGCTTGAGATTCTCTCTCTCCCTCTCTCTCTACCCCTCCCTGACCTGCTATCTCTGCCTCTCTCTAAAAAAACAAAAAACAAATTAATGGAATATATTGACCATAATGAAAAACCAATTTCTTCAACTGTTGGTATTCATAATAATAAAAAGTATCACTTATAAAAATATATCAAATAAATAAATAAATAAATAAATAAATAAATAATAAATAGCTATTGTAATAGATATGGGATGATAGCTGATTGTGGATTTGACTGGCACTTCCCTGATGATCAGTGATGTTGAACACCTTTTCATGTGCTTGTCGGCCATCTGTATGTCTTCTTCGTAAAAATTTCTATTCAAGTCCTTTGCCCATTTTTTAAATTGGATCACTTGGGGTTTTTTTTCCTATTGAGTTGTGTAAGTTCCTTCTAAATTTTTGAAAATTCACCCTTTAACACATATATTGTTTGCAAGTATTTTCTGTCATTCTTTAGGTTGTCTTTTCATTTTGTTGATTGTTTCCTTTGCTGTGCATAAGCTCTTTAATTTGATGTAATCCCACTTGTTGATTTTCGCTTTTGTTGTTTTGCTTTGATGTCATACCAAAAGAAAAATCTTAAAGTAAAACTTGTGCTGAATATATCAACAGAGATAAATCATAATAATATAAAGTATAAAAAGTGGTATGTGAAGGATGATATCATACATACACATTTGGAAAACATACACTTATGTGATTTATGCTTTAAAACTACTAAGTGTAAATGTATAAAACTATGCTCATGGATGATAAATACCAAATCTAAGAGAGTGATTACCTTTGGGAAAAACGAGAGAGAATTTGATTGGAGAAGTGCATACAAGATGCTTCAAATATAAGGTATGTAGACAAAAAAGAAAGAACTAAAGCAAGATAGCCGTATATTTAAGACTTGATAAAATGGGCAGGGGTTACATGGGATTTCATTTATTTTTATCTCATTTATTATATATTTTATAAATGTTATAATAATATAATTTTTAAAAACAAAAAATTATTTGGAATTGAAGGAACTAGTTCTACCTCAAAATTAACTGACTATATATACTTCCCAATAATGATGTTTTCTAGTATGGAAAAAAAGTGTTAATAAAACAGAGTTTCATGAGGATTAAATATTTGATATGTATGAGTGCTAGACAGTGTGGGTTTCAAATGTTACATATGTAGATAGATAAGGATAGATTTTTGATGTGTGTTTTTCTAATTACAGATAGTGACAGAGACAGCAGCCACAGGAGATTCATGATAGTACCAAATACAATGCTGTACAATCTTTAACTGATTTTGATAAATATATAAGTACAAATAAACTTGTTTATACCAGGTGTTATATTGTAGTACAATTGCATTTTCAAAGCTTTGTAAAGACGGGATTCAGCACTTGATATCTTCATGTATGTTTTTCACTCTTAAAGTATATTTTTACTTAAGTAAACAAAAAGCCAATAACTGATAGTATCTACTTGGTAAATGGACATTACAATTTAAAATGAAAGAAAACTTGAATTTTAGTTAACTATAATCCTTGTATGAGTCCTACAATTTGGGGGAAAAATGATCTTGGAGTTAATTATGGGGCCTGTTATGTGATTTGGGGATTCAGATTCTCATCACCACTCTATTATACATAGCTACCAGGTTTTGTACAAGCTGTGTGACTCTGGCTTTCTGTATATTAGCCTGTGAAATGAGAATTGGAGGTGTAAGGATTGAATTGGACTTTTTTTTCATTTTCTTTAAAATATTTTCTGACTCTAAAATCTAAGATTCTATTAAAAGCATAATATCCAATTGCAAAAATGGATATTATGCTGTGCTATGTAATATTCAGTCTTTTTCAAGTTTTGTATTTAATTATAAATGTCACATTTTTTAAGAAATATTGAAAATTGAGTTTGCCTTATAAACAGAATTATCAAAATGATCTGATACTATAAAATTATTATATAAATTTAACCCAGTTCCATAGTCCTTTTTCATGTGCCCTCCTTGTACATCTTCCCCTTTTCCAATACCCCTTGTCTTGGTAATCCCTCATTTCCCTCCTACTCAGCCAACTTCCACACCCACCTTGTGATCCCTTGATTGTGGACCTTGGTATGACTGACAGTCAATATGTGCTCTCTTGGGAGAGGACAGATGAAGAGTTATAAGTAGGTCATTATGGTCTTCATGGTAGTATAAGATCAATTTGTGATATTTGACAATCAGATCTTTCCCATTTTGAATTTTAATCTTGTATAGCTCCTGTGGGTAGTGTGCATCCTAATTCCCTAATACAGCCTTTTGAGTCCTCTCAAAGGCTGCCGTCTCTCCACAACCTTCAATTATAAAGACAACTTGGGTGTCTAAATCCATATCACTCTTCTCATAGAAACTGTCCCCCCACCCAGATGAAGCCTTTTCATTGAAACCAACTCAATGTTAGACAATATCTCATGTGTTCTGAGGAGAGCCAATGTTTTCTCTTGTTTAAAGTTACCATCTTTTCCTCAATTTTCATCATCATTTGCAGTATCTAGCAGGTTCTGATTACTTAAAACTCAGTGCTTTGTGACTAATTTTCCATTCATGTGCCCCATCTTTATTTCCGGTTAAAGCCTTTGTATTCTACTGATCTTATCTCACCCCTCTCTAACAAATTCTGACTTGGAGCTTAGTGTTTTGAGTCTTAACGGGCCTCCTCCCCACCATGATGGGATCTCCTCTGAACTCTGATTGAAGTGCATAAACTGACAGGCATCTAACTGATCCACCACAGAACACTGGATCATTTTTAGTGGTTGGCTATTTCATGGCTAATGCAAAATACTGCAGTATTTTGTAGAAATATCCTATCTCCACTTTGCTGTTTTCAATATAGCTCTTGGGGTCTGAGGCTATTTTCCCTCAGGTTATCTAAGATAATATTAGCTAACATCTATTGACTACTTACTATGTGACAGCCACTGACTTGAGTGTTTTGCATGTATTAACCTATTTAATGAACAGAAACTTCAGGGTAGGTACTCTTCTTACTCATTTTACAGATGAAGAAACTAATGCATGAGGAGGTTGAATAAATTGTTGAAAGTCACACTTGATTCACTCAATCCCTTTCCTCATCTGTGTCTGTTGTCCTAATTCCTCCTCAATATTTATTCCATTCTCTTAAATTTCTCCTCAATATGGGGTCTTAACCTGGAGTAGAGCCCAGGTGGATCAGGTTGATAGTTCACAGAAGCTGTCCTGCTTCTGCCGCTCTGGCCTCTCAGTGCTGGCCCCAGCATTCACCCGGTTCTGGAAAAGGGCAGAACACCTCCGATTTTCAGCTACTTTTCTCAACATGCTTTCAAGCAAAGACCTGAAGGCTATCATGGTTCTTTTGTTTTCTGACACCTAGTTGCTTCCTTGCTTTTCCTGCTATCATGTCTTGTGGCTTAATCATTTGTCTCCATTTGCTAAAGGCTTGTGAAATCGTTTTCCCTCTCATTTTATTACCTTTTCTTCTTTTTAATTTTATTACTTCCCCCCATCTTTATCCACCATCTCTGATTCTATCCTTCTCTCTCCTCTTATAGTAACCTCTTTAAGTCTTTGTAAACAGAAATAAAAAATAAATACTGTGAACTCTGTCCCTTCACAGAGGTGTTGTAAGGAGCACAAAGAACCATGTCTACAAAAACATGATACGAGCTCTAAATTGTTAGACAAATGCAAGAAAAATAAGTTTATGGAATTCTGAAAGGGAAAAAGCTGCCAGAGCACTAGAATCAAGCAACCTTGGTACAGGGCTTTCTATACCTCAAATGCCTATTTTCTTTCTTCCTCAAATTTACACATCTGTCAAAAACATTGGTTAACTATAAAACAATGCAAACTTTGTTAAGAATATGATTTTGAAAGGTGGAACTTAAATCTCATTCTCTTTCTCTCCACACACACACATACATATATGTGAATACACACACAAACATACATACACACATTGTTACTAAAAAAATAAAAGTGACATTTTTTTTTCCCAGTAGCAAAGTGAGATAAATAGGCATTGCAGTAAATTGGCATGGCAGAAAATAAGAAAATTTGGTGTAGCATCCAAATACCTCCTTAATAATACTGATTATTATTATTTTAATGAAACTTAGTTCCATTAAAAATTATGTGTAATAAAGCCTTTCCTTCTTTGTGAGAAAGTTGGAAAAATCAAACAAAAGAGTAGCACAACTCAAAAGTCACCTACAATTTTTATTTATTTTTATTTATTTTTTAATATTTTATTTATTTATGAGAGACAGTGAGAGAGAGAGAGAGGGAGGGAGGGAGAGAGGCAGAGACACAGGCAGAGGGAGAAGCAGGCTCCATGCAGGGAGCCCGACATAGGACTTGATCCTGGGACTCCAGGATCACGCCCTGGGCCAAAGGCAGATGCTCAACCGCTGAGCCACCCAGGCGTCCCAAACACCTATAATTTTTAAAATCATCTTGTAAATTGTGAAATGTCTACTTCATTTTGGTCATCCTTGCTCCTGCTTAATTTTGGGTGGAAGAAAAAGAAGTTAACCATGTTTCAGTTAGGAAAATTTTTATGAAACAGATTCCATCAGCAACCCTAGAAGTACAAGTCCTCTTATTTACCTGGTAAAATTTTCAGAGAGAATAACCTCCTTTGAGTTTTTTCATAGATATCCAAGGACAGATGACAAAACATGAGTCAATACTTTATTGAAGCTTCAGCTTAATCAGCTGGTGAGATATGACTTTATGTCCCAACACTTTCTAAGGCACAATTTCACCTCAGGGGTTCATATTTCGTTTAATAAAACTCTGAACAAATGTTGCACTTCTATATTGTAATTTAGGTGTCTCATAAATTGATCCTGCATTAAATCTAACAGGAGTGTGGAGATGTGAAAAACAGTATCTTGGTCAATTTCTTTCTTTTCTCTCTCTCTCTCTTTTCTTTCTTTCTTTCTTTCTTTCTTTCTTTCTTTCTTTCTTTCTTTTTTTCTTTCTTTCTTTCTTCTTTCTTTCTTTCTTCTTTCTTTCTTTCTTTCTTTCTTTCTTTCTTTCTTTCTTTCTTTCTTTCTTTCTTCTTTCTTTCTTTTCTTTCCTTTTTTTTGATAGAGAGCATGTATGCAAGCAGGGGTGGGGAGGAATAGAGGGAGAAGTATAGAGAATCGTAAGCAGGCTCCACACCCAGCACGGAGTCCATTGTGGGCTTGATCTTACAACCTTGATGTCATAACCTGAGGCCAAATCAAGAGTTAGTTGCTTAGCGGAATGAGTCACCCACGTGCCCCTCTTGGCCAATTTTTAATACAAATTGTTATTTTTCTTTGTTTTAATAAGTATTTTGTTTTCTTACAGAAGGTCTAATTTTTATTAAAAGGTGAAACTACATTTAAAATCTTTAGGAAAAATCTTCCTTTTATTCCTTTCTGCAGTGTTCATGGAAAACTAATTACAAGGCATTGAAAATTTTGGGGGATTGACTCCAATTGCACAATTCTCAGAGATTTGAAATTTGTGATTTTGCATGTAGAATATATTTGAAACACAAAAATGTTAAAATTTAAAGGGTATTTAATGTCAGAGAGCTAAGGAAGTCAAAAATAGTGAATATGGATATCAGCAATGTGTGTGTTTTAAAGCATTTCAAAACATTTAATGCCAGAGCCCAGATGATATATTACTCATATCTGTATTACAAAAAGTGATCATATCATAGAGGTAGCACACACACTCTGAGATTTAGTAGTTTCCATGGTAACTATATGTATTTTTTTCTGAACAGAATAATAAATAGCTGCACACATTCCTTGTAATCTATTAAGCTGGTAATTTATGGTAGCTTTAAAGATAGTGTGCCTTCTTATTTTTTTTTTAAATCCAAATTGGAATATGCCCATTTTCAATCTTTTGAGTCTAATGATGCAAAATAAAAAAGTTACTTGCTTTGTACTTATTTATTGTTGTTTGTTTTTTATTGGTTGTTCTGATGCATTAGAAAAAAATGTATAATATTGCCAAATTACTTTCTGGTACTTGGGGATTGGAAAGTCTTTTTAAAGACTTTGTAATGCAATATTTCTGTCTACTCAAAAGTAAAGTATTTATATATAACAAATGCCTAAATAGTGCTTATACTGCACTAGACTATTTTCTAAGAACTTAATAAATCTTAATTTATTTCATCTTAACTCACAAAGTTGTAATATCTTCCTTGCAGTGTGCATCTTTATGGCAGTTAGGTAATAGCAATAGCCAGACTGAGTAAAGGACAGAAAAAAAGTCAAATTCTTTGACACCTATTTTTGAGCAACGTATTCTCTATTTGCATGGACCGTAAGGTATTCAATATCTAGTAGTAGAATATTAAATTTGAACAAAACAGAAAATACACTTGTTTCCTCCAAAAAACATATTTTCACCCCTCTTCCCAACTGACCTCATTATCCTTCTCAGTATCTATCAACTCCATTTTAAGACGTTTATATGTGTATTTTTTTTTTGTACACAGCTTTTGATCTTCCTCTTTTACCTACTTCATTTTAAAAAACTTATATGAGGCCCTAGGTACTTTTCTGGTAGCTGGTATTGTTCTAAACTCTGAGAATTAATTTTTTTAATAACTATTACTTGTATCTTATTATTTTTATTTTTAAAATCTTGACAATAGGGATCCCTGGGTGGCGCAGCGGTTTGGCGCCTGCCTTTGGCCCAGGGCGCGATCCTGGAGACCCGGGATCGAATCCCACGTCGGGCTCCCGGTGCATGGAGCCTGCTTCTCCCTCTGACTGTGTCTCTGCCTCTCTCTCTCTCTCTCTCTCTCTCTCTGACTATCATAAATAAATAAAAATTAAAAAAAAAAATCTTGACAATATAGAAAAGTTGAAAGAGGAAGCAGAACCTGTTGCACCGTAACCTAAACAAAGTTTTCATTAAAAAGCCACCATTTTAATATCACTTTTAAAAAGTGGACTCATTTACATACTGTTTATTATACATTGTACTGCTTTACTTAGTTACTGTATTAACTTACTTTTTTATGTCTCCATAAACATTTCTAATGGTTCCATGGTGTCTTCTTATCACTGTTTGCTTATCTATTCCCTTATGGCTGGAAATTTTAATTTCTCCTAATTCTGTTCCATTATAATGTTGCTTTAATTGTCTTTACTCATAAAGCTTATTCTATTTTGCACAATTCATAGCATAGATTCCCAAGAATAGAATTGAAGGATTCAGATATCCTGAATCGAAGCCCAGAACTCTTTGAGATCATAACTTATATTCTAGAGAGAAGAGAGAGAGAAAAGGTTTTAAAGCTAAATTTTTAACTCAGACTTTATGCTCCCTCACTCTCCACACAGCATGGGTTCTAAATGGAAAGCAAAGGATTAGGAGACAAAATTAAGGGATCGTGGACAATTTTGCTTACTGGGTCCACCCCTCTGTCTAGTAATGCTCATCTGTAAGTGGAAAAATCTATAATGAGCAGGGAACTGTTGTGAGCATGAAAGAAGTAATGCAAATAAAAACTGCATCTTTGCCACAAGCATTTTTGCTGGATAACTTCTTGCCCATAAGGTGATTTTGTTTTAAATGCTAAAAAATAATAATAATTACTGATGGACCATTTGGTTTGACAGTTTGTTGGTTTCAACCAGGGGACAGTTCGGTCTCATTTCTTTATTGGTGTACTACTACCATTTTCATATTATATGAATCTTAGCCTCATAATGATCTGAACAGTGAGGCAGAGCTCTGAACTCAGGTGTCACATAGAATTTTGGAATGTTTATCAATGGACATGTGACAATATGCCAAGAACAAACAACAGCGTAGAGCGCTTTGACGAAGCAAGGCAAAGCTCGCTTACAAACATGCATCCTAGTATTTTGGAAACTGATACCTCTCTTAGGGAAGGAAAACATTTTACCAAAAAAAGAACCAGTGCGGTGCTGAGCGAGGAGAATCAACAAGCAAATTCAAAAAACAAAAACAAAATAGTATAATACTATGAATGAAAGATTTTGAAGACATGTTTTTAGGTAAAATCCACAAAATAAAATCACTTCTTTGCACAGTATTGTCATGAATCTACACACAGTTGAAAAGTATTCAAATGTCTTGCATTTTGCAATAAAATTCTGTATAATTTTGTTATTCATTTTTTATGGTTCACTAGATCCTGTTAATGAACATCCATCTTTGATTTATTCGTAATTTTATCCTTTAATGGCAAAGTTGCCTTACGGTGAATTAGCTTTGCGACAGCAATCCTTATGGTAGAGAGCCTGGACGGAGAATTGCAGAAGTCTATAGTGCGTTCAGAGACCATGTAGGTAGCGGAACTGAGGGAACAAATGGAGACGGTTATGGAAATTTTGAGCAAAAAGGAAGTGCAAGGCCAGGATAAAAGCATCAAAATGAACACACACTACATGGGCCACCCGTTTGCACCCCTGGTTTCATGTCTTTCTGTCCTCGACTTTTCTCCCTTGCCCTTCCCACCCCCTTTCCCCAATTAAAACCTGGATTTTTCCTCTAAGGACAGCATTCATTATCAGTGGCATCTGTTTCTTGAACTCCCCTTGAGTCATCAAGGCCAATGCTAGGGGTAAAATTCCTTGAGTCCACATGTGATGTTATGTAACGTTGTGCTGTGATTTTCACTGAAACAGCCACCCATTGTTTCTTATCATTGTTCAGAAATGCTTCACCTTTTAATCTGGCTCCTTCATCTTTTGTTGTTGTTTTAAAGATTTATTTATTTATTTGTTTGTTTGTTTGTTTATTTATTTATGAGAGAAAGAGCAAGAGTAAGGAGAGAGGCAGGGGGAGAAGCAGGCTTCCAGCTCAGCCAGCTTGATCCAAGGACCTGAAGGTCATGACCTGAAATGAAGGCAGAGGGTTAACCAACTGACCCTCATTATTTGTTTTTAATAAATGTAGTATATAATCGTCTAGAAATTGAAAACATAAAGTGTTTAAATGAAATTAAAAGTAAACCTCTTCCTCTATCGTAAGGTTCTAATCTGGATGACTAAAGCCTATATCTCAGCAAAAGATCTTGTTTTGTTTTAAGAATAATAAAGAAACATTCAGCTTTTTTCCTCTCTACTTCAAGTGTTCCTAGACTATTCATATATATATATGTGTGTGTGTGTGTGTGTGTGTATGTGTACATACACACACACACATATATAATAATCTGTGACAAGTCATAGATATATATTTAGGTGAGCATGTTCTTTGCTTTATTTTCCTTTTTTTTTTTTTTGCTTTTTTTTCCAAAGTAGCTCTCTACCTCCCCAACCGTTTAGAAACTTTGAGGAAATGTTTCGTCTTCCTTCCATTAAAAAATTATATTCCTTCCTCTGAAATGCTTTTTTCTCCAAGTCTATACATATCAGGTTTCTCAATATCTTAACATCCTACAATGTAATCTCACTCAAGGCAGTAGTGTTTTCTTTTCTCCCTGCTTCCTTATTCCTTGTAAAAGAATTCTGTTGGTTTTTATTTCAGCATCATCCTTTCCTTCATTCATGTGGTAATAGTATTTCCCTCTTTTTGCAGAAATTTGTTCCCCTGCTAACATGGTTTTGCTTAGGCTACCAATCAAAGCGGAGAGCACCTGACATAACCTGAAAAATAGCACACAAACCCCTTTTGAAAACAGATTAATCCGAGAGTGGGCAGGTGAACCAACCAGGGTGAATCAGAGTTTTTCTGTGCAATTTATGTATGGCTGCTGGGTTATTGTGAGTTTAGAGCTGTCAGAAGTCTCTTACCCACTGAGAAGGAGAGAGAGAGAGAGAGAGAGAGAGAGATCCTCAGAGATAAGCAGATAGAGCCAAGAATTCACGGTGAGGGAGGGAGAGAGATTTAATGAACTTACTTATGTTCCATGGCTAGGATATGCCTCAACCCAGGTGTGGCGCACATCTTTTTTATCCAAGTTCAAGTTTGTTTTCTCTAACTTATAGCATTCTTTCTGAATTATATTCTTTAATTCCTGATAACTGGGTCTGTGCTCTCATTAGTGTGCTAAAATGCTCTCTAGATGTTTTAATCGGCATTCAGAGTTCTCTTCATACTCATGATCTTAACCCTTCAGTGTCATTTGACCATGTTGCCTAATTTCCGTGTCACTTTAGATATTTTAAACTGAAAAGGATTTCTTCTAGGGAATTAAATGCTTCAAACTTGTTAGAAGTTCTGGTCGAATAGAATTCAGGAGGCTGTCTCTGCATCATTGGTTTGAAAGTTATGCTGCTATGATGCAAATGTCAGGAATCTGCAGCTGTTCTTGTTGCTCCTGCCACTGCCACTGCTGCAAAGACCACCCACCAGCAAGCCTGGCAACTAGACACTGGAATGTGGGATTTGCCCACTGCTTAAGTCACTGGTTACAGGAAGATGACCTCTCTTTTGTGCCTTTTAGATATTGTATGGTAACATCTAATAGAATATAAGTCACATCCAGAAAGCCCAGTTGCCAGGGGATTCAGGAAATAAATATTTGAAATCCTTAGTCTTACTATATAGAATAAGGTCAAAATAGACATTGAAAGATCCGATTCAAGAGTCTATTAAATCTTTTTTTTCTGACAGTTACCTACTTCCTGTTAACCTGTGGCACCATCTTTTCTGTCCCCCTTGCTCTCATATGTTATTGCAAACCAGTATGGGAACAAGTAGTAAATTTTCGTAATTTACTACTTTAGAAACTCATTTTTCTTCTATGAATACAGTTTTCTTTCTCTTTGCTAGCATAGGCTTTCACTTATTCCTCCTTTAAAAAAAAAAAAAAAGATAATTTCCATGTACTTTCTTCCTGAACTCTTTATTCCTATTTTACAACTAGTTGTTTTCTCATCTTCTATCCTGTTTGCCTACCTTCTTTCTTTTCCCTGTCCCTATTCCATTGTAAGTATTTTTTTCCAAAAGGAAGAGTATATCTTTATTGTCACCTATGTAAAAGATAGATCTTTTTTATTTTGTTTTGTTTGGCTTTTAAGTTTTTATTTGAATTCCAATTAGTTAACATACAGCATAATATTAGTTTCAGATGTACAAAACAGTGATTCAACACTTGCATATAATACCTGGTGCTCATCACAGCAGGTACACTCCTTAATTCTTATCATCTATTATACCCATCTACCCATCCACTTCCCCTCTGGTAACCATCAGTTTGTTCACTATAGTTAAGAGTCTGTTATTGGTTTGCCTCTGTATCTCTCTTTCTTTCTTTCTTTTTACCATTGCTTGTTTATTTGTTTCTTAAATTCAATAGAAGAGTGAAATCGTATGGTATTTGTGCTTCTTTCATCTAGCACAATACTCCCTAGCTTCATCCATGTCATTGCAAATGGCAAGATTTCATTCTTTTATGGCTGAGTAATATTCCACTGTGTGTGTGTGTGTGTGTACCATATCTTCTTCATCCATTCATCAGTCTATGGGCACTTGAGCTGTTTACATAATTTGGCTATTGTAGATAATGCTGCTGTGAATATTGGGGTACATATATCCCGTTGCCTTAGTATTTTTGTATTCTTTGGGTAAATACCTAGTAGTGTGATTGGTAGTTTTATTTTTAACTTTCTGAAGAAACTCCATACTGTTTTCCAGAGTGGCTACACCAGTTTGTGTTCCTTTAACAGTGTAAGAGGGCTCCCCTTTCTCCACATCCTTACCAACACCTGTTGTTTCATGTGTTGTTGATTTTAGTCATTCTGACAGGTGTCAGGTGATATCTCATTGCAGTTTTGATTTTTATTTTCCTGATGAGTGATTTTGAGCATCTTTTCATGTGTTTGTTGGCCATCTGTATGTTTTTAGAAAAATGTCTATTCATGTCTTCTGCCCATTTTAATTGGATTATTTGGTTTTTTTGGGTGTTGGGTTTTATAAGTTCTTTATGTATTTGGATACTCTTTATCAGATATGTCATTGAAAATATCTTTTATTCTATAGATTGCCTTTTAGTTTTGTTGATGGTTTCCTTCACTGTGCAGAAACATTTTATTTTGATGCAGTCCCAATGGTTTATTTTCTACTTAAATTGGCTGTCTTCATTTCTTCTATTCATTTTAATACTGCATCATTTTCTTTTTTTCTGGAAATGAAGGTGAGGTGTTTCCATTACAAGAATGACAATGACAGTCAAAAGAGACTGTTACTGCTATGCTCAGAATTTCTGAAAAAACTAGAAATTTTAACCTTCAAGGAAAGAAAAATACCAACAAATCTATATTTATCTTTATTTCTTTAAGTTTTACTCCTTTAGCTATTTTCTTGCATTTCTAGATACTATTTACAAATACTTCCTTAGGTAAATATCTCCGATATTAGTTACATTTTAAACAGACAAATTTTATTGTTACAAAGCCAGTTTTGTTTAAGAGAATATCTGTGACATTGGTCCTCTATGAACTTAGGTGTGAATTATCTGGCAACAGATAATTAAGCAAATAGGAAGAAAAAGAAAATGGGAAAGAAAGAGAAAAACTTCTTTCAAGGACAAAGTATGTGTTTTTAGTAGATGTTTTGTAGATTGATGGATTCCAGATTTGACTCCCTCAAGATTGGGTTCTCTTTGAGACATGTGAAGTTCTCCATGACAATTAAAACATTGCATTTATCACTACATACCTTGCCATTGGCTTGAACTATTGACAGATGCATCCTTCAAAGTAATGGTTCTCAACAGCAGTTATTTTTGACCCCCAGGGGACATTTGGCAATTTCTAGAGATATTTTTAGTTATAACAACTGGGGATGGGGACACTACTGGCATCTAGTGGGTACAGGAGAGGATTGCTGCTAAACAAATATATAGGACAGCTCCTCATAACAGAATTATCTGGCTCAAATGTCATTAGTGCCCAGAAAAGAGGCAACTCTTTAAAACAAGGCATTGATTCTATTGTTATGGAATTGCTATGGAATTGCTAGAGGATATTAGAAAGTTTTTGCTAAAAAAGAAAGCCTTTTTATACGTATAACAATTTTATACTGTTTCCTAATACCATAGTTGCAAAATGGATAAAGTTTTTAGAGGGTTATACATTAGACTTGCATCACATAAAACTTGACATATTTTATTGTCTTTCACCTGTCACTTGAATTTAAGTTCTTTTAAGTGTGGAGCTTTCGTTATTTTTATAGTTCAATGATGGGCACATAATAGGCACATTTATTTTTTAAATAAATAAATGCCTAGGTAGGGTTACGTTATTCAATTTTTTAAATAATCATTTTGTTCCAGGCAACTGTTTTTCTTCTTTCTTTCTTTCCTTCCTTCCTTCCTTCCTTCCTTCCTTCCTTCCTTCCTTCCTTCCTTCCTTCCTCTTTCCTTTTTTTTTAAAAAATGCATAGATATCTTGGTATGTCAGGCAATTGTTAGGATTTCTGTCTCTGCTGTCTCTGAAAGCAGTATAAATATGGACTCACACACACAAAAAAGTTTTATTCGATTTAGGAAATTCACAGACATCTTGAAGACACTCATAAACTCCTAGGATCTTTAGGTATCAACTGAAAAATTTGGGAAAACTGTGAAACCAGAAATGCTGTAGCCAATCAAATATCTAGCTCCTTTTAGGTGTGGTAAACCTATGGAATATAAGAAAAATGATTCTCACCAAAGTCAATCAACAAGCTACTCAAAATGTTAAACTTCATATCTATAAAAGGGATCTCATTGAACTCAAAAATTTCTTATAGAGACTTCAAATGCATTTGATATAGTAGGTACTGCTTCTGAGTTCTTAAGTACTCTATAAATTGAGAAATACATTTTCTCACCTCATGTTTTTAATCTATTTATAACAAATATATAAGATCTTTTATATCAACTTGATTAATTACAAGTTTTAACCAGACTTTCTATTTATGACCTATTTGTATGGAAAAGGCAAAAAAGAGTGCAATATTTCTTCAGGGGGATTATTTTCTATTGATGGGTGTCTGTTGACAGAATCCTTATCATTTCTTGCCAATTTTCTCAAAGAACATTGTGACAACTGCTCACAGCAGGCAGAGTCAGACTCCAGAATTGATTTTGGCAATCTGTATTGATCATATTGTTGATGATCTTTAAAACATCTTGCTATCCCAGACTTTACTTATGTCAAGGGGAATTAACAAATCTATCTGATATTGGTATATTCATGCCGCTACCAAATCTTGAATTCTAAAAAAAAAAAAAAAAAAAAAAAAAAAAAAGCATAGGAAGTAGATTATAATTGTCATCAATATTTAAGAGTCATCTCTAGCCAAAAAGCATCAACAAGCTAATAGAACATTTTACAAGGATGCTGCTCCCATTTTATTCAACTGCATAATGACTTCAGAGGTTCATAAATGAAAATCACAGGAAAGCCTATTTGTCTTTGAGCTTTCTATTTTGCTTTTGTTCTTTGTGTAATAAACTGGGAAGGTATTTGAAGGCTGCAATAGAAGAAAAGTGAAAAGAAAGGAAAAGAAAGAAATAAGAGGCAAAGAGAAAATGGAATAGAGAACTTTTTAATGTTTGCCGTCGTTTTTCTGCTAAAATATGAGAAGAGATATGAGAAAACTAGTAATGGGAAAATGAGAATTTGGAAGCCAAAGAGACACTGATTTAAATAAATAAATATATTTGTATGTGTAGGAATGTGTACATTTGTGTGCATATATATTATTGTATTTGGCTTATGCAATATTCCTTTCCAAAGCACAAGAAAAGGGCAGCCTGGGTGGCTCAGTGGTTTAGCGTTGACTTCAGCCCAGGGCCTGTTCCTGGAGAGCCAGATTGAGTCCCACGTCGGGCTTCCCGTATGGAGCCTGCTTCTCCCTTTGTCTGTGTCTCTGCTTCTCTCTCTCTGTGTCTCTCATGAATGAATAAATAAAGTCTTTAAAAACAAAAACAAAAAAAAACCCAAAACACACAAAAAATATGTTTGCATATATTTTATTTATCTTCTTACATAATTTTCATTTTACAGGAGAAAATGAAGTGTAGAAAGAAAAAGTGATGAATAAGATGTCATCCAATCAGTGGGGAGAATGGAGAATATCTAGTTCATCTGAAATTCAATTAATGATTTGTCCATTCAATTATTTTAAGGCATGAAAGATATGATATGTATTGAAACATAAGACGGTGCCAGGAATCTGATGGTTCTATTTCACTTAAAAACAAATTAACTTAAAGGGATTATTTGACTTTTAAATCCAAATTTCTTGACAAAATGACTTGCTAGTATCCATCTCAAAGGCAGGTTTAAGGCCTAGACTTCGACCACTGGTTCATTTGACCATCCTCTGTATATATTAGTTTGAGTCAAGAATGTCTTCAGCATGTGTACATTAAATCAGACTTGTAAAGTATATCTCAAACATTAGAGTTTTATGTTATTTCTTTTTTTTTTCAAATGAATTTGGCCTAAAATGTTAACAAAATTGGAAACAGCTGTGTTAAGAAACTACTTTCTTTTCCATTTATAGTCTTGTCGACCAATATAAACTTCATCATTTTAGTGGAGCTTCTCCCCCACATCCAGATGTTATGGATTTCTCAATAATCCTCAGCAAAAATTGCCAAAACCAACAAGAAGTTTTAACATGTAAATTCAACACATTGTTTCATGCTCATCATGGCCTTTTCTCCATCAGCCCCATCCTCATCAGATTTCAGATGCTCGGCAGTTGACACAGCTACAGCAAAGGACTCTGAGTCATCATCTCATTGTGGGATGGGTTCCTTTTAAATTTTTTTTGTCTGATTCATGAACTGCTTTTTGAAAATCTAAAAATGGTTCATGAATTGCTTGGGAGTTGGCAAAAATTAATAATAATGAGCCCATTTTGAGTACACTGAAATGAACTGATTATCATTGCAAGCTGTTGCTAATTTGGATTCTTGATGGCAAGAAAGGGTCCTACAGGAGCCTTTTCACTTGCAAGTAGGACAGATTTCATGGAGTGGCAGAGAAAACACTTTTGTAACCTTTACCTCTGTGTTTCCTTTTAAGATTATGGGATATATAGGAATAACAGGGCTGTTATTGATACTGGATTTTGGGTTTTTAGTCTAATCATACTGGGAAAATGATATAACCAACAGGCCATTATAAACAAGTGGTAAAATGCAGACATGTCACTTAATCCAAGAATAGAGCTTGAATGTTTTTATAAATGTTAGGAGATTATGTTCTGCAGAATAAGCATGGATAGATCTGGTTATTTTATCCTAATTTATTACTCTGGTATTGTTAGTTTTGTTCATATCAACTTCTAATCATTTCTCCTAAGCTTTCAAAGCTATTGGCTTTAGCAGCATCCTTCAGTTGAGTATTTCACTGGGTAAAGTATATGTTACTTCATAAAGTGAGAATTTCTCTTGCTTATGTTTCATAAGAAAAAATGTAGGACAAAGTAAAGATTACACCACAGATATCACAGAAATATCAGAAATGACATTTATTATAAAACTAGAAAGTATTTTCGGCATAATTTGGGAAAATTTAAGTGAAGCAAATGGAAAACCAAAACAAAATGAAAATTTTGCCTTCTCATGAATTTGTGAAATCAAATATTTAAAAATCTTCTTTTCATAGTAATCATGTCTGTGTAACCATGTTTTCTGTTTTGAAACTAAGTAAGTAATCTTAGAAAGTAATAACCTATGAATACAAAATAATTATGAAAGACATAATTTGACCTCATATGGTTGAAAACACAATGGGATAAATTACTTCAATTTGGAGTTGAATTATAATGTACAAAATATCTCAAAATAATTAAATAAACTTAGCACTTAGAGAAATCATACTATCCTTCAGCATGTTTTAGCTATAGGAAAATTAAATCTTTTGACCAAAACTATTCTTTTTCCAGCTACATATAGAAGGCAATGGAGAGCTCTTACAGTATTAGATTACATTCAGAACAATGCTTCATTGTACAACTTAAAAAAATTCTCTGAATTGTTCTTGAAATTTTATTTAGATTTTCTTTAAATCAAAGTCAAGCACAATAAACCTATGAAAATAGTAAATCGCATTTACAGTATGCTGATTAGCCACAATTTAACCTTAATTTTAAATTTTTGAATCAATACTTAGCAAAAAAATTTCTCAGATATCATATTAAGAAAAACTGGAAAAAAATACATCAAGTAAAACAAGAAATGCCTGTGGAAAATGCCAATGTGCTAGAAGACAGCAGAGTGAAGTTCTTGGATTAGAAATGGTACCTTTATTTGGTGTTGAGTAAAAATAGACATATGAATCTTAGCGTTGGCAAGTCAATTTCAAAATCTTTATTTTATTTTTTGGGTATCCTAGGCTTTACTATATCCAGAAACCCTCCTAGAAATCACAATTTAAAGCAGGTAGTTTTTCACTCTCTCATACAGGATATATAAATGCCAAATCATGTTACAGTTTAATGCAGAAAAATGTTTTCTTCTCAATGAGAGCTTTAAGTGTGAAAGAGAACCAGAAATATCACACAGCACACCCAGAAATTTAGATGATTTTACAGTATTTCTAAAAATTTGATTTAATAATTTTTAAAAACCTCTAGGGCCATGAATTTAGCTATTAATTTGAAAAACCTGAATACATTGTCCCTTCAAACCTAAAGGCCAAAGCACTCCATCCTTATTTTAATGTTCTAGACTTTATCATGAGACAAAATCGGGGGATATGGGTGGAGGGCAAAGATAGAGAAGGGTCTGGTAATTTTGATCTCTTTATATCTCTCTGCCACCTGCTAGATACAAACTCTAAATCTGTTTTTTTCAACTCTTTTTTTCTTCTTTAGTTTCCCTTGAGGCCACATGACAGAAAGAAGACTGCATAGGAATTGAGGGGTTAGACAGAAACATTTAATTTGATATTTAAAAGAAAATCTGCTTTAGTCTCTGACTTAAAATTTTTTAAAATATGATGCTAAATGTCTAGATCCTCTGGGGAAAAAAAGAATGATCTTTGCCATCTTTTGAGAGCTAAGATTCATAGCTTTTAGAAGAACTCTATCTGAATTTTGTAACGGAGAGTTTGCAGAAAGAAGTCAATTATAATATTTGGTCTGCAGATCACAAAGGGTAGTCTAGGAGGTCCCTCAAGTAAATAAGATAGTGTTTCTCTGAGCAGAGGTTGAGAATTCTGGGAAGCAAAGAAATATAGTGCCATGGAGACAGTCATGATACTCTGAGTCACTGTTCTATAGGGAAAACTATATATTTGCAAATAATTCTTCCCTTTCATTCTTTCCTTTCCATATCATCTCTCCCTCTTTACAGCCATTTTCTCATAATCTTCTTATCTCTTTGATTCTGATTCTACCTGTTGTCATCTGTATATGATCATTCTTTATCATTATATGAACCTATTCACTTGCCATTCTAGTGCAAGAGTCAGAAGACTCTGGCCTACCACAATTTGAGCCACTAGCTTTTTTGAGCTAAGAATAAGTCCTATACTTTAAAAGGTTGAAAGAACCAAAACAAGATTAATATTTTGTGGCATGTGAAAATTATGTAAAATTTGAATTTCAGTAACCATAAATAAAGTTTTATTGGAACACAGCCATGCCCATTCCTTTAGGTGATTTTTATAGATGATTTTGCATTAGAGTGGCAGAGTTGAGTAGTTACTACAGAGATTGCATGGCCTGCAAAGCCTAAAGTATTTATTATCTAGTCCTGTATAGAAAAAAATAAGAAAACTACTGACTCTTGAAGGGGTCAAAACAAAAAACACCACAGTTTCTGTTACTTCTCCTCACCAACCTTCCCTCCAGATTACTTTGTTTCAGGAAATGGAACCAACAGATTTCTCATAGTTTAGGATGGAAATCACACAGTTTCTCTGTTTTAGAGTTTTTAATCTGTGTTCCTTTTCTGGGTTACGGTATGTTTAGTTATCAATCTCCTACTGGCCCAGAGGATGAAGGAAGCAATAAAACAACCATTTTCCATTTAATTTACCATAATTTTAAAAAGTTGGGAGGCACTCCACACATATTTGCTTATGCCCCCACCCTAAAAAACACTTATGTACTTACTGTGAATCTACAATTCACTTTAAATATAAAGATACACATAGCTGAGAAAATTGGACATCCACATGCAGAAGAATGAAACTAGACCACTCTCTTGCACCATACACAAAGATAAACTCAAAATGGATGAAAGATCTAAATGTGAGACAAGATTCCATCAAAATCCTAGAGGAGAACACAGGCAACACCCTTTTTGAACTCGGCCACAGTAACTTCTTGCAAGATACATCCACGAAGGCAAGAGAAACAAAAGCAAAAATGAACTATTGGGACTTCCACAAGATAAGAAGCTTTTGCACAGCAAAGGATACAGTCAACAAAACTAAAAGACAACCTACAGAATGGGAGAAGATATTTGCAAATGACATATCAGATAAAGGGCTAGTTTCCAAGATCTATAAAGAACGTATTAAACTCAACAGCAAAGAAACAAACAATCCAATCATGAAATGGGCAAAAGACATGAACAGAAATCTCACAGAGGAAGACATAGACATGGCCAACACGCACATGAGAAAATGCTCTGCATCACTGGCCATCAGGGAAATACAAATCAAAGCCACAATGAGATACCACCTCACACCAGTAAGAATGAGGAAAATTAAAAAGGCAGGAAACCACAAGTGTTGGAGAGGATGTGGAGAAAGGGGAACCCTCTTACACTGTTGGTGGGAATGTGAACTGATGCAGCCACTCTGGGAAACTGTGTGGAGGTTCCTCAAAGAGTTAAAAATAGACCTGCCTTACGACCTAGCAATTGCACTGTTGGGGATTTACCCCAAAGATACAGATGCAGTGAAACACAGGGACACCTGCACCCCGATGTTTCTAGCAGCAATGTCCACAATAGCCAAATTGTGGAAGGAGCCTCGGTGTCCATCGAAAGATGAATGGATAGAGAAGATGTAGTCTATGTATACAATGGAATATTCCTCAGCCATTAGAAACGACAAATACCCACCATTTGCTTCAACGTGGATGGAGCTGGAGGGTATTATGCTGAGTTAAATAAGTCAATCAGAGAAGGACAAACATTATATGTTCTCATTCATTTGGGGAATATAAATAATAGTGAAAGGGAATAAAGGGGAAAGGAGAAAAATTAAGTGGGAAATATCAGAAAGGGAGACAGAACATGAGAGACTCCTAACTCTGGGAAATGAACTAGGGGTGGTGGAAGGGGAGGTGGGTGAGGGGTGAGGGTAATTGGGTGACGGGCACTGAAGTGGGCACTTGACGGGATGAGCACTGGGTGTTATTCTGTATGTTGGCAAGTTGAACACCAATAAAAAATAAATTTATTATTAAAAACAAAAAAATTAAAAATAATAAAGATACACATGGACCAAAAATAAAAGGGTGGAAATATACGTACCCTGCTATCTCTAAGCAAAGAAAACTTGAAGGGGCTTTATTAACCATTTATTAATTAATTAATTAATTGCCATTTATTAATGGCAAAGTAGATGTCAGAACATAGATATCAAGGGTAAAGAGTGAGTGATGATAAGTGATTGGTTCTTTTATACAGTGTAACAGTCCTTATTGTATATATATCTAATAACTGAGCTTCAAAATGCATGAAGCCACAACTAATGGATGTGGAAAGAAACAGATAAATCCACAATTATAGTCATAAACTTAACAAATTTCTCTCAACAACTGATACAAGCCAAAACAAAATCAACAAGTATAAAGAGGACTTTATCAACCAACCAGAAATATGCTAACAACCAACCAGAACTAGCTGACGTGTATAGAACAATACACTTAACAACAGAGCTTTTTCGAATACGTGTGGAATATTTAGTTCATATTCTGGGCCATAAAATAAGTTTCATTACATTTAAAAAGAGTCAAGAGGCGGGCAAGATGGCAGAAGAGTAGGGTCCCCGAGTCACCTGTCCCCACCAACTTACCTAGATAACTTTCAAATCATCCTGAAAACCTATGAATTTGGCCTGAGATTTGAAGAGAGAACAGCTGGAACCCTACAGTGAGAAGAGTTTGCACTTCTAGGGCGGAAAGGCCTCGCAGGGAATTAGAGCAGGACCCAGGAGGGCGGGGATGCCCTCGGGCTCCCGGGGACACTAACAGACACCTGCGCATAACAGAGGGGTGTTATGCTAAATATTGGCAAATTGAACTCCAATAAATTAAATAAATAAATAATAAAATAAAAGGAGTCAAATAATACAGAGTTTGTTCTGTGATCACAATATTATCAAATTAGAAATCAGTACAATAAAGATATCTGGAAAATCCTCAAATATTTGAAAACTAAAGACTTCTAAATAACTCATTGGTCAGAAGAAAATTATAAAATGTTTGGAGCTACATGAAAATGAAAACAACCCATCAAATTTGGTGGGATACAGGTAAAATAATTCTCAGAAGGAAAGAACAATGGTCTAAAAACAATGACCTAAATATCACCTTTTGAAAATAGAAAAAGAAGAGCAAATTAAACTCCAAATAAGCAAATGAAAGGAAATAAGAAAACTAAGAGATGAAGTGAATGAAACAGAAAATAGAAAAGACATAAAGAAAAAGTCCTGACACAAAAAGCTGCTTCTTTGGGGTGATTAATAAAATCATAACCCCAGGAAACAGTAAGAATAAAGGGACACTGGGTGCTCAGTGGTTGAGCATCTCTGCCTTTGGCTCACATCATGATCCTGGGGTCCTGGGATTGAGTCCTGCATTGGGCTCCTTGTATGGAACCTGTTTCTTTCTCTGCCTATATCTCTGTCTCTCTCTGTGTCTCTCATGAATAAATAAATAAAATCTTTAAAAAAAATAGAGAAAATGGAAATTACCAATTGTCAAGAATGAAAAAAGTGACATGTCCCTACAGATATTAAAAGGATAATAAAATAACGTGAACAACTTTATGCTAATTAAAAGTTCTATGAAATGGATTAAATTGCTTTAAAGACACTATCAGGGTCCTTTCAAGGAATAGATTGCCCCAATAGACATATCTATTTTTAAAAATTAAATTCATAGATAAAACCCTTACAAAAAAAAGAAAAAGAAAGAAAGAAAAGAAAAAAGTCCCAAACCATAATGGCTTTATTTTTTAATTCTACCAAACAAGGAGGAAAAAAATAATTCTACACAAACTCTTCCATAAAATTGAAAAGGAATAAATGCATTCCGACTCATTCCACAGGGAGCATTAGACGTATTCCAAAAACAAAACAAAACAAAACAAAACAAAAATTTATATATATATTGTATTATATACATATATATATATATTACAAGAAGGAAGACTACATTCCATTGTTCTCCATGAATATGGACACAACAACTCCTTATAAAACTTACCAAATGGAATCCAATAGTACACATAAAGGATTATAGATGACATAGTGGGTTTACCTTAGGATAATCTTGGTATAATTGATTTGAAAATCAATTAATGTAATTTACTCCAGTACATTAAAAAAAGAAAAATCATAGTATAATCATAAAAGAAGAATCTTAAAAGTGTTGTTGTGCCCAAGATTGCGAATCCGAGAAACCACCAAGGAGCGGAAACCGATGCAAGCAGCACAAGGGTTTCTTTACAAGCTCCAGCTTGGGTCCAAGTGTACCCAACACAGCGACACAGCAGAGCAGGGACTTGGACCCCAAGACTAATAGGCGTAGCAGCTTTATAGGGGCCAGTGGCCAATGGGATTGTAACATACACAGAAAGTTGCAGAGTCATGTTGGTCCACACGCAGGTGGCCAATTGAATCACAGTTTACCCTATAGTGACCATTTGAACTGGCTTATCACTCTGGTCAGAATTGGCGGGCACAAGGCGGGGTTACATTGTTATGAGCCAATTTCGGGTAAGGGTGTGCCCAGCGGCTTGACTAGGGTGGGGCAGCGCCTTAAGCAATAAGCAGGTCATGTGGGGGTCATACAGGAGGTGGCCGGTGCAGCACAAAATGGAGTTAGTCCTGCTCTGCTTGTCCAGGGGTAGGGGATTTTTGTTAAATTTCCTGGGTCCAAATCTCTTATCCATTACTGATTAAAAGCCACAACAAAGTCTCAGCAAATGAAATAGAAGAAATTTTTTCAACTTGGTAATTTATGCTTAATAAACATCATACTTGGTGGTGAAAGAATACTTTTCCCCCTTAGATCAGGAACAAGACAAAGGTCTTACTCTCATCACTGCTGTTCAACACTACTATTGACTCTAGCTAGTGCAGTTAACCTAGGAAAAGAAATAAAAGACATCCAGATAGGAAAGGAAGTAAAATTGTCTTTATTCACATAAGTCATATGGGAAATATGTGACTTTTTATATAGCCAAATGATGGCCTTCTGTAGATCCTATTTTCAAAGAGGACTAAACATCTATAACACATGCTCTCCTACAATTGTAACCTTGACACTTCCCATGGAGAGG
This sequence comes from Canis lupus baileyi, assembly GCF_048164855.1. Taxonomy (NCBI): domain Eukaryota; kingdom Metazoa; phylum Chordata; class Mammalia; order Carnivora; family Canidae; genus Canis; species Canis lupus. The sequence goes on along the minus strand of NC_132846.1, from coordinate 10,076,953 downwards.
TGGGATCTGTCTCTTTCCACTGAATCTAGATACAAAGATTATATGATTACAAACTCTAAGATACAAACTACAAGATTACAGAAGTGATATTGCATGACTTCCAAGGCTAGGTCAGGAAAGGTAATGAAGGTTTCACCTTGATTGCTAGTACAACTATGCTTGGATCCCTGAGCTCCTATGGAAGAATCCCAATTATTCTGAGACTGCCATACTGGAGACAGCCAGGCAGATGATCCTGTTGACAGTCAAGCTGACCCTCCACCCAGAAGCCATCAAATTATTGGCCAGTTTAGTCTTTCAGATGACTAAATTCTAATCTACATTTGACTAAGAGCATGAAAGAATCTCTTTGTTAAGTAAATTACTTACCTATTTCATTAGTTTTTTTTTTTTTTTTTTCTCCCCCTGAGGTTTTATCTTGCTGTTTGGAACATTGTCTGTACCTTCAATTTGCTTGACTGTAATTTTTTTTTATGTATCTGATGAATTAGCCATCTCTCCCAGTGGCCTCATGTAGGAGATGAACCTTAGGGTTCAACCCTGTTGTAGCTCTTGGTTTTCTTTCAAGCTTTTGTAACTGTCAAAACAGCCTATTTTATTTTTAATAGCTTCCAGTAGTTGAGGATGTGCCAAGACCAGTTAGCGTCTCAAAGGGGAGGATCTCAGTCAATATCTAGATTTAGGCTGGTTGGAAGCCAGACCCTCAGGTAGTGGCCTTTATTTTACTTTATTTTTTTTTTAAGATTTTATTTATTTATTCATGAGAGACACAGAGAGAGAGAGGCAGAGACGCAGGCAGAGGGAGAAGCAGGCGCCATGCAGGGAGTCTGACGTGGGACTCGATCTGGGGATCCCAGGATCAGGCCTGGGCTGAAGGCTGCGCTAAACCGCTGAGCCACCCGGGGTGCCTGGTAGTGGCTTTTAAAAAATGCAAATACAATTAAGAGTATATTTATCTTGAAGAACTTGGGTGTCTGTCAGTTAAGCATCTGACACTTGAATTTTGGCTCAGGTCGTGATCTCAGGGTTTTGAGATGGAGCCCACATTGGGCCCTGTGTTGGGGGTAGAGCCTGCTTATGATTCTCTCTTTCTCCCTCTACCCCTCCCCAACTCTCAAAAAAAAGTTTGAGTATACTTATTTTGATGAGCATTGAGAAATGTATAGACATGTTGAATCATTATATCTTACGCTTGAAACTAATTCAACACTGTATGTTAATTATATTTGAATAAAAAATTTATTAAAATAAAGAATGCAAATACATACAGTCCTGTGGGACCACAAATATAAGCTCCAATGGCCACCAGAACCAGTAAATCTGAAGGTATGCCCTGTGCAGCAGTCACAAAAATTGGGACTCCAGATGAGTGTATAAGCTCGTTTCTGGGAGATCCTGGCAAGCTGTAGTGTGGCAAGGGAGAGTGTTAGGATGGTGTCCTCCAGCTGGAAAAATGTAGATGGGGAGTGCAAAGATAGAACCTGCCAAAAATGAATAAAGGGAAAACGATGGCACCCACTATCTTTAACAAGGCAAACAGGGAGTGCAAAGCTGGCATCCACCAGCCTCCTTCCCCAGAGTCTGTCCCTCAGTCTGTGGCTTAAAACTAGCAAGTGAGCCTCTTTCACATAAAGTCTGGGTAGTTTTCAAAGGGCTACTTTTGCTTTGAACCCTGGGGCCAGTGAATCTACATGTGAGCCCTTTAAAAGCAGCCCCTCAGTTCACCACAGACCCTGGGTCTCTGGGGTCCAAGCTCTCTCTGTTGGTCTTCAAAACCAGACATTTTGGGGGCTGCTTCTCAGGTGCAAAACTTGGCCAAAGGGCATGGTGGGGGAAATTATGGCAAGATTGTTGTTCAGCCTTTTCTATCTGCTTCAGTGTGGTTTTCTTCATATTAACCTCTGAGTGAGTTACTCAGCTAGTTTTTAAGGTTTTTATTTTTTTTAATTTTTTTTTTCAGAGGAAATTGTTTCATATACAGTTGTAGATGGGTTCCTGGGAGGAGGTAGGTTCAGGATCTTGCTGTATACATTGCCATCTTGGACAGAATCTGCTTCTTAATCTGCTTCTTAACATTCCCTGGATATGGTGACTGTACATCAGTTCTCCCCAGTTCATCAATCAAATGATCATAATACTTCTTATTTAATAGAAAGTAAGAACTACTGCTTGTTTCACCAGATTTCTTTTGATTCAATTAAGTTGTCTATATATTTCTTACAAGTACCAAGTGAGAGAATATACTTTATTGCTTTATATCCAGAAATTACTAAGGGGGATAAAATATATTCTTTTGATTCTAAATGAAAAATAGAGATGAAAAGTTGATGTGGGAAGAGAAAATATACCCTTTGAATTGTTGAGAACAATGCAGACAGAATTAAAAAACAAAACAAACCACCTACTGGTGAAAGGCACAGAATTTGTACTATGGAGATAAAGATGGTCTCTAGCACACCTGAGGAAGAAGTTCCGTCTCTAACAATAGATAGTTTGAGAAAAAAAGCCACCTCCTCTGTCACACAGGGAACTATTGTTTGAACATGAAAGGAAGATTTCCTATTGGGGTAATACTAAACTTGAAGTTCCACGTTAGAGAATTCATTGCAGAGTCCACTCTCCAAAGTCAAGGGTCAATGAGAATAATTTACAGATGTTTTTAACTGTGAGGAAAAAAAAGAAACAATGTAGATTTTTTGTAAAACAAAAAATCATGTTGCTATTCAGATTCGAATTATATTAATTTATAAATTAATTTAGAAGAAAATGTTTTACAATAAGGAGTCTTCTAATTCAAGCAATAATAGGCATTGTTGTTCCTATTTAAAAATTTTTAATGTATTTGTAAGTTTAAATATAACAGATAAATAAATTCTCTCTCTAAAAAAAAATAGAAATAATACATATCTAATGGAAGCCCCTTTGAGTCCCACTTAGTTCTAGTCACCTTTTTAAATGTAACACCTGTCATCTCTCTGAATGGGATATGAACTCTATATACATTTACCTACATATATTTGTACATATGAAATACACAGTTTTATTTTGTTTTAAATGAAATTATGCCTTAGATATTATACTTTGATTTGTAATTTACTATGTCTTGAAGACATTCCATGTTTGAATGCATAGAATATGTAACATAACCAAATTCTTTTTAACTGCTACATATTTCCTAAAGTGGATACATGGTAGTTTAGGTCATTCTCCTACTAGTTTTTTTTCAGGTCTTTTTTTTTTTTTTTTTTTTTTTGTCTATTCCGGATATTAGTATAATGAACACAAATAGGCCAGAATTGTATTTTAATTTTTGCCCTATATGAAATTATCTGTTATAGTTGATATGTTTGGTATTAGCCAAACATATTATCTCTTGTCCTTTTTTATTTATAATGGTCTCTTGATGTTTCTGTATTTGCTAATAAGGATCACGCTTTCTTTGTTTTTCTCTACTGAAAAATATACATCCTTTTTCCTAGCAGTTCTACAACTACAAACTTAAAATCAGTGTTCTATATTTATCAATGCAAAAAAATAGTTGAAATACTGTAAACTTTCTTGAATTCTTTTAATGGATGAAAAAGAAGAGACCTTATTCCTATAGTTTATTAAAGGAGGGAAGAAATATTTTCTTTGGATCACATTGCCAAAGTAGAGTAGAATTCCAAATAGTTTTGTTTTTTTTTTTTTGTAATTTATGTACTATCTTGGAAGACTATAAAAGCAGCGGTATTTTGAACATAAGCGACAACAAAGAATTCTACAGGTAACTTTGACCTCAGGAAAGAAAATCTAATTAGAAACCTGCAGGGTCTGTGTTAGTATATGTGTGTGTGTGTGTGTGTGTGTGTGTGTGTGTGTGTGTGTGTCATCTCTAAAGATCTAAATACAAATATACCTATGTGGTAAGGAAACTTTTACTGTTTGGAGAAAAAATATTGTGTTATTAGCTAGGCCAAAAGAAAACAGTGGGAGTTAAAAGATTATTTTTGAAGGGCAAGATTGAACAATAAAAATTAAAATTGTTTTATGATTAAATGAATGAATAATAAACACTAAACAATAGATTTCCTTAGGTACTGAAATTACTGTTAACTGATATTTTGGTTTCCTAGATTGAAATATAAAGTGAGAGCAGTGCTGAGCCCTATGGCTTATAGTCTGAGAACAGATTTTAGGCTAATATCTGTGATGAGAGGACTCCCAGCAGCAAAGGGGCAGACTTGGGACACAGATCCTGTGGGGACTGGATTGTGGAATTTAGGAACAGATACCTACATGCATTGTAGGTTTTCTTTTTTGTATTGTCATTCTTATGTGAAGTCCTTGAGTCCTTAGTAAATTTTATGAGTCACTACATTTGAGTAATAATCTTGTGTTGGCAAGAGCTTGAAAAATAGAGAATAAATATTCATATTTTGAAATAAATCAGACTGCAAAGGTCTGGGATGCCATGAAGATATGGTAAAGAGATGGCAAGAGCTACAGTTCAAAGACAGTAATGTAATCAGACAGATCTTTGGATCTTAAGAAATATTTGGGAGAACATTATCTACCCTCCACATTCTTTGGATCGAATCTCCAAAAATACTTAGTTGAGCATTAATAGGAAAGGTAATCTTTTTTTTGTTTGTTTGTTAGGATATTTTGCATTTTATTTTTTTTTATAAATTTATTTTTATTGGTGTTCAATTTGCCAACATATAGAATAACACCCAGTGCTCATCCCATCAAGTGCCCCCCTCAGTGCCTGTCACCCAGTGACTCCCACCCCCCGCCCACCTCCCCTTCTACCACCGCTAGTTCGGTTCCCAGAGTTAGGAGTCTCTCATGTTCTGTCTCCCTTTCTGATATTTCCCACTCATTTTTTCTCCTTTCCCCTTTATTCTAGGAAGGGTAATCTTAAAGTTTAGAGGATTTGGGACACTGGTTATATTGATTTGTCATTAGGTCAAATGAATTGCATTTTTAAAAAATATTTTTTAGGAAGTCTATGGATAGAAAGCTTTCTGAGTCTTATATATGGCGATGTATGTTTGTGTTGACTTCACATACTATCACAACTTGGCCAGGCTTAGGGATATTGAACCATAACTCTTTTCCTCAAAACTATTTTTATATTGCTCCACTGTTTTCTAAAAATTTTCTATTGACAAGGGAAACCTGAGTAGCTGAATTTTACTCCTTTGTAAGATAATCTGTTTTTCTCTGCTTTGATGCTTGTACATTCTTTCTTTATTCTTGAGATATAAAATATCACCAAGTTATTTCAAGTGCTAATCTATTTTACTAATTCTGCTTATAACTTGATTGTTTTTTAAATGATTTGTATCTTTCTATTTTATATTATTGTTAGAGTCTGTGTGTTCTGGTCTCCTTTTAAGAAAAAGTATCATAAATGTGTTGGATAACTATTACCTATCCTTTCTTATTAACCTTCTTTCACTGTTTTAAACTTGTGCCATTCTCTGTACCTGCAGATAGTTCTTCAGGTTTGTTCACATTATTGATTTTCTTTATCCAGCATGTGGATTTTTATTTTTATTATTTTAATGCGGTTTCTGATTTTGTTATACCATATTATCTTCTGCATAGTATTTTCTAATTTTCTCCTAGTTCTGTTAAGTTATCCCCAAATTATATCTAGCTCTTTTTTCATCTAAGTCTTATACAAGTAGTAATTAAATTATTTTAAAAACCCTACTCAAACTTTTAAGATCTATTGACTTCATTTATTGGTGTTATTGAAAGACTCAAGAGCCTTATTTCTTTCCTGCCTACCAATAGTGTCACCTTATCCAAAGGTGAATTTTACTTAGGGTCTCAGTACTTCTCAATATTTCTGCAACTACATGGCCAAGGAAGAGAAGTTGCATCTCTTCTAGAAACACTCAGAAGGCAAAGAAATATTTTTTTCTGGTGGCTCTAAACAAACATCATCTACAATCTTCTTGGCCTAAATTGGATTATATGCTTTCCCAGCCAGTACTGGGCATGTGATTCCTGAGGCTCAGTGCAAAACGAAAATGAAGAGTTCAAAAGTCATTTAAAAAATGGCATTAAGTATGGCAAAATATAAAGCTTTTTCATTTTTCCTATAGTCTTTACTTAATTTGTCATGGTGTTTTGTATTTGCTACTGATTGTGATTCTAAGTAAACAAAAATTAAAATTTTAGATTAACAGCATTTTTACCATTCATCTTTATATTGTGCAATGCCAGTCTTAAATGCAAATAGAACAAAACTTAACTCAACTCGGGAATCTCTGGGTGGCTCAGAGGTTTGGTGCTTGCCTTCTGCCCAGGGTGTGATCCTGGGGTCCTGGGATCGAGTCCCACATCAGCTCCCTGCATGTAGCCTGCGTCTCCCTCTGCCTGTGTCTCTGCCTCTCTCTCTCTGTGTCTGTCATAAATAAATAAATTAAATCTTAAAAAAAAGCAACAAAACTTAACTCATATACAGAATCATCAAAGCTATACAATTTATAGGTGGTATTTGCATATATATTTCATTCTTACTAGTACTGTCAAAACCTACACAAAACCAAGGTTTTTATTTTAGTTCTTTTTAAAGTCTTTTTAAAATTTATTTTAATTCCAATATAGTTAACATATAGTGTTATATTAGTTTCAGGTGTACTATATAGTGAGCACTTCCATATATCACTCAGTGCTGAATACAAGTGCACTTCTTTTTTTTTTTTTTTAATTTTTTTTTTATTTATTTATGATAGTCACAGAGAGAGAGTGAGAGGCGCAGAGACACAGGCAGAGGGAGAAGCAGGCTCCATGCACCGGGAGCCCGATGTGGGATTCGATCCCGGGTCTCCAGGATCGCGCCCTGGGCCAAAGGCAGGCGCCAAACCGCTGCGCCACCCAGGGATCCCACAAGTGCACTTCTTAATCCCCATCACCTATTTCACTGATCTTCCCACCTACCTCCCGTCTGGTAACCATTAGTTCTCTATACTTGAGTCTGTTTCTTGGTTGGTCTCTCTTTATTTTTTTCCCTTTGCTCTGCATACACTCTACAATCACTCTATCTTCATTGTATTTATAAGGAATGGAATGTTCTATCTATCTAATTTATTTTTCTATAAGTTCCTATTTATTTTTCTATATCATAAGTTTCAATGTAAGTGGTTGGCTAGTAAGAGAAGTTACATGAGTGAGAAAGGATTTGATGGGTTCCTTAATCATTTCTTAGAACTCCACTGCCTTCTTTCTGTTTGGAGTAAAGTCCGGTTTAAATGGAAAGTATGGCTTCTTGGGGCTGTCAGTGCTCTCACTCAGTCATAGATATAAGACACCTTGTACTAACTTTGAGACTTGCTGAACTCCCACACATCATGGGGCCACTGGCATTTTGTGCTCAGCTTGTGAGACACTGCAAATGCCATATGCGACTAGTGGCAGACACACTTAGAACAGGTACCTCCCCTACTCACACACATGCTTCATTGTCTCATTAACTTGACTTGCAAAACACAAGTTCAAATATAGAATTAAGAATTTCAAGATGGCTGCAAGAGAGCGTTAAGCCTAGTGCAAGTCCCTTCTGAATAGGGGGACCCTGTGTAACTGAACAGATTGCCCCCTATGAAGCCAGGCCTGAGTGTACCCAAATCAGTGTCTGTAACCTGGACATAAAATTACTTTGGTAAAACTAGGCCTGAAGCATCAGTCGCTTGCCTATACCCAAGGATAAAATTAGCTTCCCTAAAAGTAAATGGCTAAATGGAGGTGAGAGTGAAGGAAGATGGAGACAGAAATGGAAAGTATAGCTACAAAGAATGGATGGCTACTGGAGAAGCAACTGTGCAATTCACTTCAACTCTATTTCTTTATCCTTTCAACATTATCTTATTTCAGAGGGCTGTGTTTTACTGATTTTTTTAAATAAAGCAAAGTTTTTAATACCAGATGTTCTTCTCCTTCCTGAACTAAGTATTTTTAGAAAACAGTTTCCTATTGTAACCTGAGTGCTATATTTATCTTCCCGTATTTTGCAGATTTTTTTTGAATAGGCACCAAGTTGTTTATTGTTTTTGCTTATTCACTTTTATTAGAATAGAAGTATATACAGTCTTGATGTTTGCATATAGGTAAAGTGGGAGAAGTTTCCTTTATTACCCTCATGGTCAGTGGAAATATTTTCACTTGATCTTGGCCATGAATCTGCTTGATGTGATTGGCATGACTAAGTTTGCTACCTTGAGAAGCCAACCTACAACGACCAAGCAGTACAAAAGTGGATATTATCAGCAGAGCCCTTCAGCATGTCCCTTCTCTCTTTTCTCATTGATGATAATGAGTCTGCCGCATATTCTTATTTTTACCCATATTTATATTTGGCCTGTCCCTCCAAAATAACCCCACTAAGTGACTTTTCACAGGTCCTTTCTGTTTTTGCTATTCACACCACTGCTTTCTCTTTGGGTAACTAATGTATAGATACTGAAGAAAATCTGACATGCTACTGATATGTAGCAACAAAAAATATTTACCTCAATAGTATGGTCTCTTTCTGTCTCAGTGCCCACTCTCACTTCTTTTTCTTTTCTTTTTTTTTTTTTCTTAAGATTTATTTATCAGAAAGAGAGAGAGAAAGACTAAGCAAGCTAAAGAAAGAAACTTAAGTAGCAGACTCCTCACTGAGCATGGAGCCCCACACAGTGCTCAGTCTCGGGGCCCATGAGATCGTGAACCAAGCCAAAACCAAGAAGACGCTTAACCGACTGCACTCCCCAGTAGCTCTATCCCCACTCTCGCTTCTAAGCCCTACCTGTATATGTTACAACTAGCTAGATGTATTTAGGATGTCTTTGTTGGTTTTATGATGCAGATAGCTGCTGTGTGAACACAGGTCTGCTTTAGTGCTGGTCTTATAAGAGCTTGAGAAGCAAAGAATCCAGATGGAATAGTCATACCCACTGTTGTCCCCAGTCCTTGTAACTCCTGGTCAGTAGATTTTCTTTTTTTTTTTTATTCATAGAGATGCAGAGAGAGAGAGAGAGAGAGAGGCAGAGACACAGGCAGAGGGAGAAGCAGGCTCCATGCAGGGAGCCTGACGTGGGACTCGATCCAGGGTCTCCAGGATCATGCCCTGGGCTGCAGGCGGCTCTAAACCGCTGCGCCACCGGGGCTGCCCTATTTTCTTTTTCTCAAAGCAGCCTTTACTCTTTGTCTCATAAACCAGATAAACTTTAGCAAGAAGAGGTCTTTTTTTTTAAGATTTTTTTTTATTCATTCATGAGAGACACACACACACAAACAAAGAGAGAGAGAGAGAGAGAGAGAGAGATTGAGGCAGAAACACAGGCAGAGGGAGAAGCAGGCTCCATGCAGGGAGCCTGATGCGGGACTTGATCCCGGGACTCTAGGATCACGCCCTGGGCAGAAGGCAGGCGCTAAACTGCTGAGCCACCCAGGGATCCCCATAGCAAGAAGAGGTACTAAATGTCCTTGATAATCACATTTTAACTAGACTCACATGTATTAGATCTGAAAGAATTTCTTAGGAATATTTGGGCCATATAGATGGTGTCTTTCCCCATCTGTGACAATCCTCATCATAGATTTTCTTCCATGTTAATACTCTGGATAGGGGATCCCTGGATGGCTCAGCGGTTTGGCGCCTGCCTTTGGCCCAGGGCGCGATCCTGGAGTCCCGGGATCGAGTTCCGCGTCGGGCTCCTGGCATGGAGCCTGCTTCTCCCTCTGTCTCTCTGTCTCTCTCTCTCTCTCTGTCTCTCTCTCTGTCTATCATAAATAAATAAATAAATCTAAAAAAAACAAAAACAAAAACAAAAAAACTCTGGATAAGTTCAAGAGCCCAAAGACTTGAGTTTTCATCTCTATACATCCCCTGAAATGCTTTCATCTGTTTAATAAAAAAAAAGACTTAAAATATATAAAATAAAAGTCATTTATTTTATAGGTTAAGTCTCTGGAAAAAAAAGACAAATAATGAATAGATCCAATTATATAAGACAAGGCTTATATACCAACTTCTACTACAAAGCAGAATGTGTCTAATTCAGTAAGAAAGTCACCAAGTGTTACTAGTGTTAAAATTTCTCTTGCTTACTCTCCATTTCAATCTCATTTTTTTTAATTCTAGGAAAGCATGTTTGAATATAGAGAAAGCATGAAAATACTGTAAAGATAAACTTGTCGGTATTTCTGAAGTCCGGCAGTTTGACAGAGAGAAATTTTTCTGGAAAATGGAACTACATTAACAAAGATAAACAGGTAAGAAAGCATAAAGGATGTTTAAGAAGTCTGACTGGGGTTAGGTTCTGTAGGAGATTGAACTAGAAAGGAAGCTTATGTCAGTGACTCAGTACCTTGCTTAAAAGTTTGACTTTATTAGGCAGGTATAAGGAGCCTATAAATTATTTTTTATTTCAAAAGGCAGAGATCTAGGCTAGATATAACTCTAAGTATATTGTTACTCCTCTCTCTCTCTCTCTTTTTTTTTTTTTTTTTTACTTCACGGTTAGCCCCTTATGCATTTACCAAATCTCACTCTAGATTCTTTTTAGCCAAATCCCATCCAGTAATTTTCTGTTTATGCTCTGGAGGTAGTTTAATGCTCATAGTGAGAAAAAGGTATACACATACACACACACACTATGTATAGTGTCTTTTGTTTTCAAATGGAAGCCATATATATTTCAAATAAATAGGAGATTGATAGATAAGTAGATGCAACATGCATGACAGTTGAAAGTTGAGATGCATTGTAAGCAAAATGCACTCCACTGTCATTATGGCAGTATCCCTGGAAGGCAAAGAAACAAATGTTAACAAAGATAATTAGAACAAGTTGATATAGTTATTATCTAAGACAGAGTGGTCATGAAATAGAGTTGATGATAGAAGAGTTTTATAATGAAATTAAAGCATATTAAGGGAAATTTTAGAAGTGTGAAAATCCGAAGGGCATTTTTATCAAAGTATGAGTGATAAAGCTGACAATGTTAAACTTCTACCATACTTTAAAAAATCTGGTCCAAAGTGTAATATATACAATGGAATAAACACTTTTCAGTAACTGAAGAAATTAGAAAAGTATTTTAAATCTAGAGATAATTTGTTTTGTAAGAACTTAAAATGATTTAAATAGGAATAGTGAATTTTAGTTGAGTGATTTCTAGAGAGATGCTTAAAGGTTAAATATTTACAAACTTAAAGTGAAAGAGTGTAAACCTAAAGTAAGAAAAATGTAAAAATTGTGTACATACCTACATACTTATAAATACTCATAAATACACACACACACACACACATACATACACAGAAAAAAGAGATGGAAGGGAATAAAATATAAAATGCACCTAATGTTGTCCATTGAAAGATGAATGGATAAAGATGATGTGGTTTATGTATACAATGGAATATTACTCAGCCATTAGAAACGACAAATACCCACCATTTGCTTCGACATGGTTGGAACTGGAGGGTATTATGCTGAGTGAAATAAATCAATCGGAGAAGGACAAACATTATATGGTCTCATTCATTTGGGGAATATAAATAATAGTGAAAGGGAATAAAAGGGAAAGGAGGAAAAATAAGTGGGAAATATCAGAAAGGGAGACAGAACATGGAAGACTCCTAACTCTGGGAAACTAACTAGAGGTGGTGGAAGGGGAGGTGGGCGGGGGGTGAGGGGGACTGAGTGGTGGGCACTGAGGTGGGCGCTTGACGGGATGAGCACTAGGTGTTATTTTGTATGTTGGCAAATTGAACACCAATAAAAAATAAATTTATTATTTAAAAAATGCACCTAATGTGTAATCCCATTTATGTTTCTTTTTTTCTTCAATTTTATTTTAATTTTTTTGTTTCAAGTTTTTATTTAAATTCTAGTTTATTAATATATAGGGCAATATTGGTTTCAGGATCTCCAATTTTAAATAGAATTTAATGAACAAGATAGCAAATCAATCAATATAAAATGAATGCTGCCCCTTTGAATGTAGTCACCTGGCACACTATAGTTATTCCAATTATGTTGTCAGTGTTTTGCTTTTAATAAGGATAAATCAGTCACGGGAATAAAAGGCCCAGCCTAAATAAATTTTTAAAAAATATAAAGATCTCCTTTTCTCTGGGATAGCTGGTTAGTGTCAAACTATTTCCATTAAGGGTAGGTTTAGATTTTGGGAACAATGAAATGACTTAGAGCAGTCAGCTGAAGGCAAGGTGCCATTGTGTCTTTGGAATCATCTAGCTAACTTCTATTTGGAAATTAAGAAACTCTAGAGTTTAGCGTTTAGTTAGGACACTTTTAATTGAAAGTGACAGAAGCAGAGTGCAAAATGACTTAAACAACAAAGGGAATTTATTAGAAGGAAACTGAAGCACAGCAAAGACTTAAAGGAATTCCTTCCAGAATCACACCAATTTGAGGGACTTCTAGGATTTACAGTGGACTTCTATAATAATTATCGTCATTTTCTGACTTTTTCATATAGTGAAGACATGGCTGTAGTTTTTGTGACAGTGACTTCATTGCTTCAGTGATAAAGTAGGGAAAGGCACTTTTTCTTCTTGGCTACAGCAGAAAAATTAGTGAGGAAGGACCTGATTGTTTCTGCCTGGGTCAATGTCCCATTTTTGTACCAATATTTGGTGGTAGGAACAGGAGTGATTTTTTGTTGTTGTTCTTTCAAATTACTGTATTCTTACCCAATAAGCAGAAAAGTAGGATCTGTTACCAGGAGAGGGAGAAGAGGTTGACTAAACAAAAATAATAGCCATTACAGCCATGTATGTCAACACATCCTACGTAAGATATCCCATAGTTAGTTGGAAATGTTTGGATGTCTTAACAACACATCCAAAACCAAGCTCATAATTTTCTTGTCTTTCCACACAGGATACATCTTCTTTCAATATTTCCTATAATGATCTTTCAAAGAAAAAACTAAACCTTAGCAATTTATTTAATCTTTTTGAGCTTTAGTTTTCTGTCTGCAAAATGGGGATAATAATAATTCTCATTAATAATGGGTTTTCCCATTAATGGCAGTTATAGTGATTTGAGTGAGTGATGAGCATCGAGTTGAATGCCTGCCATAAAACAGGAATTAAAATTTAGTTCTCATCTACTCCTTTTCCCATTTAAAAAATCACTACTTTTTAATAAAATGTACAAAAATCCTTCCATTATTTGATTGTTATCTGCCCTTCCCAGTTTAAACTTTCTCTATTTGTTAAATTTATTTGGAACTACTTGCAATTGCCGTAACAGGTTCTACATGCTTCTACATCTTGGTAGGTGTTGTCTTCTCTGCCTGGAATGCCATCCCTGCCAGACTCCCAGTCCTTCTATCCTTATCTATTTGACAGACTTCTATTTAACAGAGGTGAAATAGCACATCCTATGTGAAACATTCTTTGATTCACCCACTAGATTCAGAGTTAGAGTCCCCTTACTCTTTATTCCCCTAGTACTATGTGCATGCTATTCTTAATGGCTCTTACCATCTTTTGTATAATTACTGTATGTTTATTACTTAGCCTCCAACATAGAACTTTGACTTTCCTGAGGGACAATACTATATGCCAGTTGTTGTATTCCATTCTGGGAAGTACCAAGATGTTACACAGCATGGGACACGGCTCTTGGTACTCAGTATTTGTCCAGTAAACATTTGATGGATGCCTGAATTTTATATGGTTGTCTAGATTCAAGTACAAAATAGTACACTAATTCTTTAAAAATATATACTATACTAAAATCAATTTTCCTTTTATTAAAGTGTTAGATGTGCTGTTTCTATTATTTGTTGGATTTGCTCTTCTGCAGAGTTCATTGTTTTCTGTATTACCATCTAACTCATCAATGTGAATTGTAGCTAAGGAAGGCGCAAATACAGAGCCCAATAACATGTTACAGAAGATACTTTTTTTTCTATTTATGGATCCATTTACCAAATTCTCATTTTACCCAAATTTCCTCCTCTCCTTATCAAGCCTGATACAGCAGAGACTGCCCAACACTGTGATGAAATGCAGTTTTGATCAATTAACCTAGCAAACCTAGTAGGAAAGTAAATGAAACTTGTTTGGCGTCATTTCTTTTAAGTTAATTTCCTCTGACTACTAGCATATGATTGTTTAGAAGCTCTCTGTTTATAATATAATTCAGATTTCAACTGTGATTAATGTCAAGTTCATGGGTCCGTATTGTATCATGCGCACATCTTTCTTATTGTAATAGTTGGGAATCTTGCCCAGCATCAGTTTTCTGGAACTTCCTGATTTTTAGTGGTGATTCAAAGTATCCCAGCAGTTGTTCAGCAATCTCTCTACAAAGTGTTTTCATGATACTGGGTTGTAAAAAGCTTCTGTGGCGGCAATTACAAAAGATGATTTTTAAAATATTTTGAGCACCGTTTCCTATGTTGAATGATGTTGCGCTATCCCTAGAGTAAGCAGATGGCCTCCCAAGGTGAATACTTTAAAAGATAATATTCATCTGGAATCTAAGTTGATAAATTTATTTTTTTAAAGGCAATCATTATATCTACATTTAAGAGTCAAATTTAGTATTCATTTTCTCAGAGGTGGAGAGTACCTTCACAATCAGCTCTGTAATTTTATGGATATGGAATATATGGAATCATACCCTAAGATATAATGTAAATTGTTGATGATCACATATCTCATTAGTGGTAAAACTAAGACTAGAACTGATCTCCTAACTCCCATCTATATTACAGGCTATGTATGTTAAATCTATGTATTATTCTAGAGAAGCTTCTGAACTAACTGTATTGTGTGGAAAATTCTGTTTACATGGACAGTACATTACTTATTGTTGAATGGTTTACAACTTTCATTATATTCTGAAAGCAGTTCATGAACCAAAATGTAAAGAACCATTGATCTAAATCAAATTGGTAACTACAATTATAAAGATTAGATGAAATCATAAAGTAAAAGGTAATTTCAATAATGAGTCTTAGAAATGTATTTTCATCCTTATGAAATACAGAGAGAAACAAAAATGGGAAAAAAGTTTTAAGTTTTCACTATATTAGCATTAGGTCATACTCTTAAAATTTTATGCATTCATCTGAATTGCTCCTGAATATAATGATAACCTAATCATCACTAGAGTGCAAGTTGGTTTATGAGGATTTGCATATTTGTTTTGTAAATGTTTCATGGGTGAAATTATTAATTAGCATCGAATTAATATTTGTGTTGCTGAGAACATATTTTTTAAACCCCAGAATCAAGAAAATAGAGAATAGTTAATTATCCATCAGTGATCTCTTCTTTAAAATTTCTTATTGCTAAACTCAACAACAGAAAGCAGAGAGTAATAAAATAAATCTGAAGTAACTTAATCGCATTCTTTTCATATTGCCCAATTATTGAGATTCTTTAACTATGTCTTCATCCAACTTAAAGCATTACTAAATAAATATTTTGTAAACATTTAATAACCTTAGAAAAGATAATAATTGTTAGTACTTGAGAATTACACTGAAGAATTTCTCCAAAATTCTGGAATGATGAAAACTGGAGCTTAAACTATGGGAACAATGTAGTGAAATGTGTTTGGTGAAATGTGACCGGCCCCCAAAGCACTGAGTTAGATGTATAGTCTTGCTTAGACTCAGAAAAGTCTTGCTTGAATGCTGAGCTCTATCGCTTACTAGCTGTGAAAAATGAGCCATTTACTTATCTCTACATTTTTTAATTTTCTCACCCAGAAACAGGGAATAATAATGTTAAATGAAATAATGCTTGACAGTTGAGAAGCAGTCAGTAAATTGTAAGCATCTTCAACAGGCAAAACCATCAATATTAAAGATATGATCCAGAAAAGAGTATTAAGTTATACAGATAAAGACTTAGAAATGAAAATATCCACAGAGGATAAACAGAAGAGTACACACATAAGGGGGAGTAGGTAAAGAACTTTGCTGCTACACAGTGTACAATCTCCAGAGGAGGAATCATCATTGGAAAAGTTATTCCCATTCAGTGGCTGCATTAGAAAAATTCCTCTAGGTATCCTCACAAATTTGGGTGAAATCTTCTCAATTTCTTCTGATTGTGATTTGGCCTCTCATATAGTTTCTCCATTGGAAGAGATGATGTTAACTCTATTTATTTGAATAGTTTGGACTTGGTGACAGGTGTCATTTCTCATTGTAAACTAATGCATCACATTCTGGGGTCAATGTCAGTCTCAAGTCTTGGGCTTCTTTTAGTCTTCTTTAGTCAGTCTCTGGTGACCTTTGTAATCTAACAAAAGCAAGTCTTATTTATAATCCCTGTAAGAGGCTATCCAGTTCCAAAAGGGTTTCTTAATTTTTAATCCAGAGACCTGACACTTTAATGTTCACATGAAACATTGGAACCTTGTGAACATCAGATTCTGATTCAGTAAATCTAGGGTGAGGCCTCTCATTTCTAAGAAGTTCTCAGGTAGCCAGTGCATGAACCACCTTGTGGATAACCAAGGCCTTAGACCAGTGGCTCTAAATTTGAATCAAATATTGTTAAAATGTAACAACATTTGAAAATACATATTCTAGGAATTACTTCATATCTACTGAACTGGACTCAATAAAGGTGGAGCCATAGTTTTAAAACCCAGGTAATTCTAATGGATCTAGTGGACGGCCAGATTCAGAACCCATTGTCTTAAGTGGCTTTGCTAACAAACCTCCTTCAATTTCTACAAATAAAACAAACAAAAAACCTGAAGTACTTGAGATACCATCTTGAGATCTTTTCATAAGAATGCTATGTGATTCTTACTGAGAAACATGTTAGTATCTATTCAAAAGAATGTTGCTTTTTTTCTATCATGATTTGACCCTGGGGTATAAAAAGAGAGAAAACTGAAATAGAAAAAGTAGGAAAATGAAAATTATGTACTATAACAAAAATGAATAGTGTATTGAAAAGAACATAGGATATGGAATTATAATGGTAAATTTATTAATTAATTTCTTATTGTTTTAATTAGAAACCTCTATGGCAGAGGTTAAAAATTGGTGGACTTCAGGCTTAAGTTTAAACTGCATGTATGTTTTGTTTGGCTTAAATATTGTGGCTGTTGTGTTGTTTGTTTGATGTCCTGTTTTGATTTGTATACATTCAGGTAGAGTATTCATTCAGCCACATATCCTACTATATTTTTTCATCTTGTACTCATATTAATATTACCAGCTATTTTATAGGCATCTGAGTTTTTTCCAAATAGATCGATCAATCGATTGATTGGTAGATAGAATATAGGCATATAGAATACAGATATTTCTTTTTTTCTGCAAGAAAACACTATATTTTCTTGTCATATTAGCATATATGAGAATGATTTATAAGAATGAAGATATGAACAAGAGATAAAAGATAATTTTTTTAAAGATTTTATTTATTTATTCATGAGAGACACAGAGAGAAAGAGAGTACGTGGCAGAGGCACAGGCAGAGGGAGAAGCAGGCTCCATGCAAGGAGCCAGACATGGGACTCGATCCCGGGTCTCCAGGATCAGGCCCTGGGCTGAAGGCGGCGCTAAACTGCTGAGCCACCCGGGCTACCCTAAAAGATAAATTTGGCCCTATAGTTTAAATACACATATTTACTTCTATATTTTTTAAAAATATTTGTTGTGTCTAAGTTAAAATAAGCTACATAATTCAACTTGAAAAAGGCATGATCGAACTTCCAAGTCCTCAATAATATTATATATCCTGCATTTTAAAAATTTTAAGTAACATTTTCTTTTTTAAAAAAGATTTTTATTTATTAATTAATTTATTTTAGAGAGCGGAGGCAGTGGGAGAGAGGAGCAGAGGGAGGAGAGACAAGCAGACTCCCAGCTGAGTGCAGAGCCCAATGCAGGCTCCATCCTACAATCCTGAGATCATGACCTGAGCCAAAAGCAAAATGTGGACATTTATCCAACTGAGCCACCCAGGTGCCCCTCAAATAACATTTTCTGTATGTTCAATTATATTAATTATAATACAAATGTGTTAGCATTCAAGTATAGAAACATAGCAGTGCTTCATTTCTTCTGCAAACCAAGGTTTACAAAAACACACTGCTTTGTCCATTGTTTTTTATGATCAACTGTTCTTAATTTTCTTTAAGAGCAGTCATATTTAATGAACCAACCTTGAAATAATCATTTATTCATTCCTGAACTTTCTCTCATCCAAACTCATCTAGAAAATAATATATCAAGATCTAAAAGTTTTATTTTTGCTCAAAATAAACATCAGCTAGACCTTACATACCAATTAAACATGATTGTATCATCAAGTCAGTCTTAGGTGTTTCATTGAAAAGATAGAAAGGTAAAATCTGATATTACTGTTTCAAGCCATGTGTGTTTTCAGAATATCTGAACTCGTCATTTTCTGAACTTGTCATTTTCAAGGTAACTTGCTGCCTTAAAAATATGATTTTAGTGAAATTACAGTTTTTTATTTGGTGTTTACAGCTTGGAGTAGGACTTTTTAAAGCTTATTATTATTAATGAAACAGGTGTCACTTCAAGAAGCTTTTGAAAATTGCATATAAACTTTGTTTAGTTTATGATGAAATGATAGTTTTAACAACTCATGCAACCTTCTACTGACAAGAAAATTGTGCACAAAAATTCCCAAACTACAATGTCAGCCTCCTAAAAATGTTTTGTATCTAAACCTGAAATATTGAGATGTTGCTTATAACATATGCAGAATAAA
Source organism: Canis lupus baileyi (assembly GCF_048164855.1). NCBI lineage: Eukaryota > Metazoa > Chordata > Mammalia > Carnivora > Canidae > Canis > Canis lupus. The sequence goes on along the minus strand of NC_132846.1, from coordinate 10,058,215 downwards.
AGCATTCTTAATTTTTAAAATGACAAGACTTCTTAGTTAAACCATGTCAAATTTGTGACAAGAGAAAAACTACTTATTTTGGCAGCTTATGACTTAATGAAGCATTTAAGTATCAATACAAGGCTTCATTAAATGGAAACATATGGCAAACCGTATCATTATTTAGTTATTCAAATGTTGAAGAACTGTTAGAGTTTAACAATGTAAATAATACCTAGTAAATGTATCACTTCACTGGTAAGTTTCAGAAAATATTTGAGTAGATGATTCTATATCTTGCCACTGTATTTACAATTATAATAAGAGTCAATTTTAGTGGTCATCATATCTCATTCAAAAGAGTAAGATGTGAATAATAGATTTTAAAAAGATAAGAACCCTCAGCAGAAAATGGGTTTCCTGGACTTCTTTAGTTGGAGTAAACCACATACATTGATCAAATTTATTCTTGATAAATCATAAATATTAAGTTTAAGGGAAAAATTCTTACATTGCTAGACTGTTCTAAATGGCTTTTTATGAATGAGTAATATTATCAGAAAATAAAGTTCAACGGAGTAGATTTTAAAGATCTTATTAGTTTTATTCAATGATTCATGAATTGGTCAGCATTCAATTTGGCAAATAGAAAGGAGCTCTGAGGAGCTGTACAAAATGTAGACTTTTACAGTTAGAAGGGAGCAGAAATAAGGAAGTTATACTGGACCTTTAAAAAAGTGGGCTGGTTATTGCAAGGTCACTTTCCTTTAGAGGATGGTAATGGTCTATCAGGCAACCTATAACCTAACTAGCAATGATCAGTCAATTCTTGATTAACTGGTCTTGGATAGGATGAATATCTTCTGCCCTTCAAGGTCTTTGTAGCCGGACCAAGAATCATAAGGCGGACTAATAGAAAATAAAATTTAATTTTGTACTTACAGGGAATCCACATAGATGTAGAAACTCCAAAGATAATCAGGCAAAATGAGGTACATTATATTTGGCATCTTGAACTAAGGAGTAGGGGATACAGGTCTGGGACTTCAAAGGGAAGGAATACAATCCACAGGAAGTGACAAAAGGTAAATGTTTTGGTGAACAAATCTTTGCTGGACCACCCAGAAACAAGGGGATATAGGGGACTTCCATCAAGCAGGCCTTGCTAGGTTCCTCCCTGTCTACCATACTCAGTTCATAGTACCGTGTAGTTACCTATGGAGATAGTTCTCTTCCTGGAGCAGGTCCTCTGTCTAATTCTTTTTAGGCAGTTGATGGGGAGGTAAAGAGGTTTTCCTGAATCTGCTGGGTCTAGATTGCTTTTAACTCAAAATAATCTTCATGCCAATGTGACCCATCTCAGCTCAGCCTGCCCTTAGCCCTAGTTTAAGATTCCATTTCTAGGAGAGCCAAAAGTGTAATTAAGTCTTAATTTGATTATGTGGTGCTTAGCATAAGCAACTCAATTTTAAGCCTGTTTTGCTTTTAGTAATATGTATTAGCATATCAGAGAAGATCATGTCTCATATTTTCACACTAAGATCACCTATTCTGTCTCTACTGTGATATTGTGATTTATATGTATTGATATGTTTGGCCTATGTCCAAGGTTCCTGATATACAGTTCCTAAGACCTGAAATTCCTAAGACCTGATATGAGTTATGAAGGTGTTTTTGTTAGGTTAATGAGGTGACTTTTGTACCCCATTTAAAGATAGGACAGGTTGGGATCCCTGGGTGGCGCAGCGGTTTGGCGCCTGCCTTTGGCCCGGGGCGCGATCCTGGAGACCCTGGATCGAATCCCACATCGGGCTCCCAGTGCATGGAGCCTGCTTCTCCCTCTGCCTGTGTCTCTGCCTCTCTCTCTCTCTCATGAATAAATAAAAATAAAATCTTAAAAAAAAAAAAAAAAGATAGGACTGGTTGCCAAGAGAACACCATGTGATTAGAGGTTTGGAACTTTCACTCCCATCCCCAATGCCTTGGAAGGAGAGAGTGCTTGAAGGTTAAATTGATTGCCAGTGACCAATAACTTAACCAACCCTGACTATCTAATGAAGCTTTCACAAAACCCCAAAGGATAGGGTTGGAGAGCTTCCAGGTTGGTGAACACATGAAGGTACTGGAAAGGTGGCACACCTAGAGAGGGTATGGAAACTCCATACTCTTTCCCCATACCTTTCCCTACACATCTCTTCCATCTGACCATTCCTGAATTATATCCTTGAAGAATAGACTGGTGTTCTATTAGGTAGATGTTTTCCTGGTATCTGTGAGCCACTCTAGAAATTAATTGAACCTGAGGAAGAGGTTGTGGGAACCTCTGCTTTATAACCCATCAGGTAGAAGTACAGATAACAATTGAGACTTGTAATGGGTCTGAAGTAAGGTGGGAGTGTGTTGTCTTAACCTGTGGAATCTGACGCTATTTCTGGATAGTATCGGAATTAGACTGAATTCTCAGGATGTATGAGAATTGCTTGATGTTGAGTGGGAGGCCTTCACCCTCCCCACATGTTGGAATTGGGTCCAGGAACCTAAAAGATCTGCACACTTAACAAATGTCCATATATAAGTCTCATCTTATAATACTCCAAAGAGGCATGTGGTAGTTCAACAAATTATTTAGGTTTTTTGGGGACATTTGTATAGCTCCAATATGTGTTTACCCGATTTTTGTCATTCTCTTGGGCACCACATTTTCCACATCCTAATTAAATATTTTTTAAATGTTTTGCTTTGCTCAAGGTAAACTTTTTAGGTGTACTCTGAAATGTCTATAATTGCCAGATATTTTACATATATGGTAACAAAATGTCAACAAAATTTATTTATTATTCTACAAACACTTATTAAATCTTAATGAAGCAATGCTTTATGATATAGTCATTAGTATAGCTGAGTTGCTTTTAGACAATTTATATACAAAATTAAGAAAAACTTGGATGGTGTCCAGAAGCAAATGATTATATTCTACTTACTGTTATTGAAAACAGGACAATTTTATTTTATATTGAATCTTTCATACAAATTACTTTAAAGCACTTTAGAAAATAATTCAATAATTCAAAGGAATTATTGAATAATGGAAAATAAGAGAGATAAATAAAATTTAAATAGTGCAGTCAAATGAAGGAACATATTTTCTGCAAGAATTGAGATGAGAATGAGCTATTTTATTTTGAATCTTGGGATTTGCGAGGATTATCTTAAATAGCCATGAAAAAAAAATCATAAAAGGGAAGGAACAATTTCACATTAAAATTAAATAACTTCTATATGACAAGGCCATCATAATAAAAGTGAAAAGACCAGCCACAAGCTGAAAGTCATATTTTTAACACATGACTGACCAACTGTTATATCCAACATAAAAAGATTCTCAGAAATTAAAAAGAACAATCCTATTGAAAAATGAACATCAAAAATTCACAGAAGCAGAATAGAATATGGCAAAAACCATAGAAATTTATTATGCCTCACCAATACTTAGAAAAGTGATAAGTCAGATGAAAGTAGATCATTCACAATTAATATCCTACCACATGAATTATTTGGAAGATCTGAGGAAAATGTAAAATGGATCACTTATGTATACTGATGGAAATGTAAATCGGCATAGTCTAAGATGTACAGACTCTAGACCTAGCAATCAATACTAAGTGTTTTCTTTTGAGAAACTCTCACACACATACATAAAGACAAATCCGGTGGTTTTCATTGCAGCCCTGTTTGTAAAGTGTTGCGCGCCTGGGTGGCTCAGTCAGTTAAGCATCTGCCTTGGGCTCAGGTCATGATCCCACGGTGGTAGGATGTAGCCCTGCATCCAGTTCCCTGCTCGGTGAGGAGTCTGCTTCTCCCTCTGCCCCTTACCCTGCTCATGCTCTCTCTCTCCCCCTCAAATAAATAATAATAAATAAATAAAATCTTTAAAAATAAATAAATAAAATGATAGAATAGAAATAGCCTTATCCTAAATTTATGCATACAGTGAAATAGTAGAATCTGGAAGTTTTGATGAAGGAATTTGTCTCTACATAAGGAACATGAATACCCCTCAAGAATGCAAAGTAAAAAATAGACAAACAGAAAACAATGCAACATAAATAATAAAATTGTAAATTCAGATTGATACGTTTTATGAATAATATTAAATATAAATACATTAAATTGTATATGTAGAGAAAGTATTTTTAAAATGTCTTGGAGTGGGAACCCTGGGTGGCGCAGCAGTTTAGCACCTGCCTTTGGCCCAGGGCGCTATCCTGGAGACCCGGGATCGAATCCCACGTCGGGCTCCTGGTGCATGGAGCCTGCTTCTCCCTCTGCCTGTGTCTCTGCCTCTCTCTCTCTGTGACTATCATAAATAAATAAAAATTTTAAAAAAAATGTCTTGGAGTGATCAGTTTTAAGACTCTTATGGAGGGAGAAGGGGAGACAATGGGAGAGAGAGAGGGCTGTAACATTATGTGTCCCTTTTTCTTTTTTTTTTTATTTTAAGGAAAGATCTAAAGTGACTATCACAGGGAAAAATGTTACCATAGATGTCTGTTGTATAACTTTCAGTAGTATTCTTTTTGTTTGAAATATTTCAGAATGGAATTAAAAGTTTCCTAAGAGGAAGGAAATTTTCTCTCACAGTTTGTGTGGCTACACCAAAGGGAAAGAATACATAGTTTTGAAGGGTAAAATTTCATTTTAATTATTTATGTGCTTGAAGGGAGCTGTTCCTATTGAGAAATTTTCTTTAGTGCCTTAATCAGGATTAAATGCCTTTTGCAGATTACTTCCATAAAATGCTGGAAATAAGTACAAGACAGGAATAATCAAATTTCAAGTAATAGGAAGAGTGGGACAGTTTAGAAAGAGGCAGCAGAAGGTGAAATCCCCTCTCAGGAGGCAAAACTCATTCTCTGGCAGTCGGATCAGAGGTAGAGAAAACTATGTTTATTCTGTCCATCCCTTATTCAATATTATTTTATTTTATGCCTTGTATCAAAAATGGCAGCTTTGACATAATATTTAAGGTTCCTGATGTGAATTATCATCAGAATTATAAATTTACAGCTCTCTAGTCACAAAATTCTGGCATTAATAGTTTGCAAATACTGGTTTTGTAGAAAAATTTTTTAAATTGCCAACTAATGTATCAGTTTTGGAATGCTTCAAATGTAAGTTCTGCTATATAATCGTAGAATAAAAGTCATTCTTTATACTAATAATTGGTCCCATATTCTTGTAGCCTTTGAATGTTAGGCAGTGTGCTTTAATGATGTTATCCCTTTCCCTTACAATCCTGAATAATAATTTTGTGCCTGAAAATATGGAGAATATTAAGGAGTGTTGTCCAGGGTACATCATTAGTATATATAGCATTTTATCTATTCAAATCCAGTAAACACCCAGTACACAGTATGGCTGTCTTTAGTAAATAGTTGATGTGTTTGTTAAATAGATAGAAAGATAAGTGGAGATATGGTGGGTAGAGGAATGGAAGGAAAAGTGACTAGCATCAAATCATGGCTTTTTTACTACACCATGGTGTTTTTTTTTTTCATAATTAGATCCTCATTCATGAGCATATTTGCCACTTCTTATCTATTCAAAAGGATAATTGAATTGTGAGGAGTATATTTTTAATCAGATTTGAAACTGTTTGAATATCTTAGTGGGTGAACTGTCACATTTATATACCTCAAACTGAAAAAGTTTGCATCAGCTCATCAATTAATTCCATCTAAATCTAAACATAAGATTCCTACTTATTTCCCAACTAAGGCATTTAACTCTTAGCATGTACATCTCATTTTATTCCATAGGTATTTTTTCTTGTGATAGTATCTGCTAAATATCATGTACAGGTATAGTTGCTTAATACACTTTTCAAATTGATTCATTGAAAACTGGATAAATATGTAATAGACATCTGTCAACTCCAACATATGCCATTCTACTCAATGTATTTATTCATTTATTTACTGAAGAAATATATATTAAACATCAAGGTATTCTACTAGTGTATTATGTAGACTGTGGTCGAGCTCAAAAAGATACTATTTTGTACCCATAAAACTTAAAGGCTAGTGAGGAAAACAAAAAAATAGACAAAGAGAAAAAGCAGTTAATAATTACAAATAATACTAAGTTCCATGAAGAAAATAAACATTGTGGAATGATTAGAAAATAAGAGGGTGTTTACTCAGATAAGTTGGTCAGGAAAGGCTTTTCTGAGACGGTACCATTGAGACGGATAAAAATGTAGTCACACCACCCACCTGGTTAGCAATGGAACACTGAATTAGCATCAATAGGAAGAATGTTTATTAAGCTGAGGAGGTTTCATAGACTTAGCGACAGAGATTCTAAATGTTGTTAACCTAGAATCTGTAAGATTCCTGCCCAAATACCATGTTCATTAAACAAACCAGAGAGATGGGGAGCTATAGTGAATGTCTGATAAGATCAGATACTAGAGGGATCCCTGGGTGGCGCAGCTGTTTGGCGCCTGCCTTTGGCCCAGGGCGCGATCCTGGAGACCCGAGATCAAGTCCCACGTCTGGCTTCCTGCGTGGAGCCTGCTTCTCCCTCTGCCTGTGTCTCTGCCTCTCTCTCTCTGTGACTATCATGAATAAATGAATTAAAAAAAAATCTAAAAAAAAAAAAAAAAGATCAGATACTAGAAAAGGATAAAAATCTTTGTAAGTATAATTTAAAGTCTTCATAAGCTTAATTGTGAATCTAGCAACTACAATTAGAGAGATTAAAATATTTCTACAACTAATATAAAAACCAAATATGAATTATTGTTTTATCCCTAACTAATATAAAGTTATGTATCAATTATATCTTTAAAAAAAAGAAAATAAACACACTTCAGGGGGAAAAATAAACAAATATGATATAGCAAAGCTAAATAGGAATTCTGTAAAACACCAAAGAAGAACAGGCAAAGATCACCCCCAAGCAGAAAAATAAACAGAAGAATGGATCTGAATGTGATTAAGAGCCATCCCCATTGTTTACTCTAGCTATGTGAGGAGAAACTTATGTTTTGTTTTTTTAATTTATTTTTTATGTGAAGAGAAACAAATTTAATTCTGGAACATTATTTTGTTTTCATTAGTTTGTAGTAAATATATTTCAGTTATTTCCCATGGTGGTAATTAGGCCATTTTATTAACTTCTTGAGTCTTAAATTGAACCCATCAGGTTTTGATACAGTAAAATTGTTGAAGACCTCCAGGTAAAATGGCAATACTAGTTCTAATAATCCCTTTTCCATATATTCTCATGGGAATGAAATTTTATGGGATGTGTACCTTATTGGAAACAAGTAGAGTATGACCATACACTGGAAATACTGATGTATTTCTTCTGGCACAGAAGACACTATAAAAGGAAGAGATGAGGGACTCATCTCAGCTCTGTTTTCTCAGAAAGTAGGGCATCAGTTAAGATGCAAGTCAAGCACAAGACTTAAAGTGACCCCTGTTAAGAAAAGTGGGGGCTTAGAGCAAGGGCAGGCCACTGATAAACTGAACACTGCTAAAAAATATGCATTTCACAACCGTAGACCAAAATACTCAAAGCCTCCACACAGAAAGGTCTCAAAGTTTTCACAGAAGAGAAATGGGGAAAAACCTGCAGTGTGGGGAACTTCAGTATAATATAGCAGGATTTATTGGAGGTTGTAAGTGCTAGAAAGCAGGGCAGGTAGAGCCATACTTTGTAACTTGTATAGAGTTAAAAGCAAATAGGAAGCTAGATCTGTATCTCAACTTGTAGTTGCCTATCAGATAAGATATATACCATATGGAAACATTTGAAACTTCATATTCATCCATCCTTTTTGTAAAGCTATCATGATGACACACATGAAACCACACCTTTCTGGTGTGTTATCATTCTAATTAGTCTTCTTTGATCACTCTTACCTTGCTGCCTGTCCCTTCAATCTTGGTGTCCTCTCCTAGGACCTCATCTCTTCTTCATCTTCACATTCTTGTGGATGACTAATAACCACAGAAATTCATTTGTTGCACATACAGAAATTTAGATATCTTTCAGAGCCATAGCACTTATACATAAATGCCCTTGCACACACACAAAAACACACTTGAATATCAATAGGTCTGAATATGAAGTTCCTCAATCTTTATCATACTTCCACTCATGTACCCCTTGAGTGCTACCTTTCATTCTGAATCATTTAATTCCGCAAGTAGTAGGTACTCTGGCCTTTGGGTTGTTACCTCTGCAAGAAACCTTCTCTTATACCACCCCTTTGCCAAAGCAGGTACTTTGTGTGCCCACCATTCACAAGCAGACTACTGATCATTATGCACTGCTCATGATGTATTACCATTGCTGTAGACACTTTATCCCAGGGAAAGTGAGTTCCATGATCATAATAATGCTGATTTATTAACAATTGTTTCATTAGTGCGCAACAAGTTTCTTGTTATGCTGAAAGTATAATAGGTATTTGCTGAATGAATGAATGGACAAATAAATAGACATAAAACAAAGGAAATCCCAATGTAACCTTCAAGAAAAAATTAAAATAAAATGACTGTTAAAAACAATCAGCTATAGAAATAAATATATATTAACATCCTCCATATAATGGTTGAAACTCTTAGGTTAAATTAAAAAATAAACTCTAGCTACCTGTTGTATAAGCTACACCCCAAATAAGGTAACACGGTAAAGTTACAAGTAATTGATGAGTAAAAGTATTTAAGATCATGAAAAATACAAAGAAGGTGAAGTTATATTAGTATTAGGAAAAATAATAATTTAAGGCAAAAGTATTAGATGGGACAATAAGATTTCAAAAAGGTATAATCTACAGTGAATATGTAACAACATTCATTTTTGCACTCCAGATTACCTATCAATAAAATATTTTTAAATGTATCTTTATGTGGGAAAACATTTTATTTTAAATTAAGATCAACTTGGATATCAGCCAATCTTATTGTGATCTTCAAATCAAGTGATCAATTAATATTACAGTGAATTTTTCAAAAATATGGAAAATGAAGTAACTACACATCAGAACTAATTAAATACAATTAAAGATATAAGCAGAGGTAAACTCATGACCTTAAATCCTTTCATTATTAGGCAAAATAAAAGAACATATATAAATTAAAATTTTATTTCAAGATGTCAGATATCAAAATATATTGATAGGAATATTAAGAAAAAATTAATGCTGACAAAAACAAAAATAATAAACTAAAAAGCAGATTAAAGTCAGGAGCCCTGGGGAAAAAAAGCAGAATCGATAAATATATTCAACAATTGATTGGAAATAACATAGAACAACTTTAGTTAGGCAAAGCAAGAAAGTTTGAAGAGAGAAATAAACATTCAAAAAAAATTTAAATGAGATAATATCATCAAAGCCACAGAAAAATTATTATGCAAAATAAAACTGACGGTAAATTCAAACATGTAGATGAACTAGAAAATCATCTAGAAAAATATGACTTACTAAAGATTATGAATGTAGAAAATCTGAAAAAGTCAATAACTATATAAGCCATCATTTGTATTGTTTCTTTTTTAAAAGGCACAAGGCATAGATAATTTTATAAGTGAATTCTCTACTTTCCCATTTTCATAGACAAGATGATTATCATCTCTGCCTATAAAATGTTTCAGAACACAATAACATTTGCAACTCTTTCCAAATGAACTGAAGGTAGCATATTACAATGTCAAAGTCATTACTAGCACACGAAAACACTACCTTCTAAAATTATCCACCAATATATAGAAATAACAAAATTATATCAAATTAAGCACAATGCTATTTAAGAAATTACTTCATTACCAGAAAGTATTTAAATTACAACTGCAATTCTATACTATGAAATATATTAATACTATTTTTCAGTATATCAAAGAAGATGTAATAGGATCACCTCAATATATGCCAAAAAAGAATTTGGATCTGTGCCATGTCAGCTGGCTTAAACAAAAAAAAATCTTTTTAAATAAAATTTTAAAAAGAATTTTGACTTTGATTCTAAAATTTCTTTCAAAAGAGCAGTTTGATTTTAAAAAATGTGAAAATGCATATCTAAATTCAACAGTAAAAATTGTGAATGGTGAAAGCACTAAAGGCATATTTAATAAAATAAGGAGAAGGATGAGACAACTGCCATTACTTTATGTACTTTATGTAATTTATGTATTCATTTGGAGAAGAAAAGCAAGGAAGTGGAAAGCACTGGATACAGAAAGAATAGAACTAACTTCTATACTAGGTCTAGAACGCAATTAATTCATATAAGATAGGACTATCAGATGGAGTCTGAGATGGAGTCTTTTTTTCAAAAAGAAAAATAAATGGGTTGGATTGTGGAGCTGGATAATGTTAGATATATTTAATTAGAAACTCTGGAAACACATGGAAAGAAAATGGATTCAAAGACTCACAGTTTAAATATAGAACAAATTAAAGAAAATTTGAGTTTGTACGACACTAGGAATATTTCTATTTTTAGTGGTAAAACCAGATCATCAAACCCATGAGAAAGGAAATGAAACAAAAGTACACATGTAAACAATATGTGTAAAACTATATGATACCAATGCTGGTTAACAACTTTTGGGGTTGATATATAGAAAAAATTTTAAAAACCTTACTTATGATTATAAAACCGAATGCAAATGACATAAATATTGGTGACAGAAAATTAAGAATATAGCTAATGAAATGTTAGAACTGAAAGGAAGGGAAAATTGAGGGAAAATAAGGTGCTAATATTCTTTTTTTAAAATATGAGATAAGTACAATTTAAAACTGATTAAATAATATTTGATATTAAAAGATTTATTATGTATTATTTGTGTACATTGTATATAATAAATATTTGATTATATTATTTGAAAATATAAAACTACTTAAGAAATTTAAAACAGAAACTAACGGATGGGAAAGGATTTATAAATGCAGTAAATCTTCATCTGCCATGTCCAGAAGCACTAGTTGATGTCACAGTTTAATACATCAAGAACTGGTCATTAATGTTTATTATTTGGCGCCATGAAAGATCCCTCACATAAATGGTTAAAACTATCTCTGAAGAATAGGACTGAAGATCTAGAAAAATGTACTAGGAGACTTGCTTATCATGTAATAGCCTTCTGCACTATTCTAAAAACTATATCCATGTATTATTTTGATAATTTCTTTAGAGATTATTGGACCAGATGGATATAGAGTAAAAACTTCAGTGCATATATACATACATTATTATGGTAGCCAGGTTAGAGGGAGTACAGAAACAGAAACCCTTACAAAATAATGCCTTGTGAAGGTGTGTTGCCACACATTATGTTCCCTCAAGCATTCACAAGGTCCATGAGAATTAAGAGTTAAAAATGGTCTTATAGGCCCAGGTTTGCAATCATTAGGGAAATCATAGAATAGCAACTTAACAACCCTCTAAGATCAGCACTGAAGCAAACAGTGAATTAGGCACTTGTGTAATGCTATTATTCAATTGTTTTGCTGGAACTAAAATGTGACAAAGATATGGGAAGCTGGAGAAACTGGTGCAGAATAAAGAAGTTTAATAATTAGTTGAATGCTGCAGTATGAGGCAGTAAGGGGAAGAAACCAATAACCCCCTAAAAATTTATTTACTCTTCTTTCTTAAGAATAGGTCATGTCAGATACACAAAGGCTCAAATCAATGCCCATATGACCGACTCACAGAAGGACTGAACGTGAATTGCAGTCTCTCATCTCCAGCTTTTAGTGACACCTCCATATGGTTTATCCTTCAGTGAGACCATGGAGTTCCGTTAATGAGCTTGCAAGAGTTGGCTGGTTAGTTGGCAAGAGTTACCTGCCATTAGCTATTTAGAGTTTTGTAAATCAAATTACAGTTTCTGAGACCCCTCCCCCTTCACCCCAAAACGTGAGTGAGTCATTCTCTCATTAAGCCTGCTTTCAGCAATTCGTAATTACAGATTGTGCCTCTGTTAATCGCTTGACAAATGATACTTCTCTGCCAACAGGTTTACTGAACTTAGTTTATTTTGAAATCATGTCAGATGAATCTGGTGTAGAAGTTTGATTTTGATTGCCTACTTTAGTCTTCCAGATATGTAACCCGAATTTTAACTTTTGTTTCCTTCTCCAGAAGGAATCCAATATAGCTTGCATTTCACAAGTAATTTTACTCTGGGAACATAGTCTTTGAGGTATGCTTAGATGCACATTACTATACACTAGTACATGTCAGTGTTTTTACGGCTAAGAGAACATTTGACAAGATTCTGTCCATAAATTGCTTTAATGTGTTTTCCGTTTCATAATTTATGTCTCTTTCTCAAATCTTGTGCCCCTCCCCTCACACCCAAGAGTTGAGGGGTGGGGTAGAGGAGTAAAAAATACTGTGTGCCACAAAAAATGTCTTTTAGTAAGCCTGGCAGCACCCTCAATTTTTCCAGGCAGGCCTTCATTTCAAACAAAAGACCGGAAATTATGGCTGTCTGATAACCTAAGAACAAGAGCAGTTAGAATGTATGCTTCAGCTTTATAAATAAGAAAAGCACTATATAGTACATAAGCAACAGCACTCACAAAGCTCTGGTCTTTTTGCTGTGCTGGAGTCTATGTGACATCATATGATTCCAACACCTATTTTGCCTCCCTACCCCACCCATATATGGTAGCTTCTTGGAAGCTGAAACAGTGAGTCTAAATTAAGCACATGCGCTAACTTTGCAAAGAAACTGTCAAGGTTCTAGTATGTATTTTAGCAGAGAAATAGACACACACTTAATCCCTGTAGTGTTAGTCCAGGTTGTCAGCCTTAGAGGCTTCCCCCCTTCTGTGCTTTTTATTCCATTTGTATTTTTTTGTCTCTGAGCATTTTAATACCTAAGGCCCCATCATTCCAATGACGAAATCTCACAGGGCATCACCATTGTGATGAAGAAAATAAAGGACTATGCCTTTTGTTCCCCTTCACTACAGAACATTCTGTTCACAATTTAGATTGAACAGGAAAACAACTAATACCAAAAGAATGGAAGGCCAACGCACTAGCACCTAAAATGTATGATGGCATCCCTTTTTCACATAAGTAATGGCATGAAGTTTATTGCTGTCTTCGCTTAGAATGGTCCCAAATAACACAAACTTGTCAGATATCAGGATAGTGTATATAGGAGGGAAAGTAACTATTTAAAGACTAAAACTTCAATTTCTTAAAATCAATCTGATATCTGACAATCATTGAGTCATAATATAGGAAGAAGTTCCTTGTCTTAGTGTGCAGTGTTAGAAAATAGATAGCTGATTGCTCGACAAAGTACAAGGTGGGAGGAAATAAAAAAAGAATGAGTGACTCTTCTGTAAGGGAGAATTAATCTAGACATGTTGCAAACACATGCATTAATATATTAACGTCACTTTAGCTTTGATCGTTGGTCAAACTTTTCTATACTCAAATGTCAAATGGTCACAATTGACCCGTATGACAAACACATGGGTCCTGAGTCTCTGTATAGACTCATTTCCCAAAGTTAGACCATCTTAATAGCATGCTTCTTAACCAATAGGCCTCAAACAATCTCTCATTAATTGAAAAACATCTTGAACAAACATTTTTGAAATAGCTCCACGTAGTTTACCTCTAAGGTATCTAATTCTGTTTCTCACTGTCTTCTTTTTGAAAGAAGTGTAGGCTTTTTGGATTTTTATTAGACTACATTAATCACACCACTCTCAGACTGTTACTAGATTGGTATGTATGAAATTCATCCCAATCATTTTCTTCATTTGCTTATATTCAAACCTCCACAAGAAGTTTGTACTTAATACAAATAAAGAAATACAAATAAGCCTGGCATCACCCTCAGTGAGTAAGGAAGATTTACAGAGTAAATCACCAAAGAGCATTTGATCATATTGACCTGAAGTTAAACAAGCAGGTGATGCATTTCATCTGATTTCCAGGATGGAATAATTAGGAAAAAAAAAAATCTGTCTCTGGTATGTTTCTTCATTCAAGTCTCTGTTTCCTTACCACCTCCCCAGCGAGGTGTTTCCTAACCCTATTATTTAAAAAAGAGAGGTCTCCCCCCATCCCTTACTCTTTATTTTCTTAATCTGCTTTATTTTACTTTTTAGCTCTTAACGCCACCTGACATATTTTATTTGTTTATCATTTGTGTCTTCATCTCGACTTAACCTCAATGAGGGCAGAAGTTCTGGTCCTTTGTGGCTTTAGGATCCAGTCATTAGGGTCCAGAACAGCATATGATACAAAGTAGAAGCTCAGTAAATATTTGTTGAAGGGGTAGATGTGTATAGTTCGTTTGGATGTGTAAATTCAATGGGCATCATTTTGGATAGTCACATAAAAGTTTATAGAATGTTTGTCTTGTGATCATTCTTTCTGTTTTGAACACCTAGATCTGCTACTGGATAGTGAATAAAAGCATGTATGAACACCATAAAAGAAATTTATTTTTGGTTTTGATATCAGGAATATTCTCCCAAGTAACAGATATGTTTTGTTTAACTGAGTAATTGATTAAGTTTACTTTTTTTAATCAGCTACTGAAAACCAGTATCATATGTGTAGGGCTTTATTTTTATAGTTTTTTATGTGTAAACAATGTTACTGTTACAGTTAGGAAGTGATAACGTTTGTACATTGTACGTATTACATATCAATACTTCACAGTTAAGGAAACTGAGGCACATTTCACTTAAACAACTTGCCTGTGGTCGCTTACACTTATTAAGTGTCAGAGCTATGATTTGAGCTCAGGCAGCTGGCTTCATAGTCCGTTTTTTTGACCATAAACTGTGTAGGCCTTTATTACATGCATTTTTGATTAGCCTAATTAAGAACTCAATTTTATGGCCCCAACTGTTTATTTATTACCTTCTCCTATTTTTGTTTTTCTGCCATGTTAGGCATTCAGGTAACAGAGCGATGGCCAAATGTACTAGCTTTTGGAATCAGCCGGCTGAAGCCAGTTCCAGGTTTGCTTTTCACTAGCCTAACTGGCTGACTTTGGGCAAGTTAGTTAACATCTCTACACCTCCATTTCCTCACTTATAAAGCAGGGATAATTTAGGAACTTCACGATAAACTCATTTATCCACAGCACTCTTAGGAGGATTAAATGCGTTAAAATGAGTGAAGCACTTTAGCAGTGCCTGGCACTGTTAAAGGTACAATGATGTTAGCTATTTTTTTTTTTTTTTTTTTTTTTTAGGATTTTATTTCCAAGTAATCTCTATACCCGGTGTAGGGTCAAACTCACAACCCCAAGATCAAGAGTCACATGCTCTACCAAGCCAGCGAGGGGGTCCACAGCTATTATTTTGATCAAGCACTTTAAATGCTTTCTGGGATAAAGCGAGGCAATATAAATTTTTGGAATACTAAACCTCTCTGATGAGCCACACACTTTGTGAAGTGCTGAGGAAATAAAGATGAATAAAATTAGCACATAAGGACATTTTGTGTATGGTATGGGAACACCGAGGGAGCCACGACTACAGACATCACAGAAAAGGTGGCCTCCAGACTGAAGAATGAAGGGAAGAGATTTGGGAAAGGAGAGCTGATGTACTAGGGCATCTGGGGAGATGACTGTTTCTGCAAAGTTAGAATGTGCCTGGAGAATAGGGAGGGAGGTGGTGTTAGGAGGTCAGAGATATAGGCCAGGACCAGATCTCAAGAAATTGCTAAATTTTAGTTCCTGCATATTCAGATAGTCTTCCCCTCTTTCTGCTTTGAGAAGAACCTTCCAACATTCACTCTCTTTCCTTAAAGCCAGAGGCCAAACCCATTATGGAGGTAGCTCCTGTGATTTAGTCTAACTTGTTTCCAGGGTATTTGAGAAATCTTTCCCTTAAAATAGACTTGCTTCGTATCTGGTGTTCCTGCTAAGTGCAAGAGGTGCCATTTCAATAAGAGGTGGAGCCTTAACACTTTGCTTTGTGAGTGTGCCTTCATATCACTCTAATCCACTGCCTCCAGAAACAAATCCAGGTGTTTCTTAAACTCTTTGAATCATCTTCTGTAGTAATTTATTCCATATGTTTATTGCTCTGTGTGTGAAATAATTTCATCAAGTTTCTTTTTTTTTTTTTTTCTTTGTCACTGCATTCAAATCAGCCTGCAGTAGAATCCCGATCTAGGAGTAACACTTTTTAAAACACCAACTCCCTTGCTGAGGGAAGCCAAGGGATGTTGTAGCACATGAGCAGAACAAGGAGAAAAGAACAACAAGCAATTGGGACTTGATGACATTAGTTGAAGAGGAAAAGAGAATTTCAGGAATACCTAGCAGGGGTTGGAGGAGCAGCTTTGCTTAAGTTCTTACCCTATTTTGCATTTCCCCAGGGTGTCAATTTTATGAAACAAAGTGACGGGATGATTTCTATCACTTGAGAAGCTGTGTTAAAAAAATTTGATGCACTGGCAACAGCAAAAATTGTTATGGTAGGAATCAAATTGGTGCTTCCTTGCTGGAAATGAACGAAGTACTAGTGCCTGTCAGTTTATTTCTGAGCTCTGCTTTTCAAACTTTAATTTGAGAGGGTGGGAGGAGGTTTAATGGAAATCTGAATCACTGTTAGAAGAGGACTATATTTTAAACTTTGATTTCATAGTTGTCTCTATGTTCGGAAGAAAATGATTCTTTATACTTAGAAGTGAAAGCACTGTCAGTTCTAAATCTATTAATGAGGGAGACTAGAGAGGGGAGAGAAAGGGGTGCAGTGTGTACAAAATGAATGGATTTTGTAATTAGTAAATAAAACTGTTATTCCGAAATTTATGTACTGCCTATACTATATAATGGCATAAAAAAAAATCTTAAAGGATTTCCCTATTACAACTTTTTAATCTGCTTCTGCAGATAATGTCCCCATGTCCAGATGAGGTTGAAATTTACTAATAAACATTTCACCTTACCCTTTTGTCAAGGAAATTTCTGTTAAAATCATTGTCATTGTCGTTTTATTCCCCTACTGCTCTCCCTTCCAGGGAGAGAGGATACTCATGCAACGGAAAGGATGGTAATCACTGGATTCATTTTGCGTATGAAAAATTAAAAGAATGCTCAGATGCCAGTTTATTATTGGAAAACATATACACTAAGGGTTGATGATTGAAAATTTATAACCACTATGACCACAATTACGCCTAATCTGTTGAGCATTAGTTAGGAGTCAGGTACCATGCTTAGCACTATGTAATACATAGAACTCTTTTGAATCTCTATGATGGCATCTAAATTATTATCCCCATTTTATAGATAGGAAAACTGAGGCACCAAGTAAAATAGCTAAGTGGCAAAACTAGCCCTGCAAGTACATCTGCCTCTGGGGGTTAAAGTTGTAGTTATTTTAAGTTGTGTTTAAGGTATATTACCATAATACTATTTCAGACATGATTCTTATACAAATAATTGAATCTGGCTCATAACTTTCTTAAAATGTTCCTTTGAGGCTGAAATTTTCTATACTTGGTGTCCATCCAACTGTGTGGTAGCAGGAGGCAAAGAAAATACAGCAAGTTCTGGTAGAGGCAGGAACAGATTTTAGGATTCTGTTTGGATTTTGAGACAGGCTGGAGCCTGGACCGGAATCCAAAGCCTGTTGAAACAGAGTTGTCTCTTCGTAACAGCATGGAGTAACAATTTCCATAGAAACTTAACTCAAGCACAAAACTTGACCTGGAACTAACTAACTAAATAAATAAATAGACACAATTTATGCTTATCGTTCGGTCAACATTGACGTTTAAATGATAGACTTAATTGTGTTAGTTTTCTCCATCCTAGCTCTAGCAGTGGGCTAGAGCTCTTTAATCCTAGGGAGGAATGAATATTTACTGTCTCTTATATAACTGCTAATGGACCCTTGCTCGATGTCTTACTCATAGATTGGAGGAAGGGCATAGAGTGCCGGTCAGCGCTGATGTCTACACGGTAGAGCCTTCATATGGCATCATGCGAGCTCCCTATGGAGGCAAAAGGGTTGTTTCTCTTTTGTTTCTGCTTCTCCCTTCCTTCACCTGTGGCACTTTGTCCTGATGGGCATGTTAGCTCTGAGCTGTTTGTGTGCTTTTGTCCAAACCCTGGCCTAAATGAAGCCGGGGTGCTCAAAGAGCACAGTGGTTCAGGAGCCTCTGCATTCAGATCTTCCTTATAAGATAAAACAAACAAAATCTCAGACTCTCATCTATGTTTTCAAGTCTGAAGAGTTACTCCAAACTCTCATGTTCTAACGTCAGCAGTGTCTAACTTTTTGCTGAATCACTCTCTTGCTTGTCACTTCTGCTCCTTGTGCATGACTCTGTCACCTCACTTGTCAACCTGTATTGTGTTCTTTCATTTATAAGTCAGTCTTCTCCACCCGACACTGGTATTTCTGAGACATGGCTTGTTCAATTTCATGCCTGGAATATATAACAGAGGTCAGGTGCTGCTTAAATATTATTTACTGAACCAGGGTATGAGACCAACCAAAACCTTCATTTTTTAAACATCTGGACATTTTGATAACTGTATTCCACCAAAACAATAAAAATAATAATCTTATTCCTCACATGCGCAATTAAGAAACTCATTGTTAAAATGGTATGCACACATACACATCTGCATCATTTATTAGAGATAGAAAATACATTCCACAATTTTGAATCAATTGGATAGTGTACATTCTTTCACCACATACTTATTGGTTATCCACAAGATCATTTAGAGCCTGGTGGACAATCCAAAGACTTTGGGCAGCCCGGGTGGCCCAGCGGTTTAGCGCCGCCTTCGGCCCAGGGCATGATCCTGGAGACCCAGGACTCCCTGCATGGAGCCTGCCTCTCCCCCTGCCTGTATCTCTGCCCCCCCACACACACCCTTGGTCTCTGTCTCTCATGAATAAATAAATAAAATCTTAAAAAACAACAACAACAATCCAAAGACTTTGCCTTTTATTCTAAGAGAGATGAGGAGCCATTGGAAAGTATAAGTGATGTGATAGGAGCTGCTTTTGGAAAAGATAACTCTCTACGCTGTGTTGAGAACAGGCAGATGGAGACAGGGATAGAAACAAGGAAAATGATAAGGAAAGAAAGCAGGCTGGTGCCAGCGGAAGTGATGAAAGTGGTGGGATTCTGATTGTATCTCACAAGTTACGTTCTTAGATTGGTGGGCCTTGGACAAATAAACATCTCTATAACCTACCATATCACTCAGGATTATGAGCTTTGACTTAAATAAAACTAATGGTTACAAGGAAACAATTAAGAGGAGAGCAGTTTCTTTAACAGTTGTTATATAGGAACCTAAAACTACATCTTCAGACAAAACAGCTTTAGGGTTTGGGGAAGATACGTATATTTTATACACAAGACACACATATGTGTATACATCCATATGCACACACACACATATATATACATATATGCATGTACAAGTAGAAATAACCAAATGAAATAACACACAGAAATTATTATTCTTCAGGTTTTGTGAGTGGCTCTAGATATGTGAAATTGATAAAACAAATGTGCTGGACTCTTGAGCGCTGACAAGGTAATTTTTCAAAACAATCTATGTTGCCTCAGCTGGGAGGAGGCACAAAGCTTTATTCCTGAACATCAAAGAATAAGGTAGGGTGATTTTAATAGAATATGGGCAAATAAACTCCAAAGGGAACCAGAAGAAAAAGACTGGGCACTATTGGGTACGGAACTACATCCAGGAATGTCTTGCCTGGCTTGGTACCGAGGGTGGGAGGTAGGCTGAAGATGAAACTTGCTGCCTACCTGTTTAGTGTAAGATCATCTATGGAAGCATGTTAGTGGAGACAGGCTATCAGAGAATGATTTGCTTCAAAACATTCCTTGGCTAGAGAGACCCGAGTTAACCTCCACGAGTGGAAGCTGCACTCTGAAATCAGGCAGAAATTGAGTGTTTGACAAATTTGTGGTAGTTTGACTATTAAAATCCCTAGTCATGGATAATAATGCAAAGCTCCTTGGAGGGCAAAATGAAAAGCTATCAGAATAATATTTGCTTTCATCTGCTCAGATATAATGCTGAAAGTACCCGCTTGTTTGTGGTTTCTTCCTGGGGTACATTCTGAATCCCATCAATTTCAGTTCCAGGGAGAGCACAGTAGAGCAGTGCTGAGGTAGAGAAAAAAAAGCCCAAATTTCTCTTGTCTGATTTTAAAACTGTACCCCACAGTGAGCTTCTCTGTTTGTTAAAATCTCTAATTGGTGTTTTCTCAACTTGCTGCTTGGCTGGTTTCTTTTTATTGATTTCATTTTGGGTTTGTAAGGCTGTATTTGGAGCCCTTTCCAGAGTTTGTTTGGAAGCTCATTTTTAATTTTAATGAAAATGCATTTTAAAAAATGTATATTACACCACCCCGCCGATTTTGCTCAAATAAACCTGCTACTGTTTTCAGTGATTTCCAACCATTTTAGTGCCCTTAGTCTCACTCACTAAAGGGACCCCTGTGCTATTCTTGGCAAAGTAACAAAATCAAGTAGAAAAATGAATGTTCTTCACAGCTTTTGAAGGCTCTTACACAACAAAGGAAAAAGATTCATTCAGGAGACTACCTTGGGGAATAATACAGCAGGATTCACAAAGGAGAAGGTTTTACCCCATTTCAGTTCTGAACAGTTTTTGTTTCCCAAACAGAACTCTTTCATCATTCTGAAGAATCCAGATCCAAAGCAGTCAGCCAAAGAAGAAATTTAAAAGTCCATGATCAATATTAGGTTTAGATGTAAAATAGTATGTACCCATAGTTCAGTAAATTTAGTAACTGGGAAATGTTCAAAAGAACATGCCCTGTATTTGTCTTTTGAGCCTTAGTAAGAGAGTTAAACCCCAAAACCCAATGAGATAGAATAGAATGTCAGCATGATTCAGATAGTAGTACAAAGGATCCATTTTTAAAGCACTATCAAGAACTCTGGAACTGGGACACCTGGGTGGGTCAGTGGTGAAGCGTCTGCCTTCAGCTCAGGGGGTGATGAGGTGGGATTGAGTTCTGAGTCCCATATTGGGCTCCCTGAAGGGAGTCTGCTTCTCCCTCTGCCTGTGTTACTGCCTCACTCTGTATCTCTCATGAATAAATAAATAAAATATCTTTTTTAAAAAAAGAGCTCTGGAATTTATCCCCTTCTGCCATTTTCTTGGCCTCAAAGTTACCCTGTCATAAGAATCTCCATTATGACAGGTGTCCAAGCTGAATACCATGGAATCAGTTTCAGTTCTTCCATTTGTCAAGTGGCCCTGAGTCCTAGACATTATTTGAGATATCTCTGTAATCTAACCTCATCTCTCTCTTGCCACCATTACCTTAGAACAAATCTTTACCATCTCTCCCATAGTTTGTCACCAGAGTTTCTCAACAATCTTTTTTTCTAATCTATCTTTAATGTTGCCATTATTGTCTTTCTTAAACAAAATCTGATAACATCTCTCCCTTGGCTTTAAAAAAGCTTAACAGAAAAAAAGTGAACTAACACTCTCCACAGTAAATAAATCAGGTTCAAATTCCCTAGCATAACATGTTCTTCATGGACTCACCCTAACCCACTCTCAAGCTTCTTTTTTGTAAAGGTTTCTCCTGTGAGTTCCTTTCCCCAGCTACATAGAAGGGGTACGGGTCCTCAAAACATCCACTGCCCTTTCATGCCTCTCTGAGTTTTTAATACAGGCTTGTTTGTTTGGTTGGTTGGTTTGCTTTTGTTTTTGTAATGCAATATGATGTAGTGAGAATAAAATGACCTTGGAACAAGATTTGGTCCACAATTCCAGGCCTACCACTAATTAGTTGCTAATAGCCTGCATTAGTCCAAGTCTTAAATTCTTCAGCTATAAAATGGGAGTAATAACATCCTCTTATCAGGAATATTGAGTGAAATAATATATGTGGACTGACCTAATAGAATTGCCTATGTGTAGGGCATCTGGGTGGCTCAGTTAGTTAAATGTCTAACTCTTGATTTCAGCTCAGGTCATAATCTCAGGGTCATGAACTCAAGCCCTGTGTTGGGTCCTGCACTGGACATGGAGCCGCTTAAGATTCTCTCTGTTCCTCTGGCCCTCCCTGCCCGTCTTAAAAAATTGAATTGCCTAAGTGTATTAGGCATTTATGTAGTTTGACTTCCTATATTTCTCACAAAATTTGAGTTAAATGAAACAAAACAAAACAAAACAAAACAAAAAAAAAAAGAAAGAAGGAAAAAAACTAAAGAAAAAGGAAATTCTCATTGTAAACCAAAGGGGAGAGGCCAATGGAAGCCAAGGGCAAGAATAAGGGTTGGCCTTGGGAGTACATGGAGTTGAACACTTAAACACTGTGAGGATCCTTATTTCCACCTCATATTTCTGTTTTCTGGGCACATCTGTTATTTTCTCTTGGATGCTTTTGTGGTTCAGTTTAAATGGGAGGACATGGATTACTGTAACTCCTAAATTATACATGCTTTATTCCGGACAAGTAAAAACTTTGTTGTGCAAATGCCCGGAGAATTCTTTTATCCATCTGGGTTAGGTAGTACCAAAAAAGGGCAGCACACGCTACCCTGCAGTAGTTGGTGTGGGGAAGTGTTACTTTTTAGAAACACCACTTGCAGGTGATACCATGGGTGTGTCACACATTTGTAAATATTCTTTTTCACTCCTCTTCTTCTCCAACTGTTTATTTATGCTATATCTTCAATATCAAGTTAAAATAACATCTCCTCTGAGATGCTTTGTTTTAGTGTTTTTCAATGCCCAGCCGTTTTCTTATATCACCATTGAACCCCATAGCACTTCCCAGAACACTCAAGTAAAAAAACAGTCACTCTACAAAATGTCTGTGTCACACTTGAGACAGTAAGCACCTTGAAGGCAAATGTGTCATCTTGTTTATCTTTCTGTCTCAGACACCTGGGTAGTTCCTGGTTCATAGTCATTCTTAATTCATATTTGTTGAATTGACACATCAATGGTATGTGTGCACCTAGTAGCTCTGCTGCCTTTTCTCAAAGAGCTATATCTCCCCTTTGATTTTAAAGTCAGAAGAAGAGGTTATAGTGTTTCACCAGTGATATTAATCACTCTTGTTGCTTAGAACAGTGATACTGATCATATTGCTGCTTAGAAAAAATAGACTTATGGCATAAAAATCAAATGGATTTTCCTTAAAACTACTTTCTTTATATCTCCTCCTTACCTTATTCAATGATACTACTGTTATTTCATCATGAAGGTTTGAAATCTTGGAGTCATATTTGATTAGAGCTTTTTCTTTATTCCTTATGTCAATTAGATTCCATCTGATTTTTCCCTAAAACTTCATCCCATTTCCTATATTTACTTTTATTTTCCTCACCAGCATGTATTTGTTATATTCCTCTGTATGTATAGCACAGCTCTGGGCTATAAAATACAAAAGAGTGGGGAATTCCAAGGAGTTCACAGTCTGGTTGTTTAATTATAAATCTTAGTATGTGGTGGCATATACCTAGACTGAACCTTTACTTCCCTTCCAGGAATGTTTCAATATCATGCCTTTCTCATAATATCCTCTTTTATGTACATACAGACATAGCCTCCTTCCAGAGCACATTGCTCTCCTCCTTAAGAAATCGTCGCAGGCTCAGGGCGCCTGGGTGGCTCAGTCAGGTGACTGTTTGACTCTTGTTTAGGCTCAGGTCATGATCTTGGGGAGGTAAGATTGAGCCCCATGTCAGGTTCTGTGTTCAGCCCAGTATCTGCTTCTCTCTCCCCTTTCCTCTCCCTACTCTCTCTCCTTCTGTCTCTCAAATAAATAAAGTCTATAAAAACAAATATTCATAGGCTTCCAGTTTTCTATCTCAAGCCTAAACTCTTATACCTGGCATTCTAGGACCATTTTTAATCTTCTAGTCCACCTGTTCCTCTCCTCTCCTCACACATTTCTCTCTACTACTTGATCTTGGTCTTCTCCTTTCTTCAGAGGTCACCTCACTTACTCTAGCCTACTTTCACTTCCTAGTGTACTCACTGATCACTTTTCTTTTTCCTGTGATGCCCTGCTGACTCCCTCAGCCAATCTGTACATACCTGGTTTCTTTCCAGGTAACTTTCTGGAACCATTTTCACATTCTGATATTTCATTAGAAGTCCATATCACAACATTTAGCTCTTGAATCCTTACTGTCCTGTATCACTCAAGAATTAATTTCTTCATTAGTTCTATCTAAATAATGAATTCCTTGACCAAGAGGACTAAGACTCATACTTCACTGTCTCCAGTATACTCAAATAGTTCACCTGCTATGAACTGAGCACCTGTAGGCTGATAATCTTTGACCCAAAGCTTGACTTCTGTGGATTTAACTTCAGCTCAACTTTTCAAATTGTATTTCCTTAATGTAATATAAAATTTGGTCCAAGAGCATAGGAAATGAAAAACCCAAATCAAGTTAAATATTCATTCTCTTGATTCTCTTATAGATTATCCTGATGATGTTACAAAAGCTAAGACAGAAATTCTCCTGCCTCATCACTACAGTTACCACATACCTTGTGGTTGAATTTTTATTGTTCTTCTACTGCTTCTAAATTTCTGTCATGGGACGCCTGGGTGGCTCAGCAATTGAGTGTCTGCTTTCGGCTCACGTTGTGATCTCGGGATCTGGGATCGAGTCATGCATTGGGATCAAGTCCTGCATTGGGCTCCCGGCGAGGAGTCTGCTTCTCCCTCTGCCTGTGTCTCTGCTTCTCTCTCTCAGTCTGTGTCTCTCATGAATAAATAAATAAATTTTTTAAAAAATTTGTCATATACATTTTTAGTCCTTTATATATGTGTTAGCTGATCTCAGGGATGGAAGTGATTTTGTTATTGTTACTGTATTTTTAAAAAATCTTAATATTAAAATAGGCTTGCTCAAATTGTGAAAGTAATATCTGTTTATTGTAACAAGTCCAAGTACACACACACACACACACACACACACACATATATATATATCAAAAGGAATATATATTTATAATAACTTCTTAGTCTCTCCCATCTCTTTCTTTTAAGGCTACCTCTCTCCCTCTCTAATTTTTCCAACTCATTTTCCCTCCTTTCCCCTATAATCCTCGTCACTATTTCTTAGAGAGGGTGACAAAACATGAGAGACTCCTAAATCTGAGAAATGAACAAAGGGTAGTGGAAGGGGAAGCGGGCAGGGGGATGGGGTGACTGGGTGATGGGCACTGAGGGGGGCACTTGATGGGATGAGCACTGGGTGTCATACTATATGTTGGCAAATTGAACTTCAATTAAAAAAATTATTAAAGAAAAAAGGCAGCTTTTCTCCCTCTCAGTAAAAGTAGAAACAGTTATGATTCCTTCCACACCCATCTCTGTGCTTATACAAATATGTTCAGATATTTATGCATATTTGCATGTGTATGCACATGCATATATGTATATACAAATAGATGAAACTTTTTCCTTTTTTTGTTTTTTCCCTTTTAATAAAATGAAATCACATATACACATTGCTCTACAATTTCACTTTTCCCCCTTAATCATAAAACATGAACACATTCCAGATTAGCACACAGACCTAATGCATTCTCTTATTCGTTTTAATAACTGCATATTATGGACAAACCACAATTTAATCACTTACTCTCCAGGGATAACCATTCAAATTGTTTATAATTTTTTGTCTTTATGAAAGAAAATGCTATTGTTTATAGGTCCATACATATTGGTAATTATGTTTCTGTGGAAAGATTTCTCATTTTTCTATCACAGGTAACTCGTAGGATTGCTAGGTGTAATGTTGTGATTTGTAATAAGAAATATATACATATTTCTTAGATAGATAGATAGATGATAGATAGATAGATAGATATTTGACCCCATTTCTGGACAGAGTTCCTAATACCCTTGGAATTTCCTGTGACAAGAGCCATAAGGATGTCTTTTTTTTCTTATTCATCTAGATTTTATTTTAATACTTATCCATTTTTTTCAAAATCAGAATAGTATTTTATATTATTTAATGATTCTATACTCAGTACAAAACAATTTTAATAAAAGGAAAAATTTTTTGATGTCTTTTGTTATATTAATGAGGTGACTTGTGGAAAGCCCTTAGGTAATCCAAGGATGGGAGCTGGTTGCTGGGGGACAAACCATTTGATTAGAGGGTTGAAAATTGCTGTACCCCCACACCCACATCTACTTGCCAGCCCCCCCCCAATATCTAGGGAGAGAAGAAGGGCAAGAAGTTGAATCAATCACCAATGGCCAGTTTGTTAATGAATCATACCTATGCCATGAAACCTTCATAAAAACTTGAAAGAACAGTTTTGGGGGAATTTTCCAGTTGGTGAACACATGGAGGTGTGGGGAGAGTAGTATGCCTTGAGAAAGCCTATAGAAGCTTTTCAACCCTTTCCCCATACCTTGCTTTATGCATCTCTTCGATCTGGCTGTTCCTGTGTTATACCGTTTATAATAAACTGGTGATATAGGAAGTAACATGTTTCTGCAGTTCTGCGAGCTGCTCTAACATATTAATTAAACCCAAGGAGTAGATTGTTGGAAACTAACCATTTCATCAGAAGTTCAGGTAAAAACTTGGACTTTGAATTAGCATCCTGAGTTGGAGGGTATCAGAACCTCCAGTTTGTAACTAGTTTGTCAGAAGCACAGGCAACAGTTGGGTTTGTGATTGGCATTTGAAGTGGAGTAGAGAGGGTGTCTTGTGGGACTGAGCCCTCAAAGTGTGGAATCTGACACTATCTCTTGGTAGATAGTGTCCATCAGAATTGAATTGAATTCTCAGTTCCCCCAACCCCCAACAAACACATTGAAATTGGGTCCAGGAACCTAAAGATTAGGTTAAAGTATATATATATATATATATATATATATATATATATATATATATATATATATTTAATGTTACCATACCAAGTTACTATTCTAAGAAGGATTCCAATGATTTATGCATGTCATAAAGTACGTACTACGTGCTATTTGCTGCTATATTCCTGTAACTGCCAGTGGATTCGATTTTATTATTTTAAGAGAATTTCATGATTTAGGACCTAAAACTCAATGCTATTATAGTGGTTCCCTGGTGATGAATTGGTGCTCCTAGACTTAAAACTGCAAAGGGATTGTGAAGAAGTCATGTATCTTATTAATAAGAGGCACTTTCTTTTGTTAGTTTAGAAAAACATACATATTGGTAACTTTCTCTTGAGAGCATTTAGGATTCTCTAACTTTTACCATAAATCTTAATGGAATCTTATGACGTAAGATACAAAGTGTTCAAACCATTAGAGGAAGGAAGTCTTATGTTAGCTCAGTATGAATCTGAGACCTGATGAAATCCTCTGACAACTAATTTCACATGTGATTCTTCTCATTGTGTTCCCATAGAGGTGAAGCCCTGTCCAGTAAGGTTGGTTATCCCAGTTAGTATTTCCAACAGCTTTGTATCATGGCAGCAAGTTTGTGACACATGCTCCTAGCTAGGATTGTTAGGAAATTTCTAGGAAAAAATAGTGAATTTTATTTCTCCAAATACAAAGTGGGAATGACCACATTTACCTTCCACCTAAGACATGTAGGGATTTCCAAAACCATTGAGCTGGTTTTGTGGTCCCCTGATAAAAAATGATATGTAAACAGAAAACATATTGTTAAGAGCACTGAAAAGACTGGTGAAAATCCTGCACATATTTTCTATGTACTTCCTCTAAAATAGTAAAATATATGTAAAATGTCATATTAAAATAACAATTTTGAAAGTGATTAAAATAAATATTTATATTATATTTATTATTAAATCTAACATAATTGTGATTATTAAATGTAATTGATGGTTATTAATACATTTAATAAGGCATTAAAATAATAAGGATAGTTACTACTGATACTGGCTCAAGCAGAAATATAATGACATGGAAAAATAAAGTATGCCCTAAAAATAACAAAAAAGAATTAGTCAGAAATAATTTTTTAGCTTTTAAAAACCTCTCATAGAAAAAAAAAACCCTCTCATAGTAAAACTTTAATCGAAAGTGTTAATATTCCAGGGCACCTGGGTGGCTCAGTGATTGAGCATCTGCCTTGCGCTCAGGGTATGATCCCCAGGTCCCAGAATCCTGTCCCGCATCAGGCTCCCTGCAGGGAGCCTGCTTCTCCCTCTGCCTATGTTTCTGTTTCTCTCAGAATAAATAAATAACAACTTTTTAAAAAGTGTTAATGGCCATGGCTATTGCTAAACATCTTACAATGGATAGGAAAGTCTCACACAACAAAAATAATTACCCAGCCTCAAAATGTCGGTTTCCAACAGCGGTTAGGAAATGCTGGCCTAGAGTAGGGGATGCTATGGTGTGATGCATATAGGCAGTTTGAGGTCAAGACGAGAAGCATTAAGGTGGTTAGGTCCTAAAGGAATTTTATTATATATTTGGAGCTTATGACACAGAATGTACCTAGAGATGTAGTTTTGGCCTCAATGCTGACTCCTTCTTCATTGAGAAACCACATACTGCCTTCCATGACACTGGAGTCTTTAATCCCTCTATCTGTCTTCTTTCTAGACTTCTCCTTTCTATCTCCATTCCCACATATGCTGGGGTGTTTCCAGGAGCACTGCCCTTGACCTGCTGATTTTATCACTTCACACGTTCTCCCTGACTGACGTCATTACTTTTCATCAACTCATTTACTGCAAATAGGTGAAAACTAGTTTGGTAGAGTAGTTAAGAACATGGATGCTAGAACCAGGGATTAAAGTCCTGGTTCCAATATGTGGAATCTGTGTGAGTTTTGGCAAGTTTTTGTAAAATGGCAGCAATAATAGTACTAATCTTATAAGGTTGTAGGGAGGAATAAATTGAGCAAATATCACGGAACACTTAGAGCACTTAGTAAATTCTATGTCCACACCAGACTTTCCAGAATTTCTAGGCTCATATGACTAAATTGCTGAATTTTTTTTCTATCTGAATGTCTTATCAACTTCTAAAATGGACCATATCCAGAAGTGAACTCCTCTGCTTTGCTCCCTTCCCCAGTAATGCTATAAATAAACTTTTATTCCTTTATTGATGTTTCAACTATTAAGGAGAAAAAAAAAAAAAACTAGTAAGGAGACCTAGGAGAGTCCCCAGATGGTCTGCTTTCCTCGTGTCTCATCAGATCAACTGTCAAATTCTGTTGGTTTTATCTGCTATATACTTCTTGAAACCATCCCCTTTCCTCCATCCCACTATTACAGAGCTATTAAGTCAGCCTTTTGTATTAGCGATCAAGCAGCAGCATTCTAACTAATCCCTGACTCTAGTATTGTGCCTTCTAATCATTCCTCCACATACCCGCTGGAGTGATCAGCACTTCAGTGGCTCTTCATGACCCATAAAATAAAATCGAAGCTACTTACCAAGTCATATAAGGTTCTGCTATAACTGAACCCTGCTTTATTTACAACTTCATTACTTGCCAGTCTCTATCCTAAATCATGATAAAGGATACAACTCAAAGGATAGAGTGGTTCTACTTTTCTCATACTTCCTCTGCCAGAAATGGACCGTTTTGCTTAACTAACTTGTACTTATCCTTGATCCCTCACAAAACATAATTTTTCTGTCATCCTATCACATCCTGCTATTGAGCTTCTCCCACTTCTCTTTAAAGTGAATGGCAATTTACTCCTTCAGGAAAGAGGCTAGATTTATTTTTTTAAATATTTTATTTATTCATGATAGAGGCAGAGACAGAAGCAGAGGGAGAAGCAAGCTCTCTGCAGGGAGCCTGATGGGGGACTCTATCCCAGGACACTGAGATCACGCCCTGAACTGAAGGCAGATGCTCAAACACTGAGCCACCCAGGTGCTTCAAAAGGCTAGATTTATATATCACAAAATCCTAGCATGTAGTGTAGAGCCTAGCACAAAGTAGATTCTTAGGACATGTTTGTTGGATAAATGTCTAATTGGAGTCATCACTAGGTACATGATGATTAATAACAAAGAAGTGAGTGAAATAACTTGGCGGACTAAAAAAAGATGGGGAAAGAAACATACAACCATGGAAAAAGCAGCACTTAAGGAAGGTGATAATGAGGAAAAGGCAACATGCAACCTTGAGGAAAAAGTCATCTGAGAAATAGGATAATATCCTTAAAAGAGTAATGACAGGGAAACCAAAGGAAGATAGAGTTCCAAAAGAGGAAATGATCAACCATACCAAATGCCACAGGAAGATATAGAAATGGCCTGTAAAGTACCCATGAGATTAGGCAATTCCTGAAATAGTTAAAATATAATGGTGTACACAGAAGCTAATTGATGTGCATTTAGAAATAAGTGAAAGGTAAGGTTACAAAGAAATAAAGAATAAGTTGCCTTTAAATATGAGGCAACAAAATTAAAAT
The DNA here is from genome assembly GCF_048164855.1 of Canis lupus baileyi. Taxonomy (NCBI): domain Eukaryota; kingdom Metazoa; phylum Chordata; class Mammalia; order Carnivora; family Canidae; genus Canis; species Canis lupus. The sequence continues at coordinate 10,027,777 of NC_132846.1, read as the reverse complement.
GAAACAGACAAACTCAATTATTCTTACATGCATCTTTAATTCTATTAAGTGGTAAATATTTTTATAATGGTAATCAGTAGTCATATGGATTATTATCTCTAAAACTTTCCATACGTGACTAAACCTTCTCCACCACTGTCTTATTTGAGAGCTCTAAACTTTTCTTTCTCAATATCATTTAACATTGTTTGATCCAATCTCCAGAGTCTCACTCTGTACTCCAATCCATTCTCCATAAAACATCCAGAATTATTGCCTTTAAAACATCAAAAGTTAATTTGTCATTCCCAAATTTTAAAATCTCCAATGGTTGCAAGATAGTCTATAGGATATTATCTAAATTTGTAATTTTGCACGTGGAGCATGCAAAATTGGCCTCTATCTGCCCTTCTGGACTCAATTCTAACCACTTAGGTTACTCCCCACTCTCTGCTGACAGTTTGGCTCAGACACTCCAGATACACGAAACATTTTCATTACTCAGTGTCTCTATGCATGCTGTGCCCTCACTTGGCTAACTTGTGCTAATCTCCCAAAATTTAGTACAAATATCACTTCTTTTAGGAAGTTTCCAGAGCTTCCCCAGATGGAGCTAATTGTTTACACCTCTCTACTCCAAGCACCTTGTTTTGCAACACAGAATGTTTATTTGCCCTTTTAGAAACATCCTCTATAGAACTTGTGGTCCTAGAGCATCGACAGAGCTCACTGCCTGATAAGCACCCATTTCTTGACTGTATAAATGAATGTACGAGTGGGTACAAGCTGCTAGAATCAAGGATACAAAAAGTTGTTTCTATGTGTCTGAAACTGTTAGATATGTAAAATATTTTATAGCCTTATAATTTTTATTAGATTGCTTCCCTACTTTAAAAAAAGAATTCTAACTTTAGTTGCAGTGTGTGTGTAAATCTTCATGGTGTAGCCGGACTGTCTGTTCCTATGTCTCTGACCATAAACCCAGAAAGTGGTGTCGCTTATCAATCAATGAAGAAAAGTGCCAGTCTCGAAGTGCTGACTCTGCTTGAAGGAGGGCAGCCAGACTGACAGTACCCGTTACAGGATTCAGAATGTTCATTTAATCTCAGGAAAGTCTTTGAGATGAGGGTATAAATGAATAGAATAAGAAAAATTTGAACTAGAAAAAGCAGAGTAGTCCAGGTTTTAAATCACAGCATCCAACCATATGGTAAAGATAATGATTAATTATTTATATTTTCCAACAGAAGGTATATGTTTAGAAATATAGCATAAAAAATGTTGTTTGCCATAAAACTTCCTGTTCACTTGGGATTTGTAGAAGGTGAACAGATATCTGAATATTCATAAGTGTTCTTTACCTGTTTAAACAAATTTGATAACTTTCCATGGAGCAAATTCTCTGAATCAGTTCAAGTCTACTTCTTGGAATCAACATAATAGAAATAATAAATCTTCAAATATCAAGATTTTGTTATTTAATTTTTTTAAAAAAGATTTTGCTATTTACAATGAGAATTCAAAATAGAAAATTTACTGTGCTGGGTTATGAATTGGAGGCTCTTTCGATATTTTTGTCCTGTGGGAGATTAGCCTCATGCTAGATTGATGCAGAGCTTAGGAGCAAACCCCAAATCTTAGTGCCTTCTATTGGGTTCCTAGGGCTTCTCGACTGTTGTGTGGCTCAGTGCTCTCAGCCCTGACTCTAGAAAACATATGAAGGAGGCCTCTAGTGCCATTGGCAGTGTTGCCCAGTTCTTTGGAGAAATTTGATAAAAAAATTTCTAGTTATTTTAAGACATCAAAATAATATAATTCTCAGTATTCTAATGTATTTAGTTCTCGTTAGCATTTTTTTTGCAGTCCTTCTGAAGGAACATAACATAGGTTCAGCTGTTATTTTTGTAACAGTCAGATGAATCTGTGCCTTCAAAGTTCTACAAAAACCTGCTGAGTAGAGACAAAAATGAACATTGTTACTGTTTTTATGTTTATATCTTTACTGTATTTGTACACTATATGGGTCTATGTTAAGGCATCTCTGCAATAATCAAGATCTATTCAATGTAATGTCTTATCTCCCTTTACTATCTCTCAAAATATCCCTATAAACTCTTACTTGTGTCAGGATTTATCTCAAAACTCCCTAAGGAGGGTCCTGTATAGTACAGTCATTGTTCCCAAACCATGAGCTCCTAGTCCCTAGAAACAGGACATAGAGTGTTGTCAAGGGGCAGTGGGTTGAATTTCTTAGGTTATTAGTAGATGGAACAAAAAAGTCTCCTATTCATTTAATACACAAGTTTATTTCTTTGTGTCACATGGTAGCCCTTACAACAACCAATAAGATAGGATATAGTTCATGGCCATTTGAACAGATGAGGAAATTGGGACACAGAAAAGTTCACTAACTTGCCCAAAGTAATTGAGGTAGTAAATACTGGATGTTAATGTAGCCTGGTTTGAACACAGGCCATCTTAATTCGATTCCATGTCTCTATATAGATACTATTAGATCTGTAAAAATGAAATGTAAGTGTTTCTGAATTATTGGAAGTTTTCACTGTCATCTTTGGATATCACAAAATATTTACCATACCCAAAAAGTAAAAGTCTGGTATAGGTATCTCTGAATTCCTAAAGATGTCTGTAATAGCTTCAAAGTACTTTCTGAGTGGCCCTCCCTACTGCTGTCATCAGGCACCATATCACATGTGCAAAATAAAATTCATAAGACAAGCCTGAGTATTTTCTAATTCTCAGGGAAATTGTCAGCTGAGCCTTAACAATACTGAGGAATGATAGAAATGGCCAAATTACAGTGCTACATGAAGACACATTAGATTGGATCAAACATGAGGTCTCCCTTAGTGTCTGATGTCTCCCCTCACTATTAAATTTAGAGAGCATAAAAACATAACGCTTAAGTCAGACACTTGCCAGGACCTGCATGGATTCTTATTGCTCATGCTTCTATTTTTTTCTAATGCCCTTTATCTCTTTTTTTGTGTGTGTGACTCTTCATCTTTCAACATAATTCTGGGGGAAATTTCACTTTGATTTGCATTTCCGTCTTTTTCTAAATATAAAACATCCTGATCTCTTTGGAGGAAAGGTGCTATAGGACTGTAATATAGGGATAGACTAAAATTAGAAATATCATCACATTAACATCTTTTTCCCAATAGTTTGGTACTTTTGACAATGTACTATTTTAGTGAATCATGGGGTTTCACAGTGATTGTAAATTAAAGCTTTCCTTATGAAGACTGAAAATATGCCTGACTTGGTAAATTCTCTACTTTCTGAGAACTCCATTTAAGGGAATCAATGTTCATGGTCTCTTTTTTTTTTTAACCTTAATATGTTATGCATACTAGAAAAGATTTAAGTGTAAACAGCAGGCAACTTCACTCTGCCAGGTAAATCACAACAAACTTTTGGACCATTAGCTTAAACTAATGTTTTTAGACATGGACTTTGTTTCAGATCTAAGGAACTGAGGCATTGCAGACAAGTCCATGCTTTTTTTCCCCATTCTCCCCAAGATCTTGCATCTTACGTGGCAACTGAAGAACTGAAGCTCTCTACTTTCTACTACGTCTTGTCATTTAAAGTGGACATCACATAGATCATGCAGGACATTTTTTCTGCATGTGTATGTTTGTTTTTCTGCCTGCTTGAAGTAATCAATTTTACTTAAAATCAGCAATACATTCTTTGACTTTCAAACTTCCAAATTAGCATTTGGAAACATAAAATTGTTTATTGGCCTGCTTTGCAGGATAAATAAATGTCTGTTCAGCCCCATTAGTTTTAAACCCATGATTTAGGATTCTTTTAAATGTGCTAAAATTAACAAGACTTAACTCTGTGGGTACAGAAAATGACAATACGAAATAATAAGTCATGCTGAGAATTGGACATTTGACAGGATTTCAATTTTAATCTGGCCTCCCAGTTTGGGTTATCCTTCCTTTGTGGCAACAGATCAGAAAATATTTGCTTGTCAATAAATGTAGGCAGTTGCTACACCACAGCAGACCTGGGTAAGCCTGAAATTTAGAAGGTAATGCCAAGCCAGAAGAATAGCTGGAAAGAATATGGTTTGATTTTCTAAACCACCGAGTGATTTGGTAATTGTAGTTTATATTGGCAACTGAATTCAAGATGTCACAGTTTAGTACATGGCTAAGGTCAGTTATTACTTCATTATAATTATCCAGGGGCATCATTATACTATTTTTGATTGAGTTTTTTCTTCTAAGAGCTAAAAAATTATAAATCTTTTCCAATCTGTATTATAGGCATATTTATATTAAGTCACCTAAAAGAAAATACTAATTTGAATTCCTATTATGTGGAATTTAAAGCAATTCACAGTAAAGTAAGCTTGGATTCTCTATGTGAATTATCTTAAACAAGTGTGTAGAGAAAATTCATAATATAATTAATAATTTTAGAGAAATGTTTGCCTAATTAAGAGAATAAATCACTTCCAAGACCTTTACAATTACCATTTACATTCAGCCAATTAATTTAATAATTAGAACTCCTTTTTTATCTATTTGTTAATATTAAACCATTTGGAATCACTATTTCAAAACTATAGGTCTTTCTTTAAAATATCTTTATTTTTGAACAGATTATATAGGATATTTCTATTTATAGAAATATCACATTGTATAAATACTCCATTTGACTGAATTAGCAGATTTTTATCAGTGTTACATAGCTAATTTCTCTCATCAGTTTGGATAACTATTAAAAGTGATTGCCAATAAATAGTCTGTGGTATGAAGGGAATGAGTTTTTTCAGAGCAGAGAGTTCACAAATATGATTTTAATCAGTAGTGTAAAAGATTTTTTTTACCAACTACTTCAGTACCATTTCTAGCAATTGGCAAAACTGACTAGCAGTAGATTATCTTAGAACACTTCTTAGAAGTGTATATTCTGGAGCCAGAGAGCCTGGGTTCAAATTCTGACCCATGCTGTCACCTTTTGGTTACTTTGTCTTAGCTCTGTTGGTTGGGCCCACACCTATTTCTGCTAGGAATGCAAAGTCCCTGAAAGTGTCCCTGTTCCAGAAATATTTACTACTACCTAGAGAACCCCATCTTATTTAAACTTAGCTATAATTTTTCTGACCTTTAAACTTCCAAGTTAGTATAAAATTATTTATTGGTTCATTTTACACTACAAAATAAGTGTCTTTTTAGTCAGTCCTGATGGTTTAGGAATCTACTGCTATTAGCTTTGTGCATCTAGACTCCTATAACTGAGTTTTCTTGTCTATAAAATGAGGTATATGGGGTGCCTGAGTGGCTCACTCGGTTGAGCATCTGGCTCTTGATTTCACTCAGGTCACAATCTCAGGATGGTGAGATCAAGCCCTGCATTGAACTCTATGCTCAGTGTGGAATCTGCTTGAGATTCTCTCCTTCTCCCTCTGTTTCTCCCTGCCTTTTTCATAAATAAATAATAAAATCTTATAAAATGAGGAATATAGTAGACCTAATACATATTATAAATTGGAAATAGTATTTTGATATTTTGTTTTCCTTTTTAAAAATGTCTTAATTTTAAAAAATGTCTTAATTCTTGTGTAACAGAATTGTGAGGGGGCCATAGGTAGTCAAAGGCAGAAAGAAAAATATTAAAGACTGGACTTCAGAAATTTGAAGTTAGGAGATCACCTCCTGAACAGCCACAATTTGTATAGTGGCCAATTTCAAATATAAAGATTAAATAATATAATCATGCTTCAAATATAGAAATATTTTCACTTTGTTAATTAAAATTTTAAAAATTCTATAACATTATTATTCAATGTTTATTAATAATACTTATTTAAAATATTGATTATTCTAATAACATATTTACTAGAAGACATACAAGCATATTTTAAATCATTCAAAAAGAAAGAGATTAAAGACATTTAGGCTATGAGTATAGTGTGTTTGTTTATCATATTCAGTCTTTGAAATTGGATACATCACACATTATATATAATAAATCTCAGTTAAGCCAAATATAGCATTTACTTAATCAGAGTAGCTTATGTTCCAACCATTCAGAGGTAAATGAATTTTAATATTTTGTAAATTCAAAACAGTGAGATTCCATATTTAAAAATATATATGTACATATAAATTTATATGTATGTATGTACATAAATACACATATATAATATACATATATATTTATAGTTAAAATTTCATAAGACAATTGTGATTGAGGTAGTGAGAAATAGAGCAAAAAAAGAAAGTCTAGCTTTTATTTTATTGTCAGATATAAAAAAGCATAACTGACCAAGTTTTCTTCTTTGATGGTATTTTCTATATGCTTAGCTTTTGGATACTATGTCCTTTTATTACATTTTTTTGTGTTTGCTTGGCCTTTTCTTTTTCTGGTTCTGTTGGGTTGTCCATAATCCTTTTTGCTGAGAAAGAGATGTCTCTGGAAATACTGTGATTCCCACAGAATTTCATGACAATAACTTTTGGATTTCTATGCAATTTCTTTTTTCTTTTCTTTTTTTTTTCCTATGGAATTTCTTATAGCAGCCTATGTTCTATGTGTATACAGGAATTACATTTACACAAATACAAAAACATATATAACTTTCATTTAAACTTAACACTACTTGTTTGCCAAAATAACAGCTGATATATATATATATATATATATATATATATATATATTTTTTTTTTTTGTAGAAACAATTGTGCTTATCCTTAAGGAATCATGAATAGCACTATTTTTAACCTTCAGAATTTCTGGTTGAGAATAATAGTGAACATTGAAAACAGTACTTTATAAATATGTTTTAGTATATTTCAATACACCACCCTTAAACACTACTTCAAAAATTCTCTTTTAGCATGTCAGTGTACAACTTTGAGTCATCAGTAGGAATAAAAATACAATTCCTAACAGTTTCAGTGACTAAGATTCTTGTTCTGGGGAAGCCAATGCTCTTGGGTAACCATTTGCATTGCCATGATCTGCTAATGTTTCTCTATGCAGAATGCCCCCACCTATTGATAAAGAATGTGTCTTTTTTTGCAACCATCAGACAACTTGTAGCACTCTTATCCATTCAGCCTCTCCTCTGTAAGTGTCCTGACACATATGTCCTAGCGCCAGGATCTCCCCGAGGAACTCCCTGGACTCCAGAGAGAGATCACACCCTGCAATTTTGGCAATCTGGGAGCATATCAATTTCCAGAAGCCCTGAATAGGGGGCAGTTCTCACCATATGTGCCTAAATGTACCCCTTTCACTATGTCCTTCTCCATGATTGTCAGGACTGTTATCAAATGCTTCTCTGATATTATTAGTAGATGTTAGGAACCACTGACTACAGGGGGATCTCTGAATCTAAAAGCAGTTTTATTCCATATTCATGAATATATAGCATAACTTGTGCCTTTAATTTTGCTGTCATATTCAGTGTAAAAGAAATATTCCACTTTTTAGGCAAAATGTAATTTTGGAAAGGGCCTTGATTTAATACATCCCTTCTTAGCAGCAGTTATGAATTGCACTGAAGTAAGTAAGTTCTTTTCATATTTTCTGGACTAGCAAACCAAAGAAAGAAGGACAAATAATGAAAGCAACCTAGCTATTTTGGGGTGGTCATCTTTTTGTATGCAATTATAGATTTTGTTTATCAGAGTTATTAAAATCAGAAATAGCACCATTACTTGGCATTTAGACATTGCTTTGAATCTACTAATTTGAGGTTTATTTCAAATAGGTTAAACTTCAGCATGAATTCAACACTATTTTTTTCAGAAATAGACAAAATCTGAATCTTTTGAAATGGAAATTTTATGATCATTAAAATTTGTGTCTACATTTGTATCTATTCTCAGGTGTTGAAAGTAATAATACTGAGGAAACATGGGAAAAAAATAGCTCTGTTGATTTGTTGTAGTGCTATCCTCTTAATAATAACAATCATGGTAAGAATTTTAAATCTTTAAAGTTATGAATGATTTCTAGAAAATACCATGACCATACTAATTGCATGTGTTCATGCAGTTATTTACTCAAAGACTTCTATTCTGACCATAGTGCTCTATTCCTTTTTAAAGTTTTTATTTAAATGCCAATTAGTAAATATACAGTGTAATAGTAGTTTCAAGAGAATTTAGTGATTCAACATTTATATTCAACACCTGATGTTCAAAGACTCATATTCTGACCAGAGCACTCTTTTTGTTTTTGTTTTTTTTTTTTTTAATTTCATACTCTATTACCATTGATTCTCTCCATTGTAAACTCAGGGTTTACTATGGAGTAGGAAGGGTACTCTTCACTCAACATATATTTGCTGAGCACAAATATATCATATTGCAGGAATTTGGAAACACTAGAAATTCTTCTGGGATCAAGGCCAAGACTGTCATGGTCTTTACCATCATCTTCTTTACATCTGGCAGGGATACACACAGACAAGTATCCAGGCAATTAACTATTATGTGATAAACTGTCATGATGGAAGTACATGTTACTCTGGCAGAGGGAGAGAACTCAAACAGGACATCAAGGGGAATGGGAAGACTGCCTGAAAGAAATATTCAGGTTGAGACCTGAAGGGACAGTAGAAATGAGCTAAGTTCAAAGATAAGAAGGTGAAGAAGAATACAGTATTGGGAGGAAAAAAATTATAGTATTGGGGCAGGAGGAGGATGAAGATGGGAGGGAATTTTGTAGGAATAAGCTAGAGATGAGGTTGGAGAATGGAGAAACGAAGGGTTTGGAATAACACGAAAAAGCTTGTATTTCATCTTGAGGGCAATGGGAGACACTGAATTAAAGATGGTTCCTTAATCTGTATTAAAAATACATACTTAGGCTGCCATGAAAAGATCATAGTACAAGAGAAAAAAATTGAGTGACTATAGTAGGGTAGGTCAGAAGTGACGGCAACCTGGACTAAGAGGTGTCAGTGGATATGGATAGAAACATGTTCAGAACATTTCTAGGACTTAGTTGAGTGTGAAGTGCAGGTGGGAAGACTATCTCATATGGCACACAGTTTTCTGTTTGAGTACTGGTTGTTTTGGAAAGAAAAAAAAAACAAGAGCTAAAGAAGGCTTAGAAGATTTCTTCATTAGCTCATATTTATTTAGTGCTTTACTATCTGCCACTTATTAGTGGACTAATTGCTGGGAATACAGCATTAAAATAAAAAAGACAAAATTTTCTGCCCTCAAAGAGGTTCACCATATTAAATGAATTGAATATTAAGGAGAAAAAAATGTAGCTAAGAAAGATGGTAAATGTGAACAGAAACAGGGAGGAGGCATTACAATTTTGCATAGGGTAGCCAAGGAAAGCTGCACTTAGAGGGTGAAAGTTAAATGAAGAAGGTGAGAGAGAATGCCCTGGGGATGGTAGGGAATGGCATCCAGAGAGGGACCAGTAAGAAGAAGGCTCTGATAAGTACTTTGTAAGGTAGTCAGATTTATCTCTGTGTTTATCTTAAAATTTGTGCGCTGTATAAAATGAGTTTCCAACACCAAGTTTATTAAAGTGTTTTTGTATATTATTTTCTAAATGCACTGTTGTTTTGCTTTAAACATTTTGTCTATAAATTACCCAAATTTTATTTTTATGTGATATAAGGAGGAATTACTTTTACCTTCTTCTATACATTTGTAATCCATGTACCCAGTATATAATTATATTTCACAATTATAAAAGATTTTATAATTTTCATTAGTACAATACCACAACCTGGAAATTGATATTAATACAATCCATTGATTTTGTTTAGATTTCCCCCATTTTACATGTACTTGTGTCTGTACAGTTCCATACAATTTTATCACATGTGTAGGTATAAATAGCTCCAAGTTCTATTACCATGAAGATCCTTTTTGCTTCCTTTTTATAACCACACTGGCCTCCTTCTTGCCATCTCTCCCACTCTGACTGCTTGTAACCACTGATCTGTTCTCCATCTTTATAATTTTGACATTTGCAAATGTTATGTAAATGGAATTATACAGTATATAACCTTTGGGGATTGGCTTTTTCACTCAACATAATTCCCTTGAGATTTATCCAAGTGGTTGCTTTTATCAATATTTGCTACTTTAAAAAAAAAAAAATATTTGCTACTTTATTATTTCTGAGTACCATTCTGTAGTATGGATGTACCACAGTTCATTTAACCATTCACAAAACTAGAATAGCTACATTAGATTAGGAAAAATATTATGTATCAATGTTAAATTTACTAAAATGTGACTGTCCTATGATTATATAAAACAAAAACTTCGGGAAATACTCAATATTTAGAAATAAAAGATCATTTTTTATGTAACAGTCTCAAGTGGTATAGAAAATGTGACATGCATACATATAAAGAGAGCAAATGACAAAGAGGGTGGGGAACACATTAACAATATTTGATTATGTTAAAGAATATTTAAAATGTTTTTTCAGTTCTTCTATGTATTGGAAATATCTTCCAAATAAATAGCTACATATAAAATGTACATACGTACACACATACAAATATGATCATTTCAGAAAACCGGTAGAACCTAATAAAGGTGAACATATGCATGAATTATTAACCCTAATCTACTGTTAGGTATAGTCCCATGAAAAAGATGCATATATTCACCAAAATGCATGTACTGGATTGTTCATAGGAGCATTATTAATAATTTCCCCAAACTGGGAACCCCTCAAGTGCCCATCATCAATTGAATAGATAAACAAGTTGTGGAATCCTCACAAAATAGAATTCTTTGCAAAAAATACCAGAAGACAATGACAAGGGAGCAGTTCATAAACTTAATGTAGAGTGAAAGAATCCAGAGAAAAGAAAGCACATACTGCACAATTACATTCATATAAACTACAGAAACAAAATTAATGAATTTGAATTAGAAGTCAGGATTGTAAAAAAAAAAAATAAAAATAAAAAAATAAAAAAATAAAAAAAAGAAGCCAGGATTGTGGTTACTTTGGGCAGGGAACAGGTAGTATCTGGGAGAGGACAAAGGGGACATCTGAGGTAGAAATAAAATTTTATCTCTAGGCCTAGATACTGGTTACATGGATGTGTTCAAATTCCAACAAAGCTATACACCCATGGTGTCTGTAATTTTCTCTAGTTGTACTTTACTTTTTTAAAAAATGCATTTTTTTAGATTAATTATATCTGCCTTGCTAAAAATGCTCCAGTGGCTTCTGATTGCCTTTGAAATAAATCTAAACACTAGATCATGGACTAAAAAGATTTTATGGCTCCACTATACTTCAACCTCCTATCATACCCTAATTTTAATGTTCAGACTAACTGATCTCTGTTTAGTTTCTCAAACATGTCAACTTCTTTCCTGCCTCAAACTGTTTGTACTTGCTGGAAATCTCTTCAACAGGCATTTTTGCCTGATTTCTTCTCTTACTAGCTTCAAGGCTATTTCTCTAAACAAACTATCCTCTCCCTGGCTATTGGATCATGCTGGTTTCTTAGTCCCTTTTAAGTCCTCGTAACCATGGAAATTGCTTTTAAAATTTGTTTATTTATTTGTTGTCTATATTAACTATCAAAATGTAAGCTCTTGTTCCCTGTTCATCATTGTGTTCTTAGCCTGTAGCAATTTGCTTAACATATAATGGTCTCTCATTGAATAATTATTTGAATGAATTAATAGGTGTTTACTAAGCTCAGGAGAACCATTACACATGGTTCTACACATAATAGACTTTTGTAGTCATTAACAAATAAAATAGTTGAAATTTTGGAAATGTTTCAAAGTGTGTGGAATGAGACATAAAGGGGCCTTGTGTAGAACTTTTCGAGTAGCAGGATATAAGGAGCATCCAGAGGAAGATATCATAAAATATACGGACATGGAGAGGCCATACAGGGAATTTAGAAGTCATGGTATGCAGAAAGCAAAACAACAATAACAGCAAACAACTAAATAAAATCAACAAAATATGACAGGCAAACAGACAAAAAAATAAGAGTTGTGGTATCATGAAAAATGCTGTCAGTTATGATTGAATTTTGAAATGAGGGAATGGCTGGTGGCCTTCCTGAGAATAGGTCCCTGGTGTAGACAGATGACAGAGGACTGAGGAGTGAATGAGGGACAAGGATGAGGGAGATAAAAAGGAGTTCTCTCTTTCAAAATATTCTGTTGTGAATAGAAACGCAATGGGTCAGTAATTAGAAAACTTAGATAGGAGTTTTGTTTTGTTTCATTTTGTTTTAAGAAGGTAAACTTAGAAAACCCAAATGCTGTTTAGAGAGCATAATTGTTCACATGGAAGCAGAAAGGGAAGGGAACCAGAGCAAAGATGAAATAATTAACCTTAAATGGAAAAAAGAGTAGGGGTTGGAAATGGGAAGAGTAGAAGATGCGAAATAAGACTTCATGAATATAGGTGTCTCTGAACCCGACCCTAAGTGTAGCCATTTCAGCAATGGTATTCAGGGGACATGAAAATGGGTGTATAAAATCCAGGGAGAAGCTCTGGGACTTGGGCAGCTGTGAGATACTTGATGTGCCACAAACTTTCTCTAGGAATGGATACATTTGTTTTTTTGTTTTGTTTTGTTTTGTTTTGTTTTTGTTGTTGTTGTTGTTGTTGTTGTTTTTTTTACTACAGTTCCTGCTGGGAGCCTGATGTGAGACTCCATCCCAGGACCTTGGGATCACGACCTGAGCCAGAGGCAGATGTTCAAACACTGAGCCACCCAGGTATCCCTAAAGACAAATTTTTAACAATGGAGTATAGAGAAAGAAGAGGAGGAAGGCAGGGAAGTACATCATAAGAAAACCATGGAAGTATTGTGGTGCATGCTTGGCACCAACAATGTTAGAATAACAGAAATATCTACAATTAACCTGAGCTATTTCTTTTTTAATGCCTTATTTCTTTCACTTATTGGGTACTTACTGTGTGTCTAACCTTAGACAGAATATTATGGGCCTGAATATGATATAACTGTTAAAAATCGAAAAAAAATAAAAAATAAAAATCGGTCTGTATTATTTAAATATGCCTCAGAATGTCTTAGAATAACACCAATATTACAAATGAGACTTACCAAAAAAATTTTCAAACTATTAGCAAACTTCATCACAAAATGTATATAGAAAATTTCAGCATGAGTAGTGTAATTTTATTTAAAAAATATTTTATATTTGAGGCAGCTGGGTGACATAGTCAGTTAAGCCTCCTTATCTCAGTTTCAGCTCAGGCTGTGATCTCAGGATCATGAGATTGAGCCCCATGTTGGGTTCCATGTGCAGCACAGTCTGCTTAATAATCTCTCTCTTTCTCCCTCTGTCCATCCGTCCCCACACCAATGCTCTCTCTTTCTCCCTCTCTCTCTCTCTCAAATAAATAAATAAAATTTAAAAAATACTTTATATTTAATATAAATACTATTTATGACTCCATTGTGGCAGTGCTAACTTTTATTTTTTACATATTTTTAAGCATTCTTTAAATTTCTACAAAAATTAATCTATCTGAAAAAAAAGGAAAATATCAGCACATATTCATAATTATTGCCTAAGGGAAGGCATCTTGAGGTAGACTTATGGAGGTCAACAGGCATCCATTTGTTTGCAACACATTACTAAATCGCCTTATAAAAATATTGTACCAATTTAGGATAATGCTAGCAAAACAAATGCTGATTATGAAGAAGGGACATGTGATTCTTAAAAAGAAGACCTTCCGAGATCACAGAAACAAATAGGACAAAGTCAGTCAGTTAAAAGATCCTCAGGATTTTCTTTTGATGCCTCTTAGTGACTGGAGTTGCTCCCAGGAACAACTCCCAACCAATGAGGAACAGAACTTTTTATCAGTAAGCAAAGTCTCTTGCTCCTTGGTGGGGCAAACCTCAGGTTATATTTAACATGGCTTTTATGTTTAACCTGGTCTCCTCAGGATTGAGCCCAGTGGTGAATTGCTAATTAATAAACCTTCTATTGGTTTTTCTCCTTTCCCTGCTTCATCTTTCCACTCCATTATTGTGCTGCCTGGGTTTACCTCTAAAGTTTGTCTTGTACCTAAGTCTTACCTCAGGGTCTGTTTTTTGCGAAACCCAACATAAGACACCTGGGGGAATTGCATTAGAAAATATGAAACATGCTTTCGTTTGGTTTTTCTTTTCTATTTCTAACCATGGAAGTGAAAATATATATCAAAGAATGATTAACACTTAATTGAACAACTACTATATTCCTAGCACCATGCTTAACATATTACATAGACTTATTAACTTATTAATTTAAATAATTTATTTAAATCTCACAAGAAATTCTACATGTGATACAGAATTTATGAACAAATCCTTCATCTATTTATTCAACTAATAACTAGTGCCTACTGCACCTACTCTCCATAATGAGAGACCCTGCCCTCATGGAGCTATAGAATAATGGGACAGATAATATCATGTAAACCAAAACTTCAAATAGTTATTTAATTGCAATAGAGAGTAGTTATAAAGGAAAAAGACATAGTGACATGAGGCAGAAGTTTAAGAGGGAGTGTTATCTTGTAGATGTCATTTTCCTAAGTGGCATTTAATCTAAGACAAAAATGATGGTTAAGAATTTATTAGTTGAGAAGAAGAGGAAGCACATGCTAAGCAAAGGTGATAATGTTCAAATCTCTGAGAAGGAGGAGCTTAGTTCTTCTGAGAAATTAATCCGTGGGTAAACGGTGTTGTGGGTAGACTGTGGCAAGCAAAGAGGAAGGTATCTCAGCAGGGAGCTTGAGATTGGGAAGTTGCCAGATCATGCAGAGCCTTGCTGGCAATGAAGAATGCTGTATTTCACACCAATCAGAATCCGGAGCCATCGAAGGATTTTAGGCAGCATGCTGGTTTTTTTCTTGCTGTTTTTGATTCAGTTATGGACTAAGCTCGTTGGCTACCTTGGGGAAAAAAAAAAAAAAAAGGCTTCTGGTCTTCTAACAGAGACTGTAAACTGATTGCCTGAGAGCCAGATATGGACTACAGACCTGTTTGGTTCCCAGTGTATTGGCCCCATTTAAGATGTTTAAATCAGTGGGTAGCTCACATCTGAATTTCTAGGATTTCTGGAAAAGGAAAATATCAGTCAATGCTAGGTGGGCATTTTCTATGACTTCAA
Organism: Canis lupus baileyi; assembly: GCF_048164855.1. Taxonomy (NCBI): domain Eukaryota; kingdom Metazoa; phylum Chordata; class Mammalia; order Carnivora; family Canidae; genus Canis; species Canis lupus. The sequence goes on along the minus strand of NC_132846.1, from coordinate 10,012,637 downwards.
ACTGTAGACGTAAGAAGAGGGAGTCATATTTAAATGGCACATTCGTTCTCCAAATTTCACAGAGCTCCGTATTTGAAAGCTACTGCATCACAGAGTGACTGATATAGAGCTACTGATTTATGTTACTGCCTGGCCTCTGTAGAAAGTTGAGTTTACAAAGCCTGCATTATGACATCTGGTAGTGCAGACTCCTGTGTCACTGTAAACTAACTTCTGAATCCAATAAAAATGGATTTATCATTATGGATTTGTTATTATTTATTATATATTTATTTATTATAACGGTTTTCCTGAGAATAGTTCCAAGCAGTTAAAAATACAAGTTTTATTTTATTTTATTTTTTTATTTTTTAAAATACAAGTTTTAGATTCGGATGCACCTGGGTTCTGTAGCCTATGGGACCAGTGCCACTTCCTACCACATGTCTTCTAAGCCTAGCACTTGGGTCATCTCTAGGTATTTGACACTCCATTCTGTATCAAATGTTTCATGCTTTCCAAGCCTATACCTTGCAGTTCCCTTTGCCACATCTTCCTGATTATCCCTCCAGATCTAGCTGAAATGTCATGTATTCCTGGCAAGGTTATTATTCACACTCCTGACCTGCTCAAGATTCCTCTGAGCTCCTGTAGTATTTGAGGCATTCTTTCATCACAAAACTTACTATATCATACCATAACAATTTTTTTTTCACTGCTGGACTATGAGCTTCACAAGGCAGTGGCTGTGTTTGTGGAGCAGAGAAAATAAATGAATGAATGGGTAAAGTGCTGGTTTTTGAAGATATTTTCAGTTTTTTCCATAATTTGGAAGTAGGCTGTGGTAGTCACTATGGAGAGGATTCTGATAGAAGGAAGAGGAATTAGAATATCTTAATCAGAAAGAGATGACAAGGGAGATGAGAGGAAGCATGTGCTAAAATCCTGAGAGGGTCTGGAGGGATGAGGGCAAACATGAGAAAATAGAGCAACTCAACCAGACAGTGGTCAAATGCAAAAGTGTCTGTTCACACAGTTGACTCCAAGCAGATTCAGTAGGAACCTGGAAGCTGTAGTGAGGGAGAGTTGGGAAAACTGATGTGTAAATGATGTACAGGATGAGAGAGAGAATAAGCAAGACAAGAAACTAGGACCACAGATCTTACCAGCAGTATTCTGAGGTCTGGAAGCACATGCAGGAAAAGCGGTGTGAGGGATCCAGGGATGCAGACTGAGGCATTTTAGACACCTGCCAGTTGACAGGGAGCAGAGCTCAGGAGATAGGATTTAGATGGTGACTTAAGGCTTTGAGGTAGATTCCAGGTTCCCGAAGTGGGGGACCTAATGACTGAAGAGTACCTTAAATTCTATGAAAATGTGATATAGTGAGAAAGTCGTGTTACCAACAGAGTTGGGGAAGAGGAAAATGATGTTTAAAGGTTTAAGGAAAATGTTACAGGTTTTCTGATTTTATACCCATTGAAACAAATAATAGGATCCAGTATGTTTTTCTTTCTTCTGGGTGTTTTTAGGCTCAAATGAGATAATTATAATAATATTTCATGTGTATTATTCTATAATATTTACAAATATGTTGGCATACATTACTATCATTATCACTGCCTTATATAACTTGAACATTTAATGGTACTGCCTGGGTTGTTTTGCATCCTGTTAACAATAAAAACAAACCACAGTACACACTCACACACACCCACACACATATTTTTCTAATCCCACTTAGTTTTTGTTAATGCTACTTTTTAGTTTGTGCTACTTTGTATCATGTTATATACCTTTACAACTCTCTGGAAACCCTTTCTAAAGCAAAGTAGTGGTACAAATATACAAATGCCATTTAACATTGTGAGGTTTATCTTCTGGAAGATTTTGATTATTTTAGCTATCATCCATAGATTTACAAAGAAAATAATGGCAACCTTTAAAAGGTTTATGGAAGATTCCTTTTCCAGTTAAACTTCATTCTTTATCTGAGGATATCAAATATTATAATAATCATTTCAGAGACTTAAAATATTAGGAAATGTTAACAGGCTCCAAATGTATAAATATACATGTGCGCATGAGCTTTTGAACATGTTCAAAAATATGCTCACAAATTCCATGCTTGCAAATGATTTCATCACATATTTATTTGGTTTAGTTGCTCCACATCATTATGCGAAGCAAAGATGATCCTTGTTCTTTATCTTAGATACAGGGTGCAAGGAAGAGAAAGCAAGGAAACATCCTTTGAAATTTTCACCTCCAGTAAAGTCCCTGTGTATCTTCTACAAGGGCATGATGGATTCAGTTACTAGTCTAAACAAGAGCTGTAAATAATTTTAAATTACCTCTACTCCAAAGAGTTAACTGTATCTGATAAGTCATGCAAAACAAATCGATAAGATATATCTGAATGAACCAAAATACCGCCCATCTAGTTAGGCTTGGAATCTAGACCAAACTGTCAAATCTAGAATTTAAAAAACAAATGTGTGTGGGGGGCGGGGAGGGGTGCTTGCAAGTTGCAGTGGTATTTAGGATATGTAAACTAGATTAAGAAATCAAACAACTTATGATCTTTAGTAAACCTGAAAACTGAAAAACATTAACATCTTCCTTGGCACAACATGGTTTTCAAATCTATATGACATCGCTTGGCTCCATTTATAGTCAGCATAATTTTGGCTTCTATTCTTATGTGGATAACAGCCAAACTCATCTGTCTTCTATGTCCAATCCTAGCATCTTTGTTTAGTTCCTCGACTGAGATTCTGTTTTAAATAGCCTGAAACATTACTGTAAAGAAAAAGATTTTCCTGAGCAATTTGAAGTATCTTTGTCAAATCATATAGTTATCATCTGAAGCTTTGTTTTCAATTCAGTGGTTTGAAGAGTGTAGCTTTCTTTCTATAACTTGCTTAGAGATTTCCATGCCTCCTTTCACCAGAAATTGCTTTGATTAATATAATTCTCTTTCAGCTGTGATTTCTTTTGCTATTCACTGCCCTCTTTGATGAGTGAAAAATGTAGGTGCTAGATTTCTCTCTCAGGAGGGCTAAGTTTGAGGGCAATGTGTGCATTCCTACCTTTACTGTTACAAATTGCTTTTAAAACTTTAGTTTTCGTATTTGTTTATAAAAACCTGGAGGATTATTTTGCAGGACTTGGGCCTCTTTGCTGGCAGATCAGTTCTTTATCCTTCTGACCCCTAAAGGCTGATTTTCTTGGCTTGCAAGGTTGTTTTGACTTCTGGCTTATGTTGGTCATGAAGGTGAAGATGAGAGATGGAGGGCAGGATAAGGGAGGTGGCTAGAATATCCCCTCCTTAAGCACTTTCCCTGGTAGTGGCTCCTCTCTTCTGCGACTCCAGCTGCCACCATCAGGTCCCCCGTGGTTCTGTCATCCAACCTGAGAGGCACACAGATCCTGGGTTCCAGTTTTCCACCTTCCTTTCGTTGATTCTCCAGTCTAAGGACGTTAGTGAATTCCTGATGGTGTAAATCTGTAAGTTACTCTATTCCTATTGTTACCAGTTATCTTTCTCCGCTATTCCATCACCTGTGCGATTAATTTCTTGCATGAAGTTTGCCTTCTTGTAAAGTATTGATGCGGATTATGTTTGCTGGCCAGACCTCAGCTGGACAAGCATCAATTCTTAGCTACATATAAATAGAAAGATTTTAAGTTTAATAAATTTATCACTGGCAGTTGCAGAAGAGGATTTATGAAGGCTATTGTACATTCTGAATAACTCTAATCATATATTTACAATAAAAGTTACTGTTTAGAATAATAATATAAAAAGTTCCTGATGGGATTATAATTCAGAAGGAGATTAATTGGACTGGATATTTAGAAATATTTGAGATGCTTAAAACTTACTGAGAAAAGCAACTGGGTCCTTTGTAAGATAGTTTTATATGGTTTATAAAAACTCATTTACCTTTTCCAATTTATAAAGTCAGTTTTTGTGTCCAAGAATTTCCTCCTAAATTTTTTTCATCCTAGGAAGAGAACCTCAATTGAACTGATGTGAAATATAAACAATTACAATAAATTATAATCTGCAAATGATATATGAAGAATAAAAAAGACATACAAAGGTTAAAAGTGTCTATGTCTAAATAAGTCAAATAATTATTAATAATATACCTGGATTAAGTTCCAGAAATAAGACATTTTCCTTCGTAACTATTTTATATTTTCCTAATTTGGATCTAGGTAATAAGTATTATATCACAAAATATCTTTGCCTTTTGATATATAACACAAGTGTTAACAAGAATTACTTTAAAATAATATTTCTGTATGCCTTAAAAAATTAAGGGTTTTAGGAATCCCTGAGTGGCTCAGTGGTTTAGCACCTGCCTTCGGCCCAGGGTGTGATCCTGGAGTCCCGGGATCGAGTTCCACATCAGGCTCCCTGCATGGAGCCTGCTTCTCCCTCTGCCTGTGCCTCTGCCGCTCTCTCTTCTCTATGTCTTTCATGATTAAATAAATAAAATCTTTAAAAAAAATTAAGGTTTTGTTTTTACTTTTGTATCTGAGTCTTACTCATGGAATCATGCATTAATATGTTATGTATTTTTGTCAACCCTTCTATATGATTCTTGCATGTCATTTATATATATGTATATGTACACACATGTATACACATAGTCACATTCAGAAAATAATTTCAGAAAGCATCCCTTATTTGATCTCTCACATAAAAGAGTTAACATTCCAACATACTAATATAACATGGAAAGGGAAAACAGAGAAAATGGTCTGTTCCTTGTAAGACTCTATCCTGGCCATAGACAACATATTCATGGTGTCCTGGATGGAAGAAGCAATGGAAAAGAGGCAGAGGGAGTGTGGCTGAGGTATTGATGTGCACAGATAGACTTGATAAAAAAAAATGTTGCTTTGTTCCCATATCTCTTTGAAGCTTTGCAAATAAGGTGAAAAGGAGTTTAAATGTCTCAATTTCCAAATGATCATCTTATGTGAGCTGGTTCTACTGATGTGTTGTGGGTTGAGATCTTAAGGCAACAAAGTTTCCTGTGTTGTCACTGCACTCAAAACTGGAGAACTGACAAAGCCACCAAGGTTGGGGATCCCTGGGTGGCTCGGTGGTTTGGTGCCTGCCTTTGGCCCAGGGTATGATCCTGGAGGCCCAGGATGGAGTCCCGCATCGGGTTCCCTGCATGGAGCCTGCTTCTCCCTCTGCCTGTGTCTCTGCCTCTCTCTCTCTCTCTCTCTCTCTCTCTCTGTCTCTCATGAATAAATAAATAAAATCTTTTTTAAAAAAAGCCACCAAGGTCATTTATTCCTCAGCAAATTGTAAGGTGGATAAAATAAAAAATAAAAATAAAACTTTCTTTTGATGTGGATTTATACAATCATATTTCTGTCAAACTGGCATATTGTCAACAGTAATATGACTGTTTTTCCAAATAATATGTAAACCAAAAACGTTCAAAAACAAATATTCCTTTTAAAACATTTATTTTTATGCTAGTAAAAGGTGCCTGACTGGCAATCTGTCTGTCCTCTGTTTGAAGAACAAAATGGAGGCACCAGAATCTTTCCATCCCATCATGCCACCTTCCCACCTTCAAACTCATCCATCTTCATGTGTCTTCTAGGTGTTAGGACAGTAATCTTGCTCAGGTTCCAATTAAACTGGTGTTTCTCAAACTCTAACATGCGTACATATTACCTGAGGATTTTGTGTGAAAACATATGTTCTGAATCAGTATGTCTAGTGTATGTCCTGAAATCCTGCAGTGTTAACAAGCTCCCAGATGATGCACATGTGCTGGTCTTTAGAACACATTTTGAATAGCAAGAAATTAAATTTCTTGTCTCTCTTCCCTATAACTATATGCTCCTTGAAGATAAGAACTATGACTTTGTTTATCTCTGGGTACCTAGTCACAAATGATAAATATAATATATTTTAATGGTGAATTAATATGTAAAGGTTTTAATCATTCTCTGTTTTGTAGGAGAATACCATGTTAGTTTTCTATAAATGCAGAATGAGAACTCCAGAACCAAATGTATTTATACTTATATGTAACCAAAATATGCTTCTGGCTTTAAAACCATGCTATTGGAATTCCTTTTTAATTTAAAAAAAATGTAATCTAATTTGGTTTAATTTTTTGTGTTGGAATTCCTGTTGTGGAATGATATCTGAATACTTTATCCCAAAATGATAGCATCATAAAAGTGCACTTCAATGATAATTATGAAAAATCTTAAGAGAGAAGGAAGATATAACTAGCACAATGCTGATGCATTAATTATTTTTAGCTGTATATGCTATTATATTTTAAGAATATAGGATGGATTTTTATAAAATATCAAGAATTATAGAATTAACAAGTGCAGTTCAACCACTCTAATATTTTTCCTGCTTTTGAATTTAGAATTACAAAACTGAACTAACTCTAAGCATTAGGGAAACCAAAATATTTTATATCAGAACCTTTTTGGTGTGGGTGTGAAGGAGCTGATAGAGTTTTCTTTTCCTAATTTAAAAAATTCCTAGATTCTTTTGACTTTCATACAGAAGACCACATCTGGGTCAGTGTTTTATATGAAAGGTGGTACCAGAATGTCCTGTAAATTAAGGCATCACCGGGGAACATGATGGGCACACATACTTCCTGAATATTTCCTTTTCTGCTTCTCTTTCCCCAGATAAGCCCATAGTAAAACCCAATGCAAATCTACCAAAATGATCACAAAGAATTCTGGTAACCAAAAAGCCCTGTTGTCTTTAGTACTCTTTAGCATCTCTGATTGATTCTCTTTCTCCATCTCCTTCTCACTCTCCCTTCTTCCTTTTCTTCACTCTGTCTTCACAAAAAGAACAGGAGAATATTGATCATGGGGACATCAGGGCTCTGGTCAAATAGGAGATGAAAGAAGAATCGTAAAGATTGAGAGACTGACAACTGCTATTTTACTTATTCTGTTAGTATCCATATGCCTGTTAGTACGAAGTTGAATTGTTTCTATGGAAAGTTGTTTTCTAAAATGCTAAGCTTTTTCGGATGTTGATGACTGAAGTACGACAGCTCAGATGTACTGCTGAATACTCTGACAGCATGACAAAATTTACTGGCTCCTGGATGTTTTATCTTAATGTACCTACAAGTGCCACATGTATTACAGTTTCTTCACACTTAAAAGGTTTCTTGTTGTATAGGAGTGTGGTCTGTTTCCACCTCATGATTTGCTCATGGGGGCTTTTTCCCCCATCACTGAAGTAATTTATTTTTAGGATAAGTCCCAATCACTCTATGTGGCACTGTTTTCATCGATGTGCTTAAAATGGTAAATTGCTTTCTATAAGTTATATTTATAGAATGGAATTCTGTACTGCACATGAAAACAAAATTTATCTGGGCTATTATCAACTCGTGTTTTAAAAATTAGGAATATAAAATACATTATTCATATTTGGGATATCTGTAATCACAAATATAAGAATTACTGTCCATATATGCATGGCATAATGCTATCAACCTATTAGTTGCTCAATATTCGATCACAAAAAAGATGGAAAATGCTCCATTAATATCACTGAAATCTTCAATTTTTATTTCCCCAATCCAGACTTTCTAGTGTCTGGATTTCTGAGTTATATAGATAATAAGGTTAAAGTCTCATTTAGAATTATCTTGTCATCATTTTTTTCTTTTTTTTTAGAATTTGTAGCACAACTTCTATCCAAGGATCTTGTAATTAAGCTCCCAGATATAAAACCAAAGTATTCTAAGCAGGAATGGGTTGGCTTGTATCAAGATAAACTAAAATCTCAAACACTCTATTTCCAAGATCAACTCAGAGAAATAAAAAGGCACTTAACAGCCAGGAAATTCTATCCTTTAGGATCACAAAAAAGAAATGGCTATTCAGATTAAAAGATACAGGTTACTTCAAAATGTCTGAATAGGTTTTATTTATAAAAAGAGAAAGGTAATTAGCATTTCATTGACTATTCAGGAAAAAAAGAACAAACATTGCAAACAAACAAATAATGTGACTATAATATAAACTTCATCTCATTCACAAATTTGAGGTAAATTGTTGAAAAATATTATTAACAGTGCAAATAACTTTATCTTTGCAATATTTAGGCACAAACCAATGTTATTCATTATTTTCTTTCTCATAGTATGGAAGACTTTTAAAAAACTCTTTATGATAAAATATTTGATGGATTATTATAAGATGTCATGTGGAGGCTAATTTGATAGAGAATAACTCCAGACGTTCCTAGCTGATTTGCGGCTGTGTATCTTTTTGCTAAAGAATCAACAAAGAATTAATTTTCTAAAATGAGAGAGGAAGAGGAGAAAAAGGTGGATTGGTCAAAATTAGGCAAAATGACAATTCCCAAATTTACAATACTATGCTGCCAAATTTGGATCTGGAACCATTCAAAAACAATAACTTTTATAAGAATTTACCAGGATATTATCTACAAGATTTCTAGATGATTCCCCATTGTTGTGGCTATTGCTGTAGTCTTAAATCCAGCAATTGATTTTAGAGCCCAAGCTGGATTATAACATTAGATAAGGCTCAGGATTCTTCCTATAGTCAAATACTACTGGAAGTATAGTGTATACTATACTAAGTATACAAACACGATATTAAGAAATTTCATAGCTTTCACTGTAACTTATATGAGTATATTTGTGTGTGTATATATATGCAATGTTTAGCGTGTGTGTGTATGATACTTAGTGTTATTATATGTTTAACCTATTAACAAAGTGAAGCCTAAAAAAGAACCTGAATGGAAAATCTGTAACTTAGCTTTAAAAAAAGAGAGAAAGGGAAAGAGCCCTCTGATACTTAGTTCAACCAAATGGCTCTTCTTTCTCAATTGGAGCATCCAGTGCATATTTTCTTCCTAAGCATATTTTATTTTCTACGTTAAATCACAAGATTCATTAGATAAGTGTAGTTGAATAATCTGAACAGGTCCTAGAACTTTCTTTTTCTTTTCTTTTTTTTTTCTTTTTCTCTTCTTTTATTCAAGTATATTGAACATACAGTGTTATATTAGTTTCAGATGTACAATGTAACAGGTCAGCAATTCAGTACATTACTCAGTGCTCATTAAGATGAAGGTACTCTTGATCCCCTTTATCTGTTTCACCTGGTCCCCCCACCCTCACCTACCCTGTGGCAACCACCAGTTTGCAAAAGGGAAAGGAGAAAAAATGAGTGGGAAATATCAGAAAGGGAGACAGAACATGAGAGACTCCTAACTCTGGGAAAGGAACTAGGGGTGGTGGAAGGGGAGGTGGGCGGGGGGCTGGGGGTGACTGGGTGACGGGCACTGAGGGGGGCACTTGACGGGATGAGCACTGGGTATTATTCTATATATTGGCAAATTGAGCACCAATAAAAAACAAATTTATAAAAAAAATATATAGAACTTTCTTTTTCAATTTCTCTCCTCTTCTATGAACTTACACAGCTGTTTAGTTCTTTTGTAAACAGGGAAGGCTAGGCACTCTTGCATAGATCTTTTTAGCATATGAAACATATTGACATGAATATAACATATGTGCCAAAGCAATATTATTCAGCTAACATTTCAACGAAATGTAACATAAAATTTTAAATTACATATTTCTGCCTATATTTGATTCTTGTTTACTGTATCTAATCCAGAAAAAAAAAGAAGACTCTTATTATGAAAAACCATCTCTAATATCTTTGCATTCTAATATCAGTAGAAAGGAATGGTTATTACTAGTTGTTTATCTTCACTTGCTCTAACATCACCAAGTGTCAGTACAGCAGTTTTAGTTGATCAAGGCTTTTGATCCATATGGCGAGTGTCCAGGAGAAGAGCACTGACAGACACAGGTATGTCAAAACATGGAAAGCCAGTAGGATCATTTTGTTTATTGGAGCAGGAAGGTAAAAGACAGGTTTACCCCTCTGTTTGAAGCATATTACCTTAAGCAAATCTGTTGCATCTTATTGGCTTAGTTTCTTCAAATAGAAGGCATAAGCTCTTTTCCTCCAGGGGGAATGGTGATTATTGATTGCTGGCTCTTCACAATAAAAAAATACAATATGTAGTATATTAAGTTTTATATATATGTGTGCATATATTTCTAAATTCCCATTAACAAAATCTTTTTAAGATTTAACACTTGTTCTCAGGAATAGAAGCATCTTCTACTAAAATATTTTAGAAATGTCTTTTGCCACGTATTTACTGTATAAATATGAGATTGCCAATACCCTAATTGAAATGTAATGTTAGATTTCTCTCTATAATCACAACAATTGGATATTCCACCAGAATTTAATTTTTGTAACACTGAATAATTGCAAATCTCTTAATCCACACTTAAACAATATGTCCTTTAATAACTGTCTGCATAAACAAATATCTGAGTTGACCGTGAAAGACTCTTGCAAGTTGAACAGGTCCTAGAAGTCAAAGTAGGTAGCTGTTTTATCCCAAATGTTGGGTACAAACTAAGGAAGAAAAACTAGATAGGAGCGTGGAATATATATCAACTGCATATGAAATTTCAGATTAAGATCCATGTAATTTTTATGAGCTAAAGCAAACTATGATTCATACGTATGTTCTTTGAACAATATTTTTGCTTTTCTTACCTTACCCAAAACTTATTTTTAAAACCCACCAAAAACATATTGCAACCTGACCCAAGCTACAAGGAGGGATGAGGAAATGATACCAACTAAGGATTTGGCTCCAGGGTAAGGGGAGGTAAATGGTCTCTTTATACACGGAGGAACTAAAGGAGGGACACAAGGATATTAGATATTTTTCAGGATACTGTAAAAGCCCCCATAGTAAAGTGCTGCTATAATCTGATCTATCATTTTCTTTTGTCATTAGTAAAGGTGAAGTACTGGCTGGCTTCCTTGCTTATATGACTATATTTTGTGCCTAATCCTCAGAAGGAATCAGGGCTACAAACTTAAGTCATGCTGGGTATCATTTAGTTCCTGCCCTTCCTGGAGGGGACTTGACAACAAATAGGGAATTTAAGATAAATGGAATTTCTGCTGACTGTCTCCACAGTGGAGTTTACTTTAAAGTCTGATTTAGAGAAAGAAGGCCCATTTGGGGAAGATCTCTGACTTGTGATTTCCTTAATAATCATCCCTCAAGTTTTACTAGTCTAAGGGATTTTTATATGGCTTTCTTTGAATACCAGTTGAGTACAAAGAAAAAAGCCTGAGAAATACCTCTTCCAAGGATTTCCAGCCCTGATGGATTTGAGAAGTAAAAGTTTTTAAATGTACCAGATTTAGCAATTAAAAAAAAAAAAGTTCCATTCATTCTCCTTAGCAATCATTTGAATAACAGGACTTTTTTTTCCCCAAAAAGATCCATGCAGATTAATTGGATAATTTTCTTGAGGGAAGAATTGAAATGGCAATTCAACTTCAGCTTCAATCAGAAACTCCATGACTCTTTAGCCTGATCTTTGTTGCTCCATAGGGTTTTTAGCTTGTTAAGGAGCCTCTGGTGCCATTACACAATTTTGTGCTGTGTAAAAGCAGGGACCCCAATGTTTGGGCAATTCTACAATCTGACTAGAGTTTCTGGTTTGCTTCCTGGAAGGAGCTTTGTTATACCTAAAGTGAAGTGGCTTTAATGAAACTCCATTGCTGGTGGCTAAAGGGCTTCCTGTGTCTAGTTAGAACATGGAGAGGAGGTGAATTGAGATCCTTCTCGCTATGCCCCAGGGAAGCATTGTTAGCATCTGGGAGAATTTGGTTTCTGGAGTTTTCGTTTGCACAGATTCCATACTGTGTTATCCACTGCCAGTGGGATAAAAGGGGAGGTTTTTTAAGAGAACTGATACCATGATTCTCATATGAACAATGCTTCATGTGATAGGCATGACCAATCTAAAGATAAGTATTTCAAAAGGAAAGAAAAAGTTAATTCTGTTCTCTGGGGTAAAGCATCACAAGACCAGAAAGATATTAGAACTTGGATGAATTTGCATCATAGGTATTAATAAAAACAATAACAGTAGTAACGGCAACAAAATATCCTCATCAGTTATTAGAGCCCATTTGTGAAAAGTGACTCCAAATTTGTGCATTTGCAGTCTCTTATTTATCAGTGGAATTCTTGGTTTCACATGAACTTTTAATCTTGTTTGACTGCTCCCCATGTGAATAAGCTAAAACACACATACACTTGCACACACACACACATATACATAATAATTCGTCTTCAGATATTTGAGGGTTCACACAGAAAAAAAAATGATTTAAAATATATGAATATAACACTTTTTTTAGACTAGTATCCTATTTCACAGTTTCACTAAAGCAATTCTTTAATTCATTTCACCAGATCCTATCAAACTATCTCGAGTAGCTCTAGATAAATGTATAGATAATTTCCCAAGTGTTACAGATTTCTTCATCAGGAAGTACTTTTAATAATTATTCTAATTTTTAAACATTTGATTCTAGTCTAATTCGGTCCCATTGAACGTGAACTGATTGTGATTGAATAAAACTGACTAATGTTTGGCCTTTAGCAACCAGTTGCTTTAATGAATTGCCTTATGAAGTTGTCCCTCAGGTCGTCCACAGTTATACTGAAAACTCAGTTGTTATCTTATTAATCACATAATCATAAGTATGTTCTCTTTCTTTCTTCTAACTCGTGAACATAGACCCAAGGAAAAAAAATCCAGAAATTGCTCAGGAGTTTGAAAGTCTCATTTATATTCCTTAGTAATAGACATGTTTTTATGTTGGTTGGAGTACATTTTCCATCAGCACCCACATGTCTACCTCTACTCAGATGTCAGTGTGATATATGATGGTTGCCCCACTGTGATAAAGAGTAAGGAGAATAGATTCAAGAAAAGTAAATACTAAATTGTCATGTGTCCTTCCAAATATGTTAAAATATGTACAGTCAAATTTGACCTCTGACAATTCTGACTTTCTAACATGCTGGCTAGGAGGCATGCTTTCAGAGTTTCACTTCTCAGAACTCCCTGCTCACTTCTAACATTTTGACTTATTCAACTCAAATAATGAGTCAAAAATCAAGAAGCAAATAAACTGAGTGCAATTAAATTCAGCATGCCAGTCTCTTATTCAGGTCAGAAAAGAAATGAAAATTTGAGAAAGTGCCAAATTTGATTATTGGAAAAGATAAAGCCTAAGATTTTAAGTGCTGTAATATCATTTAAACCTTAAACTCTTATAGACATAATGTTTTGAAATCTTGAATGATTCTTTTCTTTTTAGAAAAACGAAAGTTTTCATGCAAGCATAATTTTATACTTTTCTTAATTGTCCAACTTCTGCTATACTTTATACCCCATAGCTCTGGTCATCGTCCCTTCAGAAGTCTTCCAGGTTAGTCTTACTTACAATATTTTTATATGCTAACATGACTCCAATACCTGTCCCCATTATGTAATTTTCATAATCACATAGTCTCAGATGCAAACTTTCCTATAATATCGTCTTCATCTGCTGTTTTCAGAGAAAAAAAGAACTAATCCACTTTAATACATTTTCTTTTAATCCTTCTAATTTGGTGCTCTAATTTGGTGGGATAGATGGATATTTGTAAGCCCTTACAAATTGTAATGTAAAGCCACCAAAGAGTAAGGAAAACTTACCTTTTTATTTAAAGACATCCAGAGATCCTGACATATTATATTCAGATCAGATGTAAAACTAATAATATATTTCCAATAGTTATAATGGAGGCCAGAAAACACTGAAATGGCACTTTTTTCCAGTGATCCAATGTAGATTCTACAAACACGGAAAATATTCTTCATAAATGAAGACTTTACTTAGAGACAAGTTCAAAAACTGAGCAGACCCATATTAAAGAAATAACTCAGGAAGTTCTTCAGAAAGACAAAAGCAAAGGCATACAGGAAGAAATACAAAACAAAAAGCGTGAATATATGGGTAAATCAAAATGAATGTTGATGTCAGTAATACTAATTATCTTATGGGGTTTAAAATATGCCTATCCAACATAAGATGTAAGTCCTCAATACTAAAAACTGTAAGACACTATTAAAAGAAGTTAAAGAAGAATTATGAATATGCCATCTTTACTAATTAGAATACTCTTATTGTTATGTCAGTTGTTTCTTAGGATGACCTCAAATTCACTAGAATCCTAATCAAAATTCCAGAAGATATTTTGTATGGAAATTTAAGAACTGATTCTTGTGTTTCTATGGAAACACTATCAAAGTAACCATGCAGAAGAATAATGCTACATGATATACACTACCAGATATCAAGAACTACTATAAAATTACAGTAATTAAGACTGTGTTGGTGTTAGGTATTAGGCACAAGGATTGGCACAAAGCCACAGCTACAGTTCTGGAGGCGAAGTATATCTTTACAAATAAATGGTGGTTAATTAATTGAATAACTGCACGAAAAATAGGAATTTTTCCCTGCTTTACACCATATACAAAGATTAGTCCAGGGTGGATGGATCATATAGAAATGTGGAAATTAAAAGTCTAAATCTTTGGGGCGTCTGGGTGGCTCAGTTGGTTAAGCATCTGTCTGTCTTTGGCTCAGGTCATGACCCTGGGGTTCTGGGATCCAGCCCAGCATTGGGTTCCCTGCTCAGCAGAGAGTCCACTTCTCCCTCTCTCTCTGCCCCTTCCTCTGCTTGTGCTCTGTCTCTTTCTCTCTCAAATAAATAAATGAAATCTTTTTTAAAAATCTAAATCTGGAAGGAAACAGAGGCAATGATACTAATGACTTTGAGATAGGCAAATATTTCTTATGCTAGACATAAAAAACTAACCATTAAAACAAAATTATATAAACAAGATAATAGAGTAAAAGCAATTCAGAAACTGGGAAATGGTATTTGAAATGTCTATGTCCAACAAAAGACTCAAATTCATAACATGCTTGAGATTCCATAGGAAAAAAAACCCAGACAACTCAGTGTTAAAATGATCAAAACAACAGGTACTTAACAAACAAAAATATCCAGATTGATAATAAGTTTATCAAAACATATTCAGCATTATCACTAAATTGTGAAATGAAAACTAAAATCACAATGTTATACCATGATATGCCCACAGGAAGGACTAAAGTAAAAAAGATGGGCAATACCAAATAATGAGAAGAATGGATCAACTGCAAGTGAAAACATCGTTGATAGGTGTATAAGTTGGGAGTATAAATTGGTACAAACTTTTGAAATCTATTTGACAGTATCTAAAGGTAAACATACACTCAGTAAACATCCAACAATTCTACTCCTAAGTGTATTCCTAATGGAAAATGAGTGCTGATGCACACACACTCACGAAGATAAATAGCTGACTAGAGTAATACAAAAATACATACGTACATACATACGAACATGCATACATACATACAAACAAACAGTCACAACACTGGAGGAGGCTTCTGGGCAGGAATGATGGAGGAAATATCATTAACTTTAGAGACAGAAAAACTGAGGCACTGAAAGGTAAGGAGATAGATCATGAATACTGGATGTCTGGGGAATCAGGGGCAAAGGCAAGTTCTTCCAGAATGTGAGTGATATGAATACATAAGCAGGAGGATTGGTCCTGCTTTCCATTGGCTTTGGCCTTGGCCCTGAAGCAGAGCTCACTGATATATTATTAAATGCTTGAAGCAATAAATCAACTCTATGTCTACAAACCCCAAATTAAAGCCTGTAGAAGAAATAGAGGCAGAATATGAGGCCAGAATGAACAACTTAAAGTGAATATGAGAGGAAGATAGTAATAATTTTCCTATTCTATCTATTCCACATCCCAGTATAAGACCTCCTCCACAAGACCAAATAAAAAGAGGAGAAAGTGTAACAAATGTATTGTCTAAGCATTTAGGAAAAGTGGTACAAAACTGTTTTTTAAACCATATTAAATATGTGGAAAAAATAACAAACCAAATTGTTTACAGTAGTTCCTCTAAGGAAAATACTTTGAATATTATATATTTCTGCAATGATTAAACTTCTTATAAGAAGCACTTTTATGTTTCATAAAAGTTGCAATAAAAAATTTCTTAAAAGACTAAAATATATGTGGAATTTTATGACAGCAAGAACAAAAACGCAGAAAAATGATAAATGGTATTAAAATGTTTTACATGTTCTAAGGTCCTTACATTGTCTGGAAAGTAAAAGTATCAATTTACATTAGTTTTTAATAAGTCAGGTTTAATATTGTAATATCTAGAATAACCATTAAAAGAGTAGTAGAAAAATGAATATAAGTAATAGCATGGAGAAATTGAATAATAAAAAGTACTAAATTTTTCAAAAAGATTGCAAGAAAGGAAAACATATGTAGAACAGTTGAGACAAATAGAAAAACAAATAGTAGATTAAACCCAAACATATCAGTGGAATTATTGGATCATATGGTATTTCCACTGTTTTAAAAGATTTTATTTATTTATTTGAAAGAAAGCAAGTGAGAGGGAGCACAAGCTGGGTCAGGGAGGGTGGTGAGAGATGGAGAGGCAAGGGTAGAGGGAGACACAGATCCTCCACTGAGCAAGAAGATGCAGGGCTCAATCCCAGGACCCTGGGCTCATGACCTGAGCTGAAGGCAGATGCCTAACAATCTGAGCCACCCAAGCACCTTGGTGTTTCTACCTCTAACTTTTCAAGATACCTCCACACTGTTTTCCACAGTGATTGTATCAGTTTGCATTCCTACGGACAGTGCATGAGGATTCCTTTCTCTCCACATCCTTGCTAACACTTGTTATTTCTTGTCCTTTTTATTTTAGCCACTTTAACAGATATAGTGATATCTCCTTGTGGTTTTGATTTTCATTTCCTTGAAAATTAGTGATGTTGAACATCTTTTCATGTATCTGTTGGCCATACTATATGGTTTCATTCATATGTGGAACCTAAAAAACAAAGCAAATCAATACACAAATAAGAAGCAGAATCAGACCTAAAAATACAGAAAACAAACTGGTGGTTTCCAGAGGGGTGGAGGTCTCAGGGTGGGCAAAATGGGTGAAGGGGAATGGGAGATACAGGCTTCCAGTTATGGAATGAAAAAGCCATAGGAATGGAAGGCCTACAGATATAAATAAATGGAATATAGTCAATAAAAAGATTACTAAATTCTAAATTTTATGCATTTACTCAATTAAGTCTATTCACATAGATCTCTTGGCAAAATAATAATAAAATGACAAAGGTCCAACATTCTTTCTTATGAATGAATGTACTTGGGCAAGGTAGATACTTTTCCTATGTGGAGTGTTTTTTCCACTAGAGGCTGACATTCTTCTAAGTGCCAGATGTATTCTATATATATGATATATTTTATACATATGATTTATCTCATATATATATCTCATATATATATATATATCATATATATGAGACTAATCATATATCATATATATATGATTTGTCTCACCATATTAATTATAAGATCTTGATATATGGATTTTGTTTGTAATTGTATCTTTCACATCATGTAGCAGAGTACTTACAAATAATAGATGTTCAAAAAATAATAGCCGATTGACTAAATAGATGGAAGTTTGTGGTATCTTCCATCTGCTATCGTTCTCCTGCCATGTAGCTTTTAAAATCTCTTTTCTGTTTTGTAATAATTAGCTGTGATTAAACACAATAGGTTTTACATTTCCATATTATGGATGAATATGTTATATTGATTGTCCATTAAAACATCCAAAAATTAGAAAGAACTTAATAAAATTGATTTTCAAAGCTACTTTTTCTATTTCATTGCATGTGATATCCAATACAATGATTATTGTTAATTTCTATAAGTTTTCTATGTTCACTAAACATAGGAATTATAATGAATTATCAATCAGAATTTTATAGCTATTCTACATCTTCTCTATCCCCATTGTTTCTCTTTCAAAAGGCCCTTTCTTATTTTATAAACTCAGTAAAGACATACCCCAAAAATAAAAACTGAAAAAAAAAGGCAGAGACAAAAACAATAAAACCTTACTTTTCAGCCCAGTGTTCTCCTCAGGAATTTTTCATACACTCCAGGGGAGAAAAAGTATGTATTCATTGTCTCTTTTGTACACCTTAAAGCTTTGCCAAGCAGATTTTGTTTCCAACAGTATTAAGGCCCAACTTCCTACACTCCTATCTTTTAGTCTTTTCTCTAATCAGACTGCTCCTTGGGACTTCCCTAAATTAATTCCCATTGTCCCAGTGTTTCCTTAGATGCCTGTTTACTCTATCTACTTTTTAGTTTACTAGGAAAACTCTTTTCACTGTATCTGGTCCTTCTAAGCAGGCATACCGCCAAAGTTAGAGATAGATTTCTCTACTCTTCTCGCCCTTCACAAACACTGTGACCTCATCAGCCCTGGCAACATCATGCATTTATTATGATTCCCGAGTTTCACTTATAACCCTGCACCTCTCTCTGCCTGCTAAGCTCTGCCATACAAATGTCTTACTAATTAATCACCAAAATCTATTCATTCTATCATTAAGATACCTCTTGAAGCTTTATCATTTCCCCCCTGTGTCCCTACTCTAGCTCAGATCTAAAATATCTCTCTTGTAATCAAATGTCAGTTACTTATTTTTCTGGCCTTCAGCCTTGCATCTCCAAACTAAACATCAGTAGGATTTCATTTCCCAAGGCAATTTTTTTAATAGATCTATCTCCAAGAGATCCTCCTCGGAGAAGAAAAATGAAGAGTCAAAAATACTTGAGTAATGTTGCGGGTTAGAACCTGTTTGTGAAGAATCATATTAAATATTAGCACATGAAGGGTAGTAGGAAGTAATATATTTAAGAATCTAGTATTGAATCATGTATTCTGTAGACTACACATGGGCAGAAGCTGTGCTGGAGTTGCTAAAGTTGCTTCTTCTGGCTCTTTGTCAGCAGTCCAGCCTTCCTGCCCCTGCCCTCCAAGGCTCTCGCTGTACCATGTATCACAGGCTATTCAGTACATAATCATTTCTTAAGAGGGAACGATCTGCCTCATTCATCTTTTATTTTTCAGTGGTGTGCATCATGATCCACTCTACCCATAAATGGTCAACGCATGTTTCACAACTTGGGGTTCAGTTTTCTTCGTAGATTGATTTAAAAAGTAATGCCCTACTGGTTTTGAAATTTAGGATTTTTTCATTAATATTTAGTGATTTGGGCATTATTCATGACTTTTGCATGAAGAGTCAGACATTTTGAAAAGTCCTCAGTCCAGACCACTAAAAAAGCATTGTATCAATTTCAGGACATTGAATAGCTTTATATTGAACGGAATGAGTTAAACCTCCTCCCAAAGCACCTAAAACTCTGGAAGGAAGTGATTTACTTACTTTCATGAACTCATTAATTAAGTGCTCATGATACTCTAGGCTTTTACCAAAAATAGAGATGATTCAGTCTTTTTCTGAAGAGACCATCTTCAGTTTCTATCTAACTGTTATTATTAGAATACAAATGTGGCTTATTGGTATCAGCTACCCTTGGGGGACAATGAAGCACATCACAAAGAGAAAATATTGGCACAATAGTTGTCTCCAGCTAAAATTGCCTAAGAAACAGAAGTTGCTGTCGAAAAGGTTGATGTGTGCTGGCAGAGTTACGTGAGAAGTTTGAATTGCCTCTTCCTGCATTATGTCTAGCATGTCAAGCACTCAGTTTCAGAAGGGTAGATTGGGTATTCTATAATTATTTATAATTATCCCAAGGTAGCCCAAAGCAACAAGTTTCCTGATGGTAATACCATGAGTATGTAGGCAAGTATGGTAATATGATGACTTTGCTAAGAGCAGTAATGTTTGTTAGAACACTAGGGAGAGGCTTCTGATTCTTCCTAAGCTGTGCCATGACATTTCTCCTCTAACCATTTATCTATGGAAGATACTGTTTATTTGGTATGGATTGAAAATGCCTTTTCTTTTGAAAGACTAAATCTTTTCTTATATGAGCATTACTTTAGCTATTCAATGGAAATCAAATCAGTTGGGAAAATGAGGTTAATTTTTCAGTCTTGAACATGCGAAATTAGATATTCAATCTTGCTGAATTCCTAATGGAATCCCTGAATCTAAATCTTTTTATGCCATTACCTATTTACTGCAGAGCTATGGGGAATAGGAAAGTTTAAATGCTTCAGCCATTTCTTTTGAAAAACTTTCTTGTGCATTTTAAATCCATGGAATTGCAGGGGAAGGAAAATAATCCTCCTGTAAATTAAGTCATGATGGTCTTGATGATCGGGTCAGACCAGCTGATAAGCTCTCTGTAGGAATGCAGCACAGCAATCGACTGTCATAAAGATTAACTTCCATTTGCTTAGCTAATGAGTGCCACATGCACAGCATATCCAAAGCTCAAGCTTTAAAAGGTTGTATCCATTTTTATCATCACATCTGGAAGCACATCCAGTGTGGTATACAGCTGCATGACTGATTTTCATGTTTGTGGTTTGTAATCAGTCTCGTTAATTTTTAGTCATATTCCATATATGCTAGTGTACTTGGAGATATATATTATTGGACAGCTGGAAAAGTTTCACTTTTCAGGTGTTTGTAAATGCATTTCAGCACTATTTTTCTTTCTCTTTGGCCTTGAATGGTTCTCTCTTGTTAATTTTGATATGCATGATATCTCACAAATGCTAGCCCTTCGTAGGTGATAATGCCACAAAGGTTTGCTTTAAATAGACATTTTCAATTACAGGAAAGTCACATGACCCCATTTGGTCTTTTTCAATGCTATTAAAGTAAGAAAAAAAAAGGAAATGCATTCATAAAACGTTAAATGTTTAAAATTAGCCTTTGCTATATTTTGCTTTGAAATACCTGCGTGTGTACTTTTAAAGATGTCTGAATGATGTGTCATGTTATGTTGAGTATCTTCTTTCAAAATAAATCCTGCCCCTCAAGGATATCTATATCCAAAGTAGCTATGCCGTAATGTAGACTATAATAGCCCTTCTGTGCTAAGAAGAACAGGGATAGAAATAGATACTGTATGACTAAATGCTGATTGACAGCTCCATCACAGGCATGGTACTTCTCTAGCTAAACTGCAATAAAGAGACTTCATATCACAGCATTCAACAGATAATAAAATAGCATAAACAGATGTAACCTTGTGGGAAAAAAATTGTCTACTCAATTATAATGACAACAAATTGTACATTTACTTTTTAAATATCTTAGATAAAGATCACAAAAGTAAGTGTTGATTCACGAGGTAAACTTCGTTCTCAGTTATCCTTTTAAATGTTGTTTCTAATAGAAAATAACATTATATCTAGATACTCTTTAAATACATGAAGGCAAAATATTTTCTTAGGATGTACACATTTTTAAAATGTAAATCTGATTGAAATGCCTCCAAGTTTCAGATTGGAGGCAGCTTAAAAGCTCCTACAGAATGAAACTTTACTTTGAAACCCATCCCAGTTTACTGTGTTTGTATATTATTGGGGGAGGGAGAAGAATTCTTGTCATCAGAAGTTTTATAAGAAATAAGTAGGGTGCTTAAAAAAAAGCCCTTTACTACTCAGAGAATCACACATGACAATGAATGGCATCATTATTATGAGTAACATAGACTCATCTAAATGTACCCTAGGAATCACTGAGCCCTCAAGAACTCCTTCTCAGTTGCAAGAACTTGTATAAAAATTGAAGTAAAAAGCAACAATTTAAGTTTCTGGTGTTGACCATACTTAGTCACTTTGTAACATATACACAATGTACTTTTGAAGTTATTTCCCTTTGACATATTTTAATTTGTTATTACTCCCAATAACTACATCTCTAATGTCATCAAGAGTTACCACTGGCTCAGTTACGACCTACATACTCTGTATAAATCATCTTTCATCCAAATTGATGAGAGATTTGATGTAAATCAAATGTGTGTGATTATGTCCATTTCTGATTTCATTTCAATCTGATGGCATTACTTTTCCATGATCTTTTTTGTTAATGCTGAATATTTTTAAAAAGGGAATTTAACAAGTTCTAAGGTTAAAATTCGTATCTGTTTTGATCCATGTGATGTAACCGAACTGAGATACTCTCAATGATAGAGCAGAGGGAGTGTAATTAATGGCATCCACACAGAATCCTTGGGACATATAGAGTTTCTGAATCTCTGAATTCAGCAATGCTGTCAGTGTTTTGGCTGGCAGCCTATAACCCCCTTTTAACCTGAGCCCAGCTTACTCAGCAAGCTATGGCAAATGACTGCTGAGCTGTTACTTTCTTATTTCAAAATACACCTCCAGTTGAGAGAGGGACATGCTCTTTTACATATGGTATGGGATTTTGTTTGGGAACTCAGTTTTCTGTTATGAGTTTTTTAAAGAAATGTGCAGCAGCAGCAGTGGCAAAAATATGAGAAACTTTGGAAAGGAAGGAGGGAGGGTGAACTCATAGAAACTGAGATGCCATCCTTGTTTTGGCCGGGCACAGAGAAGTTGAGAAACACTCTGTAGGTGGGCCAACAAGATCTATCATGTATGTAGGACAGGGACTACAGAGTTCTGAGCTAAAGTTCTTGCATCTAGCCTGTAATGCCACCACCACTCACAGCTAAACAAGAGCGACTTTATTCTACTGTCGCATATGTGATCTCAAGAATTAGTAATAAAGGGTTGCTGAAGAAAGGCAGGGGTTATACTCACCCTGTGCATAAGAGGGCATGTAAGGAGGAGGGAGGAGAAGAAGTGACATAAGTGAGGAGCCATCTTCCAGGAAGTAATTACAAAGCACAGTGACCACAAATTCCCCATACTCTGGGAAATGCCAATGCTTCCAAACCTAATTGCTGAACTGAGTCAAGTGGAACTTTCAAGTAATATGGGCGCCTGTGTGGCTCATTTGGTTAAGCATCTGCCTTCAGCTTAGGTCATGACCCCAGGGTCCTGGGATAGAGCCCCCCACATCAGGCTGCCTTGCTCAGTGGGGAGTCTGCTTCTCCCTTTTCCTCTGACCCTCCCCTGCTCATGCTCTCCCTCTTTCTCACGCTCTCTCTCTCAAAATAGTCTAAAAAAAAAAAAGTAATATATTTCATTCATTCATCATTCATGCTACCAATATTTATTGAGAAAAAAACCTGTGTTAAAGACACTGTTTTAACACTGTGGATATAATGCCGAACAAGATGAAGACCATGCCTTCAAGCCTAAAATTCAGTCAGGAAACATACAATAAACAAGTAAATACATTGGATATTTCAAGCGGTCTCAAATGCTGTTAAGAAACATAAGGAGGATCATGATATTGCAATCTCTGATAAGGAAGGTAGGCACTATTTCCTTATTCAGTGATCAATGAAGGCCTGTCTGAGGAGCTAGAATATGAACAGAAATGTAAAAGACGTTAAGGCAGGGAACCATGTAAAGATCTTAGGAAGAATTTTCAGGAAAGAGAAAATAGCAAATACAAAGGACTGGAAGTAAAAATAAATTTGGTGGCTAGCATTAAAGCAAGAGTGAGAACCAAGCATGGTAGAAAATTAGGCAAGGGCCAGAGCACTCAGGTTTCATAAGCCATGGCAATGGGTTTGACTTTTATCATGAATAGGATGAGAAACCATTAGTAATTTCTATGTAGAGGAGAGATATAAAATTGGTTGAAATCTTTGAATGACTCCAAGGATTCTGGTCTGAGCAAATGGGTGAATAGCAGCATTATTTGCTGGGGTGAGGAACGCTAGAGAGGAACAGGTTATAGAGGATGGTGGAGGAAAAAAGTTCCAACTTTGAGTGTGTGACGTGTATTAGACACAAGAAAAGGAATACTATGTTGGTAACTGAATATAAAAATCTAGGTCCCAGGGGAGAAGTCTGTACTGGTGGACAAGATTTAGTCAGCATCAGCATTTACATGATTTAAGGTCATGGAGCTAGAAGAGATTGTAGAATGGCTATCAAGAGCAAAGAGAATACCAACAATGACTCAGGGCTCTCTAACATAAGGAAGAGGAGCCTGCAAAGCAAATGGGGAAAAATCAGTAAGGAAGGCGGAAAAAAAGTGTGGTGTCTCATAAGCTAAATGAGGAGAATATGCCAATAATGAGGCAGTGGGCAACTCTGTTACATTCTGCAAAGAATCAAGTATGGGGAGGATGGAGAATAGATCTTTGGAATTGGCAACTGATAGATGTCAGTGATGTCCTCGACAAGGTTTCAGTGACTAGTATGGACAAAAGCTTAACTGGAGAGGCTGAGGAAAGAATGGAAAGTAAAGAAGTGATGAATACAAGATTGGAGTCTTAGTTTCCTCATTAATAAAATGCAGAACTTGATCTGAATAATCTGAGATTTCTTCTATCTAGACATTTTTCATATTTTTATCAGGAATTTGAGCTTTTTTTATGTCTGCCGTTTTGTCAAACTCTAAATTCCTGGCTCATTTCATTCTCTTCCATTGCAATTAAAAATGAGAGAGAAAAGTTATTGGACATTAGCAATTTCTCCTCAGTATTGATTTTTCAATTTCAGAGGTCAGGTGACATCATTACCTGTTAGTCTATGCCATTAGTTTTAGGCTGCTATTTTGGATTTGTTGCCCTTAAGAGAAAAAATATTTTCGTTTCCTAATGTTCAGTATTTTCTTAATAAATTATTTAAAGAAAACTACTGCCTTAAGGCACCTCTGCAGAAAGATATAATAATTGGCGACATTGCAAGTAAATTTAAAATATATCTAATATAGCACAAGAGGAATTAATAAGGTACCTTTCAATTCTGATCCAAAATGGTCAGTGTTTCAAGGATTAGACATTTTATAGTTATCTAGAAGATATTCTTATCTTGGTAATATGAATATCCAGGTCAGGGAATCATTTCCATGGAAAGAGCAGAATGAATACCTCTTGTTTAAGTATATCTCTTCTATATACAAAGCTGTAAAAAACAAAACAAAACAAAACAAAACAAAAAACAAAAATCTCTGGCCATTCAAGCAATAGTTCTACCATTACCACTATTACTAGTACTACTACCACTGCCGCTGATAATAATAATGAGTAAATCAGGCTAGAGTGTTTTGTTAAATATGGTGTACCTTTCAACAGAGTGGAAAGTGAATCACCAGCAATGATTTAGTGCAGTACCCAGGGTGCATGCAATTCCAAATCGGTCAATTAAACTATTGCTTCTATAAAGCAGATGGACTCATGCGACTGGGAGGGGGTCTCTGATATACAAAAAAGATTTTTTGGTTTTGTCCCTGTTTCTGGTATAGAATGAAAACCCTTGGAATTTCCAAAGTGAAGAGAACACTAAATGTGTCTTTTGTTGTGTGAATGAAGTGGCTTTTGGAAGCATCTAAGGATGGGGGCTGGTTAGCGGAAGAACTAACTTTGTGAACAGTGGTTTGAAGCTTTCACTCCCACTCCCCAGCTTCTTGGGAGGAGAAGGGGGCTGGAGATTGAGCTAATCACCAATGGTCAATGATTTCATCAATCATGCCTGTCATGAAATCTCCATTAAAAGCCCGAAGGAAAGGACTCTGAGAGCTTCTGGGTTGGTGAACAACTGGAGATATGCGGAGAGGGGCACACCTGGAGTGAGCATACCTGGAATCTCTGCATCCCTTCCCCATGTCTTGCCCTGTGCAGCTCTTCCATCTGGCTGTTTCAAATATATATATATATATATATATATATATATATATATATATATATATATATATTTGTTTTTGTTTTTTACTTAAACTTGTGACCTAGTAAGCAACATGTTTTTTTGTGTGTGTTCTGTGAGCAAGTTAATCGAATCCAAAGAGGGAGTAAGTTTGAACCGAGCCATTTGGTCACAAGTATAGGTAACAACCTGGACTTGTGTTTGGCATCCTAAGCTGGAGGATGTCATTGCAATCTCCAACATGTAGCTGGTTGGTCAGAAGCACAGGTAATAGTCTGGGCTTGACGATGAGGGTGTCTTAATGTGGGGGCAATCTTGTGGGACTGAGCCCTTGAATTGTGGAATCTGACAGTATCTCTAAATGGATAGTGTCAGAATGGAGTTGAATTCTCAACACTCAGCTGGTGTCAGAGAATTGATGCTATGTGGAAAGCATCCCCTAACACACACACACACACACACACACACACACACACACATTGGAATTTGGTCCAGGAACCTAAAATAGGGCCTGTTTGAAATTCGAGTTGTACATCCAATGCACAATGAGTTATGTTCTGATTAATTAGTAAGATAATGTATCAAAGTGATTTGATGAATCCATTTTCCCAAATAACATGGTTTATTCCTAACTTATAAACTACAATTTCTGAATGAACCAGGTCATTTTCAGGTGAAAAACAAGTAAGAGGTCATTCTTAATTATATATTATACATTAATATAATATTAAACAATACTACTCTTGTATCATATTTTGAGACATTATACCTCATTCAAAATTCTGACTGGTAAGTTATTTTGAAAATTTGAGTGGAAGACTTTTCTTGTTTAGAGAAGATGACATATCATTTCAAGACATAGAAACATACAGACATACAGTTAATAAATAAAAGTATCATTATGGAAGAATTCAGAATGTGTTTTATGAAAAAAATTAATCAATTGTCCTTCCTGTCAGATCATACACATTCAGGACTTTTCTGTTAGACTCAGGTTTAACAAACCCGTATTCTCTATGTAGCCAGGAGGCCAACCGACAGTCACTTCCCATCTGCTCTTCCCCGACTCACAACACACTCTGTCTCTTCCAGCCCTGCATTGAACTCCTGCTGTTGTTCTCCACATAGCATCAGCTTCCTTTCTGCCCTGCTCCCAATACATCCTTGTTTGGAGCTGTCAGCTCTGGGTCATCTGTGACTCAGCACTGAGTTTCATACCAGAGTAAGCTGAAATCCTTTTCCAAGCCATTAACTCTGTATTTGCTCAAGCCAAGAGTCACAACCCCACCTAAACCCTCTATTTTTTTCTACTAGGCCCTGACCCATTCTTTGGTGAGGCTGCATATCCTTCATCAGTTGGTCACAATGATATCCAAGTAAGGGTTAAATCCTGACCCTACTTGGATTTGAAAACTTTTCCCACTCTAGATGCACACAGAGAAAGACTTGAAGCCACAAGGACAGAATCTGATAGAACATCTCTTTTCTTAGTCATGTGCAAGGATAGATTAAAGCTAAACATGGCTCAGATCAATCAAAAGTTCAGACTACTGAAAACTTCTCTTTGACTCTGGGAAACTGATGAAGCTTTCTATTAGGTTAAAATCTATGAATTTAGAAGCCTACCATTAAAAAACTTTCTAGAAAATACCCATCATTTCTGATGTAATCATTGATTATATGATAACGTAATATTCTTTCTTGTTTGGCAGTGAGAAAACAAGAGAAAAATATTGTTAGTATGTTTTGTTTTTAATAGCAAATAAGCTACATGGTACTTTAATCCATATTTACATGTGATGCATATCACTACTTTATCATTCATTTGCCTATTTTTCAGTTTTTAGTTAGATAATGATATTGGCACCAAAACAAAGACTTGGCATATGTTTGGAGTAGACTATAACTCAGCTGCTACAGTTTTCCATTTTATTTTCCATGTCTTAAAAACAAGAATTTGCCCTACTGCTCATAATTCTTAAACATAGGAAGACATTGCACAAGATTGAGATATAATTATTAGAAGAAAATACTATACTAAATTATAGGAAACTATCTCCCATTCCCTTCAGATCTGACTTATTTGTAAATTTTACACATGTCATTTTATACTTCCATTTTTAAGTAAAAATAATTGCTTAACACTCCCAGAAAGTCTACAAACTTGTTAAACGTATTCTGGAACATTCTTTATCCATGGAATGTTTTCTTCTTAAGAGAAATCCAAACTTCCAAACTATTTGGCTGTTCCCTCCAGGAGTGTGTTTATACCAGCAGGATCTTGAGTCCTCCTCACTTGCTGCTAACTATGATGTGACAGATTGGGTCCAGATTCTGACTGAAATGTCTTGGGTAAGAAACTTAAAAGGTGAATTTTTAGTGAGGCTTCCATATACTAAAAGCTGCTGCTTGACTGGCAATAAATGGAGGAGTAAAGTTGCAGTCTATAATAAGAAAATGTATTAAAAATGTCTTGAACGTAAGCATAAATTATTAGCGAAGATTAAGGGCCACATGCTTACAAAACTTCTCTTTTCAAGGAATGAGCTATGTAACTTCTGATCCTAAAATAAGAAGTGTCTTGTATTTACTTATTTTTTGCTCTTCAGTCAGCAAATGTCAGTACTGTTGCTGCTCGATTACACACACAGCCTGCTCATTTTCTGAGCTGGCTAAACTCTCACCTTGCCTCAGTGCTCACTCTCTGACCTTTTGTTACAGAGCTCAGAAATCTTGCAAAAATAAGCACTAACTAAAACCAAGGAAACACCATTTGGGGTTATATTCTAATCAGGCAACAATCTGGTAGTGACTCTCCAGGCTTTGACAGACAAACATTTAGCTGTGATTGTGTATGATATCATGTGAGTGAGTAAGGATCTTGTTGTGTTCATCAGTCTGTTTACATCAGGAGCTTGTAAAGAAGAAAATCACTTCACTTTGTGATGATGATTTTCTCTGACCTTGTCTGGCACCTGCAGAGAATAGATCATGCAGTGATCCCATCAAGCACATTCCTTCACAAATAGACACACACACACTACACACACACACACACACACTGTAAACCAAGTATTCAATAGGAAGTGTAACTACTCAGAGGGATATATTTAAATTATAAAGCTTTTCTGTCTCTAAAATCTAGGATGTCATGATTTTGCAGTAGTGGAGCTGTGCTTCTTTTTCTCATTTGAACTTGACCTTTCTGGATTCATTCTAAATCCTACTAAGGCAGCAATCTAAATGATGGAAATGATAGACATTAATAACTGGTGACATTATTTTTTTTAGTCTAGGAAAAAAAAAGAACCTGGTAAAGAAAGCAAGAAGACATATTTGTATTGATAGATTATTTTTGTGGTTATCCATCAAATAGATGGATCTTATCGAATATTCTACTAATAATTTTGTCTTTCCTTTTATTATGTATAGAAAACCTGCACTTCATCAAATTACTTCTGCCAGTTTTCTATACATATAGTAAACGATTTTAGAAATTAACTCAGTAGAGCTCTTTGTTAAAATTTGTCATTTATCTATTAAAATTCTTCAGCTTTTGTCAGACAATGTACTTAGCTCTGTAATAAGAGTCCCTGAAGATGTGTGTGTGATTTGTCAAAAGAGAGACAAAACGTGTATAAAACTCTAAAATGTCAGCAATCAGGAGATTTAACAGACTTTAGTAAATTTACATAGAATGAATAGAAATCTTTGATATTAATAAACTTAGCTCGGGGGAGCACAATAGAGGGGGCAAAGAATGGTAATTTAAATACAATTTCAACTTCACTTCTTCCAAATTTAAAAATTATTATGGATAAATGTATGATAGAGTTTAAATAACATAAATGTAACTGTTTATCATCATTCCAAAGTTTCAGAGTGAGAATATTTTTTTTTCTGAAGTGAACCAGTGAAGTATATGATTCTTCACTTAGTTTATTTTCTCCAACAGAAGTACTAATGGTGAAGGAGACAAAGCGTATTATGTATCATAAGATTGTTTGGCAGAGAGAGAGTAGATAGGAAGCAAATAAGTTGGATTTACTGAATCAAAAAATATGATGTATTCACATACTAGGACTGCCATAACAAATTCTGTAGAGTGGGTAGCTGAAATGACAGAATTTATTCCATTCATGAGGCTTTGTCTTTCCAGCCAGAGTGTCAACCACTGTATTGCTGTGGGACGGTGGGCAAACTGGTATGTGTGAGGGAGTAGAGCAGGGCCATGTAGAATTCACTATGTGAAAAACAGAAAGATTTTCTTGTCCTTTTTTTATTCCTTAATTGCCCCCTTGAACTGTGACAGGAGAAAATACATTAGTTAATAAACAGAACATGCTAGCATATTTTCCCTTAGAACTGGAAAAGAAAAACTGTGGATCAGGAAAAAAAATGAATAATGTTGGTAAAACTTACTTCAGCATTTGAAATTTCATTTTGGCACCATTATTTGGTAAGTTTTATATTAGACTTAACTTCATTGTAAAGGCTTCCTCTCTTGTAAAACCATTTATAAGGGGCTAAACATTAGTGATAACAACAATAAACAGATTTTACTAAGCATTTTTAAAATAGTAACTCTTTTGTTGCAACATAACTCCCTTAGGTAGGTAATAGTAGTATGACCATTTTATAGATGAAGAAACTGAGCCACAGGGAGGTTAATTGATTACCCAGGGACATAGTAAGTGACAGAGCCAAGAACTGTACCCAGACAGTCTGACTCTCGGGCCCAGGTGTTTAGCCACTACTTTATCCATCTGTAATAAAAAGACTTCGAGGCCAGTGATCAGTACTCATGACAAATGGTAATTCTAATTTATAAAACCAGTCTTCTGTATCGTTAGCAGGGAAGAGAAGCAATTTTTTTCAGGAGGGAAAACATTTCAACTAAAAAACTAGGACCATATGGTAAGGAAATACATGCCTCTATACTAAAGGCTCCCCCTCTGGTGCTGTTTACTAATGTCCTGTTTGGATATTTGCCGGCCACTTTTGCACATCCTCTTTGTCCTAATACATTGTGGCTCCTTATAAAACAACCAGCGCATATATTGTCCCTGCCTACGTATTTTAAGTCCAGAACTTTTGAATTATCAAGATAATTTCCCTAACAAATGCAAAAGATATTTTAAATGAAAGTTGCCTTCCCATGATTATGCAACTCTTCAAAGTGCTTTTATGTGTGTTCCTAAAAATGTTAACTGTCTGAATGTTCAAGTTGTTGCTTCCCTAACCAATATAGCTGATATAAAAATATGTGTGGCACAAAGATTGACCTTATTGTTTGCTCAGAGGAGATGATACTAATGGATAAGAATCTAGCCAGTAATGAAATAAAGGAGATTGACCTGTAAATTGATTCTTTTTTTATTGGGTTGGAGCTGTGTATAACAATATTCCAGAAGGCTCACTAGCCACTTTTGGCAAAGCCTGTTAGTACTCCATGCTTTCCTCTACATTTCCCAGTTTGCTTTGCAGTTAGGTTGGAGCCATGTGGCAAGATTTAGGCAATGGATCATCACTCATAATATCACTCTGATACTAGGCATTCAAGAACAGGTATGTTTTTCCCATTTTTCTCTACTTCTTCAGTAATGATCTTAGAATCTGTATATTCTGATGGAGCCACTACAGAGTGATAGTCTTCTGTGTACCTTTGCTAACCCATATTAGACACATAAGGTTTGATGTGTTAAACCTCTGAGGTTTGGGGATTGGTTTGCTATCATAACATAAATTCACCATATCTAATGAAAATGAAGATGCCTTCACTGGGACAAATGTAGAAGCTAAAAGTGGGGTGAGGATTTGTACCCTTGGTTAGGAAAACTCAGTGGACTTTCTTTATGTAGTTCTCACATCTAAAATCATATCTCTTCAAGATCCAAAAGAGTTTTTTTTTTTTAATTTCTTAAATTTCCTTTCCAGTTCCAATTACTGACATCTTGGGATAGATGTTACAAAATGTATAAATAATTACAGGCACAAACATGAAAAACTCAAGAGAAAAAGTACTTGGAACAAGAACAATTTAAGCAAAATTCACCTGGCTTTAATTTCCTGTGCCTAGCAAAATTTCCTCCTTGCCTAATTTCACATTCATCCTGTGACCAATTATTGTGCTGAACAGTTGGCTTCATTTTAGTAGCTGCTGTGGCACAACCAGCTCCCCTTTTCAGGACCAATGTGTTCATTCTTCGAGCTGCCAGAGGTGTTCCCTGCCAAGAGATTACAGCTGAGTCCTCTTCTAGGAATTACAGCTGACCAAAGAATGCTGTCTACTCAAGATGTACTCAAGGTAGCCCTCTTCTAATAACCTGTGAATGTGGTGAATACAAAGATCTTGACTCCTTTGAAACATCTTTGAACAGCTGTTTTTAAAGGTTATTTATTTTAGAGAGAGATAAAGAGCATGAGTGGGAGAGGTAGAGGGAATCTCAATCAGACTCCACTACTCTGAGCGCAGAGTCTATTGTGGGGCTCCATCCCAGGACCCCGAGATCACACCTGAGCCGAAACCAAAAGTCAGGCACTTAACCAACTGAGCCACCCAGGTGCCCCCTTTATTCTTTTTTACAAATGTCTAAGATAAATTACCTTATTTGTAATTCTGAATTATCATAAATAATAATTTTAATATAAAATTATCTAAAATAATTCTTGGAATAATTTTAGTTTTTCAGAGAAGTTACAAAAATAGCACAGAGTTTCTGTGTACTCTTTACTCAGTTTCTTCTGTTAAAAGATAAACTGAGGCATATTAACAGTTTTAAGAATTTATTTGAACAAAAATCTGTTTGAATCAGTATATATCCAATCTAACAGGTGAAGAGGAGCTCTAAGAAGCTATACAAAATGAAAGACTTTTACAGGTAGAAGGGAGTGGGAACAAGCAAGTTAGACAAAAAAGGAAGTTGTTGATTGCAAAGTTACATTCCCTTAGGGATCATGGGGATCTATCACGTAGGTTACCTAACTAGTGATGATCAAACGATTCCTGATTAAGATTCCATTTCTGGGAGATTCAAAACTTTAAGCCTCAGTTTGGTGATGTGGACTTAGCAAAAGCAATTTCATTTTGGACCTGTTACCTTGTTTTTAATACCTCTAATGTTAACATATTACCATTGTACAGTTGCCAAAACTAAGAAATGAACATTTGTGCATGACTATTACCTTACCTCTAGATTTTATTCAGATTTCAGCTGATTTGCCAATAGTTTCCTCTTTCTATTCTAGGATCACATCCAGGATACAACATTACGTTAACAGTAATTATTAGTTGACAAAATTAATAAAACTCATAAATATATATATATTTTATATATATATATATTTATTTATATATATATATTTACCACTAATCTAAAAGTGATTAACTAATGTAGGAAATATATTTTTTCGAACTACATAAAAATACATAAAAATAGTATACGATCTGATACTAACTAGCTGTGTGACTTTATGCATATTTCTTTACTTATCTGGGCCTTGATAAGTGTATCTATATATCTATAAATAAGATGGGTTAAATTTGATTATATATTTGGTCCTTTCCATTATTTATGTTCTATGCTTCAAAACTTAAAAATCACATGAAATTTTGCAGAGCATTATAAAGAAACATTTCCTGTTAGAAAATTACAATAGGGACAGAAGTTTTCTAATTAATGTAAATGAAGTGGGCATACCTCTGTAACCTTGATGGAATTTTGTTACAATTTTTTGCTGTTAATTTAAATTTTAAAAAATTACCATATCAGTTCCCTTGAGCAACCGGCAAAATCAAAAACTAAGATAGAATAAGAAGAAAATGCATCTATGAAAAGAAGAAAAAAATTGAATTAATTCTTAGGAGAATTTGGTGCAGAAAGAGAAGGCTCTTAAAGGTCCATAACTCATTAGTTAAGTATATTTATGTTGGGTCAGCAAAGAAATGCCCTGGATTGGGAGAGCTGGTGATTAGAAAGCCTCAGAAGATGCACATTCTGATCAACACTTAATTATTTTTTGTAAATATGAAGCTAGTTCAACAGGTCAAAATGAGAATAATTATTACTCTGAAGAAAAGCATTAATATCTTGAAAATAAATTATGCTAATCTTTAGACATGTTATTGCAAAAGAAGAAAGAAAACACATAAAGAAGTACAGTACATGCTTTAATTCAAATCCCTTACATTATGAGAGTCATTTAATGAAACTCTACTTGTAACAGCAAATGGTAATTTGTTAATAAACATTAACTTAAACATGAGCACTAAGTGGTATTGCAAGCCTTCTTTGAAAAAAAAAAGGTTGTAATATAAAGAGTGATTACTTATTTAAATATATTCTAAAATTATCAATGGATGTTTTAAGCATTTTCGTCTGAGTCAATTTATTTGGAAAAGTAATTTGGTGAATTTAATGATTAATCAAATTATAATAGAGTTCGGGATTTACTTTCAGTAATAAGCGTGTATTATTTTCCTAATTTTAAAAATGTATTTGAAGTAGTGGTCCTCTTGCATAATGAAAACTTTAGGGAAATTTATATTTTATCTTTGTACCTGTACATGCAAGTCATTAATTTTTGAGGAAGTAAATCGTTTGGATGCAACTCTGCTAAAAGCTTTCTATCATTCAAAAAGTGGTAAAACATCCATGAGTATGACAGAATTTGATTAAAAATGATAGTATTTTTAAAATATGATAGTATTTATGTGTACTAGCTAACCTACTCAAGCCACAAAATGTATAGTAAGACCTTTTTGTGTCAAAAGAAGTGAGTGTGTGTGTGTGTGTGTGTGTGTGTGTGTGTGTGTGTGTGTTGGGGAGATGGACTGTGAGGTGGTTGGGAACTCTGCAGTCTTTCAAATGTAGGCATGAGGTCCTTTTTAGCTCTGGGTATTTTTAGCAGGGTAGGGAACAGTGACTGGTTTAAATTATGGCTATGGTTCTTCCTGGTAGAAGGTGCTATTTCTTCTGGAAGAGCCTATGGGCCTCTGGAAAGGAATCAGGCTTGCAGCTACTGCTATGATATGGACACACTCTGCAATTAAATTATTGTGACCAAACCAAATGACAGGGGCCTCACTTACAGAGGAAAGGTCCCTGTGATATGACTGGCCCAACTTGGTTACGTAAGTATCATATGGAAACAGTAGTTGGATACTTGAAAAGGGTAGGCAACATTCAAATCTTTCATATTTGGCTTTGTAATCCGTGATATTATTATTTTTCTAGCACATTTGCTTTCCTAATTGTGTTTTGCTTGGATTCATATTAAAAAGCGTTTGTCTTCCCTGAGCACACACCAGCTGGGTAGTGGGAGGAAAGGGCCTTGAAGCTAACCAGGCAGTGGGGCAATACAGCTCTAAGATTCAAAATTAGTCATGAATAATTCACAAAGCAGATAATCCACCCATGGATAAACAAAAGGTACTGGACTCATCCCAGGATTATTTTATCCCCTGTTCTAATTCTTAAACTACTAAATTTTTCTTTACTTTTTTTTTTTTACACGGTTAACAGATACACTAAGGTATTTTATTTAAGGATTTTTAATTAGAATTTATAGCTCTTTAAAAACAAAATATTTATTGTTTTCTCTTGGTTATATTTCCTTTTTATTTGAAAGAAAGATCTCACATACATATGTGTAAATAGCTACTAAGGCTAAGGTTAATATGTCTTTGGGATCTAGCAAGTTGTGGATATTGGATTTTCATCTAATTTGCCATTCAACTAGGAGACAATTGTTTAGCCCTTCTGTGTTTCAGCTACTTCCTCCAAATCATAGATGAAAATAACAGAACCTTTATTTTTTTAAATAACAGAACCTTTAAAAGACATTATGAGAATTAATAAAGTAACATAGGTGTCTGAGAGCAATAAACAAAAGGTACTATAAGTACTATTGTTTTATTTTTTCCTTTGCATATTTCCATTGCCATATATCAGCCTTATTTAGGGTGCCAGGATAATTTTTGCTATAATTATTGTTTTATATTCACTGAACAACAGCAGTATTTTTGCTGTTTGTGCAATATATTCATGCAATATATTACTTTAGGAAAATGCACTTCCTGTCCTGGGGCTGGTAAATTATAGAACAATAGAAAAAATCTGCTAAATATAAAGTACTTTTTGGTAGTGAGTTATTCCATTAAAATAAAAAGGCAATGACAGCTTTTCTCCTCCTTCCTTCCTTTCTTCCTCTTCTCTCTCTTTCTCTCTCTTTCTATCTTTTGCTCTTTAAATTTTAATTCCAGCATAGTTAACATACAGTGCCATATTAGTTTCAGGTGTACAGTATAGTGACTCAGCACTCCTCTACCTTACAAACTGCTTGTCATAATAAATGTACTCTTAATCCCCTTCACCTATTTCCCTCATCCCCCTACCTACCTCCCCTCTAGCAACCATTAGTTTGTCTCTATAGTTAAGAGTCTGTTCTTTTACTTTGTTTCTTTGTTTTCTTTTTCTTTTTTTTAATTCTACATTTGAGTAAAATCATATGGTATTTGTTTTTCTCTGATTTATTTGACTTAGCATTTTCTCCTCTGGATCCATCCATGTCATTATAAATGGCATGATTTCATTCTATTTTATGGCTAAGTTATATTCCATTGTGTGTGTGTGTATCACATCTTCATCTGTCAATGGACACTTGGACTGCTTCCATAATTTGGCTATTTTAAATAACACTGCCATAAACATAGGGGTGCATATCTCTTTTCAAATTGGGGTTTTCATTTTCTTTGGGTAAATAGCCAGTGGTGGAATTACTGGATAGCATGGTATTTCTAATTTTTTTTTTGAGAGAGAGAGCATGCATGCAAGTGATCACAAGCGGTGGATGAAGGGCAGAGGGAGAGAGAGAGAGAATCCTAAGTGGCTCCATGCCCAAAGCAGAGCCCAATGAAGGGCTTACTCTCATGACTCTGAGATCATGACCTGAACTGAAATCAACACTTGGAGGCTTACCTGACTGAGCTCCCCAGGCC
Organism: Canis lupus baileyi; assembly: GCF_048164855.1. NCBI lineage: Eukaryota > Metazoa > Chordata > Mammalia > Carnivora > Canidae > Canis > Canis lupus. The sequence goes on along the minus strand of NC_132846.1, from coordinate 9,975,967 downwards.
CCCCTTTTTTTTCAGTGGTTCCAAGTTTAATCAAGGATGCAAAGGGGGCTGCACTGCCGCTCAATGAGGACCGCAAGGTGGTGGGCAGCCTGGGCCTCACGTGGAGAATTTACTTTTTGCAATTGAATAGAGGAACATAGCATAACCAGAAACAGTGTTAAGGCCATCCTGCTCCCCTCCTGGACCTGGGTGGCGAGGAGGGACACAGGGGCAGCTCAGCTGACTAGGCCTTCTTTTTGGGATAGGTCACCCCCACCCCTTCCGTCTGGGAGCCTCCCCACTCACCTGCCCTTCTGAAGTCAATTTTGAATTTTTTGAGGAACCTCCATACTGTTTTCCAATGTAACTGTACTAGTTTGCATTTCTGCCGATAGTGCACGAGTTACATTTTCTCCAAATCCTCACCATCACTTGTCATTTCTTATGTTTTTTATTTAGCCATTCTAACAGGTGTGAGGTGATATTTCATTGTGCTTTTGATTTCCATTTCCCTGATGATTAGTGATATTGAACATCTTTTCATGTGTCTGCTGGCCATCCATATGGAGAAATACCTGTTCATATCTTCTGCCCATTTTAATTATTATTTTTGGTGTTGAGTTGCATAAGTCCTTTATATAGTTTGGATACTAACCCTTTATCAGATATGTCATTTGCAAATATCTTCTCCCATTCTGTAGGTTGTCTTTTAGCTTTGTTGATGGTATCCTTTGCTATGCAGATTTTATTTTGATGTAATCCCAATAGTTTATTTTTGCTTTTGTTTCCCTCACCTCCTGAAACGTATCTAGAAAAATGTTGCTACAGCTAATATCAGAGACATTACTGTCTGTGTTCTAGGATTTTTAAGATTTCAAGTCTCACATTTAGGTCTTTAATCCTTTTTGAGTTTATTTTTGTGTATGGTGTAAGAAAATGATCCAGTTTCATCCTTTAGAATGGAGCTGTACAGTTTTTCCATTCCTTTTTTTGAAGAGACTTTTTCCTGTGGCATATCCTTGCCTCCTTTCTCAAAGATTAATTGACCATATAATTGTGGGTTTATTCCTGTACTCTGTTCTAATGATCTGTCAGTTTTTGTACCAGTATTATATTGTTTTGATTACTATAGTTTTGAAGTATATCTTGAAATCTGGGATTAGGCTAACTCCAGTTTTCTTCTTCTTTTTCAAGATTGCTTTGCCTAATTGAGTCTTTGTGGTTCCATACAAGTGTTAGGATTATTTGTTCTGGTTCTGTGAAAAATGCTGTTGGTATTTTGAAAAGGATTGCATTAAAACTGTAGATCGCTTTGAGCAGTATGGACATTTTAACAATATCTGTTCTTCTGATATGAGCATGGAATATATTTCTGTCTGTTTATGCTGTCTTCAATTTCTGTCATCAGCGTTTCATAGTTTTCAGAGTATAGATCTTTCACCGCACCTCCTTGATTAAGTTTCTTTTTAGATATTTTATTATTTTTGGTGCAATTGAAAATGGGACTTTATTACTTTCTCTTTCTTCTACTCCATTATTAGTGTAAGGAAATGTAACAGATTTCTGTTTATTGACTTTGTATCCTGCAACCTTCCTGAATTTACTTATCAATTCTAGCAATTTTTTGGTGGAGTCTTTAGGAATTTCTCTATATCACATCATCTACAAATAGTGAAATTTTCTTACTGATTTGGATGCATTTAATGTCTTTTTCTTGCTTGATTGCTGTGGCGAAGACTTCCAGTACTATGTTGAATAAAATGGTGAGAGTGGGCAGTCCTGTCATCTTCTTAACTCAACTTCTTCACCATTAAGTATGATGTCACCTATGGATTTTTCATATATGGCCTTTATTGTGTTGAGGTATATTACCTCTAAACCTCCTTTGTTGAGATTTTTTTTTTCTATCATGAATGGATGTTGTATTTTGTCAAGTGCTTTTTCTTGCTATTGCAATATATCACACTGATTGATTTGCAAAAATTGAATAATCCTTGCATCCCAGGAATAAATCCCACTTGATTGTAGTGAAATGATTTTTTTAATGTATGGTTGGATTTGGTTTGCTAATATTTCTGTGGATTTCTGTGTCTCTATTCATCAGAAATATTGATTTCTAGTTCTGTTTTTTTCTAAGGTGTTTATCTGGCTTCAGTAACAGGTAATACTGGCCTTGTAGAGTGAATTTAGAAGCTTTCCTTCCTCTTATGTTTTGGAAAAGTTTGATAAGTATTAACTCTTTTTAAATGTTTGGTAGAATTCATCTATGAGGCCAAAAGGTCCTGGACTTTTGTTTGTTGAGAGTTTTTTTGATTACTGATTCAATTTCATTGCTGGTCATCAGTATGTTCAAATTTTCTATTTCTTCCTGATGCAGTTTTGGTAGGTTATATATTTTTAGGAATTTATGCATTTCTTATAGTTTGTACAATTTGTTGGCCTATAATTTTTCATAATACTCTTATAATGTTTGTGTTTGTGTGGTGTTGGTCGTTATTTCTTCTTTTTCACTTGCTATTTCACTTATTTGAGTCCTCTCTCTTTCTGTCTCTTTGTCTTTTTTTAGTGAGTCTGCCTATCTATCAATTTTACTGATCTTTTCAATAAACCAGGTCCTGACTTCACTGACCAGTTCTATTGTTTTGAATTTTACTTTCTACTTTATTTCTGCTCTAATCACTATTTCCTTCTTTCTACTTGTTTTAGATTTTGTTTGTTCTTCCATTTCTAGGTTCTTTAGGTATAAGGCTATGCTGTTTTAATATTTTTCTTGTTTCTTGAGGTAGGCCTGTATTGCTAAAAACTTCCCTCTTAGAACACCTTTTGCTATATCCCAAATTTTTTGGACCATTGTGTTCTCATTTTCATTTGTCTCCATGTATTTTTTAATTTTTCTTTGATTTCTTGGTTCAGTTATTCTTCTTTTAGTAGCATGCTATTTAACCTCCATGTGTTTGTGGTCTTTCCAGATTTTTTTCTTGTGGTTGATTTCTAATTTCACAGTGTAGTGGTCCAAAAAGAAAAAAGATGCATGGTGTGACTTCAGTCTTTTTGAATTTGTTGAGGCTTGTTTTGTGATTTATATGTGATCTATTCATGTGCACTTGAAAAGAATGTGTATTCTCCTATTTTAGGATGGAATATTCTGAATATATCTGTTAGATCCATTTAGTCCAATGTACTATTCAAAGCCACTATTTCCTTGTTGATTTTCTGTTTGAATAATTTATTCATTATTTTAAGACCCCTACCCCAATAGAAGGGGCCTTAAAAGTCTCCTACTATTATTTTATTATTAATGATTTCTTCTTTTATGTTTCCTGTTAGCTGTTTTGTGTACACCCATGTTGGGTGCAAAAATATTTACCATTGTTATAGCGTTTTGTTGGAATGTTCCCTTCATGACTGATTATACAGTGTCTTTCTTTGTATTTTGTTACAATCTTTGTTTCAAAGTCTATTTTGTCTCATGTAAGTATTGCTTCTCTGGCTTGCTTTTCACTTCTATTTGCATGAAAAATGCTTTCCCATCCCTCACTTTGAATCTGCATGTGTCTTTAGGTCTGAAATAAATCTCTTGTAGGCATGATATAGATGAGTCTTGATTCTTTAACCATTCCTTATCTTTTGGTTGGAGCACTTAGTCCATTTATATTTAAAATAATTATTAAAAAAATAAATAAATAAAATAAAATAATTATTAATAGTTATGTATTTACTCCCATTTTATTACTTGTTTTATGGTTATTTTTGTAGTTCTCTGTTCCTTCTCTTGCTCTCTTCTCTCATGGTTGGCTGGCTTTCTGTAGCAATATACTTGGATTCTTTTTTTTTTATTTTTTGCATATATATTAGTGGTTTTCATTTATGGTTATCAGTAGGTTTGTATTATAACACCTTCTGCATATAGCAGTCTATATTAAGTTGATGGTTGCTTAAGTTGTAACCTTTTTTTACTCCTCTCGTACCCACCCCATGCTTTAGGTATATAGTGTCATATTTTACATCCTTTTATTTTGTGAATCCCTTGACTGATCTTTATTGATATACTTATCGTACTGCTTTTGTTTTTGCTACTTTTCTTGCTCCTACTTACGGTCTTTCCTTTCCATTCAAAGAATCCCCTTTAACATTTCTTATAGGGCTGGTGTAGTGGTCATGAATTTTTGTTTGTCTGTGAAATGATCTCTTCTTCTATTTTGAACAATAGCCTTGCTGGATAGAGTATTCTTGACTTGGTTTTTCTTTCCTTTCAGCACTTTGAATATATCATGCCACTTTCTTCTGGCCTGCAAAATTTCTGCTGAAAAATCCACTGATAGGTTTCCTTTGTACGTAATTGCTTTCTTTTTTCTTGTTGTATTTATTTATTTATTTATTTATTTATTTATTTATTTCTTTCTTTATTTTAGAGATGGGGAGAGAGGTGGAGGGAGAGGGAGGGAGAGAATCCTAAGCAGGCTCCATGGCCAGTGTAGAGCCTGATGCCGGGCTCAATCTCACAACCCGAATATCCTGACCTCAGCCAAAATCAAGAGTTGGACACTTAACCAACTGAACCACCCAGGTGCCCTTCTCTCTCTGTGTCTTTAAAATTTTCTATTTGTAACTACTTTTTGCCATTTAGTTACTGTATGTCTTAGTGTAGACCTCCTTGGATTGATTTTGTTTGGGGTTCTGTGTGCCTCCTGGATCTGGATGTTTGTTTCCTTTCCCAGATTCTTGAACTTTTCAGCTACTACTTCTTCAAGTAAGTTTTCTGCCACTTATCTCTCTTCTCTTACTGGGATCCCTATAATGTCAAGGCTTATTATGCTTGATGTTGTGGCTGAATTCCCTAAGTCTATTTTCATTTTCTATTTTATCTTGTCCCTATCCTATTCGGTTTGTTTGTTTTGCATTACTCTGTCCTCTAGGTCACTGATCCTTTCTTCTGCTTCCTCTAGTCTGTTTAGTCCATCTAGTGTATTTTTAATTTTAGTTATTGAGTTCTTAATCTCTGATTGGTTTCTTTGTTTTCTATCACTTTGTTAAGTGTCTCACTGAGGTCCTCCACTCTTTTCTCAAGTTCAGTGAGTCTTTGTAACCTTTACTTTAAATTTTCTATCAAGCACATCATTTATCCCTTTTTCATTTAGCTCTCTTGCTGTGATTTTGTTCTGTTCTTTCATTAGGCACATATCCCTCTGTCTCCTCATTTATCTAAATTTCTGTATCTGTCTATGTGAGGTCAGCTATGTCTTTTGCTCTCGAAAATAGTGGCCTTCTGAAGAGGAGGTCCTCTAGTGCCCTACAGTTCAATGTTCCTTGTTCACCAGAACTGTTACTTCAGGAGTGTCTCCTCTGTGCGTTGTGTGTGCCCTACTGCTGTGATTAAGTTACTTTTACCTTCAGCCCAGTCTTCTGAAATGTCTCTCTTTGCCTATTGTGGGCAGGATTTAGTCCCTGTGTTGTTAGTAAGCCAGTCTGGGGCATCCTTGGACTTAAGTTGAGTAAGACCAGACATTTTTCAGAGATGCAGTAACACTGACCTGCAGAGTGCTTTATCTGAGAAGTTTTCATTGGTGGGTAGGGCTTGTAATCAGACCAGACGTCTGTCCCCAAACCACTGCTAAGGCCACAATTGGACTGGTGTGTGTGGTTATCTTCCTTCCCTGACCAAGAGTCACTTTGCAGTGGTACTGGTGCTATCTGGGCTTCTTGTACTCTGTCAGGTTTGGGCACTACCTTGGATGGGCTTTAGCCAAGGGCATATTGGAGGTTCAAAGGAGAACGTGGGTGCAGGGTACATGATGTCAGCAATTCCTCACAAATTTACTGCAGGAGGGGACCTGCAGCCTCTAGGGACCAAGGAAGGCTAAGCTGGAAGGGGTGGATCCACAGAAGAGTGTGGAGGCAGGGCATATGGTGTTGGCAAGTTTTGTGCAGTTCTGCTCTGGGAGGAGACCTCGAACTAAGGCCCAGCAGGAGACGGTGTGTCAACAGGAGAATGCTAGGGTGGGACACGCTGTTAGCAACACAGATAGCAGGTATTGGAGTGCCACTGGTTCTCACAGATATCCATATGTCTAGGCTGGGGTGTGAGGGAGGGAAATGGTGCCCACCAGCTCCTTTGTTCTTGAAGAACTCTCCCAATATCCCAGCTCCTCTAGTACATGCTCTAATTATAAAAACTTGCAAAAATTGGTCCCTGATTTTTTAAACCAAGTGTTATGGGGATTCATCTTCCCCATGCAAGTTCCTCATGCCTGGGGTACCTGGGACAGGGGTTTCTTTTATTCCCCTCTTTGCACTGCACTGTCCCTGCCTATTGGGGGCAGTCCCATGGATTCCTTTAGTTTTCATCCATGTCTCTGCCTTTCCTACCACCTTCGAGGTGGCTTCTTCTCTACTTTTAACTGCAGAGAGTCTGTTCTGCCAATCTTTGGATCCTTTTCTGGGTTATTTACACTGATGTAAGTATTATCTAGTTGTATCCCTAGGACAGGGTGAGGTTAGGATTCTCCTACTTTGCCATCTTTCCTGGAAGTCCTTTCTCTTCTTTTTAAAATGCTTTCTTGTTTTAATAGGTGAAGGGATATAGAACATAAATGTTCATATGTCACATATTTGAAGTCTGCAGAATACTTCCCTCTTTTGTGGACCATTTTAAGGGAGTTTGAAATTAAAGTAGTCATCCACTGACAAAGCTTATTTAGTTCTGTGTCCAACTTATTTTCCATTCTGGGTGTATATACACATTTGGATAAATAATTTTTCCTTTGAAACACCACTCAATGTCCCTCCACCCACAGTAATTCCAATATTGAAAGCGAATTTAAATATCTTGTTTAGGAGCCAGCCCTGGGTACTGCACATGCTTGCACAAGGCAAGAGAAATATGGAGGGTTGAGCTTCCACCACACTGTCATCCTCAGCCGCAGCCTCAGCCTCTGCCCCAGCTACCCTGGCCTGCCTGGGGCAGCTGGACAAAGGGCAGATTAGAAAAGTGGTGGAAGCTCTGTTGGCACACTCCAGGTCCAGGAAGAACGCAAATGGATTGCTTTTGAATGAGAATGAAAATCTCTTTTTAATGGTAGTATTATGGAAGATTTCAAGTAAAGAACTGAGGGTCAGACTGCCCTTGCTTCATGGTATTCGATCAGATTTAACAGATACTTGTTTACTTCCTCAGGATGAACCCAATTTAACTCCTGAAAAGACAGAACGGTTTTACAAGAAGCTTTTGAACAAGCATGGAATTAAAACTGTTTCTTAGATTATCCCCCTCCGAACTCTAAAAAAGGCATATAAAGCTTATGAAGCCAAGCTGTGCCTCTTGGGCAGTTTTGACTTCTTCCTTACTGATGCGAGAATCAGGTGGCTCTTACCGTCACACCTCGGGAGACATTTCTACCACGGAAAGAACATGCTGGTACCTGTGAACCTTCTGGCCAAGAATGTATCCAGGGAGATTAATGAATGCATAGGTAGCACTGTCTTAAACATCTCTAAAAGTGGTTCTTGCAATACTATCCACGCTGGCCACATTGGAATGGAGGTTGAACACATCATTGATAACATCATCTCTGTGACAAAGAGGCTTTCACAAAAGTTGCCAGAGAAGTGGGAGAGCATGAAACTCTTTTATGTGAAGACGGAGACGTAGGCCTCCTTGCCCGTCTTTTCCTCACTTGTCAGCTGTCAGGATGAAGCCAAGGGAATATGCACTCCTAGTCAGAAGAAAAAGGAAGCAAGCAAACAACAACAACAACAACAAAAAGAGTGTCATGAAGGGATCCCTGGGTGGCGCAGCGGTTTGGCGCCTGCCTTTGGCCCAGGGCGCGATCCTGGAGACCCGGGATCGGATCCCACGTCGGGCTCCCGGTGCATGGAGCCTGCTTCTCCCTCTGCCTGTGTCTCTGCCTCTCTCTCTCTCTCTCTCTCTCTGTGACTATCATGAATAAATAAAAAAAAAAAATAGTGTCATGAAAAACAAAAAGAGAACAAAACAAAAGGCATATGAAACAGGCTAGAAAGGCTGCATCGGCCCGGAAGGAAGGGGACACAGACCCCAAAACTAGTGATGCTGCTGTGAAGGACCCTGCCCCTCCCCCCCCCCCCCCCCCCAGAAGGAGAAGATGCAGGCTCCTGAGAAGAGGCTGGTAGAGGAAAAACCCAGCATAAGGTGTAAGACGAGTCCAAAGACGAGATCCTGCTCCTCATACCAATAAGGACTCCAGCAAAAGAAAGCATAGAGATGCAAAACCATGTCGCAGGAAAGAAGTCTCAGAAAAAGAGGCCTGGTCCCAACACAACCAGTGAAAAGAAGAGAAAGGGGGGAATCCCTGGGGGGGCTCAGCGGTTTAGAGCCTGCCTTTGGCCCAGGGCGCGATCCTGGGGACCCGGGATCGAGTCCCGCATCGGGCTCCCAGCATGGGGCCTGCTTCTCCCTCCTCCTGTGTCTCTGCCTCTCTCTCTCTCTATGTCTGTCATAAATAAATAAATAAATCTTAAAAAAAAAAAAAAAAAAAAAGAAGAAGAAGAAGAGAAAGGCCTTTCCGGTTTCGAGACCCCGAAGGCTGCAGAGCCCAAAACTCCAGTTACCCAGAGAAGAAGCCAAGAATCAAAGAAGAGGCAGAGAAAGAAAGAAACTCTTCACTGGGGAAAAAAGACCCAAGACAGACAACCAAAGAGCCAGGGGCCAGGTTTTTTCCTACTGCTAATAAATCTGCGAAAAAAGCTCCCCATACTCCCAAGCAGTGGCCCCAAAAGTGCAAAGTACCCCAGTCAGCCTGAAAATCAAGAGACCCAAGCAGAAGGAAACATCCGCACTCTCCGAAGAGCTTTTTGAAAATGCCATCGCCCCAGCCCCCACCCCGCCACGCAGCCTTCTCCGGGAGTGAGGCCCAGACTTCAGTATTTGTTAAAACCTCCGCAGATAATTCTGATGTATGTTCGTGAGCTAGAGAACCAGTAGTTTCGAAGTAAATCCATTTTTTTTTAAGTTGCCTTCTGTGTATTGGCCAATATGACAGGGAGAATACAAATCCAAACCACAGTGAGATCCCACCTCACACAGTGAGAATGGGGAGAATTAACAAGGCAGGAAACCACAAATGTTGGAGAGGATGCGGAGAAAAGGGAACCCTCTTGCACTGTTGGTGGGAATGTGAACTGGTGCAGCCACTCTGGGAAACTGTGTGGAGGTTCCTCAAAGAGTTAAAAATAGACCTGCCCTACGACCCAGCAATTGCACTGCTGGGGATTTACCCCAAAGATACAGATGCAGTAAAAAACCAAGACACCTGCACCCCCATGTTTCTAGCAGCAATGTCCACAATAGCCAAACTGTGGAAGGAGCCTCGTTGTCCATCGAAAGATGAATGGATAAAGAAGATGTGGTCTATGTATACAATGGAATATTCCTCAGCCATTAGAAGCGACAAATACCCACCATTTGCCTAAACGTGGATGGAACTGGAGGGTATTATGCTGAGTGAAGTAAGTCAATCGGAGAAGGACAAACATCTATGGTTTCACTCATACGGGGACTATAAGAAATAGTGAAAGGGATTATACGGGAAAGGAGGGAAAATGAGTGGGAAAAATTAGAGAGGGTGACAAAACATGAGAGACTCCTAACTCTGGAAAATGAACAATGGGGTCGTGGAAGGGAAGATGGGTGGGGGAATGGGGTAACTGGGTGGGGCACTGAGGAGGGCACTTGATAGGATGAGCACTGGGTGTTATACTGTATGTTGGCAAATCAAACTTCAATTAAAAATATATATATTAAAAAAAAGAATCCAGTAACCATTGTGCCTTATAAAATATAAAGATTATTTCCTCCAAATTAAGCATTAACTAAAGTATATAATGTAGAAAAATTTCTCGTTTTCTTTGATTTTTTAAATTTCTTTTTTCCAAAACTTTATTGGGCATAATTGATATACAAAAACTGCACATATTTATTTAATTTATACAATTTGAGGAATTTGGACTTTGTTACTTTTTAAAAAATGAACATAATTGTACATAAAATCATAAAATTACTACAAGTTGTTCGGTGTATTATGTTAATTCTAAGTATTAGTTCACACTTCACTCATTATTTGGTAATGATATTCTGTTTGGCTTTATACTGTTTATAGATTTCAGGGAGGTACTTTTTCCTGTTCATTTAGATCAGATTTGGGGGAAAAAAAATTTCTGAGTAAATAAAAGATTTTCCACTATAACTTTTATTATTGAATAATGTTTCAAATCTCAATAATCTGTTAAGCAAAGCTATGATTAAAAGAAAGGCAATTTTCTCATGTTATCATTGTATATCTATGAAACTGAGAAATATAGGTATTAGAATTATGGAACTCTATTAAAATTAATGAACACGTGACAAATATACAACAATAAGAGCTTTCCTATGGAAATGTCCTTGGTAAGTTAGAGGTTAGAGTGAGAAAAATGTACTTATAAGGGAAATTTGGGACGCCTGGGTGGCTTAGTGGTTGAGTGTCTGCCTTCAGCCCAGGGTGATCCTGGAGACCTGGAATCGAGTCCCACATCAGGCTCCCTGCATGGAGCTTGCTTCTCTCTCTGCCTGTGTCTCTGACTCCCTCTGTGTCTCTCATGAATAAATAAATAAAATCTTATAAAAAAAATAAGAGGGAAAAAACAACAAATCTAAGAGAAATCTCAACAGAATCTTATTTTTTTTTAATTTTAACAGTAGATCTTCAAATCTAACTGAAGAAAAGCAGCATTATTTTACTGAGAAAAAAATGTTTAATAAATGAAAAGGAATGGCATATTCACAGATGTAAATATTACAATTATAAACCTGTTTGATGTTTCCAAATAAATTTATAGGTACAATTAAATGTTAACCATAACCCCAATAGAGTGTTTTGAAACTGAGAAAAAAGTATAAAATTTTCATTGGAAAATAAACTGCTTAAAATAAGTAAAATATTTTTGAAAAGGAATGATAACAAGATAGACTTTGTCTTATATTAACACGTATGACACTGTAATAGAATAGAAGAGAGCACCTTTGGAAAAAATATGGACACATCAGGAAAACATTGGATATTCTATAAACAAATTCTTCTATATATGAAAAGCTTTTATAGTAAAAGTAATATAAAAACCAGTAAGGAAGGTGAAGATTATTTATTTTTCTTTTTTCCAGTTTTATTGAGATATAATTGACATATATCACTGTATGCAAAGTTTAAGGTGTACAGCATAATATTTTGACTTTTATATATTATGATATAATTACCACTGTAAATTTATTTAAAATCCATCTTTTCATATAGATACTTAAAAAGGAGAAAAGTGTTTTTATTCTTGTGATAAGAACTCTTAGAATATACTATTCTATTAATAACTTTCAAATACATCATATAGCAGTATTAACTATATTTAACATGTCATATTTAACATTACATCTTCATTATTTATTTATTTTATAACTGGAAGTTTGTACCTAGCAATGTATCTTTTTTAAAGAAATGTTGGAATGCATGAAAAAGTAAAGGGTAAAAGAAGAATCATTGTATAGAGGCAACTATTGTTAACACACTGGATATTTTCTTTAAATATTTTCTTTTACTTTTTCCCCTGACTGGAAATAACTGTTTTTTATATGCCATAGGATATTAATATATGATAAATATTAAAAATTTAGACAAGATAAAAAATAAAAAGGGGAAAATAAAAAGTAGCTTTATAACTAGAGATAATCCTATCATCATTTCTCCCAGATTTTTTGATGCACAGGTATAAATATACATTTTGTTTTATTTTTTAAAAGTTTAATTCCAGTGCAATTAACATACAATGTTATATTAGTTTCAGGTGTACAATATACTGGTTCAACAGTCTACACAGTACTTAGTTCTCATCAAAGAAAGTGTACTCATAATCCTCTTCACTCATTTTACCTATCCCCCACCCACTTCCCAGAAGATAAAGATTATTTAATAAATAATGATGAGATTTCATCCCCACTAGAACATAGTAAGATCCACAAGGCATTTTATTTAGTTTACCAGTTTCAACCAGTGTCTAGAAGATTGTCTTCATAGGAGAGATGGTCATTATGTATCTGCTAAATGAAAACTGGTTTGGAAAAGTTCATTTTGATTCTCACATCACACAATATTCTGAGATTAAATCTAGACAAATTGTATAAACTCTAGGGATGCCCGGGTGGCTCAGAGGTTGAGCATTTGCCTTCTGCTCAGGGCATGATCCCAGAGTCCTGGGATCTCCCCATAAGGAGACTGCTTCTCCTTCTGCCTATATCTGTGCCTCTCTCTCTCTGTGTCTCTCATGAATGGATGAATGAATGAATACAAAAATAAATCTTTTTAAAAAATTGCATAAACTCTAAGAAAATAGAAATGAATCATCAAATCTTTTGATGGAGGAAAATTTCATAAACTTGATAGATATTATCATAAAGGAAGACTATTTTCCTTACCTATAATCAATATTCAAATATTGATTGATTGATTCAAATATAAAATAGGTCTCTGAAGTTTACAAAACTTTATAAACAAAATTAACAAGCCAAAAAAGAATTTAAAAATATTTATAACAAACCTGCAAATTAGTAGACAAGGCATTAAGCATCTATTCTGAAATGGTTAAAGGGCATGAATAGTTCAGAAAAGAGGGAGTAGGAATAGCTAATAAACATAAAATGTTCAAATTCTCAGGTAATGAATGAATGTGAATTAAAACAACAGGAAAACACAGACATGTAAGATTTACCTATTTAATTGTAAATATTTAAAATAGACATGATGTTCAACACTTACAGTAGGATAGTATGATAACATGGTCACACACAGTGTAACAAAACATTTGTGGTCTTTGAGCCAATAATTCCACTTCTAGGAATCTAAACTAATAAAATAATTCAAAACATAGTCGAATATCCATATACAAATAAGTGACTCATTAAATGTTTAAATCAAAATATTAAGCAGAAATAAGTAAATGTCCGATAAGATAGTATGATCTAATCATGTAATTATTATGCAGTTAGTTGAGAGGAGGATTTTTTTAAATCAGAATGTTACCATGTTAAAATGCTAACAAAAAAAATCAAGAAACATATGGAAACAGACAGCAAGTATAGGTGATATAATCATTGCAAAATTATTTTATCTGATGTGTTGACCATATAATGTAAATAGTATTTTCTTCTTTATTTTTCTGAACTTTTTACATGTATTGCTTTTTTGACTAAAACAAACTTCATTCAATATCTAATAAAATATTTTAATTATGTAAAGTTTTTTATATCTAATAAATTATTAATTATGTTATGAGATCAGAACAAGTTTATTTGTATCTATGTAGAATAATGCATAAATCCAGTGGAGTTTTTTAAAAGTAAATGGGATTGTGCTCCTCCCTACAAACTCTCCCAGTGGGTTACCAGCATAGATAAAATAAAACCTAAACGTCCTAACATGCCCTCTGAACAGGAAAGGATCCACCCTGCCAGGCCTCATTTCCTACTAGTCCTCAGTCCCCACCCCTAAGTTTGCTGTTTTTAGACACATCCACTTCTTTCAACTCCCAGAAAGTGCCAGACTCCTTCCTTGGGTGCTCTTCCTTCAGCCTGAAACACTTCTTTTTTCTTCTTTCTTAAATGACTCCTTTTCAAGCTCCAAGTCTAAACTTAAATATCATTCACAAAGGCTTTCTCTGAAACCATCATAAATCAGGTTCTCCCTACCATGCCCGTTTTTAGGATCTATACTTAAGAGATAACCAAATAAGTTGCCAGGGAGTGGGAGGGCATTGAGAAACTTTGGAATCAAATGATGATATTATTATTTCTATAAAATATGTTGAATGGTGAGCTTAAATGCTCCTAGTAATAGGTTGTTTTGATGTTTTGAAGCACAGTGTTTTCTGGGCCATAATTCATGGTAAGTGGAGATGGAATCATGAAGTACTTTGCAGAACTTCATCATGAATCCACCATCAGATGGCATTCCATATAATTCAAAACCACAGGCTCATCCCCTTAAGTCAATGAAGAATTAGTGTAATACCTGAGTAGGCGTGGATATCAGCAGTGTACTGAGGGGCTAAATGTGTCCAACAATAAGAGATATGAATTTTACAATGGTATCTTCCCTGTCTCTTAAAAAAAAGAAAAAGAAAGAAAAGAAAGAAAGAAGGAAGGAAGGAAGGAAGGAAGGAAGGAAGGAGAAAGAAGAAAGAAAGAAAGAAAGAAAGAAAGAAAGAAAGAAAGAAAGAAAGAAAGAAAGAAAGAAAGAAGAAAGAAAGAAAGAAAGAAAGAAGAAAGAAAGAAAGAAAGAAAGAAAGAAAGAAAGAAAGAAAGAAAGAAAGAAGGAAGGAAGGAAGGAAGGAAGGAAGAGAAAGAAAGAAAGAAAGAAAGAAAGAAAGAAAGAAAGAAAGAAAGAAAGAAAGAAAGAAAGAAAGAAAGAAAGAAAGAAAGAAAGAAAGAAAGAAAGAAAGAAAGAAAGAAAGAAAGAAAGAAAGAAAGAAGAAAGAAAATGAAACAAAAGAAACAGTAAGCTAAAGCAGGCCAGCAAGGTCCATCTCAGCTCTTCTCATTTCTTCTCCCACTTCAATTGTCTGTCCAACTTGGGGTGGAAACATCTTCTCAGTGCTAGTCTAAGGGAGATCTCCTCTTTGGGGTCAATTCTGTAAATTCACTTAACATTGATTTTAAAAAATTTTCCCCAGGCAGCCTGGGTGGCTCAGCGGTTTGGCGCCGCCTTCAGGCCTGCACGCGATCCTAGAAACCCAGGATCTAGTCCCACGTTGCGCTCCCAGCATGGAGCCTGCTTCTTGCTCTGCCTCTCTCTGTTTCTCTTTGTCTCTCATGAATAAATAAATAAAATCTTTTAAAAAAATTTCCTGGCTCTAGGAATGCAATGAACACAACAGTATTGTCTCGGTTTTAATTTGCTTGTTTTCTGATTAGAGAATCAGAAAAATAAAAGTAAGCAAATAAAATTACAGAGAAAATGTAAGTAAGTGCTATTGAGGAAATAGAGGGGTCAGCTAGAAAATAATGGGTTAAACTTGCAGGGCCACTTAAGCTTGGGGCACACACGACGGTATGTCACCAATTTATTGCTTCTTAGTTCTGAATGAATTCT
Source organism: Canis lupus baileyi (assembly GCF_048164855.1). NCBI lineage: Eukaryota > Metazoa > Chordata > Mammalia > Carnivora > Canidae > Canis > Canis lupus. Next base: position 9,960,845 of record NC_132846.1, on the reverse strand, counting down.
TCAGTAGATGCTCTGCGCAAAACAAAGAATTCCTTTTAAAGCTGGTCCTTTAGAGTGAGCATGAACTTAAGCTTTCTCAGTGCAGAGTGCTGCAGAGATATACAGAAAGAAGAGGCTTCTAATTTCCGGTGGGAGGGTGGGGCAGATTGGGGGCAGCAGAGAGAGAGTTGATGGTAAGAGTGTGAGTGATGGCAACAGGGTTTGTTCTGGTTAAGGGCCTAGAAAACTGTCTGTCACCTTGCAGCCTTGGCCTGCAGTAACCATTCCTCAGCAGTCTGGACCAGAACCACCACAAGTCTGAGGATCATAATGGTCTCTTCTCCTGTTAATAGTTTTCACACACCAAGAGTGTCACCCATCTAGCAGCCATTCCTTCTGTAAACCTTCTCCCAACCTTTTATCTCTGAAGACCTATATCACTGCCAGCTGCTAAACTCCTATTGTGTGTTTAGCTGCAAATTACTGATCACCTTACCCCCCCCCCTATATTCCAGGGGGTTGCCTTTTGTTCACATAACAAGTCCACACTATCTCTGGGCTAGTTACATCAGCAAATTTCTCTGCTACCTGGTGGCCACACATACTCCAATGATGTCTGAACAACTTACAAGTGTTTGTATTTTTGAGTACTCTTCTTCAGCCTTAGTGTACCATGTAGAGTTTCTTTATAGCTTAAATTATTCTTTTATCACAGTTAAGTTCTTTATATTAAGCTTCCCTTATTTATAAAACTATTATGTGTTGTCTATCACGGCTGGACCCAGACTGAGAAGCAGCTCACCATGCAGAGAATGACAGAGAATGTTTTGGGCAGATACTAACAAGCAGGAAGACTCCTTGGGCAGAGAAGAATCTGGTATGTGGGGAAGAAGAGAGATCAGCATATCTGAAAGATGTTGAATGATTAGGAAATTGAAATAAGTGATGTTGGAGAGAGGATATGCCCCAGAAAGAGGTTTAGGTATAATTGTAAGTGCAATGGAAAATTTAAAAAATGAAGAGATGTGATAAGATTCTAACTGTAATAAGCTCCAGCTGGCTGCTACATGGGGGTGGACTGCAGAGCAGCAGGAGTGAATATGTAGGCTGGATTGCAGGTTATTGTAGTCATCCAGGTAAAAGATGATGGTGAGCCTGGCCACTCATCAGTAGTAGCCTATAAATGGAGAAATATGGAAAGTCAGGATCAATTTTGGAATAGAGTATTATCTAATTGAGTGGATATCATTAGTGAGGGAAAGTAAAAAATCCAGCACTGGAGTTAAGGTACCTAGGTGAATGTATGCATAACACTGCTTCAACTCATAAGCAGTCAAATCTTCATTCCTTTCTTCATTCCTTTCAGAAGCTTATTTTTGAGGTTTAAATGGAATAACTCTATCCAAGATCCTAGTGTTTCCAATCCCAGGAAGAACGAAGATCATATAAGAATTTGGATTAAGTTAAATCTGTGACTCTAAAGACCAGCTCTTGCTCACCTTACATCAGAATCATATATTTTGCTTGTCTAAAACCACTCAATCCAAACCCTGGATTGGTACCTCCTTTTATAGAACTATGTGCATGCTTAGCACTAGCCAAACCATGATTTATAGGCACCGTGAATCTAATTTTTGGGCCATCCTATACCCTCCAAAATTTTCCATCTCTCTCCCATCTGATTCAAAGCACCTACATTCTTTCTATATTCTGTACCCAAACAAAGCCTCTTGTTTAATTCATTCAAACAGATTTTTTTAAGGCTGAATTTTTCATAATCCTCAAAAATGGAATTTCAGGATTTGGTTATCTCTTTTGTGAGAATACTCTGACACTATACTCAACAATCCTCTTCATTATTACCCTACCTCTCAACATACTATTTCCACAGGTTATGAATTATCATAATATATATATATCTCACAGAATATATATATATATATATTCTGTGAGATATTAGAGATTGGACTCAGCTTAAAGATGATGAACTAATCCAAACTTCTTAATACGTAGATAGGAAACTTTAGCCAAAGGCAAAACATTTTTCAAGGTCACATGGCAAGAAAGTGTTGCCCTCACACTAAAACTCTCCTCTCCTAAGAGGGCAGTACAGTCTACCTTCTAGCATGCTGCCTTTTCCTTAATGGCTTATATTAAAGTTCAGGCTATGCCTACTTCTCATGTTTTTAGAGCTTTTGGCATCATGCTGATCTTTGTTAGGCCCCAGTGTTGTTTCTAAAGAGAGGAAAACAGAAAACACCAACTAATGTCAGTCTCTTCTCTACCCTCAAACAAGTTATATGACTGACTACCCATAATGCGAATAAAAAGTGCAAAGAAATGGGACCTGAAAAGTAGAGGGTGGGGATTCATGAAGACTTCTCTGCTCAAAATTCCCTGGGAAGAGCATAGCTCCTTATTCTGCAAAGGAATTTCCTGGTGATGTTGTTAACGTGAAGATTCTAATTCGGTAGACCTAAGATAGAGTCTTGAGATTCTGCACCTAATAAGTTCTCAGATGGTATAGATGATCGGGGTCTGCAGAAGATGTTGAGTAGACCCTAAAAAAAAAAAAAAAAAGGGCGCCTCAGGTTGCCCTCTGCTGGCAGCAGCTGTGCAGGGCCGAATATAGGCAGTTAATACTGCGTGTTGGCAATCTGTGCCAGAAACAAGATTTAAGGATTAGGGTTAAAAAAGGTCTTCTCTCGAGTTCACTTTATGTGTCAACTTGGGTAGGCTATGGTGCTCAATTTTTGGTCAAATACCAATCTAGATGTTGTTGTGAAGGTATTTTTAAGATGTGATTAACATTTAAATCAGTAGACTTTGAATAAAGCAGATTACTCTCTATAATGTTGGTGAGCCTCATCCTATCATTGAGAGCCTTAAAAAAAAAGACTGAAGTACCTTGAAACAAAAGGAATTATGCCTCCAGACTGCCTTCCAACTCAAGACTGCAACATCATTTCGTGCTGGAATGTCAAGCCTGCTGGCCTGCTCTGCAGATTTCACTTTTCAGCCCCCACAACTGCATAAATCAATTCCTTAAAATAAATATCTCTCTCTCTCTCTCTGTATATATATATATATATATATATATATATATATACACACACACACACACACACAGATATACACACACACATATAACCTATATGTATGTGTATATATAGAGAGAGCCTATTAGTTCCTTCTTTGGAGAGCCCTAATATATCCCAACAATTAGAGAATAACAATCTCCCAGTATTATTATTGTTATCTTATCAAGTACTGACAAATATGAAAAGGAAACACAGGAGAAACACTGAAAATATTGATTATTCACTCATTTATCAAATATATTTGAGCATCTATTCTGTGTCAAGCCCTCTTCCAGGCCCTAGGGATGTGGAAGTAAGGAAGACACATTTCCCACCCTCACATGGCATATGTTCTAGTGAGGGAGACAGACTACAAATAACATAAATGTAGGTAGCATTAAACGTCATAAAAAAACATAAAGTAGGAAAAGATGAACGTAGATAGTAAGGAGCTCTCTGAGAATGTAGTAATTGAGCAGAGATCCTCCACACTAATGCCTGTTTACCTAACTATGTCTTTATGTATTCACCATGTCTTACATGATTTTTCAGATGCTAGGGATAAAAAAATAAATAATATCTAACTTTATGAAACTAACTACAGCCGATGAAACTCACATACATCCTCAAAAAAAAAAAAGAGGATATTTTATAAAAATTACACCAAACAGGGTAACTTAAGCTATAAAAATAGCCAGAGGATAAAGACAAGTTGGATTGGATAAATCCTTTAAACCAGATGAGCAGTGACAGAAATATATAGTGTGTGTTGGGAGTCAAACCTTAAAATAAGTTGTTTTTTGAACATACTAAATTACCTAATTTATTTTGCTTTCGGCAGTATTTCTTTGAAGATCTAATTTCAGTTCTCATATAACAAGTGCTATCTAGCTATTGATCCTTCCAACTTTCAAGTCTCAACATTTGTTCTTCTGTTGTTTCTTTATGACTGGTAGCTATTAGGGCTGTCATTACACAGTTCTACTCTGATACCCATATGAAGTGCAGTACATAAAAGAAGGCATTGTTTAAGGGGTTAGAGTTGATGTTGGTTGGCCCAAATTGTAATCTTCTCTACTTACCTCAACCTACTTATTAAGTCTATATAACAAGTTTTACATTTTTTTGTTTTTACTCGTAAGACTGGAATTTACTTTTTACATTAGATAAATACAAAGTCAAGAGTAAAAAGCTAATAATATAGCTATTCAGAAAAAAATATAGCTATTCAGAACAATATAATAAACATATAAATCTTAAATAGAAGGTGCAGGTGGGTTTTAAAATTCGAAAGTGAATGTGATTTGTGCATAACACATAGTTATTTGACAAATGTTTAATGAGAACCTGGTTTTGGAGAGATGGAAGAGAACCAATGTTTGTCAAGCTTTATATAAGTTCTTTCATTTTATCCTAACAGTATCATAAAAATGCCAGAATCTGGATCTATCTCAAGCCTGCTCAGCTAAAATCCCTTGTTCTTTTTTCTATACGTTACTGATTTCCCTTATTTGTGCAAGAAACATGATCCTTCTCCTGTATCCTCTCTAGTTCCCTTCCAATCAAGATAGAATTACCTTTATAAAATGCATCACATGACCTCCTATACTAGGAGTTAAAACTTTCCTCTGTCTTTCCATAGCCCCAAGGAAAAATCCCATCATATGATTCAGAAGGCCTTGCGTGCTCTGGCCCAAATTACTCTCCAGCATCATTTTATACCCACCTATACCTTTCTGTATTAGCAGTACACTGGTCATTTTTTATAATCCCTTGCACATGAACTTTGCACATGCCAGGCTGTTTGCCTGAATTTTTTTTTCAAAATTTTATATAAATTCTAGTTAACATATAGTATAACATTGGTTTCAGGAGTAGAATTTAGTGGTTTATCATTTACCTGTAACACCCAGTGCCGAACACAACAAGTGTCCTCTATCAACCCTCAGTTTGTTCTCTATAGTTGAGTCTCTTATGGTTTACTTTTCTTTTTTTCTTTCTTTCTTTCTTCTTTCTTTCTTTCTTTCTTTCTTTCTTTTTCTTTCTTTCTTTCTTCTTTCTTTCTTTCTTTCTTTCTTCTTTCTTTCTTTCTTTCTTTCTCTTTCTTTCTTTTTTTTTCTTTCTCTTTCTTTCTTTTCTTTCTTTCTTTCTTTCTTCTTTCTTTCTTTCTTTTTACCTTTCCCTATGTTCATCTGTTTTGTTTCTTAAACTCATGTGTCTTTCTCTGACTGACTTATTTTACTTAGCATAATACACTCTGGCTCTATCCACATCATTGCAAATGGCACGATTTCATTCTTTTTATGGATGAATAATATTTCAGTGTGTGTGTGTGTGTGTGTGTGTGTGTGACTTTGCTCTGAATCTAATTAACATTCTTCAGACCAGCGTGATTATGGGAATATGGTTGAAGGAACATGACCTTTAATGTCAACACTATACAATCGAGATTATAGATCTCTAATTTCAATTTCTCATTCTCCTTTGCAGGCACATCTTCCTCTGTACACCCCTTAAATATTGGTGTTTCCTCATGTGCTATTCATGAGCAATCACATCTTTCAACAATGTTTTGTCATTTTTCCACTGACACATCCCATTTACTGTTTTTTCAATACATAGTTAACAAAATCCTCCCAGGTTCCAGGTACTATATTTGGTCCTAGAAATAGGAAAATTATTTTTTAAAAAGACACTCTCAAGTGTGGGAAGGAGATAAAATAATAAAACTTACGGTACATGTGGTAAGCACAAAGATGGAGATATGCCTAGGTTATTGTGGGGCATCTAATTCTGCTTAGAGAGATAAAGTATCTCCTTTCCTAGATCCTGAGTCTTAATGGGGCATCTAACCTTGCTTAAAGAGATAAAGTGTCTCCTTTTTTTAGATGCTGGGTACTAAATGGAGATGTTTTCTGTGTGTATGAAGGAAAGTTTTCAGGGAAAGGGAGCACGAGAAAAGATTTTTCTTTAGGAGATCAATGTGGAAAAGTAGCGATTAGAGCATAGACAGCCTTGAATCCCATGTAAATAACATTGGGCATCATTCCCCAGGTGATGGGGAGTAACTGAAAGATTGAAGTGGAACAATTCCATCATCAAATTGCATTGTAAATGTAAGACTCATAGTGTTGAGAATAATGAATAAAAATGGTTAGACATAAGACAAGAAGACTCTTGAATTGTAGGAGTAGTAGTGAAGTTGGAGATATTGAGATAGATTTATTAAGTACTATATTTAATCTAATGCAAGGCACCATGGGCTGAACCATAGTTCTCTTTGTACCACTAAGAGGGAATAAAATCTCTGCTAATCAAACTAAAACAGTGCATGAACTGTTGCTTGTTGAGATGTATCCTGATTTCAGAGATGTTAAAATGTGAAATCTACATCTATAATTGCTGAAATACAATACTTTGAGGTTTCAAATGTGGAGAGAAAGAGAGAATGAAAGAAGTCAAGAAGTAGGCTTCTAGCTTAAGTGATGGAATAGAAATTGATCCAGGCAAATTAGGCAGAAAATATAGGATACATTATAAATATAATATAGTTATAATATAGTTCATTTAGGGTTAAAAAAAAAAGGTAAGTTCCATTTCAGCCTTGTTGAGTTTGATGTTCTTGTAGTTTATTTGCAACTGAGAATATATAGGCTAAATAAAGTGAAAATGAAAATCTAGGCTGGAGATAGACACTTGGAAATCATCCACACATAGGTTGGGTATGCCTGAAATCATGATCATGGATGAATTCTCACAGGAAGTGATGTAATGCTTAATAGCAGTTATATAAAGGCCAAACTAAATGAGAGAGAAAGTAAAAGAAGAACCAAGTGAGTGTAGTGTTATGGAAAATTAGGGAATAGAAAATGATCATTAATATTCACTGAAAAAGAACTGTTTGATAAGATTAACATTGAACTGTACATTGGGTTTAATCCCTAGTGACCTTAGCACAAAAGTCTCTCAGACTGATAGGGACCAAAGTTAGGTTGCAAGCCATTGGAGGATGAATGTACGATGAGGTAATAGGTATCTTTTTTTTAAGATTTTATTTATTTATTCATGAGAGACACACAGAGAGAAAGAGTCAGAGACACAGGCAGAGGGGGAAGCAGGCTCCGTGCAGGGAGCCTGATGTGGGACTCAATCCTGGGACTCCAGGATCACGCCCTGGGCCGAAGGCAGGTGCTAAACCACTGAGCCACCCGGGCTGCCCCAAAGTAATAGATATCTGAGATGAAATCAATTATTCAGTAAGTGTGGATGGGAGGAAAAGAGAAAATAGAGAATGCCAAGAGATATACGAAAGAAAATAGTTTTAGTGTAAGAAATGGAAAAGTTTTTAGTCTGAGAAAAGGAACTATTATAAAAAAAAAAGAGGCTAAGAGAGTAGGAGAAAGGAAGCAGATGTTCAGACAATGAATGGATAGTTGAGAGAAATCTTTCCCAAAAGATTTAATTTCTTCCTTAAAATATGAGCAAAGTCTCTTGCTGCCTGATATTGGTGATGGGAAAGGTTTCTGATTATCACAAATTAATAGCATTTTTAACTTAATGAACAATCTTTCCTGTGTTTATATCTAGGTTAAAATTAGCCAAGTTCCAAGTAGCAAAGACATAGAAAGACAGATGATGATAGAGATGTCTCAGGAGGATGTGCTTTACTGCTAAGACTGATTTGTATTATGTTTACACCATGCATAAACTATGTACTGCCAAGCCACAACCTAGAACTATAGCCAGAGTTACATCTGAAATGGTAGTAAAGCAAAATGACAGGATGCTGAAGAAAGCATTGAAAATGACTCCTAACTTTTTAACCTTTTCCTGCCACCCTTTACTACACAGGGTTTCATATAGGTAATGCAATGAATATAGTTATTTTACCTTCAACTGTCTACTAGAGCAAAAATGGAGACTTGAAAAATTATAAAGAGGTATCTTGATCTTCTGACTTACTATTATGACATATGAGTAATCAGTTATCCACAAATTCCAAAAATGAAGTGATAAAACGAATTTTGTAAATATAGTTTAAAATATTCTAAGATTTACATACCTTATCACCCATGAAAATTTTGCTGGAAATGGATCCTCTTGAATTATCGAAGATAACAACCACTCTGATATCCTCTACTCTGTTGAAAAGTAAATTCCTGTTTTATACCTATGGTAGGTAGTAGTTTAAGTTATCAAAAGTAGCAAAAACATTTATTTGTTTTAAATAAATTCCCACTGAATATCAATGAACACATTAAAAAGGATGGTTTTGGGGGGAGCCTAGATAGCTCAGTTGGTTAAGCATCCAACTCTTGTGAGGTCAAGTCCTGAGTTCAGCTCTGTGCTCAACATGGAGTCCACTTGTCCTTCTCTCTCAACTTCTCCCCCTGCTCTCTTTCTTTCTCATAAATTTATTTTTTTAATCTTTAAAAAATAATAGAAAAATGAAAGTGATGGTTTCTCTATGTCTCTCAATTTTCTGATCAATTTAATTATTAAATATTTATATGCAATAAAATAACACTTCACAATAGCATTCAAGATCAAGAATTTTTTGTAAACAACAGTCAAATATTAATTGTAATAATATCTGCATAAGAATGATATTTTTTTGCTCAGTCTAAAAACTTTTTTCTATATATATATATTCAAGATAAAGTTTGAAAGTTATCTATGTAAGCTGTTATAGATATTGGCCATGGTTGAAGAGTTACATTATTTAATCTACTGAAGGTGACAGCTGTATATTACATGAATGTGTAGTTATGGACTTTTGAACATTTATTACCTGCTTACTATTCTATAATGGCTTTGAATAGTCTGCTATGTAAGTATATATTTAGTCATTTCAAAAAATGCATATTATTATTTGGCAGACTTTGTACCAAAGCATGATAAAAGAGGTGTTGTTTTCTCAGTACTATTCTTGGGCCATGCCAGGTATTCACAAGTGAGTTTCAAACATATTATTTACTAGTATGAGGCTTGAAAATGTGTGTGTTTACAAAATATGTGTTGCTGCCCCAACATAAATTCTATAGATGTTTTTCAGATATATTTATCTAGGAAATTTAAAAAATCTGATTCTTATTTTGTTCAACCCTACCTTTACCTTTGACCTTGCCCTAGACTGTCTTGAAAAAAATCTAATCTTGACAGTAGTCGATTACTTAGTTGCCACTTCATTTCCTGCCTCCCATTTAACTCTGATCTCAAAGAGATGTCTACACCTGTACCACTGGCATCCTATTTCCTAGTTCACAGTTTCCATCTCCTAAAGTCCAGCCTTTCAATATCTCATGGCATTGAACTAATTATTTATAGAGAGCCTGCCACCATATATTGTTTCAGTTTCTGAGTTTATTTTGTAAGACTAAATATGCCTTCCTCACAACTTACCCTTCTCCCTGTTTCACTTATTCTACCATTGTTTGTAATAGATACTGGATTCTCTAGTTCATACTGTAGTAATTATTCAAACTTTTATTAACTAATTTTCACTAGCAACTTGAATTTGTTGCATAAATGACAAAAAATAATTGCAGCAATTTCTAAGTGCAGCTAACATCATAGACTTTAGAGTTATACATAACCTTATAGGTTACCTAATAAGATCCTCTCATTTTGTAGATGTAGAAAGCCATGGCAAGTAAAGTCAAATGACCTTGATTCTACTGTTGGTGAATGGCAATACCAGGACTAAGATCCAGCTCATCTTAATAATTCATTGTTGTATCTACTATAGTTATTTACCATGAAACTTTAGATATTCATCATTTGCATATACTGTATTTTATATGACCTAAGATAAATTTGATTGCTAATGACACTTCCACAATGCTTTCTTGGGTCTGGAATCCCTCCTCCCTTAAATTGTCTTTGTCTCTAAAAGCATAGGGAAGAGAAAATAAGATCAAAGGTGCAATGAAGAGGAAATGCATAAAATATATTTGCAGAATATTAGAAACTTCAAAACAGTAAAAATCAAGTAGAAGATTTGAAAAAAATGTAGGGGAACTTAATTAAGTTCTTGTTAAGTCTAAAATGACTTTTTGTTCTCTGGGCCTCATATTCTTCTGTCAATGGCTCTTTGGGATTTCTCTTGCACATTTCCCAGTGTTTGTTCATTAGTATTACAAATCTGATATCTGTGAGCTGTTTATGTTTGAATATATTAGATTGGCTTTTCTTTTTTTATGTTCTGTAGTCCATTCTCTACCTTGAACCACAAAAATCTTTTTATTTGTGTGTTCTGGAAATGAATTTCTTTTTCCAGGAGTTAAACCAACATTGAAGAGATTGTAAGCTAGAGAATATATATATATATATATATATATATATATATATATATATTCTCCATATGTATGGCTATAACAGTACAAATTTAATGTAAAATCTCTAATAATTAAAGTAAATTGCATTGACATTAGCTGTGCCACTAAATTACCTTTCACTAACCTTTCTATTAATTTTAATATTTAACCATACATAACTAAGTTAGAATCAACTTTCACACTCACATCTTGACAAATCAATATTGTTAAGCAAAAAATATAAACACAGTAATTCAAATTTGTGTTGCTTCCTCACACAAAACTATAAAACGTAGCATTTTCTAAAGACAGTGGAAACTCATGATTGCTGTGCTCAAGTAAAAGTTTTGGAATTTAAGAAGCACTTAGTTGCTGCATTAGGCCATTTAGGATGTTTCACCGTCTCAATTGACTGTAATTCCAATCTGCTCAAGTGCCCTGTTAATGACCTTCCATCTCCAAGTAAGCAGAGGAATTCAATGTTTATACTTAAAAAAAAAAATCTCTACCACAAACAGATTGAAGGACAGGTTCTATCTTTACTATGGCAGGAGAGAGTAAATTGTTACCACTACATCAATTGAGAGAGACTAACTTTCAGTGGCTCTTAATGAAAGCCCTCGTTGACAAAACAAAATCAACAGATCCAGGTAAAGAAAGCCACTTAAGTGTTTTCCATTTCTTATTGTCTAACACTGAGTAATTATATTCTTAAAGTCTAAACAAGCAGTGAAATTTACCCACACTTACACCTTAACTTTGGTGACATATAGTAAACAAATAGGTCTCTAGGCTTCCTGTAGAAGTGTCACTCCAATATATAAATATATTCACATTTTTATGCAGAGTGAAAAAGTCTTAACATCTGGAGATGCTGTTACAAAAAGTTCCATGTTCAATCCCCATGCCCAAAATAATCTAGAAACCCAAATTATGCTGATATTTGTTTGAATCAGGACCAAACAAAGTAAGCAGCAAAACTTGCTTCACCTTTTCTTAAAATAGAGAAAGGAGGCTATGACTGTTGAAGTTTTGTGCAAAAAAACCGTTGTGTCTCAATGAGTTGAGGTGTTGCATTTAATGTATAAACTTTTAATGTCAAGTTCTAGCATCGGATGTCATCTTTCTTTAAGCATAAAAAAGGCATTCTGTATCTCCTAATATACTTGTTCTCAGATTATTTATTTCCAGCAGCGTACAATACACTTCTTCTAACCTATAGGAAAATAGTCCATTTTATTTTTGTACAACATGATTTTGTGTTCAATGAGCCAACAGCTTTGAGGCAAAATATCAGTAATAATGATGTAAAGTTTTACACAGTTTCAATAAAATGTCAAAAATATGTGAAATTCTTTATTTTTTGTTACAATATTTGTTCATGGATTTAAACAATGATATAGTGCAATTTCTTTATAGTATAAAGAAATATTCCTTTGAGTGTAACTCAGATTTGTCATGTTAGCAGCCATTCTCCCCACACATTTCCACATAATTAATAAATTAATTAGGATTACTAGGTGGAAAAGTAGTTGAGAGTAATAAATGATCTGAACCCTGCAGGTCAGAAGAGGCTCACTAACTCAGGCTTTTCACTGCCTGAACAGTGTGTTTTTCTCTACACCACACATAAAAGTAAATTTTTGAGAATTCAAGACAATGAAAAAAAATTGTCACCAGAGAGCTTTACAACAAATGAACGCCACCCGTCAGAGCACAATTAAGTTTGTTAGGGTACCAGGTGTAAAACGCTACCAGATTTACACCTGATTAGGAGAAGAGGCTGAGTGCCTACTTCAGCAGTGCATATACTAAAATAGGAGAAGAGGCTGAATAGTGAGTGGCTGAGGTGGAAGCCAGTAGAGTATTGGAGGATGGAGAGGGGAGGACAGGCTAAGAAGGAGAAAAGGAGCAAGTAGCATAGATGTAACTAGGGAGGTAGATTTGGACCAGACTAAAAATGCTTCCCATGTGAAGTTCTGAGGTTAGATTTTGTATTATAAGTCACAGAGGACCAATGGTGGTTTTTCAAGCTGAAGAGTTATTCTTGGGTTTGATCCTTCTGTTTCAAATTCTACCAGTAAATAATAATTGTCATGAAGAGAGTGTCTCTATGGTTTAAAGAATTTAATAAATATATTAGAGGAAGTGGGTATTATAGATGGTCAATGGAAGGGTTTCAATAGAATTGGGAGGAAAAGGAAAGCAAGGAAAGCATATCTTAGTAGGAAAAGTGGCTTCTGTAAAATTGGATAGAAGTGAACAAGTATGCACTCAAGCAGTAATACCCAGAGATGCGCTTGAGCATTGCAGTCACAGTGTAAAACAATGGTTAAGAAAACAAATTTTGGAGTCATCTAGACTTTCAGATTTCAGGACTTAACACATGTTCTAGCAGAATAATCTTGAGCAAGTGTCACCTTCAATTCCTTGGAGTTGCAGGCAACAGAAACATACTTTGGTTGTTTTATGTAAAAGAAAGAGAGAAGGTGGGGAGGAAAGTGGAGAGGAAAGAGAAGAGAATGGAAGGAAGGAATTTATCCCTGGATGTGGGTAACTAAGGGTTTGAGATGGAATGTTGCTCCAGTGGCAAGAACCTGGGATCTCTGGCGGGTTTGTAGCAGAAACTAATAAGCATTCTCTTCATGCTGCCATAGTCAGCCCATTCATTATTAATCTAGAAATTTGTATCCAGGAAAAGTATCTGAGAAATCTTGCTCCATTCATTGGCTGAAGAGAGCAAATCACCTGGTGACAGATCTAGGGGAGCTATCACCAGAAATAATGAAATGAGTACTGAGTGACAAAACTAGTAAATTTCCACAGCTACAAGTACTTCTCCTTACTCAGTCTCTGTATCTTCATCAGTTTAATGACAATAATACTGGTATATACTCGAGGGTTCGGATAATCAGATGAAATAAGTGATTTAAAAGGGCTTAAGAATTTCTTGCAGGAACTGCACAGCCAGTGCTATTAGCAGGTTTTATTATAAGGAGTATTGGAGATGATCCTGGTTAAGGAGGATAGATATTAGATTATAGAAGGATTCAATATTAAGTTAAGGATTTTGAACTTTACTTTGTAGGTAAGGTGCAGATTTTTGTTTTGATTTGTGTGTTTCTTTTTTGTCAAAGTATAACATACATCCAATATGTACAAATCATAGGTATTTACAAGTGGATAAATTCTCACAAACTCAGCATGCCTCTACTGTCTTAACAGCATGCAAATCAGAACCCCAAAACTTCTCCCTTCTGCACGGAACACATTTTAAGCATAGAAACTGATTTGCAAAAATGTTTAATCATCATAAATTTCTCAGTGGGGTACAGAATAGAAACAAATTGGTAAAACTTGATATTTGGATAAAAACATACACATGTCAGATACAGGAATATAGAATGGTTTTGAGTATGGATAACCAAGAATGAGGATGCCACTGACATTACTAGAAATCCAGAAAAAGCTGATTTTTTGGAAGGGAAATGAATTTGGTTTTTTTTTTTTCAGTATTATTTTCTTACTATAAAAGCAAACAATACTCATTATGGAAATAAATGGAAAATACGATAAAGAGAAACTAGGAAAATTACCAAAAATCACACTTTATTTTATATATTCTCCCAAATCTATTTTTTTCTCTCTCTCTATATATATAGACTTATATATGTAAACTTACAGATAAACATATGTTTTTACAAATACGGTGTTACATTCTATGCACTGTACCATTGTCTACATTTTCCATCTAGTATAAACTTAACATTTACTTACCATGACCATTAGTGTATCAAGGACATCTTTTCACATCACATTTCTTCTGTAACTGCATTTATTTGGCTGTATAATATTTTATTGTGTGGATATACCATTATTCTTAAGTAATCCCCTTCTGTTGAATAATTACATTATTTCTGATTTTCATGTATATAAACAATGTTGTGAGATACATACATATATAATATCAGTCACACATTTTTAACCTAAAATATATGCTGAGAAAGGAAATTACTGGGTTATAATTCTATCATTTTAAGGCTTTGTTACATATTGCCAAATGTCATTTCAGAAAAGTTTTGTCAAGTTACTTTTCTGTCAACAGAATGTAAAAGTGACCATTTCCTTACACTCTTGCCAATACTCTGTATTATAATTTTTAAATAGTATTTGACAACTTGATAGGTGTAAATGGTATGCCTTTTTTGTTTTGATTTGCATTTCTTTGATAACTAGTGATTTTGAACATTTTATGCTTGTTAGTCATTTTTCTTTTTTCATTTTGTGCATTTCTGTTGGTGTCTTGGCATTTTTTTATTGGAGTATGTATTAATTTTGGTTTTAGACATGTAGACTTGGAAGTAAAAGCAGGATAGTGGAGAGGAAGTAGACTTGCAGGAGGGGTCAGTAAAGGAAATGTGAATTTAGTTTTAGCACAGGGCAGGAATAAGAGCCATAAGAGTGAATATTTTATTAAGCGTGTACAAAAGAGAAAGAGCAAAGGGCCAATGACATATTCTTGGAAAACATCCACAGCCTTAATTACAAAATGAAGCAGAAGGATTCAAAGGGATAGACAGGGAATGAGGACAGTACTGTATGTGGAAACAAGGGGAAGCACTTTTCAAGGGAAAATATCAAATGTAATGACAGAAAGAATGAGAAACATGGA
The DNA here is from genome assembly GCF_048164855.1 of Canis lupus baileyi. Classification (NCBI taxonomy): domain Eukaryota; kingdom Metazoa; phylum Chordata; class Mammalia; order Carnivora; family Canidae; genus Canis; species Canis lupus. Next base: position 9,945,798 of record NC_132846.1, on the reverse strand, counting down.
AGTCTCTTGATTCAATAGTGAGAGGATCATAGGTGACCTCTTAGAGTGAGGTAGCCAACAGGTGAACCTGCTATTGAATATTTCCCTATATCAGAGTTTCTTCCTCTCTTCACTGGCTTTGGCATTGTCCTCCGTGGCCCTATGTAGTTGTCACATCTGGGTGATGATAAGTTGGACAAAAATATGCCAGCAGACACCTGCAGAGTAAGAGACAGTCTCACTCACAGCCAGGGAAAAGATTTCCTGATATTCGCAGACCCTTCCCATAAGTACCACATTAGACCTTAAAGAAGCTTTCGTTGGACCATATAAATAAATAATAGTGAAAGGGAATATAAGGGAAGGGGGAAGAAATGTGTGGGAAATATCAGAAAGGGAGACAGAACGTAAAGACTGCTAACTCTGGGAAACGAACTAGGGGTGGTAGAAGGGGAGGAGGGTGGGGGGTGGGAGTGAATGGGTGACGGGCACTGGGTGTTATTCTGTATGTTAGTAAATTGAACACCAATAAAAAATAAATTAAAAAAAAAAAGACCTTAAAGAAGCTCCCTTTGCCTTTCTCATGGAGGTTTGCTACCTTCTTGATTCTCCCAACTGACTAGCTACGTCCTCTGCCTACCCTTCAGGTGTAGGAAACTAGTAACAATCACTGCTTTTCCCTAATTATTTAGTGCAACACTAGGAAAGTTCAATTTCTATAGGAATAGGGCAAGAACCTGCAGGTCCTCAGGTTTTTTATCTTCCATTTCACCATAATCCTTGATATTTATTAAATCATCTTAAAATGCAATAGTGATATTCTCCTGTATATGTCATTTCTGTATTTCTACTTTATCTTCTCGTTTCCTCCCTCTCTCTTTTAGTGCCTATACTAAATGAGTTACCAGGTAGCTCCTATAGACACTGTACAAAAACTCCAGGAATTTTTCTGAAGAACCCCAGAAAAGCTTAAGAAATTTTGGATATAGCAGTGGTAATTACTTGTAATTTATTCAGTATTTCCTCATTCTGTTCCATTTGTGAAATTCTGAATTTGCATTATATAGCAGAAAAAGCATATGGTCAATCTCCATTCAAATCCAGCCTTGCTGCTTAGTAGCTCTGGAGAAGTTACCTGAACTATTGGCCTCAGTTTCTTTATCTATAGAATGGATATTTTAAAAAATTATCTCACAGAGTTATTAGAAAGAAATATGTAAATTGCTTAATGCAAGGATTATACTCTCTGACCATCAGTTTCCTGTGTTGTGTGAATCTAGCTGAAAATTCAAATAGCAGAGGCTTGGATATTGAATTATGTCAAAGTGATATCCTAAGGTATAAACAATTTTTAAACAATCCAATTGCTTATCTCTTAATTTATAATATATATTCCTATTGAATTCTTAATAGTTTTAAAATAATTTTCAGTGTTTTTCATTATTATACTCTTTAATATTTAGATACATGGGGGTCTTGAAGAGTCTTTGTTCTTCTAACAAAAGTCGCTAATAGACTTGAACTCTAAAAAGTTACTAGAATTGGTCAACTGTAGTATCAGACATGATAGCAAGCATTACACCTACTTCTTATACAACACTCCCCATGCAGCAAACTGCATGTCAACTACAAGTATGTCAACTACAAGTAAAATTCATGGTGAATATGGATAAGTTCATTCATTTATAATTTGCTTAGGATATATACCTAATTACAGATAGTTGATAGCTATAGGTAAATTGACCATGAAACACTATAGTCAAAGGCAAAAGGGTGGTCTACAGAAGGTAATCTCGCAGTCCAAATCTGGATGCTGTCCTACAATTATGAGGCTGAGCAGAACCAATTTGGGAGCAACTTGGGTTCATTGTACCCAGCATCTATTCCCTGGTCTAGTTTTGCTCTTTCCTACCCTTTATGGGGTAGATAGGGTAATTAGAGGAGACTTCTTGAATTCATAATGAATTTGGACTCAGCTCTGTTGTCCAAAATGTATTATCACTTTAAGTTTAAAACTAACGTAGAAAAGAAGCGTTAGAGGTTCAAGATAACCCTGAAGTTGTGTACAGAGAGAACCACCTGGACAAGAGACTGCTTGAACACTAAAGATGGATTGGGATCTCACCCAAGCAAAAGCAACAAAAGAGGTATAATGATAAGAAGTCTCAATACTGTGAACTGTTCTTTAATGAGCTTTGAGAGCATGTCAAGAGATTTTATTTTGTATTGCATAAAATCAGCCTGAGAACAGATTTAAGCTCCCATTTCATAAACATCCATTTCCTTCCTAGGAATAAGTGTTCTTTTATAAAAGGGAAATTGATTCTTCTTTTTCTTGTACCTTTGTATATGTTATTAGCATTTTATAAGTTGACAGAACCTAGATATATTTTATTTCTAGTTTTATCTTTAAGGCAGGGTCTTAAGTGTTTGGAGTTTTTTTCTATTCATGAAAATAGCTTATTTTGTTTTGTTTACATTTTATAGTATGTTGTTTTCTATAATGAAATATATGATAAAGTCTAATAGGATCAACAACATTTCTCAGCAATTAATGAATTCATAAGAAAGATCCGGGCGGGGGGGGGGGGGTGGTACCTATAGAGAAGGTGTGTCTGGAACTAATTATCTGTAAAGAAAGGATAGTTTTTAAGAGTGGAGGAAAGAATGAAATCATTATCAGTAGAGAAATGATTGAAGGAAGGGAAAGAGGAGGAGAGAGGACCAGAATGAGGGAAGAGACAGAAAGCACAAAGGAAAGAAGAAAATGGATATACAGATAAAAGCAGAAATATGTATATGATGTTGACTGTAGAGAAAAGCACTAATTTAAATGAGAGCAGAAATTTTATTTTAGGATTTGTTTTTTATTCATAGGTTGTAGTAGAGAAGGAGAGAAAAAGGCTTCTAGACTAACTATCTTCCAAATAAAATGCAGGACACTCAATTAAATTTGAAAGTGAGATAAACAATGATTTTTTTAGTATTAGGATAGCCCACGCAATACAGGCCACATATTGGCTATACAGTATACTCAGGCCAAAAAAGTGCTTTTATCTGAGATTCTGATTTAATTGGGCCTCTGTATTTAATCTGGCAACCCTAAATAGAACTGAAAATAAATCTGTTAAGTCTTAAAAAATTAATTGAATTATATTGTATAAATACATACATTTCCAGTGGAATCATATTAACAGATGTAATTTTTATTTAATCTCAGGTCTTGCATGAATGTCTTCATAATTTGCTTTATCACTGATACACGAATAACTCACTTTCCTTTTATTTCCTAGAAAAAAAGCCTAATTTCAAGAAACTTTTGTTTTTAGATTATGTGTATATTATACTGGGATTATACCATCTGCTAAGTCATTTTTTTTTTAAATAATGGAAACTGAAAGCCCAAACAAACAAACAAATCACACTATCCAAAAATGTCTTGAGGCTGGAATTCTGCTTTTTCTTTGTTAAAGCACTTTGATGAAAATGAAAAGAGATATTACACAGATAGCCCTTTGTTGCAGAAGTGAATTTTGATAAAGCAGATACATAATAATATTAATCACCTCAATAGTATTAGGATACAGGCTTTCCAAGTCACCTTTCTTGATTTAGGTAATATCGTTTAAAAGCCTACTTGACTATCAATAGCTCTTACCAAACAATGTTTTGATTAGAGAAATTGGACAAAAACTCACAGGTCTTTCACATGTGCCTGTTCATATTTCAAGTGGGTTTCAGTGCTTCTCATTTTCATGTGGTCTCTGACCTGGAGAAGAGTGAACTGAAATTTTCCTAAGTCCAATCAAGAAGTTTGGCATTTGTCTATTCTCTGGTTATCCTGTAATAGATAGATCATCTATGTTGTATTCTCCTGGAAAGAATCAGAGTAGCGTAGCCACTAAAAAATGTGATAATGTGATAGATAACAGCACAGTCCTCATCAGCAGCCAAATGGCTGTCCTGTTTCCCCACCGTCCTGCTACCACCCTACTCTAAAATTGTACAATCAGTTCCAAAGATAGAGAACAAGGGTACATGTATTGCTAAGACATCCACTTTTAAATCATGCCCACATAACAATAGTGGAGAGGGGATACTCTCTTGCTGTTTCATCATTAACACAGTGGCCTTAGCATATTAACACTACCTACCAGGTGAGTCAGAAGAGTGAAAGAAGAAAGAAAGAAAGAAAGAAAGAAAGAAAGAAAGAAAGAAAGAAAGAAAGAAAGAAAGAAAGAAAGAAAGAAAAGAAAGAAGAAAGAAAGAAGAAAAAGAGAGAGAGAAAGAAAGAAAGAAAGAAAGAAAGAAGAAAGAAAAAAAAGAAAAGAAAGAAAAGAAAAGAAAAAGAAAAGAAAGAAAAGAAAAAAGAAAAGAAAGAAAGAAAAGAAAAGAGAAAAGAAAAGAAAAGAAAGAAAGAAAAGAAAAGAAAAGAAAAGAAAAGAAAAGAAAAGAAAAGAAAAGAAAAGAAAAGAAAAGAAAAGAAAAGAAAAAACATTCCCACAAAGACCATGGAGCTTTGTGCAGAGAAGGGAGGAAAGAAAGGCCTGAATTTACCCTGGAATGGGGAGTCATAGGTATAATAGAGTTAGCAAAAACTTCTGCAGAAGATGGAATTAGCTGGACTGCCACAAGCATCAGAATTCTTAGTTAACCTATAGTCATATCTTCCTAGTCACTTTAACTCCATCTACCCTGTGATCTTTCCCATGTCTTTTTGTCCTTGATCCTCATCTCATCTCTACTTCCACCATATTTACAATGGAGAGTACATAAGCAAATAAGTATGCTAAAATAATTCCTTACTGAGAGCATTAAAATCACAGAGCTAGTAGGTTGGTGTGTTGAAATTTAAATCCAGGCCTGTCTGATACACTGCAAACGCACCTCCTATTATACACTGCTAGAGAGAGGGAATATAAGGAATGAGGAGTACTATGGAAGGAAGGAATTCTGATCAACAGTATATTTCTAGCATAATAACTGAAATTCATTCATTCAATTTATAATTATTGAGCAACCCCTGGCTTTAATGTAAAGTAGGATTAAATTAAGGCTAAATTCTTTTTTTTTTTTTTTACATAAAGTTCTTTTTTTTTTTTTAGATTTTTATTTATTTATTCATGAGAGACACAGAGAGGCAGACACACAGGCAGAGGGAGAAGCAGGCTCCCTGCTGGGATCCCGATGTGGGACTCAATCCCGGGACTCCAGGATCACGCCCTGAGCTGAAGGCAGATGCTTAACCACTGAGCCACTCAAGACACTAATTGTCTCTAATTAGGGCAAAATTCTTAAGAAAATCTATACACATAAATTACAGTGGGACAATATTTCTAAAGTCTTGTATTGGCTTTCCTTTCTACATTGGTCCTTCTACATTTCAGAGTCTTTTTACCTCTGTTCAGAATATAACCTCCACCAAATTATTTTATTATATATCCATTTTGACATCGGTTCTATAATAAAAACTAAAAATAGCTTTTATGCTTCCATTATTCTTTTATCACTCTATGTAAAACTGTTTTCCAATATAAATTTGGATTATTATCCAAAATATAACATTTCAAATTTCTCTGTTTTAGTCATAAAGAGCTTTAAATCCTACTTCTAGGAAGCACACTCTTAAATATAGGCCCACCTACAACCTAGTAATGAAGCCATATTTTCTGAGTAGGACAAGAATCTCCCCCGTAAAGCACCCAGCGCTCTTTCTGGAAGTGCCTCAGTCCTTCCTCTGTGTGCCTTTGACCAAATAACAAAATTTTGAGGCAATAGGTAACTTTTACTGCCTTGAAGTTGAAAATGTTGACCACATCTCTTTTCAAGCTTATATATTGACGTGGAATGCTTTCACTTTCCCATTTTTGTTCCTCAGTTACAGCAATGTTCTTGATCTTCTGGTCTGCTTTGTCTAGAACAATCAACCATACCTCTTGAATATAACATCTCAGTAGTTACATAGCATATATATTTCAGTCACCTTTTCTTCCTTTTCTGTCATGAGTCCAGTCTCTGGTCTTTCTCTTTTTTCTCTTTCTGTTCCTTCTCTAGGAAATTTTTTTTCTGAAAGAACTGTTTCAGAGGTCATCTCTGTTATCTCTTTTGAATTTCAATGTAAGTAAGTGTTCACAATAGCTTCCAGTTTGTGACTGCTTTTCTCAATAGAAATCAGATCTGTGGCTTCTATTCTTCCTACCTCATTTATTTAATATTGGCAAATATTGCTTCATTACAAAAAAAGAGGAATATTTTTGTATTCTTGCCCATCTCTAAGAACTGAATATTCAGTTCTTTAGAATTTGACACATCACCTTACGCCTTTTTCTCCCAGAATTCATATTATTCATCCCTTGTGTAGTTGCTATTTAGCCTTAAAGTTAAATGTACTACGTGAATTTAGAAATCTACTAATGTTTCCTTGTTTTAGAAAAATAGCTTTATTGAGATATAATTCACTTGGTATTATTATCCCATTTAAAGGACACAAATCAATAGATTTTGGTATATTCACAGATATATGTAACTATTATTCCAGTCAATTTTAGAACATTTTAATCACCTGTAAATAAACCCGGTACCCTTTAGCTATTACTACTTCATCCGCTCCTCTTTTGCCCTCCATCCCTAGCCCTAAGCAGCCACTAATCTAATTTTCGGTCCCTATAAATTTTCTTATTCTGAATTTTTATGTAAATGGACTTGTAATATGTAGACTTTTGTGACTGGTATCTTTCACTCAGAGTAATGTTTTCAAGGTTCATGCACGTTGGCACATATATCAGTACTTCATTTCCTTCTATGGCTAAAAACTATTCCGTTGTATTTATCTATCACATGTTGTTTATGCATTCAGCTGTTGGACATTTGGGTGCACCTTCCTTATGGCTATTATGAATAATACTGCTATAAACATCTGTATACAAATTTTAGTGTGGATATATGTTTCCATTTCTCTTGGTCCATATCTAGGAGTAGAACTGCTGAGTCAGGCTAACTCTGTTTGTTTGAGAAACTGCCAGACTGTTCTTCAAAGCAGCTGCACCATTTTACAGTCCTATCAGCAGAGCATGAGGGCTCCAGTTTTTCCATGTTCTCACCAGGACTTTTCTGACTTTTTGATTATAGTTGTCCTGGTACTTGTGAAGTGGTTTCTCATTGTGGCTTTGATTTGCAGTTCTCCTAGCACTATTTGTGGAAAAGACTATTCTTTCCCCATTGAATGGTCTTGCCACCCTTGTCAAAAAACAGTTGACTATAGATACATAGGTTTATTTCCAAGCCCTCAATTTTATTCTGTTGATTTATATATCCATCCTTGTTCCAGAACTACCGTGTCTTAATTACAATTGCTTTGTAGTAATGTTTGAAATTGGAAAATATGAGTCCCCATACTTTGCTCTTTTTCTGTATTGTTTTGGCTAGTCTGGACCTCATGCTATTCCATGTGAATTTTGGAATCAATTTGTCAACTTTTACTAGGAAGTCATTTGGTATTTTGACAGGGATTGCACTGAATCTGTGGATCACTTTGGAAAATATCATCATCTTAAATTATTTTTAAGATTTTATTTATTTATTCATGAGGGACACACACAGAGAGAGAGGTAGAGACACAGGCAGAGGGAGAAGCGAGAAGCAGGCTAATGTGGGAGCCTAATGTGGGACTCAATCCCTAGATCCAGGGGCCTAATGTGGGACTCAATCCCTAGATCCAGGATTACGCCCTGAGCTGAAGGCAGATGCTTAACCGCTGAGCTACCCAGGCGTCCCATCATCTTAAAAATATTAAATCTTCTGACCTATAATCTATGCTTTAAAGTCTTTGTGAACTATATTTCTTGAGTAATTTTTTATTTGTTACTGCAAATATACCTGCCATGCCATTCTATAAAAGTGCAGGGGTTTTTATTTCAATTACATACTTTCTTCACTGTTGACATTATAAAGGAATTGATATATAAACTTCCCTCATTTGAAGCATAAAGAGATCAATTTCTGGGCAGAATATTACCTACAAAAATCCACCACCACCACCCTTTATCCAGAAAATCTTGTATGCTAAAGATACTTTTTTGTGTGTGGGATTATTAGCTATTCATATGCATAAGCAACCAAAGCTAACAAGTGTCTATGGGCTACTTTACATTGATTTTGCATTTCAGTACCTTCTTGCACATTTATGTGAGGGTACACATATGTAAGTTACCATAGAAATTAGGTGGGAGTTGTATTTGAAAACTATTGTTCAGTTTATATTTCATAAAATTTGATATTATGGAAGTATTCTACAGCTTTTGCACATCTCCAAACTTCACAGTGCTTTCAACCTTATGTAATCTCTCATGTGTTTACTTTTATATTGTGCTAGATTTAATAATTTGGTGTCATATATGCCAATATCTACAGAAAGAAAACTTCAAATTATGGCTTTCAAGTTTCCATTGTTCATCCATGAATTTAATATGCAGTTGGATTTCTCACTTGAATTGCAACTCTGAAAGCATTGTAGCATGCCCACTTTTTCCATCAACCTGACACATAATTGTGAAATTATATGTACTACTTCTAAGCTTCCATAGATGGTCTGAAACATATCAGGGAGATCAGAAGGAAAAATGATGGTTTCTCACATTGTCCCAGATTATATTGTAGCTAATGGCACTGGCAAAGTTGGTGGTCTGGTAATTAAATAAGAATCAATCTACAGTTCATATGTTTGGATACAGTAGTTCTGTATTTCAATGAGAAATTCTAAGTGGTTACTTGAACTTTTGTGGCAGGGATCCAAAGTCTCCTCTAAAATATGCACAGCAATTCTTGCTGCCTTCAGCAAGCGTATATCTTATACTGAGTGGAATATTCTTCCATTTTCTCTCTTTGAAGATATGCTACAAACAATAATTTTTCAATGCCTTATACTACATTCATGGAATAAAGAGAGTAGGTATAAATAATGATGAAGGTTAATTTTCATGTCATATGAAAAAGAAACCAGATGAAATAACTGATTTATCTCTTTCTTTCCCTCTCTCTCTCTCCCTCCCTCTCTCTCTCTCTCTCTCTCTGTCCCTCTTTTTAACCAGGCTTATATTTAAATAATTACATCTCAGTTTCTTAAAATGTTTTTTGACTCTGACTTGAAAAGCAACTCCAAATTCTTTAATTTTAGCCTTAAACAACTGTGTTGTTGCTGATAAAACATAAACTTAAACTGTGGGTTTCCTACTATATCATCTTGGTAAATATAAGTTATAAAACCCACTTGCATATAGGGAGTGGGTAAACTTTGACAAGTTTTGATCTAATATACAGGTCTTTGCTCTTTTTAAATGTCTGTGAGAAAGATCATTTTAACTTCTTGGATTACTTCTTTCTTTTCTCCTGGCTTTCCTTGAGCAACCACTTCAATGTGATAAAAAAAAAAAAAAAAATTAAGCACAAGCCTTCAGACAGTGGTTCTGCAGTTTTCATTGTATCTGTTGATCTTTTCATACAAAGTAATTCAGATTTCAAGCCCAAATGATAAATCAAAGTAAATTCAATTCTTATTATTGATAAAGAAAAAGGTAAATGAAGGATTGAAATATATTTAATAGGGGAAATTTCAAAGAATACCTCAATTATTGGAATTTATATTATTGTAAGTTTTTGTATGATTGCATGAAGTAATTCCACAAATTATTGAGTGGTTCCATAATAATGTAGACATTTAGTCAACAGCATTAAAATCCACTCATTTTCCTGACCTATGAAATGAGAATATTGATAACCCCTAAATCACTGAATCATGGTGAGTAGTAGGCAAGATAATATACAAAGCACAGTATTTTTGTTTGGGATATTGTATCATGTGCTCTGATTTTCTTATCAGAAAGAATAGCTCTATAATTTTAAAATATGTAAGTCCTGGGGATCCCTGGGTGGCTCAGCGGTTTGGCGCCTGCCCTGGGCCCAGGGCGCAATCCTGGAGACCCCGGATCGAGTCCAGCGTCGGGCTCCCGGCATGGAGCCTGCTTCTCCCTCTGCCTGTGTCTCTGCCTCTCTCTCTGTGTCTATCATGAATACATAAATAAATAAATCTTAAAAAATAAAATACGTAAGTCCTTATGGCACTAAAATAGGTGGATACATTTTACTGTAATCCTTCAACACAAAAGCAATTTTGAAATTTGTAAAACGAAAAAAATGCTGTACTAAAATGTAGATATTTTATCCATCAGAAAAAGTAGGGGATCCTTGGGTGGCGCAGCGGTTTAGTGCCTGCCTTTGGCCCAGGGCGCGTTCCTGGGGACCCGGGATCGAGTCCCACGTCGGGCTCCCGGTGCATGGAGCCTGCTTCTCCCTCTGCCTATGTCTCTGCCTCTCTCTCTCTCTCTCTCTCTCTCTCTCTCTCTCTCTGTGACTATCATAAATAAAAAAAAATTAAAAAAAGAAAAAGTAGAAAGATAATCTTGTCTATAAGTTTTCATAAATACAGGCAGAGGCCAATAACCAGGAATACTATCTTCTAGTTAAGTATAGGTATCTAAATTATTACATTATTACATGTCTTTGCTACATAAAATTCTCCTATTTTCAAAGTTTCATCTTCTCTGATACACCCCTGCTTCATGCTTCCACTTTCAGTTTTTAAAAAATATCTAAACATTCGGCCTTTATTGAGCTCTAGTGTATACCAGACATCATTCAAACTTACCAGTTTTCCCAGGAAACCAGAAACACTCAGACAAAAAACATAATGTAATAAGTGCAAAGCCCATATATATACAAAGGAGAGAGCAACCAAATCCAACTGGAAGGACCAAGGAATGACATGGCTGTATTGAGATAGTAAACAATATCAAACTTAAGGTGGGCTGCCATTCAGGAATCCAGACTGAAGAAGGCTCCACCCTCTGGTAGCCTCCTCATCTGGAACACAAAGCTCAACGTTGACCTTGGCAAGGGAACAGGGAAGGAGGCCCACATTACTACAGCTCACAGCCCATGGGTCAGGACTAATCAGTCTTCCCACCAGCTTCCACTCACCCCTGTCTCCAATCCACTGTAAGATGATAGCTGGGAGATAAAGACAAATAGATTTAATGTTTAGTAAATATTACTGTCTCTACCACATAATGCTTCAGAAGAGAGATGAAAGCTGGGCCTCAATGATTCAGTCAAATTTTGACAAATGAAATTGTGAATAAGGGAAAGCATATGTAGAGGAAAGAGTGAAATGCAAAGGTGAGAAAACCTCACAGTACACAATGCAAAACTGTTTATCATTTCCTTTGTGGCTGTAACTAACAGTTATGATATATGATCTCTTATCAGTATATGATATATATTGATCTCTTTTTCTATAGTAATAGAAATATATGATCTCTTTTTCTATAGTAATAGAAGCTTTACGTGAACATAGGTTAGTCTATCTAAAGAATTTGTTGTGTAGCCTCTTTTGCATTTGGGTGTCCCCATGGAAGTAGTCGTCTCTTATCTATAAAATGTGAGAGAACTGGTATGTGCAACTTCTGGGATATGCTCCTAAAGGGAAAGAATATGTATCCCTCCTCTTGCTTCTTTGCATAGATACTGGCCTGCTGATACCTTGCTAAGTCATTTTGGTCAAATGTATGAGAGCAAACTCAACAGTAATGGAACAAGACAGAAGTAGCAAGAATCCTTGGTACCAACAAAGAGTTATACCTTTCCTGACTAGTTACCTAGGCTATATTTTGGGGGCTGGGGGTAGGAGTAACAGGCCAGTGTGCTGCCCTGGTGTTGATGTAGAGGTCATAGATTTTTTTAAAAATATTTCTTTTAAGGGTGATTATACTGGGGAGTGGATCTGGACAGGATGACTTCAGTTCTTTCTTGCAACACTCCTGTATTTGTCAAAATGTCTTTTCTTAAGCCAGTTTCTTTTGGAGTCACCTTTTATAGCAGCCAAACCTGTATCTTAATATAGACTATTTTAGGTAATATCAATTCTCTCTCTCCTAGTTATATCTTTATAGCTATAAAGAGTTTTGCAATGAATATACAATTACAAATTTAAAGCTATAATTGCAAAAAATAACCCTGCTTTGAGGTTGATTACACTTTAAGTATCAGAGTTGTGACTATATAGGTTAAGCAGTACATTTTATTTCAGAAGCACTCCAGAGGGTTTTTACTTCCTATGCTGTGGGAATAGTGTGTATACAAGGCAACAGTAAAGGTTAAACAGAATAACCACCATATTGCAGGGGACTGTGAGAAGCCCTGTTTGAAAACATATCTGCACATCGGTGCAAGGTGACTGTAGTACAGGCTGGAAAATAGAAACAACAGGGGGCTTGGGTGGCTCAGTCAGTTAAGCATCTGCCTTTGGCTCAGGTCATGATCCCCGGGTCCCGGATCCTGGGCTCTGCACTCAGCAGGGAGTTTGTGTCTCCTCTCTCTGCCCATCCATACCTACCACCCACCCACCCCCAACTGCCTATGCTCTTTCTCTCTCTCTCTAAAATAAATAAATAAAATCTTTTAAAAAATAGAAATAAGAGAAAATGGCATTGTGGGTGATAAGAGGGCGGGTGACTAATGACTGGTGAAAATAACAAAGGGAAATCATGACCCCTCCCCAACAACATTGTGGTGAATTTTGCAGATATAAGTCACAGATTTCAAAGCAGCTAACTACACTGAAAGGTGGACAAAACCAACTATGTCCTAAATAGTGGAGAAATCAGAAATATAGAAAGGAAAAAGAACTCAAGTTGCAGTTGAGTAGCTCAGACACAGAGATTCCCATATTTTTGGCCTTTGAGAACCAATTGACAAACATAAAATTGGGAATTCAACATTATAAAATAGGGACATTTCCAACTCCACATATAATTACTAAAGGAATGTCTCTTCATATTAAACTCATTAATTGGATAATGTCAAACCTTTAATGTTCCATGAGACCACCTAGAGAATTTTGTGAAACTATTAATTGACACAATGCTACAAATTCTGCAGCAATAGTAAATAAAGTGGTCATATCATATAACTAAAAAATGTTTACAAGGATTAAGTGAGACATTTTACATAAATTGCTTAACACAGTGTTTAGCGGACTTGACAGACTTTAAACAAATCCAGATTCTGCACCAGGTTTATAGTTTTAAGTGTCAGGGTAAAGAGATATAGAACTGATTTTTTTTTCAACAATTTAGGCACAAAGTTAGTTTGTATTTTTATGCTAAAAATTTTTAATGATGGCAGTGTTATAAATGTACTGCACTATCTCTCTGTAGCTCTGACATTTCATCTGTAAAACAGGGATAACAACTAATCCTACAATCTCAATCCCATCAACTATTGTCACCACTGCTACTTACCTACCTCTCAGTTGTTAGTGTGGGGATAAAATACACAAAGGGGCATTTTCTCGTACACAGTTCAGCAATTGACTAACAGCACATTAGAACCGAATAAGGGGGGGAAAACACTCAGATTTATACATATTTAGATCATATATATACCCTAACCACACATTATTCTTTTCCCTTTTCCACCCCATATGAAAACATTTCTACTCTGCTCATATCTTGTGAAGTTTCCCCATCCCTTTCTTCCAGGGTAATCATGCATCTGCTGCCTTGGTCACATTTCTGCTCCTTCCACCCTGAGCAATATCATTTAAGCAGGTACTTGTATATCATTTAATTTCCCTTGCTTCTTCCATTACTCCAACACACAACAGACAAAACAAAAACTCTGTTGTATTTTTGAGCTAAAAAACAACTTTGTAATACAACTGTTCATGATATTTCAGTATCTTGATGAAAGAAAACCAAATGTTCTGAAATAAAATAATGAAATGCCACTAGATCAGTATTCCACAAACCTGAGTGAACATGAGAAACTCTGAAGAGTTTATCAGAAAGCATATCAGTGGTCCCTCGCATAAGTGATTCTAATGTATTCTCTGTGGTTAAGGTCTAAAAATTTTGCATTATTAATCATCCGCCTCTACCCCTGATGATTCTAATGTAGGTGTTCCAGAGGGCACACTTAAGAAACACCATACTAGATTACAAATTTTCTGAAGGCATGGCTATCTTTACCTTTATCTCCCTCAAACAATGCCTGGAATTTAGTCGGCACACAAAAAAAATGTTTGCTTATAACCTACCTAGTCCCCTCCCCCAGAGTCTTTGCCATCTCAGCAAATGGAAGTCCCACACACATACCAGTTTCTCAGGTCCAACTCATTAAAGTCATCCCTGATTTCTTTTGCTCATGCACATTCCATATCCAACTCATTATTGAATCCTATCAGCAAGTCTTCAAAATCTATTCCGAATCTTACCTCTTCTCACCACCATTGTCACTTTAGTGCAAGCCATCCCACTCCCCAGACTCAAGCCTCTTAGCTGAGGTAGTATTGTATCTTTGTTCCCTGTATTCATTTCCTGTGACTATGTTGACTTAGTGATTTAAAACAATACACATTTATTATCTTACCATTTTGGAGGCCATAAGTCTGAAATTAGTTTTAACTGGGCTAAAGTTAAGATGTTGGCAGGGCTGGTTCCTTCCAGAGGATCTGAAAGAAGAATCCATTTCCTTGCCTTTTATGGCTTATAGATACCACCTGTGTTCCTTTCCTCATGACCCATTCCTCGTATCACTCCAGCTTCCCTGGTCACATTAGTTACTACTCACTCTGATCTCCCGCCTCCCTCTTATAAACACCATTGTGATTATATTGACCTACCTGAAAATCCAGGACAATCTCCCCATCTCAGAATAGTTTTATCACACCTGCAAAGTCCTTTTGCCATATAAAGTAACATTCACAGGTTCTGGAGATTAGAACATGGACATCTTTTGGGAGAAAAATTATTCATCTTACTATACTCTTATAATCAATTCTCCTGAGAACTCCCAGAATTTAAAAAAAAAAAATCAGGAGATAATCAATCCTAGTCTCCAAATTTTCCATTTTCTTGCCATTTTACACAGCGTGAAAAATGAAGACTTTACCATAGTCTAAAGGCCCTGCATGGCCTGATCCTCTATGACCTCTCCAACATTTTTTAACACCACAGACCCTTCATGTCAGTCACTTTGCTATTCCTCACATATGCCAAGTGCACTTTGATCTCAGGGCTTTTGCATTTGATCTGTCCTCGGCCTGGAATGTTCTATCTTCAGATATTCACATGCAAGCTTTCGAGTTTCATTCAGGTTTATGATTAAATATCATCTAACTGCATGTCTTCTGTGAGTACCCCCATGGAAACTATCTCCCCTACTCTCAATCACCCAACCTTTATTTTACTTTGTTATTTTTGTAGCACTTATGCCTGTCCAAAATTGCTTATTATCTTCCCTCCACTATGAGAATAGTGTTTTGTTATTGTTGATGTTCACCATGACCCCAGCACCTAGAATAATGTCTGAGACAGAGGTGTACTCAAGTATTGTTTCTTAAATAATAAATGAAGGAATACATGTCGAATTAATTATTTCTAAACCAATATCATCAGGTACCGTCTAGAAAATCTTAACGTTTCTTTTGCTCTTTTCTCATTATTTTCTTATTAAATATAAAAATTAAAGATAATTTATCATCCCTTATTTGTGATAAAACCAATACCATTTTCCAATATTTTACTGCAAATGTGTATCATGAAATGTACAGAACACTGTAGGCTTGCAGAGATTACTATTGACACTTGCTACAAGAAAATCCATCCCAAATTAAACATAAATAACCTTCCAATAAATTTTTTAAATATAATGTGTTTATGAGTTCATAAGACTATTGGCATATACCTGATTGCAGAAAATACATACCATGTTTATTTATAGTTTAATCAACTAACAAGTTTGAATTCATTGGAAGTTGCTCAAATGAACCAACTGTGTTGAAGTAATGATAAAAATATTTAGAATTACTGTAGCATTTTGCCATCATTAATTACTGCTCATATCATCATTGCATTGTTCTCTCTTCTTTATAGATTTGGAACCTAGGGGATAAGGAGATGATTTACCTCAGTCACTGAGAGACCTTGTGTTGAGATCAGAACTCAGTGGTTTCTGGCCCTTAGAATGTGTACAGCTACCACCAGGCTGCATTTCTCTCTAGAGAGATATATCAGCATGGAATTATATTGGAACAGAGATATAAAATGGAACTATTAAAAATATATCTAGTGGGAAGTTCTGGAGAAACATCTACCGGTGTTAGCAGAGAGGCAAATCATAGGACAACACTATATTTAGAAGTCCCCTTGATTATCCCCGTGAAGTAAAGCTGGGAGAGATGAAAAATGATCTGCACCATTTAGAAAACATAGCCAGCCCAGATTCTTGGAAAAAGTACATTAAAACTTCTTCATATGATTTGACCTCCAATTATATGGATAAATATTTTATAATCACTTTCTTACCTCTAGATTGTTTTGCAGATCTAGAATGTATAAGCAAAACCTGATCAAATTCATTCATTTAATTCAAAGATTTTGCTTACATATAAAAAGTAGTAGTTTAGCATTATTTCTCTTTAATAGCATGCAAAACACTTAAGGCTATAGTCTAACTTCGACTATTAAAATTATACACAGGCATGTGTTTTTATTAAGCAGTGATTCTTTATACCTTTCCCTTTAGTAGACACCCACACTTCTTTAAAAATAAGTTGGGCAAACATTGACTGTGAATGTGTTTTTGTTTTCTTAATGGAATATCAATGGGAGTTGTACACACAGATCAAGAGCTGTACACATATTATTATCTCTAAATAATTAATATTTGTGTATTATTTCCCTTAGCTGGCTATACATGAATACAGAGGCACTGGTACTACTCATCCCAAAATACAATGTTAGCTGGTTCCAGGGGTGCCTTTTTGAATACTCCCCTGCCAGTGGTTGAAGGGACTAAGGAAGCACCCTGCTGAGTCCCCTCCCCTCCTCCTCAGGGAGTATGTGCTAATTCTATCTTCTCCTATTGGGAAAGCAGCCAAAGACAGAAACAGGAAGGACAGCACTGTATTCCTAGAGAGAGTAAGGTGCCAACAGTCAGGAATGGAGGATGAAATGTGAATTTTATAGAATAAGGATATAAGAAACATTGATTATAAAACTCAATCTTTCCATTACAGTTGAAGAGGGAAGCCTTCCTCCTGTGAATGGCAGACAAGGTAACAGCACCCAATTGCAGCCTTGTGTATGCACCGCACACATGAAATAAAATAGAGAAAGGAATCATTTTGGAGGATTTAAGCCATGGGGCAGTGTCAAATGTGGGGACTACAATGGGTTTGTTATGCCTGCTAGTATCTGTCACACTTCTGCGAGATCTTACCAACTATCTGGGCTCTCTGCTTCCTCCTGACCTTGAAGGTTTGGCCAATAATTTAGTTTCTATTATTGAGGGAGAAAAATTAGTATTTTTTAAAATGATAATGGGAGTTATTTCAAAGCATAATGTATATATGTAGATCCATTTATAGAGCAAGTTCTATATGGTATTTGTTTTTCTTTAATTTTTATTTATTTATGATAGTCACACAGAGAGAGAGAGAGAGGCAGAGACATAGGCAGAGGGAGAAGCAGGCTCCATGCACCGGGAGCCCAACGTGGGGCTCAATCCCGGGTCTCCAGGATCGTGCCCTGGGCCAAAGGCAGGCGCCAAACCGCTGCGCCACCCAGGGATCCCCGGTATTTGGTTTTAATGCA
Organism: Canis lupus baileyi; assembly: GCF_048164855.1. Lineage (NCBI taxonomy): Eukaryota > Metazoa > Chordata > Mammalia > Carnivora > Canidae > Canis > Canis lupus. The sequence goes on along the minus strand of NC_132846.1, from coordinate 9,928,111 downwards.
GTGGGAAAAGCATATGGATGGGGGAGATACCTAATTCTAAGTGAACTTTGAAAAATGAGACAGTAAGAAATATGTCTGATGGCAAATCATCTTTCATAAATAATACTGTCTTCTTGGAAAATATAGCTAATTATGTGTCTTTATAAATTCACGTGAGCATGAATGCATTTCTGAACACCAGACCTTTTCAGTACGGTATAGAAAAAAATGTGTCCCTGCAGAGCCATTTCTCAATGTTTACAATTAAAAAGGAAAAGTGAATATTAAATATCATTTGGAAATTACAACAATTCTTTTCACAGCCGAAAACTTTCTTCAATATTGCAAGAACATTTAATAGAATCTAAATGAACATTATGTATACAACTATATAAATGCCACAATAGATGTGGCATTTTTTTCCTTAAACACACTGCTAAAAGAGAGATTCATAAAATGAAGGGAAATTAATATAAAACATTCTTTTAAAATTGAAATCTCTCAGTTCTATGATAATATATAATAAAGTTAAGCAGCAATCGTATGTATAACTAAGGCAGTAATTACATGTATATTTAGATCAGCAACATACAGTACGCAATTTGTTCAACAGAAAACAGAAAACTATAGCAAAAATGAGACATTTTGTGGGGTTTTTTTTTTTCATTTAACTCTAAGCTTTAATCTACCCTCCCCAATTGTAATTTACAAATTCTGTAACTTAATCTCAACCCATAATCTAGGAAAGAAAATATTTAAGAGACAGAGAATTAATTCAAAGGAGGTATAAATATTAGCTGTGTAATATTTCCAAGGCAGTTGAAGGATGAAAGCACTTGAAGATATTTGAAAGTAAAAGTTACCCATAATTTTAGGCTTTTACATGAAAAATTCTAAAAAAGAATATAAACTTTGAAAAACTATCCAGAGGAACTAAAGTCTTTTCATTATCTTGTTTGACCCTTTCTAAATGATAGAGCACTGAACTCAGATTCTGCATCCCCTAATTTGAAGACTTATCACTTCAGAAATCTGGGAAGGAATGTTGCTCTGTGGCTTGGCCTTTTTGGATTCATGAATAGAGCATATTTTAGTACCATGCAGCTAAGGGTTGCAAGGAATAGTTCCTCCCTAAAGAAAAAATGGCTCTACCACCCTTCTTAATGATGATAGGCCGGTTAGATTTCAAAACAGTAGGCTGCAGGGACAAACTGTCTTAAACAATATCTTGTGATCTAAGAAGCAGACAGTGTAGATGTTGAAGTCTGATACTAGAATTCAAATCATGGCTCCTCGCTATTCCAACTTGGGAGAGTTACCTAACCTCTCAATGCCTCAGTTTCCTTATCTACAAAATGTACATAATAGCAAAATGTATGATAGGTATTTTGAGAGGATCAGATCAGATGATTATGGAAAATTATTGGAAATACATATATAATATATATATTATATAAATATTGTTAAATTCATGTTTATTATTGACGGTCTTACATCAGATTTCAAAATGTGTTTAAGTATAACCATTTACATTTCTGGACAACCCCATTATTTCCCAAATGAGAGGATTGTCAATATAGTAAAATATGATATAATATGATACAATACAATATAGCAAATAATTTTAGATCCAGAAGGAAGCTTAAAGATTTTATAACACAGCACAATTGCAGCACAGCTTAGGAAGTTGTAGATGTGAAAGATCTTGTCCAAAATCAAAGTTGTTGGTTTTTTGTAAATGTAACAGATAAATTTCCAAAACTAGAAACTAAATCACTTTTTCTTTCTTTCAGAATCAGTAAATGATTTGAAAGTTTACTGTTCCATGGGGCTCTATATTAACTTTTTCTATTCATTGTGTTTTTATTAATTAAAGCAATCAGCCTATGTATAAATTGGCTAATATAACAAACTATGTAAGGCCTGGTGAAAGGCTTGTGCTTATGTTGATAATGTCAGGTGATAAGGTTAAGGAGAGATAGCAGAGATGCCCACTGGCAGCTGAGATATTTTCATATTATTAAACACAACGATAAAATTGTCTTAGGAAAGTAGAATTAATATTACCACATGCACTGGAAAAACTAAATTGTTAATAGCTTCCCTAGGGCATTGATTCTTTCTATGACACCTTAAACAATTTTGTCACTGTAAACTATCACAACTTTCTTCATCAAAATTAAACCTAGTGGTTTGAAGACCTTTGTTGCTTTAAAATAAAGGATGATTATTTGTTTAACAATTAGCAATTGATTGAACTATATAAATCAAGTGTAAAAATACAAAACTATGGAGACTGAATTATATAGACCAGCATTCTAGAGTAATCAAATAAACTGGCTCAATGCCTACTTTCTCCTTCATTTTGTTCATTTATCTGGTGCGACATTCTGTGCTATTATCACATATTAAATAGAAACAGATTATAACACATTCTAGTTTGAAGAAAAGTAAATGCATGAATGATGTACTTGATACAAAAAAAGATATATTTTACAATAAAAGTAAATTATTAGTATAAAAATTTGCATAGGCATTAGAAAGATTGCGAATGTTTTAAATGTGGGACACTTCAAAATACATTTCAGTGTTAGTGTTCAGGCTTTAGATGAAGAACATTCTCTTTGGGTTATAAATTGAGCTATAACTGGATTGGGAAAGCAACCTAATGAGCTGGACAGAAAAGTCTGACTTCAAAGCTCAAACAGACTCATGTTGGAACAAAATGAGGAACCTAAGGAGGAGAGAATCCGTTAATGCATTCATTCTACTACGATTAGGTAAATGAGTAGACAGATGGAAGAACCAGGATTCATACTCTCTAGAACTGTATCAGTAATTAATGCTTCAGACATTATAGCCACTATTTGATAAATCATTTCTGTTAGATCAGAATGTTTTATTCCTATCCAAATAGGGAGAATAAACTTTTCCATGTAAATCTCCAATATAGATACATAAGGCATCATTTTTATTCCAACCAAATGTGTTAAGCTATTTTTTACTTTTCAAATTTGTTGTTGTGAATTTTTAATGAAACAGGCTTTGTTTAAATTTACCTAACATTTTTCAGTACTGGCATTACCCATTATAATATAAAGGACACAGAACAACAACAAAGAGCTACATGGCTTTTTTGGTTTTAGTTCTAATGATTCTTAATCCATAAATTAAAATCAGTGTGAATAGGTGGATCTTTTGAAACATCCATTCTTCAAAGATTTATTCATTGTTGTGGTTATAGAGACAAAGCACATTAAAAAACATGTGCCAGAGTCCTGCAAATAGATAATACAAAGTGTTCCAACCCAAATCTTAATATATTTGCCTTCTTCTTTTTATTCCATGTTTACTTCCTCATTTCCCTTCTTTATGTCTTTCTTCTTCTGTGCCTCCTCTTCCCCACTCTTCTTGCTATCACAAACATCTATTGAATGAAGTTGAATAACATATAGCTCTTTCAATAAAATGTTTACAGTCAGTTGGGGTAATAGACATATAATAATATGTATACAAAGAATAATGACAGCACAGAAGAGACATTGTTTATTAACTGAGTCTGGGGGAGACCTGGAGGAGGCTGTGAAAGCAACTGATATGGGTTGGACATTGAAGGATCAAAGCAGGATGTCACCAAGTGGATGAAGGATAGAAGATTTTAGGTAGAAGGAACAATTCATACCAGGTTTTCTCAGAGAAAGGAGTGCTGTCCTTCCACAATTGCCATGTATCCAAAGTGGTCACAGTTGGGTTAAACCCTATTCATTCAAGATGGAATATACCTTAGGTATTCTTTTTCGTCTAGTGAGATTATTGACTTTCTGGACTGCTCTTCTCAGGAAATGAAGCTTGAGAAGAAGTAAGCAAAAGATAGGGGATTGATTATTGTCTGTAGCTAAGTGAGAATCAATCTAAGGAATACCATAGACTAAAAGAAACTTGGGGGAAAGTGTGCAAAATTCAGGGAGGGTTAATATTCCAGGACTTAGCACCCTAGTAGTCATTGCCCCTTAGTTTCTGATAAGAAAGAAACTATTAATTGCCAGAATTATAGGAACCATTTTTGGACATGATTTACAATATGTTATGTGAATCTAAAATTGGCTCAATTTAAGATTGAATTCAGAGATTCAAGATTAAACTCAGAGATTTCAAAGATTTTTTATAAGCCAAAATTGCCTAATCTCCCAATTTTACTCTGTTCCAATAAAGGTCAAGGATGGGGCATTGGCATAGTGGTAGGGAGATTGTAGATAACTATAAATAATGGTATAATAAGACAACATTGTATGTATCTCCATACTGCATAATTTTCCATTACACTAACTCCTATAATTTAATTATCCTCTGAGTACCACTGAGATGAGAATCTTTTCCCAAGAAAAGTAATAAGAAGCCTTATTTATCAAACAGTCAGAAATCTTTCTGGCTTACTCCCTTCTCCATTCAGAAGGAACCACTTGGACACACACACACACACACACACACACACAGATATCCCCAAAGTTTTCCATTGCAAACATATGATATGATACAATACCTTTTAAAAAAGCCAGCTATTTTACCAGCAAAGAGTTTATTTGAGAATAGTGGAAAACTGCAACTCAAGACAAGCAAGTATTATGAGGAACCATAGGCAAGTCAGGAGAACCAGAGGAGAGCAACTTGGTTTAAGGAGAAAGGAGGAACCTAAGAGGGGACTATAACCGCCTCTCATTGGCTGAGTGTGGTAGCTTCTCATTGATTGGGCTGTTGTTGGGCCTTTTTTCCTGCTGGGTACATAAAACAATCTTCCTGTTGGAGAATTAAAGGTGTGCTTCTTACAGAGGATGGTAGTGTGTGAGAGATCTCCTTCAGGGCTTCCTGACTCCATTTTAAATGAGGTTTGCTTTATTTATTTTAACATTTACCCTTTTTGATCAAGATCCTTCTTTTTTAATTTTTTAATTTTTAATTTTATTTTTTTATAAATTTATTTTTTTGGTGTTCAATTTGCCAACGTATAGAATAACACCCAGTGCTCATCCCATCAAGTGACTCCTCAGTAACCATCACCCAGTCACCCCCATCCCCCACCCACCTCCCCTTCCACCACCCCTAGTTCGTTTCCCAGAGTTAGGAGTCTCTCATGTTCTGTCTCGCTTTCTGATATTTCCCACTCATTTTTTCTCCTTTCCCCTTTATTCCCTTTCACTATTTTTTTTACTTTTTTTTAATAATAAATTAATTTTTATTGGTGTTCAATTTGTCAACATACAGAATAACACCCAGTGCTCACCCCATCAAGTGCCCCCCTCAGTGCCCGTCACCCATTCACCCCCACCCCCCGCCCTCCTCCCCTTCCACCACCCCTAGTTCGTTTCCCAGAGTTAGGAGTCTTTATGTTCTGTCTCCCTTTCTGATATTTCCTACCCATTTCTTCTCCCTTCCCTTCTATTCCCTTTCACTATTATTTATATTCCCCAAATGAATGAGAACATATAATGTTTGTCCTTCTCCAATTAACTCATTTCACTCAGCATAATACCCTCCAGTTCCATCCACGTTGAAACAAATGGTGGGTATTTGGCATTTCTAATGGCTGAGTAATACTCCATTGTATACATAAACCACATCTTTATCCATTCATCTTTCGATGGACACCGAGGCTCCTTCCGCAGTTTGGCTATTGTGGACATTGCTGCTATAAACTTCGGGGTGCAGGTGTCCCGGCGTTTCACTGCATCTGTATCTTTGGGGTAAATCCCCAACAGTGCAATTGCTGGGTCGTAGGGCAGGTCTATTTTTAACTCTTTGAGGAACCTCCACACAGTTTTCCAGAGTGGCTGCACCAGTTCACATTCGCACCAACAGTGCAAGAGGGTTCCCTTTTCTCTGCATCCTCTCCAACATTTGTGGTTTCCTGCCTTGTTAATTTTCCCCATTCTCACTGGTGTGAGGTGGTATCTCATTGTGGTTTTGATTTGTTTTTCCCTGATGGCAAGTGATGCAGAGCATTTTCTCATGTGTGTGTTGGCCGTGTCTATGTCTTCCTCTGAGATTTCTGTTCATGTCTTTTGCCCATTTCATGATTGGATTGTTTGTTTCTTTGCTGTTGAGTTTAATAAGTTCTTTATAGATTTTGGGTACTAGCCCTTTATCTGATACGTCATTTGCAAATATCTTCTCCCATTCTGTAAGTTGTCTTTTAGTTTTGTTGACTGTATCCTTTGCTGTGCAAAAGCTTCTTATCTTGGTCCCAATAGTTCATTTTTGCTTTTGTTTCTTTTGCCTTCGTGGATATATCTTGCAAGAAGTTACTGTGGCCGAGTTCAAAAAGGGTGTTGCATGTGTTCTCCTCTAGGATTTTGATGGAATCTTGTCTCACATTTAGATTTTTCATCCATTTTGAGTTTATCATTAAGAAAATTATTCACCATGACCAAGTAGGATTTATTCTCAGGACAGAAGGCTGGTTCAACACTTGTAAAACAATCAATGTGATTCATCATATCAGCAAGAGAAAAACCAAGAACCATATGATCCTCTCATTAGATGCAGAGAAAGCATTTGACAAAATACAGCATCCATTCCTGATCAAAATTCTTCAGAGTGTAGGGATAGAGGGAACATTCCTCAATGTCTTTAAAGCCATCTACAAAAAGCCCACAGCAAATATTATTCTCAATGGGGAAGCACTGGGAGCCTTTCCCCTAAGATCAGGAACAAGACAGGGATGTCCACTCTCACCACTGCTATTCAACATATTACTGGAAGTCCTAGCCTTAGCAATCAGACAACAAAAAGACATTAAAGGCATTCGAATTGGCAAAGAAGATGTCAAACTCTCCCTCTTCGCCGATGACATGCTACTCTACATAGAAAACCCAAAAGCCTCCCCCCCAAGATTGCTAGAACTCATACAGCAATTTGGCAGTGTGGCAGGATACAAAATCAATGCCCAGAAGTCAGTGGCATTTCTATACACTAACAATGAGACTGAAAAAAGAGAAATTAAGGAGTCAATCCCATTTACAATTGCACCCAAAAGCATAAGATACCTAGGAATAAACCTAACTAAAGAGGTAAAGGATCTATACCCTAAAAACTATAGAACACTTCTGAAAGAAATTGAGGAAGACACAAAGAGATGGAAGAATATTCCATGCTCATGGATTGGAAGAATTAATATTGTGAAAATGTCAATGTTACCCAGGGCAATTTACACATTTAATGCAATCCCTATAAAAATACCATGGACTTTCTTCAGAGAGTTAGAACAAATTATGTTAAGATTTGTGTGGAATCAGAAAAGACCCAGAATAGCCAGGGGAATATTAAAAAAGAAAACCATAGCTGGGGCATCACAATGCCAGATTTCAGGTTGTACTACAAAGCTGTGGTCAAGACAGTGTGGTACTGGCACAAAAACAGACACATAGATCAATGGAACAGAATAGAGAATCCAGAAGTGGACCCTCAACTTTATGGTCAACGAATATTTGACAAAGGAGGAAAGACTATCCACTGGAAAAAAGACAGCCTCTTCAATAAATGGTGCTGGGAAAATTGGACATCCACATGCAGAAGAATGAAACTAGACCACTCTCTTTCTCCTATATGAGTTCTATATCTTAATTGGAGATCATCTCAAAACACTGAGCTAACTTCACCCTGATGGCACATTGTTTCTACAGAATTTGACAGGCAACAGGTATGAAGCCTAAAAATGATTCTATTGAATGAGAATCATACATTCTGAGAGCCTAAAGGGGTCTTTCTTTCCTAGAAGCCTTGCAAAGAAGATTTAGCTTGTTTGTATTTCTCTTGAGTGCAGAGGAACAGCTCAAACATCAAGAGATCTCTGACATTAGGGATAGTTGAGTTTTTTCTTATAGCATATGTAAAGGCCAAAAAGATTTCCCCCTTTTGCAATAAATTGGACCAAGAAAAAGAAGGGAGGATTAAGATAAAAAGCAATAGTGAGTAAAAGGTATATATCCTGATCTAGTCATCTTCGGAAAGCTGTCTCCTTCAGCTGTTGTCTGGTTCAATTTATGGAAATTTTTATTTTCAGGTTACCAGTTGGTATGCAGATTCAGTCAGGGTTTGATGCTTCCCTTAGATGTGACACATGGATCCAAGATCTATTCCTTGAGTTTGGTGGCACAAGGGTTGATTCCTTTCTAATGAAGTTGAAGAGAGTCTTTCTGGAGGTATCTTTTTCAGCAGGAAAAATCTGTAGACTGAGGTGTAATATTTAAGATCTTCATCTTCCAGGAGCACACTGAGGAAAGATTTCTGCTAACACATGGTCATTCTCAATAAAAGCAAGTAGGACTTTGCAATATTGAAGTATATCCTCTTTTTGCCAGCTGTGGGTCAAAAGAAGCAGGAGTTATGTGCACTGGGTATGTTGTGATTATCTCAAAAGGTGAGAGTTTATGGGTTTCAAAAGGGGTACACTAGAAGGGCTAATGCCAGTGCCTTTGGCTAAGGTATTTGGAGATCTCTACAAATTTTGAATGACGACACTAGTGTGTTCAACTAACCCTGAGGAATGAGAGTGGTAAGCGCAATGAAAATATTATAAAACTGACCAAACATCTTGAAGCATTGACTGGCGAGATGAATCCTGACCTGTTGAAGCATTGACTGGTGAGATGAGTTCACCAGTTACTGTGAAGTTCAAGGAGGTGTGGTCCCCAGGAAGGGATGAAATTTTAAGCCATGCAAATTATTAGCAAGATATATGTATCACCTGTGAGACTGGAGAACCTGTATAAAGTCCATTTGCCAAAACTTGAATTGTCCATTGGGCAATTTAAAGTGTCCAGCAGCAGTGCAGACATGTTTTCCTGAGTTATACTTTAGGCAGATGGTGCAAGTAAAGTAAAGCAAAGGCACCCTGTGCCTTGTTAATACTTCCCCACAAATACTAATTCATGAAGGTTTTCATTTGATTAGTAGACCAATGACTTAATGCATGCACAGTGGTCAGTAATGGAAACTTTAAAATCTCTGGCAGGACTGGATTATTATTTGACCCAGCCAGAGTTTTTTGTTTTAATTGAACCAATAGCTATTAAATTTCAAATATTGTTTTTCCTTCTTTGGGGCCAATTGTTGGACATCTCTAGTCAATTTTTCTAGATTACCATTTGGGGGAACATGCCTTTAGACCATGACAGAGGTTTGGTTGTTGGTTCCTTTGAGAGCAATGTTCTTTGTGGAAATATCAGTGAGGTGGTTTCCTTTAGCTTCCAGGAAATCAAGTTTGGAATGCCTAGTGACCTTAATAATGACTAAAGCAGCTGGTAAGATTAAAGCATCTAACAATTCCTGGACATAAAGGCCATTTTTAATTTTGTCCCCCTGGAAATGAGGAAGCCTCTCTTTTTCCATAGCACTCCAAAATTGTGACCTACTCCAAAATCATACCTACTGTCAATACAGATATTTGCAGTTTTGCCCTTGACTAAAATGCAGGCCAACCAAGAGTATATGACTTGACCTCTTGGGCTGAGGTAGCTGAGGTACAGCGTCAACAACTTTATAAGGAGTTATATTAGATTACTCAGCATATTTACCATTTTCACCTTTTAAATAAGAACCATTGGTAAACCATGAAAGGTTGAACAATTACTGAATTCCCTAAGCTAACAACAGGGTCCCAGAAGGAGGATGAGAATCTAGCAGATTGGAATCCCATTATTCAAAGCCAGATGTTAAGGACACCTGGGTGGCTCAGCGGTTGAGCATCTGCCTTTGGCTCAGGGCATGATCCCAGGGTCCTGGGATCAAGTCCCACATCAGGCTCCTTGCATGGAGCCTGCTTTTCCCTCTGCCTCTGTCTCTGCCTGACTCTCTCTCTCTCTGTGTCTCATGAATAACTAAATAAAATCTTTAAAAAAGGCCAGATATTAAAAAAAGTTTTGCCATAGGGGCAAAGCCTTTACACAAAAAGGATGAAGCCTTTAAATGCCTACTAGAGTTGGAGAGCTCAATCAAAAGGAGGGAACCCAGTTCTGAGAGGAGACTTACCAAACCAAAGGGAAAAAACAACTAACTGACGGATGTGGAGAGCATAAAGGGCTCAAGTAGGAGCCTCATGTTCCAAAGTTCCTTAGGGGCTCATCTGCACGTCCCACTTCTAACTGTCACATAATGTTGGCCATAAAGAAACAGATACTGTCTTAGCATATGAGAAAGCTCCATTTTTCTAACACTTTTCCTCCTTGTTGGGAGATTGAGCTTAATGTTTTTGGAGGAAAGTGTTGCAAAGCAAGCAAAGCCTTGATTCCTAGCAAATAGATATTTTTATTTGAATTAAATACCATTTGCTATTCAGGGGCCTCTGTTACATTAGTCACTGCACTGAGCCCTGTAAACAAAATTAAAATTTTAAATTTTTCAAAATTTAATTTTTTTAAAGATTTTATTTATTTGACAGAGACAGCACAAGGAGGGGGTAGTGGGAGAGGGAGAAACAGGCTATCCACTCAGCAGGGAGCCCGATGTGAGGCTCAGTCCTGGGACTTTGGTATCATGACCTGAGCTGAAGGCAAACACTTAACTAACTGAGCCACCCAGTCTCTCCAGTTTTTCAAAATTTAAAATAAAAAAAATAGCTTAGGGAATTCAGTAATTGTTCAACCTTTTCCAAAAGGAAGCCATGTAGTTAAAAAGCCTGGCTAGAATTACAGTGGAAGATAATTTTGGAGATGCTAAGAGGTCTCTGCAGAGAAAATGACATACAGCACGGTAATAGCTGATAGCTGAGCCACTCTCTTTGGGTTGGTGAGCTTTGTTTTGATTTAAAAAAAAAATACTAACACAGTAGTTTGAATCCTAGAAAGGATCATATAGAAGATTCTTAAATAGTAAAATTTTTCAAAGGAATAATATCAAAGAGCAACATCCATCAAGTAAGATTGAGGCTGAAATCAGCAGTGAATGAAATTTGCCGGTACCTTGACTTACATACTCACAGGAGGAATTCTTGGAGGATATTTTGAATAGTTTTCTATCAGGTAACAAAACTTCACAAAAGGTTGAGCTGAATAATCCAGACTGGGAGGATGACGCAACGTTTTTTGATTATCCCTTTGTGTTTTATACCTGAGATAGAGGAGATGTAAACAATCAATTATTTAAAATTCAAATATTTTGAGGTTTTGTCTCTCTCTCATACTCATGTGTGTGCGCACACACAACACACACAACCCCAAAAACTGAAAATAAATAAGAAATGACCCAGAATTCTCACTCTCTAAAGTCTTAGTTGAAATATATGAGACTCCTAACTCTGGGAAATGAACAAGGGGTATTAGAAGGGGAGGTGGGGAGGGCAATGGGGTGACTGGGTGACAGGCACTGAGGGGGGCACTTAATTAGATGAGCACTGGGTGTTATACTATATGTTGGCAAACCGAACTTCAATAATATATACATATATATTATGTATACATATTCAAATACATATATAATATTATATATATAATATACATATATTTCTTTATAAAGAAATATATGGACTTTGGTGGCTAGGTCATCAGGATAGAAATCCTGGCTTTCCCATTTATTAGTTGTGTGATACTTTTCTCTGATCTTCATTATCTCAAAGCTAATGCTATTTTTAGTCTTGTTTGCAAGAATTAGAAGCTATGTATGGCCAGAGTTAACACAGTGCCTGTACCTACCAGGTACTATTACTTGAATTGAGGTTTTATCTAATAAACCAAAAGGTACCCATCCAACTGATAATATTTTCTCGGGGAAATAGGATAGATTCAGCTTAGAGATTATTTTTTTCCTGTGTTCCTACACAGAATAAATTTATCAGCTAAAATCTAAGGTGTAAAAAAATAATAATAATAAAATAAAATAAAATCTAAGGTATAATAAGTTAACGGTGTCTGGACATTAAAAATATGTAAAAACTCTTCATTATTTGATTTCAAAGTTCACTCGTGTTGTTTTATATTCATACTAATCTGCTGTATTAATCACTTGGGCTTTTAAACAGTTTTTTTTTAGAAAAGAATTATACAGATTTGCATTTCACCCTTTAAATGTTTTTGTTATTTTCAATTCATTTCAGAAAATGTCTAAAGTCTTTAATGAAGTACTATCTTCATTTATTAGTGCACTATAATTTGGTGAACTTCAGCTTAAAGTACAAGGATGACATAATCAATTATAATTGTTTTAGAAATGTTTGTCTTAATTTTTTAAGCTCCAAGGTAATAATAGCACTTTTCACCAGCAAAATACCTTATACAGGTGATCTAATAGGAAAGGAGTGTTCTCTGGTGGCTCAACAAGAAATTGAGAGTTCAGAGAACTAAGTTCTATTTCTGTCCCCTCCATTGACTTCAGTGATTTTAGATAAGTCACGTAACGTAGGCTGTGCTCTTCACATGTGATGTTTCCTGCTTTAAAAGTACTTCTTGATTGCTGCTCAGTAGAAAAATTAGATAATTCCACTCCCTGTTCTTTCCTCTCTATTTGTTACTTGCCCTTTCTCTCTTTTGTTTCTTCTAGTTTGTATATCTTTCACTATTTTACATTATAAGGGTGGGGAGGAGCAGATAATGGTAGATATTACTCTGATATAATGATTCCAGTTTGGAGGCAGAAGAACATGAGTTCAATTCTGATTCTCCCTTTAATTAGTTCTATGGCCTTGGGGACATCCCTACAGTATTCTGAATTGTTTCCTTGCCTTAAGGTATACTTAGTGATATCTATTTCTCAGGGATCTAAGGAGTAAATTAAATAATATTTGATATGCATTGTATCTCCTTAGTTAACAACACTTCTGATTGGCTTAGGGGAAGATTCTGATAGAATCTTTATAAAAGCCATAAAAGCTTTCCAGTCTTGCTTTTATAAAAATCCACAGTCCTTACAGTAAACCAACAGTACTAAAATTTCTAAACCGCCTCCAAAACACAAGTGCGCGCGCGCGCGCGCGCGCGCACACACACACACACACACACACACACACACGGCTTCTCCTTGTCTTTCATCCCCTAGTTCTTGATCATTTGCCTCTCACTAGTTCCTTCTTAGTCATACTGGCATCCTTGCATTCTTTAACCTTATAGAATTACTTCTGCCCCGGGGCCTTTGAACTTACTCTTCCTTTTTTCTAGAGACTTGCTACCCCAGATATAATGACAGTGTACCCTCTTACTTCCTTTAGCTTTTTGTTTATATGTTACTAAGTGAATACTTTTGTGACCTTGCTATTGAAATTTGCCGCATCCTTAGTCTGCACTTCAGTACTACCTATGTCTCTTCTTTACCTCTCTTCTATCTCTGTTCTTTACTTATCTATTATTGCAAATCATATCAAATTACCCCAAAACCTAGTGGCTTAAAAAACACAAAAATTTTTAAAAGCTGTTTATTTGTCACATTTTCTGAGGACCAGGACTCCTGGCATACTGCAGCTAGATGTCTGTAGTTCTGAGACTCACAGATTTCAGTCAGGCTTAGAGCCATGGTAGTGGTCTTACCTGATGCTTGCTCCAGGAAAAACACATCCAAATTCACTCACACAGCTGTGGCAAGATTCAGTTCTTTGTGGACTGTTGGACTGAGGAACTCAGTTCTTCCTGGGATGTTGGCCAGAGGCCTCCCCTAATATTCTGCCACACACCCTTTTCCATAACCAATCATAACCTAGTAGCTTGCTTTCCTCAGAGAGAAAGCAAAAGAGTGAGAGAGAATTCCAAGATGGAAGCCATAGTGTGTTTGTAATCTCTAAAGGGACACTTTTGCCATATTCTTTTAAAATATGTCACTAGGTGCAGTCCACATTCAAGGGAAGGGTTTTACACCAGTAGGTGAATATCAGTAAGAAGGGATCATTGGGGGGCCATCTTAGAGGCTGCTTACTACACAATACAGGTAGGGAATTTCATTTTGCTTACTGTTACAACCCAAGAGTTCTTAACAATGCCTGCTGAATGGTATATTTTCCATATGTGTTTGTTGATTGGTCAAATCGAATTCAGATTCTGACAGTGTTTATTTATTTTTTTGACATAGTTTTTAATAAATGATTGCTACTATTATGAGTGCTTGAATAATACAAATGACTGTTATTCCTTAGATTATTTATTAGATTTGAATTCCTGTGATGTCAGTGAGTTAGACAGTATGAAAGAACACCCTAGGGTGCTTCCCCTAAAATCTTCATGTTTTGAAAACAATAAACCTCCTCTAGCTATCAAATCTGCAAATAATAGGAAGACTCGAATGACTACACAAAAACCTGTGAGACCAGAAAGAAAGAAAACTAAAGACTGGGAATATCAATCATATTATACTGTATAGCAGTTGTTGGAAAATGAGGTTCGTGGGGGGAAAGTGTTTGAAAGTTACTCATTCTTTCCAATGAGTACAATTCTGTATTTCTATTATTTTTATTTCTGGAAAAGTGTGAATTGCTATTAAGGAATAAATATTCATTCCTAAACTTCTTCTTCTTAATGGAAGGAAGGTCCTGCCCTCGCACAGACATCATTTACTAGAGATTTAAGTCTTTTACTGAAATGAGACCTGGGGAAATCATAGGAATTAGAAATTAGCAGTAGAAGAACATCCATAGCAGAAAGAACATCTTGTTCCCATTTGAAGCTAGGTGAGATTCAGCTGAAGAAAAGTGCAGTTTGATGAGCTCAACAACATCTGTTTCTCATGTTCGTAACTGTTCTTGTGAGTAAATGAATAAATGACAGGTGCTGAAGAAGAAAAGGAATGCCAATAAAGCCCTGAGTAAAGGGATAAGACGCTCTCTTGTCCTGAAGGGACAACTGTGCAGTGACAAAAAGTCTGTTGTTCAGAAGGCTGACTCAGGAGAAGGTGAGAAAAGCCCACAGATATTGAACAGCCATCCTGTGAAAGAGACCGTATGTGTGACCCAAGGTGGTAGGCCCTGAGAAGGAGCTGAGAAATCAGACCAAAAGTGGTTCCTGTGTAGACAGGATAGGAAAATGGCCACCTTTTGCACTTTCACTTTGGTTCTCCTTTGCTCTTTGCAGCTGTTATTTCAGGTTAGTGATCTGGGGGCTTCTTGAGTTACTCCAGAA
Organism: Canis lupus baileyi; assembly: GCF_048164855.1. Taxonomy (NCBI): domain Eukaryota; kingdom Metazoa; phylum Chordata; class Mammalia; order Carnivora; family Canidae; genus Canis; species Canis lupus. Next base: position 9,913,049 of record NC_132846.1, on the reverse strand, counting down.
AATGGGAAAGTCGTACGTTCAGGTACTGACACATCTACCTTTCGGTTACACTGGAACTCAGACTACTTAAAGACTTTACTAGTGATTGAGCAGATGATAGTCACTTTTGCCTCTAATGACTATTGGCCCTATGGACATGAAAGTTTATGCCCAAAGCAGAAGGGTGCTACAACTGGGTGGCCATGCTTGTGCACTTTTCTGGGGTCAACCACACAAGCACATCCCCATCAGTGCTAAATTGTTGTGAAACATGTGAAAGCTTTAACTCCAACAGGGTGGGGACTCCCCCTGTGGAACCCAATGGAAAGGTGGTAAGGTTGAAGCCCCCTTCACTGCCTCTATGAACCCTGTGCTACAAGGGAGGCAGGAAGTGTTTCTCTAATATGCCTTTCTCTGGAGAAACAAGAGCCTTGAGGAGATTAAGTGACATTCTTAATACAGATTATTAACATACAGATTATTAACATCAGAATTGTAATTTTAAGCAACCAGGGAGTGCTGGGAGGAAAAAAAAAAACCTAAATGACCATATCAAGAATAGGAATACTCTTTAGGAGCCATGAAATTATAAATGTGACATTTTTACTCTGATATCTGGAAGTTAAATTGATTAGTGTCCAAAGAGAATACATTTAGTTTCTCCTCAAACAATATATTAAGATCATTTTAATTATATTCCTGTGTAAACTGCAAAGGCATTTGTACAGCAGTGATGGAATTTGCAAAAGTGTAAGTGCACAGGAGCTGAAGGCTTTAATTGGAAAACAAGAACACTGATGTACCATTCCTTTTAGAATAAATCCTAGCTTCAATTAATTTAGAATTAGAAGATTTGCAAAAGAATGAGACAAATATGGTTAGGCTAGAGGTAGCAAAAAAGTGTAAAAACAGTCAGCAAAAATATGCTAAATAAAAGCTGTTATTTACATTAGCACTTAACAGAGTAAACAAGAAAAAGATTGTTTTACTAATAAAGACAAAGGTAACAATGCAGTTGTAACAATTCAGGTTTTTGAAACTATATTTCAATCATTTAAGGGGCATTAATGAAAACTGCTGTGAAACCAAACATAAACAACTGGGAAAGCAAAGAGGTAGTGCTGTCTAGCGGATAGAAGTAGGAAACAGAAATGCCTGGCCTTGGAAATGGTATTCAGCTGGGTCTCTGACTCTCTAGGGGACTCAGGGGAAGGGTCTTTATTTCTCAGAGCCGCTGTTTTCTTTTTTTATAATAAATTTATTTTTTATTGGTGTTCAATTTGCCAACATACAGAATAACACCCAGTGCTCATCCCGTCAAGTGCCCCCCTCAGTGCCTGTCACCCATTCACCCCCACCCCCCGCCCTCCTCCCCTTCCACCACCGCTAGTTCGTTTCCCAGAGTTAGGAGTCTTTATGTTCTGTCTCCCTTTCTGATATTTCCCACACATTACTTCTCCCTTCCCTTATATTCCCTTTCACTACTATTTATATTCCCCAAATGAATGAGAACATACAATGTTTGTCCTTCTCCGATTGACTTAGTTCACTCAGCATAATACCCTCCAGTTCCATCCACCTTGAAGCAAATGGTGGGTATTTGTCGTTTCTAATGGCTGAGGAATATTCCACTGTATACATGGACCACATCTTCTTTATCCATTCATCTTTCGATGGACACCGAGGCTCCTTCCACAGTTTGAGCAGCTGTTTTCTTATCTGCAACAAGGAACTCAAGCAAACCTTAACTATATTTAACTCCTAAAGATACTATGATGATATATTGGTTCAATTACAGATAGGCAGAAACTTGCAAAAGTATCTAAATACTTTGGACCGATTTATTTAGTCCTATTATTCTGTCTTCAAAAAATAAGACCAGGGAAGCTGCAGCATATCCAACAAATCAAAGTTGATTTGCTCTCGTGAAAGTAAGCAATGTGCGAAACATCCTTACACCCACTTACCTACCTGCCTCTCTTCCAGCCTGGCTGTTACTAAGGGAGTCTAACAGTCCACAGTTCTGTTGAAGAGAGCTGAGAAACACTCTTCTCCAAGATGCCAACAGCCCTAGTTCTGGGGTTCTAACTCTGGTTCCTTATTTATTGCCCGTGTATTTTTGCAAACTTCATGTAATCTATTTCCTCCCTTGTGAAATGGGGATCACATCAAAAAGATAGCTTTCGTAAAGATAGTGTTACAATGATTACTAGAGTTAGGGCCCATGGTTATTTCAGTAAAAGCTTGGAATTTTGATGAAATCCTTCATTAATGGGACAAAGAAAAGGAGAGAGAGAAAAATATATTGTTCTCTACTGATAAATTTCTTATTTAGAGATTCCCCATGCATCTCTGAATTAAGATGGATCCTTGCATTCATGGTTGTTGACTGGAAAATAAAAATGACCATAAGTTGAGGCAAAACCCCAAAATAATTGTACTGAGAATAATAGTGTATTATTTACATAAGCTTGGAATCCGTCTACATCTGAAAACATTTTAAGTTGTAAGATTCCATTCGGTATTCAAATTTTTATATTATTTTTTGACCAATTCCTTCATAGCATCTTCTGTCTTCCCACTGACTCGCACCCTCTCACATTACCCCTCTTCTTGCTGCCCCCTTCACTTTATTCATTTCACCTTTAGAACCTTCCAGCTCATGTATCAAATCTCTAATTGGTTTCTGGGTTTTCTGCAAATCTGCGGTTGACTTTTTCTTATTTTACTGAGATAGTTAAAGGTAAGTTATGGCCGTATAATTATACTAAAATGTGGATAATACTTACGTCAGTTAAAAGAATTAATGCATAACCCATTAGGTAAGAAGCTCTTAGATGAGTAGCAGCAAAGTGGGTGTTGGCATTCTTATACTTCTCTACTTAAATCCCAGAAAATTAAGATCATCAAAAGAGAGAGCAGTTTGGCTGTCAATACTGCATTATTACTCATGTCCTGTCCAACGCTTCTTTGTGTAACATTCACTTTGTTATAATTATGACTAAAGAAAAGACATTGCATTAGCACTCTTTATTAGATCTTATTAAGGCTATTTTGAACCAAATGCCTTTAAATTGTTTGAATGTAAAAATAAGAGTTGTTTTGATTATGTAGGTGACATCTTTGTCATTTGAAAAAAATCAAAACAAAAATTCTTAAACTTTAAACTTAAATCTGCTCTTTTCTTCAACTGAAATGAAAATGCAACACGCTTTAATATACACAAAATCTTCATGTTTTCTACAAAAACACTTCAAAGTCTGATATATTGGCTAAATATATTTCTAAATATATTTAGTACACAACTTGTAAATAACTGTTGAGGGTAAACACTCAAGCTTGGGTTAAAAGAAGTACATTGAAAATACAGTGATTTTAGTTATACATTGGAATACATTTTTGTTTTTTAATGACATGCATGGGTTACCATTGACATAAATAGTACTGCCTAAGTCTTCAACCAATTTTTTAAAGATCTATCCTGATTATTAATTCCTGTTTAATTAATTTTAACTCCTATTGTCACTAAGAGGAAATGCTATGATTGATGTCAAATACTTGAAGAAAGCTGGGTGACGGGCACTGAGGGGGGCACTTGACGGGATGATCTTTGGGTTTTATGCTATATGTTGGCAAATTGAACTCCAATTAAAAAAATTTAAAAAAATACAACCCAGTGCAGCATTTCTGTCTGCCCATGAGTCCTGTCCTCGTGCTTTAATAAAATCACCTCTTTGCACCAAAACAAAAGAAAGAAAAAAAAAAGAAAGAAGAAAGAAAGAAAGAAAGAAAGAAAGAAAGAAAGAAAGAAAGAGAAAGAAAGAAAAATATTGAATCCACTGGTTTCCATCATTATCTTATAAAATACCATTACCATAAATACTATGATTAAAATATGGAAAAATTACATCAGAATTCAGTGTGAGCAGTGGTCAAAGGTGGGGTGGCTCAACTTGACCCAAAAGCTTACCATTACCAAATCTTGAAGATATTACTGAATTCTTTTCTCCCCATTCTCTATAAACAAAGTTCCCCTGGTCCAGAGTTCTTTTCAAATCTCATTCTGCCCTAATGATAACATGTTTTCACATCATTCTTCCTTGGTCTTCACGTCTAGTAGGCCATTATACTAGGATCATTCAAACATGGCTTTCCAACCTGAACACTTCCAAGTGAATAGGAAAGACGTTATCCACCTTCCTTTCATATTACTGAACAGCATCTGGTAAATGGAGTTCCTATTTCTAACCGCACAGTTTCAGGGAACTCCCACAAAAAAATAAAAAGCACGTGTGTTCCACTAGTCACCTAGGAATAAAATTTTTAGAGGGAAGAAGCATCAGTCATACACTTGCACTGCTCAATGCAGCACCTAGCACTTCTTGGGTGCTTAATAAATATTGAACAACCCAGCAATCAAGCCCTCCAGGCAATGGCTGCAGTTGTTAGTTGACACATATGCAGGCTGTACCCAGTAGGAATTGCCAATCAAACAGCTAGATCTAAACACACAGAAACAGCAGAGACAATAACAGCAGCATCACCTTCAAATACAAAGGACAATCAATATGTATATATTGTGCTACCAATAAATTTAAAAGTATTTGTAGAGTTCTTATGTAACTCACAGTGCCTGAAATTAGCCAAATGCACACTCTTCCCTTCAGTTAATATGCTTTGCAAAAGGTCAGTGGTCTCAAATTACTTTTTTTTAGGATTTTATTTATTCACTTGAGACAGCGAGAGACAGAATATGAGCGGGGGAGGGGGAGGCAGAGGCAGGGGCAGAGGGAGAAGCAGACTCGCTTCTGAGCAGGGAGCCCGATGCAGGACTCAATCCCAGGACCCTGACATGGTGACCTGAGCCAAAGGCAGACACCTAACAATCTGAGCCACCCAGGCGTCCCTTAAGTTACTTATTAAATATAATGCCTCTGCCTGAACTAAATCCAGAATTGTCCTGGGTGCACGGTGTCTAACTCTATTATGCCATAATGCATGGCAATTGCCTCCAACTCTGCATACTTTGGATTACTCACTTGTGAGTCCACTGTGTGAAATAAGTCTCATCATAACATGTCCGTGTAAGAATTAGAGGTGTAAGCTTTACCTGTAGCACAATGTGGTTACTTTGAATTTCAAGCTTTTGTACTGAAAAATTCTCATTTGGATTTCAGACAATTAAGAAAGATGCTATTCACACAGTAAACTGTGTTATTGCCCTTTTTGCAACGTCAATCTTCCTGGTGGCCTCAGAGAGTTCATGAATCTCAATTTGTGCAAAAGCCTCACTTTTCCTAAGGGATCTGACCCAGTTATAAAAAATAAAAATTGAACCTCATGTAAAAAGCAAGATAAATGAGGGCATGCTGGCATGGAGATGATGGGAAAAGCCTTCACGTAGGTATCGTCGTTCTTCTCACCTACAGTTTCCTGTGATCCTTGTTCTTATGTCAACCCTTTAGTGAATACTGCTTCAGCTGCTGAAAATTATACATTCAATGTCAGATTTATGCTCTAAGGAATACTTAAAGTGAGACATCATTCACTTTTGCATAGAAATTAGCTCTGCAGTGTGAAAACTGGCTTCAGGTGAATTCTACTTTAAAAAAAAACTGCAAGTGAGAACATGAAGAATGTGGAAGCAAGTACCACGGTTGTAAGAGAACCACGACCAGCAGGTGGAGGGTCCAGTATATTCAGAAAATTATCTTATATTCATATGAGTGGAATCTATTTACTGTACAAAAAAAAAGTCACATTCAAATTGGGAAAAAGAAGAGCCCTGGCATATGTAAGACATGCGTAGAATTTTTTTTCTATGTTAAATTCCCTGGAACAGTGTGAACTTGATTCACCCGCTGACATTTAAGAAGGGAATGAAACACGCTCAGCAGACTGAGGAGCTAGTCTTTTATTTGCTCTCTAAAATGCATCTTATACTCTTATTCCTCCTGACCAGCATGTAATATTGAGTCAACTCACTCAAACAATTACTTGGCTGACTTGAACCATCTACTCAGCACTTACTGAGTGTTTATGATATGCCAGGCCTGGTAACAGTTGCGGAGTATAAATGAGGAAGACATGCCCTGTTGCTCTGAGGAAACATACCTTCCAGAGGAGGAGATAGACAGGTACAGATCATTACAATGCAGTGTGGTAAAGGCTAAAATAGAGGCATGAACAAAGTTTCTTGGGAAGCACGGGACAGCGATGGCCAATGAGAAAGCAAAGTAAGGAAGTTTTGAAGACTTCTGAAAAAAATGAGCGAATTCCAGGTAAGCAGCTCTCCACGTCCTCAAAGGCCTTTCCCATGGGTCTTTCAGAATATCTCATTGTAGGGCCACACAGAGTTCCCTGTCGAGTGGATAGGGGTGCAGAGGCATTCTTCACTCTAAAGAGTAAAAATACTTGGAGGGTTATCTCTGAAGGGCCTGATATTAATCCGTTTGCCACTTGATGGCTATGGGATTTCTACTAACTTACCTAACCGAAGCAAAAGTGGTAGAGGTCACTTTGCACTTGGCATGGGAGATAAAAAGAAGAGTAGAATTTGGCTTATGATCTCCGGGAGCTTGTGGTTCAAAGAGTCACGGACTACCAGCATTTATCTGTTGAGTGCAATTAGAGATGCATTGGGTGCAATGGGAACATAAAAGAAGGAAAATTAGCCCACTTAGAGAGGCAACAGAGAAGTAAAGTGTCTTTAAGCTTATGATGTTTGACCAGAGTCTTAAAGGCAAAGACATGGACAAAGAAGATTGAAGGGGGAACCACGCAGAGGAAATGAAGTCATACGTGGAAGTATCAAAGGGTACTGTCTGTACTAGGCTCCTCGAATCATGGATACACACTTGAGAGACAGTACGTGCTTTCAGAAAGACCTCTATGTTAAGTTCTAACCCAAGGGCCAGCATCTTGCAGACAAGAAAACTGATACCTTAATAGTTGTGTCACTTGCCAAGGTTGCAGAAGTAAATAGCAAGCGAGAGGTTAGATTCATATCTGTCATGCACCAAAGCCCACCACTTGGCCACTACTCCAGAAATGACCATCTTCAAGTTGGGGAGCTTTTTCAGATATTCCACAGACTTAACTTTCAGTTTCAGTCCTTTTGTTATCTGTTCCAATAGGGTGAGAGGGGTAGGGCTGTGGAGGGAAAAAGGCCTGCTATACCAGCAATGTGTTTGGGATTTACAAACATGGCAGTTGTAAAATTGTTGGGAAGAAACATGCCACACAAGTCCTAATGTGATATCAGAAGCCGGTGATTTTATTTTCCCACTAAAGCAACAGAATACTATGAAATTAAAGTCTTAATTGGGTCCAAAATGTTAATAGGTACAGCTGTATAACCCAATCAGTGAACAAAGAAGATGACAAACAGAGAGAAAGGAAATCAAATGTAAGAATGCATAGCAGCTAAATACGCAGCCTAGATAATTTGAAGAGGAAGAGGGATGGGCGTAATGTTAGCATAAGATATATAAAATAATGCTTCTCAAATGGAGGGGAATTATTTTTATTCTCTGGCAATGATCCCATCAAATATTGGATTTAAGTTGATAGGGAACCCTAATTTATATAGTAGAAAACACATGAGCAGAAAGGTCAACCGTGGAATACAAAAACTTGGCTATATGTGAAAAAGAAAAAAAAACACTTAAAATTTTCAATTTGTAGTTTTTCAGATTAATTGGATCTATCCTGTATCCATTGGAATCCATTCACATCCTGCAGGAGCTGGAGCACGCAGCTGACTTCACAGGGGCCCTTTTTGCCCTAAGTTTTCAATGATGCTGTGACATCATATCAAGTTTCGCTAAAATACTGTCCAGGAAAATAGTTTGCTGCACTCTTTGAAAGAGCAACATCATGTCAATAATGGCTGACAATTGAAGGAAACCATGATTACTCTCAAACACAGACAACCTGCCCTTCCCTTTTCTCTGAGTGAAATACGGGAGAAAAAAAAAAGGTGTTGGAGTTAAAACAGGAATTGAAGAACCTGCAGGAGCTACACATGCCTTTTGAACTTATGTTAGTTAACATCTCCTGTGTCCAGTAATTGGTCAGATTAAAAATCTGAAAGAAGCGAAGTGTCTTTTTGAGGGATGGAGTTTGAAAGCTTCCGGTTTGAACACAAAATATGTGTTATTAAGCTGGGTTTGTCAAAGAGGAACATCCTCCTGAAATCATTTGCTAGGGATTCATTTGAAAATGTAATGACAAATACTCCATTGAAGACCGGCATTTCAATCTGTGCATACATATTCATCAATTTCTTTAGGAAAATATTGCAGGTGGCACTAAAAGAAATTTGTATTTTGGCACCGGTCTTGTTCATTTTTTAGATGCAACATGTTATCTACAGAGACTAGGTCAGTTGGACTGCAAGTTCCTCTTAGTTGAGAATATTGAGTGCCTTGTTATTTTAAAGGTATTGTAAGGGACAGCAGAGCATATGATAAAGTAGGAGACCTCATCTGTGTCCTCAAGGAACTTATAAAACTTGGGGAGGCATAGCTGAATGCATTACAAAATGGATTCAAATGGGAAGTAGAACAAGTCATTGATAGAGAAAATAAGAGTCCATAGAGGGATAAAGACCATGATCCTCTACAGTCTGCTTCAATCCACATCAAAGAACAGTGGTTTGATCCTGTACATGCAGGTCTCCACGAGACCTCCTAATTGCCTAAGTATGTTCACTTTTCAGTTTCCAAAACTGGCCTTGGGCCTCTTCACTTTCTCTTCAAATCATCGGCATTCGTCCCTAATTCACCTCCTTCCTTCATTAACGAAATAGAAACCAGGAGTACTTCAGGTGACCTTGCTTTCCAGCCCATCACTATGTAATAGCTTCCCAGTGCTTTAAAGTAGAATCCCGGGGATCCCTGGGTGGCGCAGCGGTTTGGCGCCTGCCTTTGGCCCAGGGCGCGATCCTGGAGACCCGGGATCGAATCCCACGTCGGGCTCCCGGTGCATGGAGCCTGCTTCTCCCTCTGCCTGTGTCTCTGCCTCTCTCTCTCTCTCTCTGTGACTATCATGAATAAATAAATAAAATATTTAAAAAAAAATAAAGTAGAATCCAGACTTTCACTGTGTCTACAGAATTGCAGATGGTATGTTACCTGCCTGCCTCTCTTACCCTTTTATACCTCTTTCTACTTGCACTCTTGACTCCAGCCTCATCAACCTGTTTCACTTCCTGAACGGCCCCTCCTCATTGTTGTCTTGTGCCTTTGCACCTGCAGTTCCCTCTGCCCGGATGTCCTTCCCCTTGACTTTCTCATGCTCTACCTTTTCTTATCCTTCAATTCGCAGCTCAAATGTCAGCTCTTAAGAAAGGCCGTCCCTTACCATCTAATCTAAAGATGCTCCCACGGAACCCCTTCCTCTAACCCAAGCATTTTCTACCTCCTAAACTTTAAAATTAAAATCAGTCCCAAACTGAAGTTTTATTGGAACAATTTCAATAAATTTATTTCACGTTAAAACCTAGGAGTAAATATAGCGAAAGTTATTCCCTTACTGTACAATGAATCCATTATTTCAAAATTTATAAATCTCCTGTTTCTCTTTAGTCCTCAAAATCTCATCGAAGTCTCTTCCCTCAAATTTTTGCAGCAATCATCTGTAACTGTTTTTTTAAAAACTGAATACATTTAACATATGCAGCATGTTTTGATGTACATATACATAGTGAAATTATTATTACAGTCAAGATAATTAGCATACCCATCTTCTCGGATTGTTACTATTTGTGTGTGTCCATGTGTGATGAGGACACTTGAGATCTACTCTCTTAGTAAATTTCCAGTATATACTATTCATGTTAACTATAGTAACCTTGTTGCACCTTTGATGTCTGGAACTTACTCCTCCTAAATAATTGCAACTTTGTACTCTCTTACCAACAGCTCATTTTTTTCCACTTCTCCTCCTCTTGTAAACACTGCTCTATTCTCTGCTTCCACCTATTTGACTTTAAATTCCACATATGAGATTGTGCAGTATTTTTCTTTCTGTGTTTTATACCTTGTTTTATCCTTAGCACTATGGTTCTCTTTTGCCTTCCTTGTCCTCTCAGAATGTCCTAGTAGGAAAGGGACCTGACACCCTCAATACCTCACCCTCTGCCTGGCACATGGGGCTCACAATATACCTGCTGATGAAATGAATCCATGCGTAATTTTAAAAGTGGCAAAACTCGAAAGTGTATGGCAAAAGAAAAAAATAGAAAGTATGCTGTTTTCAGGTTAATCCTTTACATGGGGCTTAGAGCAATATAGGCTTCCACCTCCTCTATTCAGGTGGGGGAAAAGTATTCCATCTTTGTTATTTGTCGTGTGCATGGTTATTGTAAAGCATTAGATAAATCCAACTCATGTGTGGTTTGAGTTGCTACTGAATCAAAAGGATCAAAGAATATGTGTACAATATAGACTTTAATTTACATAATTTCTACCAATTAATTTTCCATCTTTGTATTTTTGGTAACCTTTCATGCTGTCCAACTGAGCTGAACAGAGCATCCACCAATAAGCAATTTGTGAGTGTGATATAGCACAAGTACATATTCATAAGTATGCCAAAGAATGCAAACACTGTTGAGTAACTGGTATTCTATTACCCAGCAACCAATGGTATGACACCTCCTCTAAGCCCCTAAAAAACAGGTAGCTTCTAATTTACCAAAGCTGTGCTACCACAGAAAACAGTATTTACTATTGCAGTATATCCTGGGACTTAATGCTTTTCTCAATAGGAATGAAAGGGACACTCCGGGAAATATGTGTCCATTTTACTATTTATTAATTTAAGATTTAACATTTCATTAATGTGGACTTAGGAAGAGCAAAAAGAAGTCTAAAGGGTCCAGTTCAGAGCAAATAGTTAAGGTTATTAAAATCGTTCTCTACACATTTTTCTTTGCACACATTTAATTTAACTTGAATCTCGGCCATAGCTTTGAAAGGTGAGTACCTCCTAAGAGACTTAGTTACTTTTAGAACCACTCTCTGGGTTCTTCTAGCCATACTTTAAAATTAAGGTGGCTCAGGGAAAAACTCTTACCATTCCTGAAAATAAGCTTTTTTTTTTTTTTAAGTAAAAATCTTTTTTTCTTAATTTTATTCTTTGGCTATTTCCTTTAACGTGCTTACTGATATAATGCAGGATAATGTTGCTCCTAAGTTCCGAACATGTAGTTATGGACTGATAATTTGCTAGGTTAGAACATTCGGTCAGAACACTCATTAGATTAGCATGTCCTCTCTCCTATTCTATAATTTTTCATATATCCATATGTCTATCTAAACACAAAAGACAGTGGCTGCTCTCTGCTGAGAGATGAAACGGAAATCTCCATTACAATACATTGTCTCCTGTATGAATGCTCTGCATTTTCAGCTGTCTTCACTGTATTAACTGATGTCATCTTGCAGATTTTTAGTCTTGTCTAAACTGCTCTTGCAATGACACTAATAATGAAAAGATACATCATGAGGAGCGGTTATTAATATATAGCACTAATTCATAAGATATTGTTTTGTCTAACACTACTATATTACATGAAAAACTGCCCTATCATGTTCATTTAATGTCAACATAGTCTATACATAGAGGACTATATTTTGAAAGGGAAGTTAGTTAACTCTTTTTAAAGTCTTATGAAAAGTGGTTTTGAAATTACTGTATATCACCAACCAAGCCATTACAGAAATTTGCTTTTGTGAATGAAGATCAATCTGAGAGGCAAAAGTTTAATAATACAAAACGAATATGAATTATTCAAAAAGGAGCAGACATTTAATGTTTTCCTTTAATGAAAATGCTGATAATAAAATTGGAGACGTCTTACCAATTTGGAGCTTTTTGCAGTTTTGTACTTCCCACTCATGCAAGTATAAATGCTCTGTAATATGGAAAGAGCCTAGAAATCACCACATTGAAATATAATGAATCAATATATGCCTTTATCAGCTAGAATTTTTCTTGCTAATTGTATACTCAACCTTTTATGATCAAGAGATAGAAAGGGAGACAACGTAATCCAATTTTATTAACCAGTAACTAATAGTACAACACAGAATGTTTAAAGTTGTATTAGGGACCCCAATGAAATGTGTAAAATGGTCATGGCCCTCAAGATAGTAACTTTTTTTTAGTAAGCCTAACCCTCACTAGGAAAGCCATGGAAGGACTGTGTAAAAAAGCACTCTGACATTTGGCACCAGAATTTGTCTACACTCTCTCCTGCGTCTCTGTCCCACTATTTTTCACCACTGGCTTTCCTGGTGTCTCCATCCCCCCAGTTCTTTATAGATCACACATCAGATCACAATCACTGTGTACTCTTGTGGTTTGGCAAAGTGGTTTCAATTGGTTATCCTCACAGGTCTCAGCACCCTGAAGAGCGTAATCTCCAGGGCCTACCTGGTGATTTTATGAACTCTAATCGTAGGCAAGAGGAAAGTTTATACCCCTCTTCATCCTTTCAGTAGGCCTTCTTCACTCCAAACCACTTGGAGTGGCTCCTCAACTTGGTCCTCAATAGTTCTTTTTGGTAATAATTGAGAGGAACAAACTAATGCACGGAGTTGTCAGGGTAGTAGAGCCCTCTGTAAGGGATTGTGATTAAAGTGGAGGGCTACATCAGGGGCATTCTAGGACTACATAATGGGTACTAGATTAGAAGCTGAGGAATTTTAAATGTCATATGAAGCAAATGGGCAAAAGTTCTGCAGGACAAAAGGCAAACAGCAGGACTCCATTTCCCTAAAAATGCTACTTATGATATGTTTTAGATTAAATGATGGATTTTTCAGTCTAGAGCAAAGAATTGACCTCTATCTCAGGTTGTATCTGAGTAGAAACAAGACTCAAGCAAATAGTGCTTGATGAACTGTGAGCCTAAATAATTTTTTATCACTAGTTCTCAGCACAAACTTGATATAAAAAGGGTACCTACCAAGTTAATAAGTGCTACATAAAAATAAATGAGTGAAAACAAGGTTGGAATCTAAGAAGAAACCTATCATTTCAATAAACAATGTCATTAAAGATAATATTTTATAAATAAATAAGAAATTACATAGAGATCATTTAGATAATAAAGCAAGAAGAAATAAAGCCAGTCATAGTTTTAAAATCAATGAGTTAAAATATAGAACTGGCTACAAAAATGGATGCGGCCTAATAGTCTTTTTAATCCTGTGAGCAGATTAGCAGTAACTTTTATTTATTCTGTTTACTCTGAAAGGCTGAAATCTGAGGAGGTAGACTGAGTAAGGCTAAAGAATCTGTGTGTCACTAAAAAAGAAAAAAAAAATCAAAGACTAAGATGAATCTTGATTGGCCTAAGAGTGTGTATCCTCAGAAATAGGAGACTTTTGATAGAAATGACAATTCTACTACTGCATACCTACCTCAAAGGCTGTAGCTTGTTGTAAAAAATTTTTAATTCAAAGAATACTTCCAAGTAACTAAAAAAATTATAACTTTATCAGTTTGATAAGTTCTGTGTCAGGACTAATTCATTTGCTATTTATTGTATTAGCTCATTTGCTATTCATTGCTATTTGTACTTTTATCATCATAACTTAGCATTAATTACCACAACATTAAAATAAAATGCCATTGTAATTCTATACTCAGGCCATAAATGTCTCAAAGTGACATCCATGCTTAGAGGTTTATCTACCAAAGAGATGTCCATTTATATGTTAAAGACCTTTCCTATAAATTACTGTTTTGATTATTTTTAGTTCTCTGATTAATATAAATATTGAAGTATTTTATACTTTTTTAAAAATATTGGTTAAAAATTGCCATTCTATCATCAAAAACCAAAATTTCATAATTAATTGAATCTTGCTATTATAAGTAATGAAGAGAAAATAGTTTGCTTTTAGGGAGGAGCATTTTCTTTTTCTTCCTGGAATACATTTAGTTAATTTATAGTTGGTTAAAGAGTAGATTATCTTCTCCAGGGATATTTTCAATATGACTTAGAGGTGCTCTTGAAATTAAATCCTACTATAATTCATCTCCATCTTATGATTACCTATTAAAAGCATGAAATGTAATATATTCACTATTCATCCTAATCCATTTTTTATTTTGGCCTCTATTTTCTTTGCAAACATAATTAGTCTACATATTGTTTAACTTTTGCCTGACTCTAATCTTAGTAATACAGCTTGACTATCAGATACTGGGGTCTATATCACAACAGGCCTTGTTGTTGAGGCTCTCATGTTGTGAGTAATCCCTAGGCTGTTCCATAACCTCTGGACTGGGGAAACCAAAGAGTACCATGTCACTGATGAATAACATTTAGACCAAGGGTCCAGATCCAGGAGAATTTGACTAGCAAACTCTTCATACTGATTTCCACCCACTATCTCAATGTGCTCTATTGTGTAACTAACTATTCACTGCCTCTCATTTTTCTGTTAGTAATTAACAAACCGTGGAGTATAAAAGAATCACTAACTTCCACTGCCAGAAGTTCAGATACATTTGTCTGGTGGATAAGGTCCGTGAGCTGCACATCTAACGATGAGTCCTATAACACCAATGCAGCTGATTAATGCTCATTAAATCAAGAAATATCTGAATACTCTAGAAAATAAAGATATTTTATTGGAATAAGTCTATTTTCTTGAATGAATCCTAACTTGTTAGCTCCTTGTAAGACTAAACTACAGGCTGGTCACATTTTTCAAGTTTCACAACAGGCTAACAGGACGACCTGTGGAAAGACACGGGGTCCCAAATTAAGAACCTGGCCTCTGAACCTGAAGGGAAACATAGAGTTCACAAGAGTTCTTACAAAAGATGTGTCCCTTCTCCATCTACTAAATTACTCGGGCCTATCTAAAACTAGTTTTAAAACCTAGGAATGGACCAAGACTCAAGAAGTGACTCTTGTTTATGACTCTAAACTCTTCCAAGTAATTTTGAGGAAACAAAATATACTTAAAGCCTTTAAGTATCAGTGATATTAATTGACAAATATTACAGCACTTTGTAGAACGTAGTGTGAAGACTTACACCAAGTGCGTGTGAATGCACACGTCAGTCTTGCCACCTCAGTTTTAAGATGTGTTTTCTGCTATGATTTACAGGTACAAGGACCTAAAAACAAGACCTCACCCTTTCACACTATGAAATGGTCCAATTATATCCTGATATCTGTATTAGCAATTGACAATTGCAGAGACATAAAGATATGAGTCTACAGTTCTGTATTGTTAATTGATTTATGTGTGAATATGCTAATACAATCCTGATTTTGTCTTAAGATTTTTAATGAGATTAAACCTAAATACTTGTTGTTTGTGACCTAAAATATTTTGAAATAAGTTTGATAATCTACAACTACTATTCCACTTTTCCTAAAACATAAACAGTATTTGGCTATAGGCTAAATGTGACTCCTTAAAGAAGCTAAAATAAAATTCTTACAATCTGGATAAATTAAATGAGTATAATGA
The DNA here is from genome assembly GCF_048164855.1 of Canis lupus baileyi. NCBI lineage: Eukaryota > Metazoa > Chordata > Mammalia > Carnivora > Canidae > Canis > Canis lupus. The sequence goes on along the minus strand of NC_132846.1, from coordinate 9,897,561 downwards.
GAAGTAAGAAAAATCAGTTCAGTGGGCACAATAATTCATTTAATTTCTGGGAGAAAGTAAGTTACTGGCAGTTTCTCCTTTTAAGAACTGAATAGATGTGGGCAGCAATTTAAGAGTTCATTAGTATATTCTATAGCATTTTCCCCAAATAAACTACACATTTTAATGCATATGTGTGTGTGGCTATATAGATATATAGTTATATGGATATAATATATAGTCCTATTGATCAGTTTTATCTGCATATGAGGATATATAGCTATATAAATATAATATATAATCAGCTTGATCATTTTATAGCGTTTTATAGACCTTACAATCTGATATGGACAATTAATATTTTTCTTCTTAAAATCTTGAGCCAAATTGGCCCCAAACACCAACCAAAACATAAAGAAAACTCATGCAAATTACGTTGGAAAAATAAATATTACTAGATATTTTTAAAGCAGTGTTAGGAAAAAGGTAATATTTTGATATGTTTTTCTCTCCTTTTTATGAAGAAATTTGACTTCCTAAAGCCCACTAAGCAGAAAGGAGAAATAAAAGAATCAATTACTGCCTAAATGTTCTTTTAAAAAAATATTTAATTTTTCCTTTGTGGAATAATCCTTGAATTCAAAAGAACTAAACAATGAAACTGGTAATATAAAGTATAATAATGCTGTTAGCAGCTGAATTTTTTATTACCTATTTAGTGTTTATTTCCATTTACAAGATTGTATACTTGGATGGCAAAGTAAAGAATACTTGAACCCATGAAATTTCATTTCTTTAATTTTATATTTCTATCTGAAATATGATGTATAACTTTATAAATGTATGAGTTGGAGTTACAGGTTTGGGTCTGTGGCCAACATTCTACTGTACCTCTTAGGATATAAAATAAATCATAATCACTCACAACCTTCATGTATAGAGTGCTAGTCTATATTTATCAGGCTATACATTTTCCTATCCCCACGGATACAATTAATTCATTCTGCACATAATAGCACTGAGTAAATATTTGTTAAATGGAAAAAAGGGGAAAAAGTTTTTATACTTATATAAAGGATATTATGGTTATATAAATTAAACATTCAGAGTAAACACTTCAAGAATATTTAATAGTATATATTTATATCCAATGTTTGGCTGAAGATAATTAGTGATACAAAGTGTTGTCCATGGAATTAGGTGACCAATTTCTCAAAGAACTGGCATAGGAAAACTTCATTTGGAAAGTTATTTAAAAAGAGAGAGGCTCCCCCCCCCACCAAAGAAAAGAGAGAGAGAGGCATAACTTTTAGCAAAGAACAATGAAGAGACACAAATAAGGGCCTTAGGAGCAAGATAACCTGGGGTGATCCATTGCAAACATAATACGATATTGAATTCTTGGTTGCCAAATGAAAAAATTCAAATTGGACAGGAAGGCTTGCCTGGCAGAAGTAAAATTAGGATCTAGAATAAAACAAGAAATAAAAACAGTTGAATAATTGGGGAACACACTGGGTAAAAAGAAGGATTTTATGCCATTTTGAATGATGAACAGAAAAATAGTGAACATCACTTTGGCTTTTATAATTGGATAACCCATGACCTGAATTAAAAAGAATGTTGTAAAATTGGTGTGGTAGGTAAAATGGACTGACACTCAACCTCCATTCCACCTTCCTTCCAATATGTTGTGTTTTCCAGGATCCCTTCCAGCTAGGGTCTATATATGTTCTGGGCTAAAAGAATCGGAGGCACTCACATGACATTTGGATGCAGAAGAGTGAAGCTGTGCTCCCATTACTTCTGCTCTTTTGGTGGCAAGCATGGTCACAGTAGCATTGAACTGTTCTGTGGCAACATTGGCAGAGGTCCCAGTGTCAAATCATCAACTTCATAGATGTTAAGAGGTGAGGTATCAGACATTGATTCTTGGTGCATCTTCTGTAATGTGAATTTATAATGTGGAATTTGATGATGTGTCCTCTTGCAAAAATGTCCTTGTTCTTCTCACAGTTTTGACCTCTACTAGTTTAGAGGCTATAATATCCAAGGAAATGTTTCTATCAGATGGCACACTTGTTTCTAGACCTGGAAAATGAGTCTGCTGTTAGCCATTTCTGGGCTCCTTATGACCTTAAAGTAACAGGAGAAAACGAGGTTTCTCTATTGGATAAGAAGATTAATATTAATTTTATAGAGACCTAGAGCTGCTACTAAGATGTGTCAGGGACAGTAGTATGTGAGTATCTAGAACGGAAGGGCTATGTATAGATGTATAGATGCGTCTTTATATTACCACGCCCTTTGAATTACCAGGTGTAAGTTCATGTACAATTCCAGTAATCCAAAACAGACGTCACCAGTAACAGCTCAGGCTCATCAGGAATGAAGGTTTGCCTTAACTCACCCATCATTTAACCTCAAACAGCTGAGGGCAATGGAAGCATGAAATTCAGAAGATGTAAAATAATACTTTAAATAGCAAACATACTCTTGTGACCATTTGGAGAAACAAAAGCTGGAATAGCCTCTTTTTCTTTAGGTAGCTATGTCTATGTAAATATTATTCCTTTCTCCCACTTAGTTTCCCTCATTTTATATTGTAAATTATTCTTTGATAACCTTGTAGGATATATAGATGGGAAGGTTAATGAACTAACAGAGGAAGGAACACCATTTATTTTTTTTTAAGATTTTACTTATTTATTCATGACAGACATGGAGGGGGGGTGGTCGGGCAGAGACACAGGCAGAGGGAGAAGCAGGCTCCATGCTGGGAGCCCGATGTGGGACTTGATCCCGGAACTCCAGGATCACGCCCTGGACCAAAGCCAGGTGCCAAACTGCTGAGCCACCCAGGGATCCCCAAGGAACATCATTTAAAGAAGGATTCTATGACTATTAGAAGCCTGGGTTTCTTTTCTTGGGGGCAGTATGTTTTTATTTATATGGGGGGAATAGTTGTATTGAATGAAAAATCAGTTGTTGCTGCTACTGTTGTTTGGAAATTTATGTATGGGAAGAGTAACATGAGTGGTCAGTGAACATTGCTGGACAGTGGGAGTTATCCTGTTTTATTGTTCAATATCCACTCACCTTTTTTCTACTTGTGCTTTCCCATGCTACTGAGGTTAAGAAGCTAAATCTACATTTGTAAGACTCTTGCAAACAGGCTCAGAATGTGGTTTAGATTTGGACAGTTAAGCAACATTCATGTCTAAGTAAGGCAGAGTAATGTGGAAGCCACAGGTCTACCATTTCTGCCTTTTTTTTTCTTTTTGTCATCATACTCATCCAGGCCCTGAATTTTTCTGTAACAACATTTGCAGAAATCCCAGTGACACATAATTAATTTGTGAATATTGAGAAGACTCAGGGCATCAATTTTTGCCAATATATAGGTGTAATGTGACACTGGAGTCAAAGTACATAGTTTTCTAATCTAGAGACTACAGCAGCTACAATAATACATTCCTGAACCATATGGTTGAAAAGACAGTGCTCTAAATTCTTAAGTATAACAAAGGAAGAGATTCACCTGGTGGATTACTTCTATGGTATTAGAGACTTCCCTCCAGGCTTTCCAATAAGTTTGCACAAACTGAATTCTTATATTAAATCCTTTTCTGCTTAAAATTACCAGAGGTGTTTCAGTTATCTTCAACTTAACCCTGACTCAAACAGATGGTATATTGAGAAAGAAACACAATTAACCAAATTAAGCCATTTGATGTGATGAAAATCCATCCTTTGTAAGCATAATATGAACTGGAAACAATCATGTGTTGGAAGAGATAATTTCTGTACAAAGTATATTGACTGATTTATCAAGAACCCAAATTTAGTTGTAATATTCAATAAGTTCTTGCTTTTTTTCTTACTGTCTTACAGGCATAGCTAGGTAAAATGGCTTTACCCACAGAACTAGTTCATTCCTAACTTTGAACCTGGGCCATCTACTTTATTTGTTAGACCACACATGCATTTTTATTTGAATTTCGTATTAGTTTAAGTCACAGTTGTTTACTTGCCATTTATAAGCTTCATATAAACTATATATTTATCAACAAATTTTGACACCTGAAAGACAATGATGCATCTCCATATTGATTTTTTCATAGTATAGTATAGAGATGAAAAGATATATGTCATATATATGATAAAAATCTAACAATTTAGGAGGAAACGTCCTTATCTGTAAACAGAAAGAAAACTCATAGTTAGATTCAGCTAAGATCAAGCATTGAATCTTTATATATTGGTTTAATTTTTGTTTTAATCTCATCAGAGATCAAAGTTTTCAAGTCAGACTGAGATACTTAAAGAGACAAAAACAGTTATGGGTCATGTACGTTTCTGAAATAGTGACTGATTACAAAGGTCTAATCTGGGAGAAGGTAGGGTTAAGTCACCCATAGTTTACTCAAAAGATCAATGTCTGATCAATCCATGAGCTAATCAAGTGCAATGTAGTGTAGATTTTGTCTAGTTCTCCTGCTTTCACTTATTTCCTTCTCAAGGATGCCAAAAACTTAGAGTTGTAAGATACTCATATACTGTTGAGGTACATAGAATCACAGATATTTGAGCCATTTGGTTGGGAGAGCATATACTAATTTTATTTAGCTTTGCAAACCTGACCTGTAACAGAATTGACTTTCAGATCTAAAGAAGAGTAGAAGTAAACACCCACTTCAGTTGCAGTTCAGGATCTATTTTCCACATATTCTGAAAAATCCATATAACTGGTAATTTTAGCACAGAAACAGTTCTGAACAGCAGAAATTGTGCATTCACTGACATCATAACTGAGGGATATTTTCCATCATTCCCATATAGTATCTAATATGTTGTGTTCTCTATATTTATTTAGAGTTACATATAATGACTGACATTCACTCTTTTATAATTGATCAGACTGACTTATTTTACTGTCTTTGGGGAACACAGGCACATTTGAGAGACAGCAGTTTCTTTTTTATTTAATTATAGGTGCAAATCTGTCCTCTTTGAGCCAGGTAAATCACTTTTAAAAGGTGAAAGTTTTGATACATTATTTATGAGGTTGATTTCCTATTTTGCTATGTATTATTAGAAGCATAACAAGAAAAAATGCCATAATTTCAAAAAAGGGTAAAAATCAATCGTTAGAATATGTCTTGGAAATAAAAGAAGAAAATATTTTTATATGAACAGAAGTCAGATCCATCCCCCCAAAAAAGCCAACTCACAGACAGGAAATAATTAGATGTTGAATAAATGAAAAGTATATTATTAGAAGAGATTTTTACATGATAGGTCTAGGGACTGTTCCTTCACTCAAAGCTTTGTTTCATTTCAGAGGTTTCTGGCAGCTTAAAGTACAGAAGTAAATTTTATGATAAAATTACTTCTAAATATCATAGAGCAAACAGTACTCACTGTGACTTTATGTTTTCTCATCCCTCTGTGTCCACAAACAGCAGGAAATCCTCTTGTTGACTAAGGCTGTATTTGATAATAACCTTTCTCTCCTTGTTATATTACTTGGAGTGCTCATCATTTGAGACATGTAATGTGTTGGGAATCTCCTACAGTCCACTTCAATTGCCAGGCACCATACCTTCCATATTCTCTCTGCAAGCCATTTTTTAAAATCCAACTTTCCAGCTGAGTAGATTGAGGCACACACTATTTCTGAGTATCCCATGAATTTCACATATGGAATTGGCAAGAAAATGTGTGCTGACCTGTCACCCCCTGCATATAGTCCCACAGGATGAAAAAAAAAAACTTTTTCATTTGATATTTTCCCCATTTATCCAGAGTGCCTCCAAACACTTCAGAAAGTTAAATAATATATTTGAAAGAAAAAAAAACAAAAAAAAATGAAACTAGAAGACAAATTAACTTTCGTAACTCCCAGGGAGATACGTATTTTAAGATGAGATTTTTTTTTAAATTAGGAGTAAATGGAGATGTGCCTTGGAGGTGTGGACATTTAAATTTTGGCACTAAATCTGGTGTAGTTGTCTGAAGAGTTATGTGGCAATTCAGTTTCTGGCTAGCTCATCAAAAGAACAATGTTATTGAAAGAGACTTATCTAGACTCTTTGGAAACAGGTTACAAAGTATAACTTTGAGATAAATCCCATAGTCAAGATATTACTGATATATGGCATCTTTAAATTATCAACACACAACTATCTGTTCATACACCTGTGGGGAAAAAAAGGTAATTATGATTCACTACTGAGCCCTTACATGTTTGTGTGTTTACGTGCAACTGAGTATTAAAAAAATTATGCACATATTTACACACACACATAGACACAAACACCTAAATATGCATACATTTGGCCACACTTAAATATTTGTTCACCCGTATATACACATATGGACACAGTACACACGCATATACACAGACTTGTCCTCTCTCAGAAGAATATATGTTAAGGTATTGGCCCATAGCCCTAGGCTTGTGTCTTTTTTTTTTTTTTTTTTTTGGCTTGTGTCTTTATATGAAACCTTTATTCCTCCTTTTCACCCTCCCTAGATATTTCCTATCACTAAGATCAAGGGTCAGCAAACCTCAGCCCATGGGACAAATCCAGTCTGCCACCTGTTTTTGTGTTGCCTGAGAGCTCAGAATGGTGCATACATGGGGCAGCCTGGGTGGCTCAGTGGTTTAGCACCACCTTCAGCCCAAGGTGTGATCCTGGAGACCCGGGATCGAGTCCCACATCGGGTTCCCTGCATGGAGCCTGTTTCTCCCTCTGCCTGTGTCTCTACCTCTCTCTGTGTCTCTCATGAATAAATTAGTAAAATCTTAAAAAAAAAAAAAAAGAATGGTACATACATTTTGAGAAAAATCAAAAGAAGGATAAGACTTCATGATGTGTGAAAAGTGTATAAAATTCATATTTCATAATCATAAATAAAGTTTTATTGTTGGAACACAGCCATACAAATTTACCTCATATTTTCTAAGGTTGTGGGCTACAGTAGCAGAGTTGAGTAGTTGCTACAGAGACAACATGTGGCTCTCCCTTTGTTTCACACTACTGCTCAAAGTACTACCAATCACAGTAATATAGTTGTAAATTCTCAATGTTTTAAGTGCCACACATATCTCTATCCCATAACCTGTAATATTTTTTTACCAGTGCATACACATTATGTTAAAACAGAAAAAGAAGGGAAAAGTGGACTTCTGATAATTTTAAGACACAGTAGAATGTAGATTGTTATTGAATTAGATCAATACATAAAAAATTTAAAAAGCATCAACATCATACTGGAAGCCCAGCAGAATAAATTGCAAGATACAGTCACAATAGCTTATTTTTACTTTTATTTCCCTTGCCTCAGGAGCATATCTAGAAAATTGTTGCTATGGACAATGTCAGAGAAAATTACTGCCTGTGCTTTCTTCTAGGATTTTTATGGCAACAAGTCTCACATGTAGGTCTTTAATCCATTTTGAGTTTATTTGTGTGTATAGAGTAAGAAAGTGATCCAGTTTCACTCTTTTGCATGTACCTGTTTTCCAAACACCATCTTTGAAGACTGTCTTCTTCCCTCTATATCAAAGTAAAAAGCTTCTGCACAGCAAAAGAAACCATCAACAAAACTAAAAGACAGCCTACTGAATAGGAGGAGATATTTGCAAATGACATAACCAATAGAGTTAGTATCTAAACTATATAAAGAACTTCTACAATTCAATACCCCAAAAATAGAATATAAAAATTAGTGAAAGGGAGTAAAGGGAAAGGAGAGATAATGAGTGAAAATAAGAGTGAGGGTGACAAAACATGAGAGACACCGAACTCTGGGAAACGAACTAGGTGGTAGAAGGGGAAGTGGGTGGGGGGTGGGGGTGACTGGGTGACAGGCACTGAGGGGGCACTTGGCGGGATGAGCACTGGGTGTTATGCTATATGTTGGCAAATTGAACTCCAATAAAAAAATAAATTAAAAAAAAATTAAAAAAATTAAAATTAAAAAAATAAAAAGGGCACTTGTGATGAGCACTGGGTGTTGTATGTTTAAGTGATGAATCACTGAATTTTACTTCTGAAACCAATATTGCACAGCATGTCAACTAATTAAAATTTAAATAAAAAATAAAGATACCACAAAACCCCAGAAATAAATAATCAAATTAAAAAATGGGTAGAAGATATAAGCAGACATTTCTCTAATGAATACATACAGATGGCCAACAGACACATGAAAAGATGCTCATCACTCATCAGGGAAATGCAGATCAAAACCACAATGTATTGTCACCTCATACCTGTCAGAATGAAAACACACACACACACACACACACACACACACATACACACACACAAGAAAGAAGTGTTGGCGAGGATGTAAAGAAAAAGGAATCCTTGTGGACTGTTGGGAATGCATACTGGTCAGCCACTGTGGAAGACAGTGTGGGGTTTACTCAGAGAATTAAAAATAGAACTGCCCTACCATCCAGCAAACACACTAATGGATATTTACTCAATGAATATGAAAACACTAATTCAAAGGGATACATGCACCCCTATGCTTATTGCAACATTATCTGCAATAGCCAAATTATGGAAGCAGCGCATTGATGGATGGATAAAGAAGATGTGATCTATATATACAATAGAATATTATTCAGCCATAAAAAAGAATGAAATCTTGCCATTTGCAGCAGCAGCCACCCACTGTGGATTACAGGTAAATCAAACTGCTTTCTATACTTCCCATGATACCAGTCAGAAATTAAAATAAGATGCAAGGTGTCCATTTTCACAAAATGTTTTAGTGTTATATTTTAGGAACTCAAACTATAATTTCAGTAGCATTTTCAGACCTTACTACAAGTGCCAAAGAAATTTCTGTATTTCAAAATCCATTTAACTATGCAATTGAGGAGCTTCCACCTAATTTTGTTTTGGAAGTGACTAATCTGCACAACAGCAATGACATGACATGGTTAATGGTTGATGGCAAAAGAATAATAGAATCTATAAAAGCCTTCCAAGTGAAAAAATATGTTTAAGGTCATAACCCATGGCCTGCTACCAGTATTTATCAATACCGATCTGTGTGAAAAAAAAATTTTTTTAGAGCTGAAATGTGTAAAAATATCCTTGTAGATCAGCGTTACCCGATAAATATTTGCAGTTGATTTTGGTGATGGAAAATATTAACTGAAACAAAATTAAGCAAAATGCTTAATAGAATAGAATTTCTATTTTCCTTGTTAGTAGACCTGAATTACAAAATGTACTCAATTAATATATTTTTAATTTCTCAATTAAAAATGTGGAAGTTTCTCTGTTGTTTATAAATACCTATGTAATAGCTTTGATTTTGCCTCTTGGCCCACAAAGCCAAGATATTTTACTATCTGGCCTTTTACGTGGAAAGCTGGTCAATCTGTGCCCTAGAGTATTTAACGCCTTTGCCCTCCCAACTAGAGCTGCTGCTACTCTCCAGGAACCAGAAAAGACTCTAATTTTTCTCTATGGATGAGAGTTAAGTGAATATGGAATGAGGGTTTCTTTTCTCCATGCCATATATTGTAATATCAAAGTTGAAATTTGGAATGTAATTTCCCATAAAATCACTGGGGTTAGTTTGTATGAAATAGGTGAATTACTACCTATAGTTCCAGTCCATTAAACAGTAAATGTACTTTGGTGGACCTGAGTAAGTACCTAAACAGCATTTTAAGTAGATTTCTCAAGAAAATGAATACTGCATGCTTTAAAAATGACTAGTAACCACACTTTTAAACAGAGCTCTACTGCAATTCAAAAGCTACCTATATTTTTTATGAGTCCTTGAAATAAGACAGCATCACTGATAGTTTACACTATTTTCTAATTCCAGGGCAGTCATCTAACTTCCCTAGCTTTTAGCCTCAAAAAGCACCTTTTTCAAAATTATATTAGTAACTGGATTCTCAGATCAGCAAACAACCTTGTTAGATATAAATCAGTTAATGTTGATAAAATACACTGAGAATTATGAGCATGATATTATGTCATTTCTATCATTATCTCCAAGGAGAATAGAACTGCTGGGATTGAATAATGCCACTCTTCACTGGTAGCCAGATTGACTCTCAGGCAGGAAACCACCTCATTCCCTTAAGGTGGATAATTACACACTGAAAGCCACATGAGTCTCATTAATGAGGAGGCCAAGCTAATAAACAGATCCCACAACATTCTTATTAGCCTAATACAACTGCGCTTGGGGTAAAAATAATTCCACATTGAGTAAACCTGATAATCAGGAGTCTTAAGTTAAGCAAAGTGTCAGGTTGAGTGTAGGGAAGAAAAATGTAAAAACAAAGACAGAAAAAAAGCAAACATATAATAAAAATCCCTCATCTTTCCATCTACATATCTAATTATTTTATAGATTTTTCTTATTTCTTGCAGATAGAGGTCAGCATCCATCTTTAAAATTTATGTCCCGTATTATAACAGTTTGTTCATTTGACAGTTTTCTTACTAGGTTCTAGGCAAGTTGTTAAAAAATAAAACTACATCCACAATATCCAATACCGGAAACAGGTCACAAATATCTTATGGAAACAAATGGGTGGTATTTCAATTCTTACATTAAAAACTTTTACAATTAAGAATTATTTAAGGTAAATAAATATGATATTATTTGTGATCCACAACAACTCTCTTAGATAATAAAGAATTATCTTCTCCATTTTACACTTATGAAAATTGGTACTCAAGTTAAATGACTTGTGACTGGCTGTACAGTAAATGCAAGTCTTCTGATTCAAGGTCTAAAACTTTTTACAATATGTCAAATCTACCTTATTCGTTTTGATAATACTGATTTCCGATAGCCTGCTGCCTTTTCAACCTCAACGCTTGAATAACAACTTTATCAAATTTTCCTCAAATAGCAGTTTCCTTGCATGTACCTAGAGTATCTCTGGATTCCTCTTCATTCACCTTCTTCTCAAATCACAGGTAGCAAATGTTACTGCTTTCATTATGTCCTACATTCAGTACCTTCTTCTCTCTCCCTTTGAAGCATTGCTCCTCCACATTTTTACTTACAACTTTACTACCATTTTTTTCTACCACTCAACCTACCCAGTCTGTGGACTAACCATATTTCCTTCTGACAGTCATCACCATGTTATAGTGAAAAAACATTGGCCCGGGAATAAAATACTTGATCTTCATAATTTAGAAGTTTATTCTTTTGACAGATCTCCAGGTCCTTGAGATTTAGAAAAGTAGATTGCTGAATGACTGTAGACTGTTGTAGAGCTGTCACATGAATTTTAGATAATGACATTACATAGGAAAGAGTACTAAAAAAAAAGTCTAACATTCAGTTAAGCGTACACTATGTGCCAGCATTGTGTTAATCACTTTGTGAATGCTATCACCCATAGCCCTTAGCCCCTTTAAGGCAAATATTCTCACTCTCTGTTTATAGAGGTGGCCCCAAAGTACTGTGATTAGTAACATGAATTTCATATCGAGACTATAGGGATGTGAACTCTATTTCCATTACCTTCTAGCTTTTGTCCATGAAAATTCTGATTTTAATCCTTTTGGACATTTGCCAAATATCCTCTGAAAGAGGAGAGGGGCATGTGTATATATATGCGTTTTATATGTACATGTGCAAACCTATATGAATGTATATGTGTTTGTGTGTGTAGAAATGTATGTTTGTGTTTTCGTGTGTGTACTTGTGAGTGGGTGTATATGTTTTATGTGCATGCATTTGTGTTTATGCATGGTTGAGTGAGTGCTCAGGAACAAATGTCACCCTTCTCCCACAAAGCATATGTACAGATGGTGAGTTGTGTGCTGATAATTTGGAGATGCCAATGCATTAGCTATATCTTGGCTTCTGAATCTAGTTCAAAGTACGTCATATAAATTCACCATAAATTGAAATGGATGTGGAAAAAGTGGAGCTACCAGCTTTTCATGTTTCTGCCTCTACACTTTGTTTCCATGTATACCATGATATTTAGCTGTTTATAGAGGCTTTGTTACTTTATTATTTCATTTCTGTATTTTTTGCTTGATTTTCTTGAGTTCAGGTATATAATGATTTTATTCACAGAACATTTTTTCTATTTTTAATTTTCCTATATTTGTATCTTAATTATTGTCCTTTTTGGATAGTCATGGCTTAGTATGTTCTGGTATATTATTAAGTAAGAGTTGGTAAAGAGTATATTCTTATCTTATTCCTGTTTTTTAAAGAGAATAACCATGTTTCTCCATTAAGTATAATGTTAGCAGGCAGCCCGGGTGGCTCAGTAGTTTAGCGCCACCTTCGGCCCAGGTCATGGTCCTGGAGACCCGGGATCGAGTCCCACATCGGGCTCCCTGCATGGAGCCTGCTTCTCCCTCTGCCTGTGTCTCTGCCGCCCCCCCCCCCCGCCCTTCCCCCTGTGTGTGTCTCTCATGAATAAATAAATGAAATTTTTAAAAAATGTTAGCTCTCAGTTTTAAATCTGTACTCTTTGTCATGCTAAGAAAGAAATGCTCCAAACATAATTTTTTGGTATTTTAATCAAGAATAGATGTAGAATTTTGTCATTTTTTTCTCATCATCTTTTGAGATAATTGATTTTTTTTACTATCTTTCCTACTAATGTAATGAATTATAATAATAATCTCTCCTGTGTTATACCAGAATTTCTTGTCTGTGCTAAATCCCATTCAGTCGTAATGAAAATATATATTGGATTATTTTTATCCTAAAGTGAGTTGAAATATTATTTATAATTTCAATTTCTCTATTTACTAATGAAGTTACCTGCTACTTTCTTTAGTTTCAATCTTCTTATGTGATTTAATGTGTTTATTCCTAATGTGACAAAGAGAAGTTTACATTCTTTTCTGTGTATTTGAATCATTTTCTGTATTAATAAACAATATTCTTAACAAAGGGATCTTTTTCTTTAGAAAATCGATAACTCAGATTATTCTCCAATAAATCTGAGTTAGGACTAGAGCAGAAAAATCTACCATATAACTCAAATGTGGTCCTAAGGATTACCTTCTTCAAAATCATTTGAGAAAGTTCCTAAAAATTTCCACCTCAGACTTATTCACAGGGTCACTTTATGACTTTTATGAGCCATACCTTTTTCCCCCGTGGGCCGCCTTCTCTTATATTTTTGTTAGTATAAAGACAAATATATTCATATTATGCATTTAAAATTTTACTTTGACCTAAAGGCTCATATTTTTCTTATGATTTTTAAAAATATTAAAATATTTTCATACCTCCCTAAAAGTGTGTAAGCCCTAGGCCCTGTGTTTACTGTGGCTAATAGTTATATTGGCCCCGCATATTGAGTAGGAACTCTTCAGGTATAGAGGCCAGAGATGTGCATTTGAACAGCTTCTGTGGTTCATGTGCCCAGTGTTCTTGTGGCTAAGAGAGCTAGGTTCACTGAGGACTAATTCAACCTTTGCCACTAACTGATAACTTATAGCATCATAGAGCTAGTCACTTAACCTCTTCAGGCTTTAAGGGTCTGTAATATCTCTAAATTCCTCTTACTACAAATTTTTATCAGGAGGTGCTTTACTGAGAACTAATAACCTTCTCATCTTCTATGTATTCTTTCATTTAACAGCTAGATAAATGGATATATCAAATATATCCAGTAGTATATGAAGTACTAGACGCATCAGTTACTAAATGAGGTAAATTTGGCCCCCAATCAAATGTGGTCCCCAACCTCGTTGGCCTTATAGTATAGTGCAAAAATAGACAGTAAGAAAATATAATTGTGAGGTTGTTAAAATAAGAAAGTATGGGATAATAAGGAGACTTAATCTAGTCTAGGAAGCCAATGTCTACTTGGGATGAATGGGAATCTGCACATCAGGAATGGTGTTGATGGTTACAAATGGAGAAAATATTATTCTCGAATATATTTAGATAAGGGGCATGATGCATTAAAAAAAAATGTTTAAAAAGAGCAAGATGGAGCAGCCCGGTGGCTCAGCGGTTTAGCGCCGCCTTCAGCACAGGGCGTGATCCTGGAGACCCGGGATCAAGTCCCACATCAGACTCCCTGCATGGAGCCTGCTTCTCCCTCTGCCTGTGTCTCTGCTTCTCTCTCTCTCTCTCTCTCTCTCTCTCTCATGAATAAATAAATAAATAAAATATTAAAAAAATAAAAAGAGCAAGATGGCAGGAACAGAAAGGGAAAGGGGAAAGATAGCAATTCATGTAGATGAAGTTAATTTTCCGTTGTTTATTTCATTCTACAGAACTAATTTTTTCTTTTCTTTTCTTTTCTTTTCTTTTCTTTTTTTTGCTATGTAAAGTATACAATTTACGATGTTTTTCAGAATGCCACCTCTATATGGGGGTTGCAATTATTCTCTTAATTTTTCTAAGATAATAGTTATGATCATAGTTAGGATCATTTGCTTTCCTGTTCAGATGATGTTATAGAAGCCACCTTTGGAAGTGACTTCTGGAAGTACTTCTACAGAGTACGGAATCTTCATCTTCATCTTCTTGACACAATAGGATTTGTAGTTAGGCAAACCTGAGATTTGTTTTTTTTAACTTCCCGGTTGTTAAGGTTAATTTTGTGGAGTAGGTTTTCTTTGTTTTGGGATTTTAAGTATTTGTTGTATTGTTGGGATGGTACAGCAAACTTTAAGAGGAGAAATCTGCATTGTCAAACATCTGCCATTTTTTTTGCAAGACCATTTCTTATTGCTTTTAGAATATATACAGTTTACATACTAAATATGTAATATTTTATGTTCACATCAGCAGTAGTAAGAAAATGGCTGATTACATTAATCTCTTATTCCTACATCCCCTTAGATATTCAATTTAATGATTGCCAATGAAATTGTTCATTGAAGTTTTTAATGTATAATTTTAAATTGCATTTTAACCAAATTTAAAAAATAAATACAATGAATTCAATTTATTTAGCGCTTTATTAAAAAAAATTTAAAGACAAGTTTCACCAACCCAAAAATCTCCTATAAGTTGAACAGAGAAGCTAAGTCAAGTATCTATATTCAATTTGTGATTGAGTTTTTACCACTGATAGATGTTTTCTTACAGATATCATGTTGTTAAATTGTTGGCAAGATCTTCACCTTGTTTTATCTTTTTAAGATATCCTAAAAGTGGGATCCCTGGGTGGTGCAGCGGTTTGGCGCGGGCCTTTGGCCCAGGGCGCGATCCTGGAGACCCGGGATCGAATCCCACGTCGGGCTCCCGGTGCATGGAGCCTGCTTCTCCCTCTGCCTATATGTCTGCCTCTCTCTCTCTCTCTCTCTCTCTCTGTGACTATCATAAATAAGTAAAATTTTTTTTTAATTTTTATTTATTTATGATAGTCACAGAGACAGAGAGAGAGAGAGAGAGAGGCAGAGACACAGGCAGAGGGAGAAGCAGGCTCCATGCACCGGGAGCCCGATGTGGGACTCGATCCCGGGTCTCCAGGATCGCGCCCTGGGCCAAAGGCCCGCGCCAAACCGCTGCACCACCCAGGGATCCCCAAATAAGTAAAAATTTAAAAAAAAAGATATCTTAAAAATATGCTGCCGCTTTTATCCTCTATTATCTCATGAAACACAGCCTTTGCTTCTGAAGCCATCTCCAAAGATAAAGAATAGGTTGATTTATCATTTGCACAAATAAGGAAGATAATCCATGTACAGCGAGTTTATTTAGCTAGTAAAACCCTATTAAACTATACTAAAATTTTAACTGTAGTTCAAGGATCTCAACATCTAGTATAATGTTGATTTTTTAAAATAATCTGCCCTCTATTTAATAAAGTATAATCACTTCTCTCATTCTAACAAGATTTTGCTAAATCAGGTCAATCATATATTCTCAGTGCTATATGAACAATGTAAATTCCTTGTATGATCTCATTGTAAATGGTAAGTACAAAGTTTAAAACAAAAAACTCAAAAAATAAAGTATGTGATGAGTGGATCTCTAGAATGTGTTAGACCATGAGCTTTTTTTCCTTTTTTTTTTTTTTTTTTTTTAGGTTTTTATTTAAATTCTAGTTAGTTACCATATAGTATAATATTGGTTTCAGGGGTAGAATTTAGTGACTTGTCACTTACATATAACACCCAGTTGAGCTTTTATTCTAAAAACTTAAACATACCTTAAGTTTGATGTTTGGCCTCAAAATATGTTGCTATGAAAACTCAAAATTAACTTACTTGGATTCTCAAAGCTTTAAGTTTTGTAAGATGCCATGACATCTACCTCCTGAGCCTTTTGAGATGATTCTTCTCAGAAGATTCAATTATATCTTTAGATTTTTTGTGTTGAAATAAATTTGAAGTCAAAATTAAGTTTAAATGACTAAACTCCATAGCCAATAACTGATGGAATCATAACCAATATCTGGTCTTTTTTGGGGGGGAGCCAAATTTGGGATTATTTTTCACAATCATAAACCAAGAAACAAAAACTATGAATCTCATTTTAAACTGAGGTATAATTGGGTTGGCTCTTCAATTAAATGTTTTATTGGGAGGAAATGAAATGGCTACCAGGAGTCATTTATGTATCTTTGAGCTAACCTCTTTTAAACAGGTTTAATAAAGACCAGAAATTTATGCACATGGCTCCAAGTTTAGTACTATTTCAGCAAATGTGTGTATCATGGAACAACAGTCATTCAGGATCTTAGGAAATAACAGACATATTATTTCTTTTTCTAAGCAAGGAGAAATCAATGTAAATTATTAAAATATAAAACATTACTTTGATATTTATATATTGTCTTTTATTGGTACTTCTTTATTTTATATAAAGATTTTGAAAGAGCACAAGCAGGGGAGCAGCAACAGGAGAGGGAGAAGCAAACTTCCCGCTGAGCAGGGAGCCTGACATGGGGCTCAATGTGGGGCTCAACCCCAGGACCCTGAGATTATGACCTGAGCCAAAGGCAGATGCCACCCAGGAGCTCCTTGGCACTTCTTTAAATGAGGAGTGTGATGGTAGTGATTATAAAGCAAGTACAATAATGCCCACTGAAAATTTTGTTCTGCCCTGTGGGATTTGAGGGTGTTTGAAAGAAATGAAAGCAAATCTATATTATAATGCTGTATTGTATAACCATAGGTAGGAACTCAGCAGAATAATCTTTAACCACTTGCTGCAGTATGTAAGACTACATATATAGGAGATGAGTATAGACTATGTGATTTGAATCTAAAATGCTTACCTACCTCTTATAAAAAAATTTTAAGACCTTTTTTTGTTAAAGTAGAAATTACATAAATTAATAATAATCAGAGCCATTATGACTTAAGCTATAGACTTGTAGTCTCCTTTTCTGTTTTTTCACAGGAAATATATATAAGTTGTCAAAATTACTCTTTTAAAAATGTGGGGTTTTTTCTATTTATTTATATCAGTTTTGCCATATTCTGATCCTATAGTCCATTTCCCATTGCTATTAATGTAAATGCTTTTGTGGCCAAATCTCTTTTTGTTAAAAAATAAATTCCTTTTGTACTCCCATAATACCCTGAGCAACATTTATTTAGCATTTAATTGTACCTTGTTATTTTATTTTTCCTTCCCTTCCCCTATGTTCATCTATTCTGTTTCTTAAAACAGAGATGGAAGTAAAGCATAAGAGACTCTTAACTATGGTTTGCAGGAGGGAAGTAGGTGGGGAATAGGCTAAATGGGAGATGGGCATCAAGGACACTTGTTATGCGCACTGGGGATTATATGTAAGTGATGAATCACTAAATGCTACTCCTGAAAGCCATACTACACTATATGTTACCTAACTTGATTATAAATTTTTTAAAAAAGGAACTTAGGAAAAAATAATTGTGCCTTGGTATTACTCTTTCTCTTGGCCATTTTTTCTTACAAACTGTGAGCTTATTGAAGGAGAGTCAGAACCTAAAATACTATCTACTATTAACAATAATTGCAGTAAATATTTCTTGAATTAGTGAATTAATCAAATATTTTATTAATGTCCCTCTTGATTATAACAAACAGTTGACACAGCAAGTGACCAGAATGTATTGGACACATAGCTTATCTGATCCTCACAGTACTATGAGATAGGTACCATTTCCACAAATGTACAAATAAGAAAAGTTGAAACACAAGGGGTTAAGAACCATTCTCAAGGCCAAACATCTAATAAGTGTCAGAGCCAAGAAATGAATCCATACAGTCTTACTTGTACTTAATCACTACCCTGAGCTATTATTTTAGGATACCTATCTCACATAGGCCTTTTCTTCACAGACAAGGCAAAATGGTTAAGCAGAGGTGATTCTGAATATTTCATTAAAACTCTTTCATCCTGGGGTAAGGAAATATTCAAGCATCCTTGACAGGTCACTTTATTTATGTACCATACTGGAGCCCTATTAATGTCTACAAAATAGCAGTGGCTACACTGTCCTTAAATGTTACAAAGAGTGATGGTTGGAGAGAGAAATGGGCCCTAAGAACATTTAAAAAGTTAGGAAATATAAAACTTGATCAAAACACCTAAGAATAATACCACTATGTTGTCAATTTATCATTTCACTATTGTGTATTTATCACAGTACCCAAAAGAATACAGTCAGTTTTGGAATGGCAGGCTGGCCCAGTGATTGAGCATCTGCCTTTGGCTTGGGCCTGATCCGGAATCCCAGATAGGAACTCCCCATGGGGGAGCCTGCTTCTCCCTCTGCCTCTCTCTGTGTGTCTCTCCTGAATAAATAAAATCTTAAAAAAAAGAAAAAAGAAAAAGAATACAATCAGTTTTTATAAGCTTTAAGTACTTCACTTCTAAAGGTTATTAGGAAAATAAAAGTTTTTTGTTATAATGTCAATGTAAAAGTAATCTAACTTCCTAGAAATTATCTCATTGGAAAAGTAAAGAATGGTTTGTTTTTGTCACAGCCAAGATACAATGAATTTTATTTTAATTTTTCTATCAATGACATAAACGACTCCAGGAATTATTATAAATAAAGTCTGTTGTAATTACAGTGCTCCAACTCACTGATAAATACAAGAATAAGTTGATAAAAATCACTTCTGCTTTGTGACTTATCTGTTTCAGATTGAAACTCTTTCATTATTTGTTCTGAATGTACACCAGATTATTTGGCATCTTCTCCTACATGAACTACACAAATTTGGAAAGTCTTTTTGCAGAACATGCCACAATTAATAAAGCATCTCTAGACACTTTCTTTGGAGACATGTATGTATTTGTCAGCATGAGACCTTGATATTCATGACTTGAGGATTTATTACTACATCAATTTCAACCAGAAATACGAGTATCTTTTCATTTCCTGAGAATTCTTGATTATTACTTTGTTTCGAGCCTATAATAAACTTTATGATTATTGTTCTCTAAGTGACATTTTCCTGTTATCTTTCTGATACTATAGCTGATGCTGGCTACTCCATATTCCTTAAGCATTTATTGATTTAAAGATAATCATTCACCAAAACTCTTTAAATGTTTAAATTAAACTTTACAATATTGTACTCACCTGAAAAACGAATAGTATCTCCATCCGTAAGGTGTCCTACTGGATAGAATACAGATGTAGCCTATCCCTTTGCAAGACTCAGTTGGTGGTAACCAATTAGTTAAGAATGTTTTGGAGGATTTTTCTTCCACTTGAAAAATTTAATAACACAGTGAGCTAACTGCGTGTTTATATATGGGATTTTTAAATGGAAAGGGTAATAGGTATGGATGTATTTTGACAGCATTTTTAATAATAAGCAGGAGAATAATAAAGGCATAACAGCAAATTTGCAGGAATATGTAGAAAGTTGTTCACTGAGTAAGAAAGAGGAGAGATAAAACAAGTTGTTTTTCTAACCTAAATGGTAAGTTCATGTGTAGCAAACTGAATATTTATATATCCTGTATATTTGTATTAAATGTTCTTTTAGAAGATGAAAAAGTACTATTCCAGAAGCTTTGGAGGGATAAAACTTGGGTATGAAAACTCCTTTTCTAGACTCTAGGAATCACTGCTCCAGAGGCTGAGTTCTGAACACAAATAGCTAAAATACTAGTAGACTTCAGCAAGTAAAACTAATACCCTCTCTCACTTAAACTTTGAAATTTGACTATTGTGCATAGGTCACAAACAAGAAGAATGTAAGAAAACACCGAGCGTTCAGAGGAAGAGAATATCTGACCCTGCTCAAAGAATATTCAAGTAGGAGGCCCATGGGGTGACCCTTGAAGAGCCATGAATACTTCACAGAGAGAAGATGATGCAGGAACAAATAGAAAATGAAGAAAAAACACTTGCTGAGTGAAACAAGTGTTTGCTGAAAGGCAAAATTGTTGAATTTGACTAAATGTTTCAAGTGCATGAAAGAGTTAATTACTGAGATGTGAAAAGCATTCATGTTATAGGCAGATAATAGAAGGCCTTCAATGCTTTAATAAATTAAAGGCCTCAAGCAGATCTATGTAAAATATGTTCAGCAAATAGCTAGAGTCTCACCTGGCAGGTAGACCTAGAGATAGTGATTTGGAGATTATTCACATAGAAATGATATATAGACATAGAAATGGTGCATAAAGGAAGAAAGGATTGAAGAAAAGAGAAGGCCTCAGAATGTGGTAAGCACCTATTGTAAAGGACAAGAATAGATAAAGATACAAAAATAGGAGGTAACTAATTATCAGAGAAGTTGAAAGAGATGTATTGGAGAGTCAAGGAAAAACACAGCATGAAAACAGGTTGGCAAAAGATGAAATACTCCAGAGAAGGCATCAGTCACTTTCTAGAAAGTAGTTTCTGAAGAATGATAGGAAAAGAAAAACAGTTGTATGTGGAAAAGAAAGCTACAAATGGTTTGTAGTCTCCCTGGTATTTTGGCAGCTAAAAAGGGGCGGTGGGACAATGGAAGAAACTGGAGTATTTTTAGGCTGGAAGATTCCTTAGTCTCTTTGTAGATAAAAGAAGATGATCCAGTGGGGAGAGACTGATGGTGCAATGAAAGATAACTCACGGGAGGGATTAAAGGGAATATAACAAGAGTACAGGGACATGGTCAAATCAAACTCATGAAGGTGAGGGAAGACCTTTTCTTCTAAGAAAGAATATGAAACACAAATTATAGTTATATATTTTAATAAAGGGAGGATAGAATAGGGCAAAATATACTTCATTGCCTTCAATTTTAAAAACAGGAGATGAGATACTTTGTTCTCTATGTATGATAACCAATATAAGTTTGTTTTTTAAGGTTATGCAAAATTCTGAACTCACTGTAGTTAGCAGGGAATGAAAAGCTTTCTGAGAAATAAAAATATAATTGTTCTGATGTAGATCAAGATAAAGTTAACTAATAAGCATTTATAGTGGATCTTATACATGTGGTTCATAATATTCTTAAATATAGCTGTCCAGCTTGGTCATGGAGTATACTACATGGAAGATGGAGATTATTTGAGGTAATGTTGGTAATCCTAATAAGTCTGTAGATACCAAGTCAAAGAGATGATATATTTGATAATTCTTAGAGTTTCTCTGAATGGTTGATTATGGTAAAGATTCCTGTTAAGCAAAAGTAGAGCAATATATTATACAAATGGGAAGGTAAAATTCATAGTGAAGATGAGAGGTAAGTTCCACAGAAGTGAAAGAAATGAAGGAGTTGGGGTAGCAAGTTATAAATTAGAAAATATAAATTCATCTAGCACTCTGTGCACTGCATAGAAAAGCTAGTTGAAAGATAAGCAAATTCGGGATCCCTGGGTGGTTCAGTGGTTGAGCGCCTGCCTTCGGCCTGGGGTGTGATCCTGGAGACCCAGGATCGAGTCCCATGTTGGGCTCCCTGCATGGAGCCTGCTTCTCCCTCTGCCTGTGTCTCTGCCTCTCTCTCTCTCTCTCTCTCTCACTCTATGTGTGTGTGTCTCTCATGAATAAATAAATAAAATCTTGAAAGAAAAGAAAGAAAGAAAGAAAGAAAGAAAGAAGAAAGAAAGATGAAGAAAGAAAGATAAAGAAAGAAAGAAAGAAAAAAAAGAAAGAAAGAAAGAAGAAAGAAGAAAGAAAGAAAGAAAGAAAGAAAGAAAGAAAGAAAGAAAGAAAGAAAGAAAGAAAGAAAAAGATAAGCAAATGGCCAAGTGGGGGGGCCGCAAAATACAAAATCACTTTATGACTTATGTTATCCCTGGTGGTAGAACTATCTGGGATGTAGTCATTTAGAGGATATATAACATCGAAAGTGACTCACCTCCTGCCAGATACAAAGTGTCTTTAGAAAATAGTTAAGTTATGGTTAAAGTATTGATACATTTTTGGGGTGAGTGATAATGAAGAAGTTCGGCTGCCAAGTACATATACTTAGGTGTCAAAACAAACAGGGCAGGCAGGCCTGGTGGCTCAGTGGTTTAGCACCACCTTGGGCCCAGGACCTGATCCTGGGGACCTGGGATCAAGCCCTATGTTGGGCTCCCTGCATGGAGCCTGCTTCTCCCTCTGCCTGTATCTGTGCCTCTTTCTCTCTGTGTGTCTCTCATGAATAAATAAAATCTTAAAAAAAAAAAAAAAAAAAACAGGGATTAGGCTATCATGAGATTATTCAATTTAAAATTTATTTCCAAAATGAAATGCCTTAGAAGGGGTATAAAATTGCCTTCGATAATTTCTTTCTGTATCCAAAAAGAGCCCACTAACTGAATCCCACCTTAAATGTTTACACCTGGGGGAGGGGCAGAAAGCAAAACTTTCCTGCAAATAAGATAGAAAAAGTTGTTGCTCAGTACATTTGAAATAATAGATACAGCCTTGCGATTGCAAAATATTGCACTGCATGGAAACATTTTGTTTTGGAGTGTTTTGGTTTCAATTATATGGGAAAACAGTATGCATTTTGGAAAGTATGTCAAAGCAATGAAAGCTTCTTAATAACAGAAACTGGAAATTGCCTGACAAAGTGAAACATTTTAATGATGTCAACTTTTCTGAAGCAGAAACCAGTCATTGTTAAAATAGAGACAATTTATCTTTTAATTCAGTAATAATTCTAGTCCATGTTAAACTAATTCTTTCATAATTCTAACAATAAAAGATAGTTTGCTGAATATTACTTAAAAAGAATATTTCTTTATCTTTTTTTCTATTGCATTTTTACATCAAGGAACATTTAACACAGTTATCTTTGGTGAATTATACAAAATTAGTATTTTACCATTCCAGAAGTCACACACATTTTGGTCTCCATTCAAGATACTTGAGAGCAGCATGAAATTAAATTCTTAGTAATAGAAGACTACTTCAAAATGGTGGGGAATCCAGAAAAAAAAGATAGGCTTGAACAAATTGCATGAAATAACAACTTAGAACAAATTACATAAAATAATTTAATAAACAACCAGCATGATATTTTGGTGATGTAATCTTTGAAAAAGTAATTTTGGTAGAGAGAAGATGCACACAGCAAATCATAGGTCTAATAAACTTATTCAGAGCTTAGATGCCAAATTCCATTTGTGGAAATTGGATTCCACCTCTAACATTGAAATAGTGAATATAAGGATATGTAAACAAGAGATTAAACAGAAGAACTTAAAGGTTTTTAAGGATTAGCTCTCAGAATTGAGGATGTATATTCATTTAATCATGTAACAAGTATCTATAATATCTTCTTTTTTTTCATAATATCTTCTATACATCAGACACCATCATGGCCTGGAGGCTACAAAATTTAGTAATCAGTGAATTCTACCTTCAGTTTGCTCCTATTTTGGTAAAAGAGAAAGACAAAGAAAAAATAAGTATGAATTTCTGTTTAGATTCCTATTTACTTTTGTTACACTAATATGCATATACAAAACATACTACATCGTGGAGATAAAATACCAGCTATGTACAAAACAAGGCAATGTAGAAATTGCATCCATAGATGTAAATGGCTGAGTTTGGCCTCAACTTCCACTTCCAATGGTAACCAGTTGTAAGTTACTTTGGGTTTCTCATCTTTGAAATAGTATAATAGTATCTACCTCACAGTTGTTTTAATGAGGTTTAGGTGGGATAATGCATTCAACACACACACATACATTTGGTATTAATAATTACTTGATAAACGTTAAATAATAATCATTATTTAAAGTAGAGATAACATTTTTAATGTTACAGATGATGGAATATGCTAAGCAGATTATGAAGGTGTCACTATGCAAGAAATCAATGTAGAAAATAATATGGCAAATGTGGTAACATTCTTGATAGCCCCTTTCTATCAGGCTTTAAAAAATGGAGTTCCTCCCCTCTTCTTCCTCAATACTTTCTTTCTAAGACATTTAAATTATTCCTTGGTCATAAGTGCTAGCTACATCTGTAATATTTTCAAACATATCTGTAATGCAAACTCTCAAACTCCAGGGTCAAATATATAACTTCTCACTACCCAGGTCATTAACTGGCATCAATATTCACACAGTAGCTCAAGCCAGAGACCTGGTAATCATCCTTAATTGTTTCCTTTCCCTATTCTCCATAGCCCATACATCAGTAAGTCCTCTTGATACCTGATTTTTATCTCCAAAATATATCCCCACGGTGACTCTTGTCTCTTCTGGCCAACTTCAATAGTATCCTTGTTTCCACTCATTTCCTTCCAGTCTTTCCACAAAGAAGACAGTCCTTATCTTTTATAAACACAAACTGAATTGTGTAATGCCCCTGCTTGAAACATCCGGTGGTCTCATTGTGGCTAATAAAAATTCACTGCCAATTACCAGACTAAGGTCCAGAAAGATCTGTCTCCTGCCTCATTTCCAAACTCATTTCTCTTCCTTACAAAGCTTCAGGCACATTGACCATCAGAGTTTTGTGAAATGGGCAAGAGCTTACCCTCCCAGAGATCCTCTGCCTGGAGTTCTTTGTACACAATCTTCACCAGAGTATCTCCTTCTAAGTATACAAGTGTTCACTTAAAATATACTTGCTTGGAGTAACTTCCTTAGCCATCTTGTTTTAAGTATATTTCATATCTCCGGGTTATTCTGTCTCATAATACTTTATTCTTTTATTCATAGTAAGCTCTCAATCTTAAGACAATATTTGATTTTTAAAACCACTAAGGGGATCCCTGGGTGGCTCAGCAGTTTGGCGCCTGCCTTCAGCCCAGGGTGAGACCCTGGAGTCCCGGGATCGAGTCCCACATTGGGCTCCCTGCATGGAGCCTGCTTCTCCCTCTGCCTGTGTCTCTGCCTCTCTCTCTCTCATGCATAAATAAATCAAATCTTTAAAAAAAACCACTAAGATTCTTTGCCACCCAATTAATAACATACTAATTCATTCGTTCAACGAATATCGGTTGAACTGCTATCACGTGCTTAGCATAGTTATATGACTTAATCTATGTTTCAGAGGGTGTATGAGAGCAGATGTATACAGATGAATTGCAAAAGGGCAAGAGTAGAAGCCAGACAGCTTGCTGCTATTACATAATGCCAAGGAAGCAGTGTTGGTCACTTTGACTAGACTGACTGCAATTAAAGATTCAGAGACATGATGGGTTTAAACTATTTGCTAGGATAGAACAAAAAGGAATTGCTTGTGGAAAGAATGTGGAAGTAAGAGAAAGAAAAGAATGAAGGAGAATTAGTCTAAAGTTTTTTTTTCTTTAGCAATAGAATTGATGGTAGTGTCAAAACAGAGAATGAAATTGGTCTGAAAGAAAGATATCAAGACTCCCATTTGGTACATGTGAAGTTTGGTATGTTTTTTGACGTACAAGTGGAAATATCAAATTGTGGTTAAAAATCTGTATTGGAAACCTGTGTGCAAAACTTAGAGTAAATATAAATTTGGTTGTTATCAGCATGGAAATAGTACTAAAGCCATGACATTAGAGAAAGTATTCTAAGGAGAAAGTGTAAAAGTGTAATAACATCCCCAGCACTTACACAGCACTTAACAAGTGTCCAGTGCTATTCTAAGCCTTTTGTTTGTATGACCTCTTTTAGTACAATAACTCTATGAAGCAGGTACTATTAATATCCCCATTTTACAGGTAATAAGACTGAAGCACAAGAAGAGTAAGAGACTTGCCCAAAGTTGCACAGCTAATAAGGGTTAAGTCTGGAACTGGAACACCAGGTATCTGTTTCCAAAGTTTATGGGTAGATAAGAGGAGTCCCAAGATGAAGTTATCAGAAGATTGAAAAGTACACTCACCAAAAATTTAAAAAGCAGTATAGGAGTAAGAAAGAAGAATTAGAAGAAATGGACAAAAAGGAAATCAGGACATAGTGGTGTCACAGTAAGGATGAATTTTCTTCAAAGGAGGGAGGAGTCCTCTATATTTGAAATCTGCTGTGGGATGAAGTAAGATACAGACTGAGAAACATCCCCTGAATTTAGCAAAAAAAGAAAATGTTGAACATGGAGACTGCCTAGACTAGGTTATAGCATAGACAGTTACATAGCAGTGACGTTAAGGCATGTGAAAATGTAGAAAGAAGGAAGGAATAAATAAATGTAAGAATGTAGTTTGGTAATATGGGAGTATCGAGAAGGAGAGGGCATGAAAAATG
This sequence comes from Canis lupus baileyi, assembly GCF_048164855.1. NCBI lineage: Eukaryota > Metazoa > Chordata > Mammalia > Carnivora > Canidae > Canis > Canis lupus. The sequence goes on along the minus strand of NC_132846.1, from coordinate 9,871,016 downwards.
AAGTTAGAGAGGTGTTAAGTACCTCATCACAAAGGTCCTTATTTTCCTGGGTCTCTCCATGAAAATAATTGCAGTAATTATTATTTTGAAAGCAAATATCTCTATTATTTCAGAATATGAAATATGTTTGCAAGGAAATCAGACCATCATTATAAAGTATTTGGGAATATGTAATAAGTGCTATTATTTGGAAATTTTAATCTCATTTTTCCATAACAAATTTTTGTTAATAGAAGATTGGTAAATCTTCATGTGTAGATTTTTTAAATTGAAGTTAAATTGGCAGGTAGTGAAATGCATGGATATCTGCAGCTTTTGATTTGTTATTTATCCTACTGTGTCAGAAATGGGGAGTAATTCAGACTGTAGCCAATCTAATGTCTATTCAAAATTATTTCTCAACTATGAGTCTTTAAGAATTTGCCACAAAAAGGAAAGAAAAAATGTCATCAAATTTGGGAACAGAGTAATTAATTAACACTTTGAAATCTGTAAGTGCTACACAAATATGAGATACTAATATGAGGTAACATGTGCCAGAATCACTTTCATAATAAGTCTTCCTCCTATGAAATTATGCAAAAACTGTTAATAAATTGGATATGTGTATGAAAATTTTTTATGAAAGTATCTAAAAGTAGTAAACATCTCTGCAGAAAAATAATAGCTAAAAAATCCCAAAGAAGAAAGAAAACTATTATTCACTGATACATTCTAAAAAAAAATTTGGCTTCGTACTATGAACCCTTTTTAAAGGTATTCTTGCTAGACCATTACTCTGCTATTGCTCATCTCTTTGAACCTAAAGGATGGACTTTGCGAATGACATGTTTTCCGTGACTTCACCCCTGTGCAATGATTAATCGTCATGAATACAACTTAAGATCAAGCCATGGGAAACCTGTCTTCTCCCAACTAATTTGATTAATGAGTTTTATGGCTGGGATGCATTGTGATGAAGTTAAAAGTACCTGAGGCAAAGTACAGCTATAGTATGTCTTACATGAATTTTTAGGGAAACAATCCTGAACAGAAAAATTCCATACTCACCGAAGTGACAAGATTATCTATCCAAGGTAGTTTTACACATGATCACTAAAGATTATAATATCTCTATATTCTTAAAATAATAATAAATATTATTTATTTTCTTTCTAAAAGCTATGACATACCTAGTAACCAATGAAAGACTGGTGCTTCTTTAAATTGGTATCTTTTAAATCTTTCAAAAATAATAAGGGTCATTCAAGTATTGACACTGTCAGTCATAAAACAATGCAGTTCCTTACTTACATAGCAGTAGAATTGTATTTATGACATTTAATTTTAGAATAGCTCATGATAGCTTTTTGGACCCTAATGATTAAGTAAAAAATATAATAAAATCCTAAAACAGTCAACTGAAAGTAAAGAAGAGCTTCGGTGATTAATTTTAATGTCAATACAGAACTACAAATAATGGACAAATAAGGTAAATTACTTTTGTCATATTGTGTACAAAACCTTTATTAGCATTAAAACTACAATACTTTTTAAAAAAAATATAGCAATTAGGGGATCCCTGGGTGGCTCAGCGGTTTGGCGCCTGCCTTTGGCCCAGGGCGTGATCCTGGAGTCCCAGGATCGAGTCCCGCGTCGGGCTCCCTGCATGGAGCCTGCTTCTCCCTCTGCCTGTGTCTCTGCCTCTCTCTCTCTCTCTCTCTCTGTATGTCTGTCATAAATAAATGAATAAATCTTAAAAATATATATATACAGCAATTAACCTTCATTTCTAGAGATCAGATGCTTTTCTGACCTAAATTTACATATTTTTCCTAAGACAGTCTTTATAATTTGAACATTGAAGCTCTTTTGACATTTACTCATGGAATAAATTTTCTTCAAAATTTTTTCCAAATTTCCAGTCTGACATTTGTGGGTATCAGAATTTAACATTTTAGTCTCATTATTCACAAACATGCATCTTTTATGATTTCACTTGTATAGAAACAAAATGGAGAACACAAAATCTTACTAGTCCCTGGTAAGGTTCTCTCTTAGACATTGGATTGTAATATAATTATATACAGAAATATTGACCATCATGAGTTTCCTAGGACTGCCATAACTAATTACCACAATCTTAAATGGCTCAAAGCAGCAGATATTTATTATCTCCCAATTCTAGGCACTAGAAGTCCAAATCAAATTGTTGACAAGATTGTAGGGCATGGTGAGAGTGGTCTAGTTTCATTCTTCTGCATGTGGATGTCCAATTTTCCCAGCACCATTTATTGAAGAGACTGTCTTTCTTCCAGTGGATAGTCTTTCCTCCTTTATCAAATATTAGTTGACCATAAAGTTGAGGGTCCACTTCTGGGTTCTCTATTCTGTTCCATTGATCTATGTGTCTGTTTTTGTGCCAGTACCACACTGTCTTGATGACCACAGCTTTGTAGTACAACCTGAAATCTGGCATTGTGATGCCCCCAGATATGGTTTTCTTTTTTTAAAATTCCTCTGGCTATTCGGAGTCTTTTTTGATTCCACACAAATCTTTTTTTTTAATTTATTTTTTATTGGTGTTCAATTTACTAACATACAGAATAACCCCCCGTGCCCGTCACCCATTCACTCCCACCCCCCCCCCGCCCTTCTCCCCTTCCACCACCCCTAGTTCGTTTCCCAGAGTTAGCAGTCTTTATGTTCTGTCACCCTTTCTGATATTTCCCACACATTTCTTCTCCCTTCCCTTATATTCCCTTTCACTATTATTTATATTCCCCAAATGAATGAGAACATATAATGTTTGTCCTTCACCGACTGACTTACTTCACTCAGCATAATACCCTCCAGTTCCATCCACGTTGAAGCAAATGGTGGGTATTTGTCATTTCTAATAGCTGAGTAATATTCCATTGTATACATAAACCACATCTTCTTTATCCATTCATCTTTAACATCATTTGTTCTAACTCTCTGAAGATAGTCCATGGTATTTTGATAGGGATTGCATTAAACGTGTAAATTGCTCTGGGTAACATTGACGTTTTCACAATATTAATTCTGCCAATCCATGAGCATGGAATATTTTTTCATCTCTTTGTGTCTTCCTCAATTTCTTTCAGAAGTGTTCTATAGTTTTTAGGGTATAGATCCTTTACCTCTTTGGTTAGGTTTATTTCTAGGTATCTTATGCTTTTGGGTGCAATTGTAAATGGGATTGACTCCTTAATTTCTCTTTCTTCAGTCTCATTGTTAGTGTATAGAAATGCCACTGACTTCTGGGCATTGATTTTGTATTCTGCCACGCTGCCAAATTGCTGCATGAGTTCTAGCAATCTTGGGGTGGAGGCTTATGTTCTCATTTATTTGGGGAATATAAATAATAGTGAAAGGGAGTAGAAGGGAAGGGAGAAGAAATGGGTAGGAAATATCAGAAAGAGAGACAGAATATAAAGACTCCTAACTCTGGGAAATGAACTAGGGGTGGTGGAAGGGGAGGAGGGCGGGGGGTGGGGGTGAATGGGTGACGGGCACTGAGGGGGGCACTTGACGGGATAAGCACTGGGTGTTATTCTGTATGTTGGCAAATTGAACACCAATAAAAAAATAAATTTATTATTTTAAATAAATAAATAAATAAATAATAAATAATAAATAAAATTTCAGAAAGAAAAAAAAAAAAGATTGTAGGGCCGCCCGGGTGGCTCAGAGGTTTAGCACGGCCTTCAGCCCAGGGAGAGCGTGATCCTGGAGACCAGGGATTGAGTCCCATGTAGGGCTCCCTGCGTGGAGCCTGCTTCTCCCTCTGCCTGTGTCTCTGCCTCTCTCTCTTTGTCTCTCTCTCATGAATAAATAAAATCTTAAACAAAAAAAGACTGTGTTCTCTCCAAAGGCTCTAGAGGAGGATCCTTCCTTGCATCTTCCTAACTTCTAGTGGTTAAAATCCTTGGCATTCCATGGTTTGTGGATATATCATTCTTACCTCTGCCTCTGTAGACTCATGGCATACTCCATGTGTCTGTGTCCAGATTTGCCTCTTCTTATAAGGATTCCACTCATCTATTATGACCTCATTCTAACTTGTTTACATCTGCAACTACCCTATTTCTAAATAAGGCCACTTCTATAAGTACTGGGATTTAGGATTTAACATATCTCTTAGGGGAACACAAGTTAATCCTCAACAATCACCTATAATAACTGGTCCTAAAAATCTACTTTCTATTACTGCAAATCACTACTTTATTACTTATTAATAGTTAATTGTCATACCTATAAAACATTTACTTTATTAAATAATAACTGAGCCAATGTGTTTATGAAAGAAAACGGCACCATGACAAAATTTTTAGACATGTTTATAACCTCAGTCAACACAGATTTTGGCCACTTTTTAAATCTTTTACTAATATATCATTAAAAGGTAAATATAATAGGTGTAAGAACAAAATTATCTTTATTTTATATTTTTTCTATTTAATAATTGAGGACATTTCCTTCATTTGTACAATATAAAATTCATACACGAGTCAACACTTTAAAGCTTTGGCACAATAGAGTATGAATTTCAATATAACATCTGTTTAAAAGCAGGTTGTTATCTATATACTTACATAAAATTCATTTGCAAAACTTTACATAACTTACAATTATATATGCAATATACTTTTTTAAAAACAAGAAAATTAAGACACAGGGAAATAAATGTAAAAAAAAGTATACCAACTTTAATATATATATTAAGTGTGTTAATAATTATTTTGGACCTATCTTCTGATGGGCTGTAAGTTTTGCTCCTAACTTTCTGGCAGCCAGTATGAAGAAGGAAAACTAAACTATGGGCGTTTTTTAAAAAGCAGTTATTCAGAAAATGTGCATTTCTGATAACAAGATTTGAAAAATAGTTTTAGTGATCACGAACTTGACAGTATGACAGAATGAACAACAGCCATAATTTTTCCATAGATGTTACAATTATAACATTAAAGTAATACCTTTTATAGGACCCTTTTAAAAAACTAATTGCCATCAATTCAGGCCACAGTAGCCAAAAGAATACAACTTACTTAGACATTTCCAAAGATAAAATTTAAAGTATCTATAAGTAATGGAAGGGACTAAATATTTAATACTAAGTTTCCAAACATATTTTATCAAAACCAAGCTTTAGACAGATTTGAAGTGCAGAGAACTCAATTATACCTTACAAATTAAAGGCAGTCTGTATGGTTTAACAGGACACCAATTGTTGTCAAAGTTGAAAAGACATATAGTCCAATAATGAAGATATGCAACTGAATGATAGTTTTTTTCTGTTCATTTGTAGGGTGGACTAACACAGAAAAATATGCAAATAATGTGAATAGGAAAATCACAAAAGAATAAATATACATGTCAAATAAACATATAAAAGATTATCAAATTAACGTAAAGAGAAATATAAGTAAAAAAGAGAGGGTATTTTTTTTTAAAGATTTACTTATTTGAGAGAGAGTCCTCAAGCCGACTCGATGCTGAGTGCAAAGCCCAATGTAGGGCTTGATCTCAGGACTCTGAGATCATGACCCCAGCGGAAATCAAAAATTAAATGCTTGGGACGCCTGAGTGGCCCCCCGGTTGAGTGTCTGCTTTTGGCTCAGGGAGTGATCCCGGGATCTGGGATCGAGTCCCGCATGGGGCTCCTGCGAAGAGCCTGCTTCTCCCTCTGCCTATGTCTTTGTCTCTGTCTCTCTGTCTCTCTCTCCTCTCTGTCTCTCATAACAAGTAAATAAATCTTAAAAAAAAAAAAAGAAAAAGTTAGATGTTTAACCAACTGAGCCAACCAGGCACTCCAAAAGAGAGTGATCTTAACTCATCATCAGGTTAGCAAGAATTAAAAAGTTGATCTCTAGTATGTCTAATACATAGAGAAATACGTACTATGCTATATCAAATATGAGGGCATAAATTGAAAGGTCAATTTGACAGAATCTATACAAACTAATAAACTCTATTTTTATGCACCATAAGAAAAGCCATACATGTACACTAGAGGGGACATATGAGGATGTTCATTGCAGTATTGTACCACAAAACTGTAAATAACCTAAATGTCTATCAGTAGAAGTATGGCAAATATTATCTACCCACACTGTGCAGCAGTCAAAATTAATGAAGAAGAACTATGTGCACTAATAAAAGATTCTCAATATTTTATTTATTGTTTATTCATTTATTATTTATTTACTTAGTAGGCTCCACGCCCAATGTGGAGCTCAGTGCTGGGCTTGAATTCATGCTCCTGAGATCAAGACCTGAGCTGAGATCAAGAGTTGGATCTGACTGAGCTACTCAGGCTCCCCTCAAAGTCTATTTTTCAGTAAAAAAAAAAAAAAAAAAGCAATTTGGTAGCACTATTTTTTTCCTGGAAATAGAGAGCAGGATCAGCTTGTAAGTCAGAGCCCTGCAAGTTTGTGATAATTAAGATCTTATGCACAACATATGGAAGAATGCCTATCTTTTCATCATTTATAGTAGAGTGTCATTTATCCAACTCATACAAAAGTGGTATTAAGTCAAATGACATAAAGACAAGGGATAGAAGAATACAAAACTGGTTTATTCCACTGGAACATCTGCCATTAAGCTTCTTGTCAACACTTACTTCACAAGGTAGCAAAAGTTTTTATATAAGCATTAATAACTAAGGATTTAAATCGCCATTATTATAGGTTATCCCAAAGCTCATGAAATCAAAGATAAGAAAGGCGTGAACAAATTTATGTTGTTCCAGTAGATTTATCCACAAAATGACAGAGTATAAAAATATCCATAATAGTATCACTGTGTCCAAAGTCTGCCGTGGCTGGTTATAGGATATAAATACCCAAGAAACCCAGGTTGTAAGTGACAGGGTTTTGAGATTAAAAATCTTCTCTAAGGATAATGTGATCTTTCCCTCTCTCAGATGAATTTGTTAAGGAGGAAGGTGGTCAGTAGAAAAGTACAATTATTCCTCAGTGAACCCATACCAATAATAGAAAAAGTAGGTGACCTTAACTCTAGGACCATGATCAAGGACATCACCAAACACTTTTGATATTTACTGAGGAGCTTTGTGCTTATGGTAATGAATTTATACGACCTCCTTCTGACATAAAGTTAGTTAGGAAAATACTCTTGTGCCACTTGTACACATGAAGGATTTGAAGGAGTACTATTATAATGATACATGGGATACTGCAAACACCAAGCGGCACAGCTCTAACTGAAACTATATGTATAAACCACAGACTTCCTCACCAAGAGTTAAAGGTATAACAAAGTAAAATAAGAAAGTATATGAATAAAATAAAAGACAACATTTCTTAAGCATGAAATACTATAGCTATTCAATAAGCTGTATGTTTTACCAAATCCATAAAATTGTTAAGTCTTCAAAATCGGCCTATAAGATTTTCCATCAAAGGACCAATATTTGTTTCCATTCTTATGTCAAGAGTCTTTACGTTAAGGTGTCCCATCAGAGGCCTCAAGAGGAAATAACTCAGATGTAAACACCTGTGGCCTAAAAGCATTCCTCTGGCATATCTTTGTGACAAAATCTGGCAGGTAAGTACTGAATTCACCTTATGAGAAGGTAAAGAATTTCACTAAGTTTCAGACACCTGTTAATTAATTCATGCTGTATAATGTCTTCTACTAACCGTTGGGGCCAAAGATATCCAGGTGCTCTAATATCTGATCTCTGAGATAAAACACCTAACAAGGGGCACATTTCAAAGTACAAATTGGAAATTTGCCTTACTGTCATCCAAAATATGACCCAAACCAGTAGGTTTTATTAATTTCTTTATTTTTTTTAAGATTTTATTTATTTGTTCATGAGAGACACAGAGAGAGAGGCAGAGGCAGAGGGAGAGAGAGAAGCAGGCTCCACACAGGGAGCCCGACTTGAGACTTGATCCGGGACTCCAGGATCACACCCTGGGCTGAAGGCAGGCGCTAAACCGCTGAGCCACCCAGGCATCCCAGTTTTATTAATTTCTATATTTCCTTTGAACATGTTGAAAGAAATATGTATCAAAGATGAAAAATTTTGATTCAGTTAAATAAAATTAAAAGTGTGTTAAAGCTTGAGGGTGTGGTTTCCTCTCTGACCATATGCAATTCCCATTAATAAGTCGAATGAATAGAAGTGATTTTCACAGAAACTGTCCAAATCAAGGAAGAAACTGAGGACATTTTAAGGAACTGAGATAATTCTGTATTGATACAGCAAACAAAATAATAATGTGATTACTGATAGAGGTTTGAGAATAATAATTTCATATGCAAAAGCTATAATTTATCAAGGGCTACAGGTGCCTGACACTGTGCAAAAGCACTTTATATAGATTTGCTCCTCATAACAACCTTAAGAAGTGGATGTTACTTTTTTCATGTCACATAAAGCAGGAAACTGGAGCTCAGCAAAGTGTAAAGTCGGCATAAGTTCATAAGGCTGATAATGTTGATTCCAGGACTCAAACCCAACCAGCCTGCCTCCAAAGTTTGCATTCTTTAACAAATACAGAGTTGCTAAGGGAGGTTTTAAATCACGTGTTTCTGAAAGACAATTCAGACTTGGTCTTCTTTGTACAGGCTTTCAGAAGTTCATGATGCGAATGTAGATCGGTTATATACTTTCTGCCCGTCTCTTCTAGGTACTCAGGATACAACAGGAACTGTACGTAAAAAGTGTTTAAACACCCAATTCAGGCCACAGAACAACTTTAACTTGACAAACACTAGTCCTGTGTGAACACTTGTAGTACAGGAAAAGATATCCTTCACTTTTACTTTTAAAAAGCTGAAAAAATGTTAGCCATCCTAAGTAGGTATGCAGAACAATATGAGAGCTTTGTAACTCTGCAGAGGCACCATGATTAATATTTAGAGCTTAAAGGAAAACATATCCATTTAAAGTGATCTAGCATTCCAATCAAGTAGCACAATGAAGTTAAAAGAGGGAAAGCATAATAAATATTGCCATTCCTGAAGTTTAGTCGAACTTTCCTATTTTTTTCAGTTTCACTTTTTAATCCTGAAGGCATTACTTCAGTGTGTATACATTTATGCTAATCATATACCACAGCCATGGGTTCTTCTATCAATATGAAATGTTTTGTACTTGCTGTTTTTGTGCATCTTGTATTGTTATGTGCAATATACAAAATAATGTGTCTAACTATGCCATTTATGCTTTTGAAAGAAAAAGCAAATTACTTACTGAAGAGAATGGCATTTGCATGCATGTGTGTCAGCTTTCAAGCCATTTCCTTCTACAAAATATTGCTTTCTACACTTAGAAAATGCATCCATCCATCAGTTACAAACCATTTCAAAGCACTTTATGAATCTACAGAGCAAAATGTACTTATCTTACATTGGCAGTGTCCCAGCTGTTACAAAATTGCTATTGTCCTAATACTTACAAGGCAATTTTAGCATCAGTTAATAATTTTACAGGATAGATAACTTCTAAAGCATTATAAAATGACAGACATTAAACAATAGCAACTTAGCATTTTTTGAAACAGTTCATGACAGCTTAAAAACTAAAGTGATTTTAATGTATAGTCTATGCAGTTTTAGTTTCTCATTGACAATTCCTTTAGAAGATAAAAATGTGAAAATCCTTTTAAATAGTGGGTGAAAGAATAAAACAAATTTATCTTTAAAAGATATTCAGTAAAAATCTCAATTAGGAATAATGTCTCAAATCTTCCTGTACAGATAGTAGGTGACAAGAATTTGAATTTATTTAAGCAGAAAAAAAAATGATGGTATCATTTAATGGTAGGGTACCACAAAATAAAAAGGTATATATATTCATTAAAGCTAATACAAAAAGAAAAATACAGCAAATAGCATTTTATATAAATCAGTATGCATTATTTCTTCCTAAACACTGTTTTCTATCAATCTTAGTTTAAAAGCTTCAGTTAAAGGAAAAATCTGGGTAAATGTAACACATGTGTATTCTCTGTCTTTGTTTAAGTTGTTGGGGTAGCCATACAACCCATTTGGGGCTGGATATTTTACCATTCACCTTTGATAGCTAATGCCTTGATGGTACAGAAAGAAAAATAGCTCTAAACAAATTACATTAATTGGTAGTTTGGTGCTTTGCATGTGCAATCTCTTCAAGGAAAAATGCTTTTGATAAGCACCAATGTACAACAGTGACTATTTTCATAAACGGACTTATTAAATAAAACCAATTATTCCATGAATGTTCACAAAGGCCAAGTAATTGACCACATCATCAAAATACAGCCTACATTCCCTTAGTACACAATTACCATCTTCTCTATCACTGAGCACATTGATATTGCATAGGCCCATTGTACACCAGCTACTTCAGAGAATCAAGTACAAGTGGAATTTTTAAATAGTCAAAATTATATTCATGTTTAATTTTTATAGAATGTTACATATTTTTAATACTGTCATTGTTTTAAAACTATAAAATGAGAAGTTTGTTTAATTTCAACCCCTTTCATGACACCAACACACCTAAAAAAAAGTGTAATTCAGAGCCTCAAATGCTATTTTCAATATGTAATCCATGCTATTTACTAAACAGTGTGTATTTTAAGACAAAGCCCTATTTTACTCCTAATTAAAGCTAAAGTAGGTCAAGTAGCCAGTCTTTATCGCCAGCTCTGCAGAGGTGAAGACCATGTTCCTAACTGATGGCTCCTTGCTGTCATCATATGAAGTGTCTGGAAAGAATGTGTGCACTACAGGTGTTTGTTGACTGACTTATTGATTGAATTGGTCTAATTCAATTGAGATAAACTATTTCAATCCTACGGTAGGATTTTTTAAACTCGTATTTTATTTATATTTGAAATTTCAGGCTTTTTCTTCCTGGTGTATATAGAGAATATTTCTCAAAAAGGACCCACTTGACACTAACTTAAAAAATCAAAAGGGCACTTCTTGCCAAACATTAATTGAGAAATTTAATCTTTCTATTAAAAAAAAAAAACTTGTGTTGAGGCATCTGGGTGGCTTTAGTTGATTGAGCCTCCGACTCTCGATTTTGGTCATGGTCTCAGGGTTATGGGATCAAGCCTCACATCAGGTGCTGAGCATGGAGCCTGCTTAAGATTCTCTCTTTTTTTTCTTTCTCTCTCTCTCTCTCTGCCCCTCCTCTCCTTCCACCCCCACTCATGCTCCTTCTCCTCTGTCTCTCTCTCCAAAAAAAAAAAAAAAAACTATCACATACTTACATTCACCTACAAACCTTATAATCTCTTTAATAACATGATTCACATTAATAATATGAAACTGACTTACCTATAGTAAAAATATAGACTATGTAGGTAATATTAGGTATTTCTTTCCTTTTGCCCTTTTATATCATGAAACTAATTACAGACCTATTTAAATTATCAAAACTTTATTTACCTTTGCTTTATTTACTGTTGCTAACATTTATTTACTAGTATTGATAGTATTGATACAACATAACTGAATAAAAGACATTAATAAGTTTTGGTACTGAGGGACTAACATGTTAATTAAAGCTACAATTTTAAAGTGTCATTAAATTTAATCATTTTTAATCTCAATCTCAAAATACAAGTCCATCTTCCCAATTTTTAGCAAGAATGTATTTCATGACAGTGGTAATGAATTCCTACTTATAGAAACAAAATTTATTTATTTGGGGAGTGTGCCATAGAAGTGGGTGGAATTTGGCAAGCCCTGGCTTTCACAAACAGAGAAGCAGCCTAAGAGTTTTCCATCATCTTTTATTCCTGAGCACTAAGATATTTCAGACACTCCAGCATGTGATCTTTGAAGTGTGTTTGTAATATCTCTTTCTTGAATAGATCTTGAGTAGGTTTCTACTTTCCTCCTCACACCATTACATGGCTATGCTCCATTACTTCCTGCCATCTATGTTTAACCAAATGTGAAGACTCTTTCTAATGCTGCTGTCAGAAGACATCAGACATTTGGCCTTTAGCACAGCGAACCTGAATTTGTATCCCAGGTTAAACCCAGACCCAATACCTGGAGATTAAACTACCCTACCGGAGGATTCTGCTATAGATTTTTAAGTATATGACCAAGAACTCTCAGTGGATGTTTATCATGTAGCCACGTCTCTAAACCTAAAAACTTGTTGCTAACTTATTTTTCTTTGCTAACACACCTGCAGTGCATGAATTATTAATGCCAAAAAATTACATTCTTAACTTATTTGTATTATTCAGATACACAACTGGTTTCAGGCAAGAAACCCTGAAAAGTAAAATGGGACAGTTTGAACAGGGAATTTACTTAAAGGAGGACAAGCATTGATGTCACACATTTTGAATATAATGCTGGATACCATACTCTTTCCAAGAAGTTGGTCCAGAATTAGCATACCTGAAATGTTCTCCTAAGATTTCACATTGTCTTGATTGGTCTGATCTAAAGCAGGCAGACCCAAATCTGAGGAAGAATACAAACTAATTCCCATTTCTGGGATAGCATATACACTAAAGTTGACATGATCATGCACCACTGGGGTTTGCTGAATCACTCTACCCAGCCTTCCCAGACTCATTTCACTGAAACCATCATTTTTATTTATTCGTGAAAGACACAGAGAATGAGAGGCAGAGACACAGGCAGAGGGAGAAGCCAGCCCCACACAGGGAGCCTGATGTGGGACTTGATCAGGGGACCCCAGTATCACACCCTGAGCTGAAGGCAGATGCTCCATTGCTGAGCCACCTAGGCATCCTCGAAATCACCATTTTAAACAGCCATCCTAAAGCTATCATCTACGGTTGGCAAGTGTCCCTATTTGGTATGAATGAAACTTGTTAGAAATAAATGATCAACCTTTTTAGAATCTACCCACAGTGTTAAGTTGCCCTTTATACTGGAGTGACATACTCAGAGACTCTGTTTAGTTAGTAATTTGATAAGTGTATCTCATCTGAGCCTTCAAATGACTTTATCTTGCATATATTCAGTAAGATGTTAATAATGTAGCATGCACTGGAAAGCTAGAATGCTTGGATTTAAATCCTGCTCTAACATTTTTACTGTATGTCACCTTGGGAAAATTGCTTCACCTCTCTAAATACCTGTCTTTATTTATAAAATGTGATGATGATGATAACATGAACTACCAGAGAAGATTAGACTAACTGATAAAATCCACATAACAGTGCCTGGCATATATTAAACACTAAAATACAGGCTAGGTATCATTTTTAACATGTTTGGCTGCATCATCTCCTTTATATATATTTTTTACCAGAGTAAATCAGAAATGCATCTAACCTGGTACAGTATTTTTGCTCATACTCTCAAACTAGGAAATAACAGACTAAGTTGAGTAGGTAGTGCAGGGAAATACTCCTATATGAAAAGAGAATTTTGATACCTATAATATCACAAAACTATCTTCAAAATATAAATTCTTCAATTGCAGCTCTTACCTCAGAAGAGCTTGAAAATTAAAACCAATCATTGTTGCTTGCAACTATTTTATGTGCATTTGCATTGTATATAATACATATAGGATAATAACAAGAGAAACATATAAAAATCATAATTAAAGGAAGCATACAAATTCTTGAATATGAGGCAGGATGACTAAACCTTTTGAAATTAAAGAACTTTAAGGAATATAAAACACATTTCTAACTTTATTACTCTTACTGAAAATGACGATACTGATGCTGTTATTTCTGATAATCCATTAAACTTTGATTCAATTTTTTGTAAGCTAAATAAAACTTACTTGGAAGTCCTTAGTGTATGTTAGCTATCACCATTCATCATCACTATGTTATATAAGCAGTACTATCTTTTCATTACTTGTTTCTATCTTGAGTGTAAACCCCTTGGTCAATTGACACAAGGGTACACTTGTTTCGTATACTAGGAACAAGCTGAATAATTTATTGTTTTACAGCTTCTGTTCCCACCCAAATATGTCCCCTTTCTGTTTAATTACACATTCAACATAGTAACAATTCATCTCTTCCTAAGTATTTAAACAGTAAGAGTAAATTATTTCTTAATTATCAATAACATTTATAATGCTAAATGTTGCAATTGTAATATTTAGCAATAAAAAAATCTGACAAACATTCAATTAGCTACCAAAGATATGATAGAGGGAAGGTGTCTCTCAGTTGAAGGAGCACCTAATAATCGGTCTGGAATTGACATTGCTATTCTCATACACAAACAATACCCAGTAAAGCTAAAATATGTTTTCTCTTTCACAAGCATAACCACCCATAATTGGGTGAGAGAATTTTGCAAGTAATTAACAGTTGTTTTGTCTTTCAAAATACAATAAATATCCAAATTGCAACTATTTACCCTAAATTAAATTGTCCAAAAGTTATGTTTTCACAGTAAACTCTACCTCCAAAATAGGGAACATTGAGGGGGAAATCACTATTGCCCACCTACGATGTAATATTGGAAAAAAGAAAAGTTTTTATAAAAAATAGCAATGTTCTCAAGATGGCTTGCAAAAGTAACCAATACCTTCAAGATGAGATGTCCTCTTTTTTCCAGCAAATAGTTTACCATTTCTGTTCAGTGTGAATTTAGAATTTTCAGTGAGATTAAAGTATATAATCCTGTAAAAATACAAGCTCATTCTTAGCATCTCAGTGAGCACACGCACACACACACACACACACACACACACAAATCATACTTTAAAAGTTATAAAAATTAGAAAATAAAATCCTGATATCTTTAAAGTAAATATTTTCACATTTCTCTCTTCTCTGTACCTGCCAAAATGGCTATATATTTGACTCAAAGGTTTTGATTTCTCAACAAACTCTAATATTGTATGCTATTAAATTTTCACATGTATTACTCTTTTTGTCTACAGTCACCTTTTGATCCCATATTAGATTTAAATAAAAATTTCTTTAAATTGCTCACGTTTCAAAGGATGGAGATGGGATTCTTATGATAGAAATAGTTTTTTCAAAAGAAAATTTTGAAGCATGAATAGCTTCAGGTCATGAATAGCTTTTTCAGTCCATATGCCCTCAAACTACAACATATTTTATTTGTCATTTTCACATAGAGGATCCTGAAGTTATTTATAATATGTATGATCTTTAAATAGAGGGTATGTCTGATGCTTTTCCATAACTGAAAACCTTTCTAAAGAGGCAAATTTAAAGTGGACAATGAGTAAACTTTTCCAAAAGATTGTCAAACCTTTAAAAAACAAGCAGGAAGTTGAACCATGGACTCGGCTCTTCATAGATCAGTCCTCCACTCTTCTTTAATACTATACCCAAAATGATTTGTGATCATCTACTTCAAACAGTCAACAAAATATGCCCTGACTAGTTAGTGTTGCATGCTTTGGGGGTTCAAATGATGTGTAAGATCTCAATCTGACCTTCAATGACATTACAGTATAGCCAGGAAGATAGACTTCAAGGAACTAACTCAGGAGAATGATCAGGTATTAAAATGTCCAGAGCAGTCTATAAGCAGACAGGGGTAATATTTTTAAGTACATCTCTGTGCAAATCGAGAGGTACTCATCTGTGAGTTTCCTTCCCTGAAACACTTTTGTTCCTTTGTCCCAATAAAGGATAGAGTGAATGCCAAAGGAAGGGAAGAGGGCATGGAAGGAGACAGTGTCTGTGGGACTGGGAAATTAAAAAAAGCCTTCCCTCCCTATGGGAGGAAGTTAGAAAGACAGAATAAAGGGAAAGACATGAAGTCAATTTTGAAGATCTTTTCTTATCACTCCCCCATTCTCCAGAGAGTGAAGGGGACCCAGGAGTGATATATAATTGTGTGTGTGTGTGTGTGTGTGTGTGTGTGTGTGTGAGTTGAGTCACATAAAGACTATTGATTTCAATTTGGCCAGAACACCAGTTTAACTTGTGGTAGTTCAATTGACATGATACTGTTTTTCAGACCATTGGATCTAACTAACCTTGACACATACTGAAAGCATTCTCTCAAATTACTTGGATTATTTTAGCTGAGGCAAATTCACTAGAGTTTGACTTCTGCCAAGTTTTTTTCAACATTAAAAAAATAATTTAGACTTAGAGTTGTGCAAACAGTACAGAAAATTCTTGTACACTCTTCACCGAGCTTCCTAAATGTGACCATCTTATGTAAACGTAGTCTAATTATTAAAGCCAAGAAACTAATAGTGATACTGTATCATTAACTAATATACAGACCTTATTAGAATTTTGCTAGTTTTTCCCTAATATCTTTTTTTCTTGTCCAGTACCCAATCCAAGTCCCATATTGAATTTAGTTGTCATGTCACATGTCTGTGACAGTTTCTTAGTATTTCATGTTCTTAACACTTTTGGAAAGTACATGCCAGTTATTTTTTAGAATGTCCCTCAATTTTTGTTTATTTTATGCTTTCTCATAATGAGAGTTACAATTTTAGATGTTATAATTTCAAGTGACAAGTTAGATGTTACCATTTTTTTTGCCAAAAAATAAGACTGAAGTGATGCTATATGCTTCTCAATACATCATCTAATGGGGTATATGATGGCATTGTATTTTATTACTGATGATAACATTAACTCTAATCACATGGCTAAATCATGTCTGCTAAGCTTCATTGTAATCTTAATATTTTCACTTTGTAATAAATATATTGTGAGGAAACACTTTAAAACTATGTAAATACCCTATTTCTCATAACTCACTAATTTTAGCAGTCACTGATGGTTTGAACATGTATACAGATGAGTAGATACAACAAATACTACTGTGATGTTTTGTTTAATGGTAATTTTCTATTACCCTTATTCCTTGGAGATTTATTAATATATACTCTACTGTAAAGGAAAGTACTCTCATATTTATTTACTATTCCATTTATATATTTTTATCTGTGTAGAGTCATTGAGAATTATTTTAATCTAGAGGTTCAATTCAAATCCAGCTTTATTTGAATTGTTTTACAATCAGCCCAACTTTGGCCATTGGAAGCTCTTCATACGTTTTTTGTGGGTTTTTTTGGGGATACCTCCATCATTTTATGAGTACTTCCTGTTACCTCAAAATATTCCAGTCTCATCTTGTATTTTCCCTGCCCTGGTCCTTCCTGGGATCAGCCATTTCTCCAAAGAACCCCACTCCCTTTCATTGGAAAGTGATACTTAGAGTCCAATATTTAAAAGCTAAGTGTGCTCATTGCTACTAGCGATGTTGTGGTTTCTAGGCCCTCTCAGAGAACAGAGCCAGGAAATATATTTATGTAAAATAACACATAAACATGCCTGTTTATTTCTGTATCCATCGTTACATATATATTAATATGTATAATATATATTAAAATTATGAGTTTATACTGATACTTTTTATTCTAATTTAACATGACAGGGTTCATTTCAGTCTTTCCTCATTTTCATTTATAACCTCTTTCTCTGACAGTAAAGAAACATGGCTCTTATTATAAATAATATATCAGCTCATTTATTCAAACCTAGTATGAACATAAAATAATTTTAGAATTACTGACGTATATCCATGTTAGACACGAATTTATTATACAGAATATGACATTTGTGGAAAGCTTGTTTTTTTGTTTTTAATGTTACTATATTTAGTCAAAATACAGCTTTCTGAAATTACTTAACATTCCTTCCTTTATCCGCACCCTCTCACTGTGGTTATTTTATTCATTTATAATATAATTGGGCCCACTTGGTACTACTTGTTTCCATTCTGGGTTCTACTCACATCCTAGTTTATTCAATCATTTATTTGGGAGGTATGCAAAACAATATCATGATTCTCAAAATAAAAACTACTAAAAATGTCTATTCACAAAAGCATCGTGTCTTCTTCAACCTTACACTATGTTCCCATTACATACACCCCCGTATGTAATCAATCTTCTTTGTTTCTGTTTTATCTTTCGAATGTGTCTTTTCTACAGATGAGCAGATGCATGTATATTTTCTTATATTTTCTTCTCGCTTAAATGGTCATATACTATAGGTAATTTTTTGCTTTTATCATGGAACAATATATCCTGAAAATATCTTACTCATTCTTATTTATAGATGCATACTACTCCATTGTGTAGATGCATCATAGTTTATTCAATTAGTTTCCTATATGTGGGCATTTAGTCTATTTCCAGTATTTCACATTTTCTGAAGAAAATTTTAAGAGATTCCTAGTGAAAGAATTTGGTCCTATGTCCTCTGGATTATATCCTTGGAAAACTTTAAGAATCTTAAACAAACTCCACATCAAATCGGGCACTGAAAGTATGGTCCTTCAAGTGCTAAAGGTTAGGAACAGTCTGTGGGGGAAGAGCAATAGGTTCCTTGGGGCCCACACCTGATATGTAGGTCATCCAAAGTTTTCATATCTTCAACAGCTGAAAATGCAAGTAGATCAGAGGAGGCCTACAGGCAAAGACTGATGGTACGTCATTACCGAGTTCACCATCAGAAGGAGGAGATTCCAGAATGATGTTCAAATGGAATGAGTCCCTCAGTGGACTTCATTTTTAAAAAGTGACCAGGTAGAAAGAAAGTCCTCCTCTTTCTACCTGGCGCAGAGCCTTAGGGAATGGTACAAGACACATCCATTTTAAGGTTTCCTCTAGAAAGCTTCCATCTTGAAAGGTAGGTGGAGAAGGAGACACTCTGAGGAGAGCTAAACCTATCAGGTAGTTTGAATATAAAATTGAGTGAATGTTACCTTACAGAGACTACTATATTAATTATGTATTTCTGTGCAACAAATTGCACAAAACCTCAGTGGTTTAAAATAACAAACACTTATTATCTCGAAATCTATATGGCTCAGTAATTTCAGAAAGGTTTAGCTGGGTGCTTCTGGCTCTAGGTCTCACATAAGATTGCAAACAAAATGTCAGCCAAGGCTTCTGTCTTCTGAAGTTTGATTCTGGCTTCAGGATCTGCTTCCAAGCTCATTCACATGGCTGTTGGCAGGAGGCCTCACTTCTCACTAACTATTGGCTAAAGGCCTCAGTTCCTTGCCACATGGGTCTCTCTGTGGCTTTTGAGTATCCTCATAACATGGCACTTGGCTTCCCTCAAAGTGAGTGACACCAGAGAAAGAGCAAAGAAGAAACTACAATGCCTTTAAGTCTTAAACTCAGAAGTTACACGTTGTCAATTCCACCATATTCTTTACTTTGGAAGCAAGTCACTGAGCCAGCATACATTCAGGGAAGGGGAATTAGGTTCCACCTTTTGAAGAGAGAAGTATCCCTTTAGAAGAATACATGGACATGTTTTACAACCATGACAACTGTTTTAAACTGGAAGAAATGAGCTATCTATAATTAACAAACTAAAACTTGTTTCTTTCAACAACAGGGCTTAGGCTCCAGAACAAGATCAGTACATAATAACAGTAACTATATATTTTTTACATGTTATGTGTAAATTGTCACCCATACTACAGGGTAAAGATAAAAGACTGAATCTATACTACCTCTATGAAGTCACAAATGGCTTCACTTTTCCTTTTAAGTTGACCACCAATAAGACTGAAGAAAGGTTTAAATTCTCATTTCCACAATTTGTGAATTCTAAAATATAAAATGCCTAGGTTTAAGTATATTAAACCTTGGGAGAAAGCTGTGTCTTCAGATATACCTTGGTTAGAAACTCATTTCTAGTCATTTACTAACTTTATGTGAAAATTTCTTTATGCCTCAATGTTATATGCAAATAGGGATACTAGTACCTCCTTTATGGTGTTGGCATAAGCATCACTGAAGCACCTAGTACAATATCAAGAGCATTGTAAGTACCCCAAAAATGGCATTATTATCATGCCACATAAGTATAGTTATATTGATACAGTTTTACTATTGACTTTCCTTAACTGTACTCTGTTTAGTACTCTGCAAAGTGTTCTGCCTAAGAATAAGCATCATGGACACACAATCAGATGATGTCAGGACACAAACTTTGCCATCTTCATTGAGTGTAGTAAATGCATGCAGTGAAATCTACTCATAAGTACCTGGCATTAGAAAATGGCTTTTGAATTACCAAGAGAGGATTTCTGAGAGTTAAGAGTCCTGGCACTGGAATCAGGTACACCAGGTTAAGATACCTGTTCTACACTTACTAGACGTGTGACATCAAGCGAATCAGTGACTTCTCTAATGCCTGTTTCGTCATCTATATACTAGAAAGAATAATACCTTCCTCTTAGGATTATTGAGAGGATTACTTTCAAATCATTAAAAGGAAACCCAGAATATAGTAGGTGCTGAATAAATGTTACCTATTTTCATTAATATGCTTATGTTTTTTTAATATGCTTATGTTTAACACTATTATTATCATTATGTTAATTTTGTTTTTGTTCTTTAGGAGGAAAAAGAGTTTTGAAAGTTAAAAAAATGCCGCTATTACAACTAGATATTTTAAAGTAACTTCCCAATGTTTTTTTGTGTGTGTGAATTATTTTAGGAATAATAAGGAAAGATTTCATTTTTAACCCTTACTCACGTTAAAGGAAGAAGAACCTCAGAAAGAGGCTGAATGTTGTATGTGGGTAAACTTCAGAGCTATAAATGTCAAAAAACTGCTTCAATATTTCTGAATCTGATTGAAGATATTTAAAGATATTTAACTGTTAATCATTCTGAGGCTAATGTGAACAGAATGCCTTCATGAGAAAAGACAAGGCTTGTAGCTACCTCTGTGGTTGTATCCTCGGGCGATCACTCTCCCTGCCTCTCCACACCTCTGTCCTCCATAGCCCACCATCTCCCTACAGTGTCTTCCAGTATCACTCGAAATGTACCAGTCCTTGACCAGAATTCTCAAAAGAATATTTACCCAATTAATTAGTTTCACTGATACAGTAGACTCTTCAACCTGCCAAGGGGATAAGCAGCAGTGTGTAGCCAAGAAAGCTTACTCTACACTCTAGGGAAAAAAAACTAACTAACTTTTCTCCATCTGATATATTTTAGAAAGCTTAGCTCAACTGAAAATTTTATATGAAACAAAAATCCATTTAAGATATGCACTCATCTATTATTGGAAAAATATGGACCTTGAGCGGGGACATTTTAAAAGTCATAGGTTTCCACAACATAGCAGGAACCTCTCCTGGTTGCTAGAGGTCTAGTAACGTAAGTGAATATCACTCCCATAAGGTAGAGTCCAACTCTACCTTATGGGGAAAAAAATTACTCAAAGGCTAAACATCACGTTTCTTGCCTGCGACTTTGAGAGTAGTCACATTTGCAAAAATACTCGAGTGCTGCTAGATCTTAGTGCATACTTGTTATTGCACACTTTATCTTTTCCTCAAAATTCCCCTTCTGACATACTCCAGGAGGAGATACGCTTGTTTCCAGGAACAAGTTTCACTTCTATTTTTAATCTTTGCTCACTTCACTGACTTAGAAGTCAGGTAATTCTAAGCTGCTTGAGAGGAATAGCCCACAACCATCATCGCTGCCCTTCTCTGCCATCCCCACCCCTACTGTCTCTCAGGCTGTGAATTTTGCATAGAAGTATGTGGCTGAGTAAGGAGTTGGAGGTGACTCTCTACTGAACTCCCAAGTGGGACTTTGTTAGTATTACCAAGATGATAGTGGTTTGGAACTAATTTATACTAAAATGTTAATGACTTCCATGTAATGTTTTTGTTACAAATGCCATAATTTAGTGCCTTAGTTTAATAGAAGAATGAGAAGATTTTTTGCCAAAAAGCCACTATAAGGGATTGTACAGATGGTATAGCTTATGATACCTTCAAAATGAGGCATTGACCTTAATGCTACAGAACTAATGGCATATTATAATTCCCGGTGACGTTTAGGAATAAAAAAGGAAAATATTTTTTTAAACATGCCTGTTTTTGTAATTAAATATCCTCTTGAGCAAATACATAAACTCAAGGTTTTCATTTTATTCTAAGCTTTAAAATGGTCTTATCAGCCTTGGCCTATTTCAGATGATAGCTGATAACTCCAAAGAGTGGGTATAAAGCACATTTCGTAGATATAAAATGTTTCACAAACTAAGGTTGACCACTGGACATTGCTGGAATTTGCTTTAGTAACTGAGTAAATATCATCTCTTTATATGCTTTTATTTCCTAAGTGAGAAGGAGAATACTTGTACCTTGAACCATAATTTTCCTTAATCTTTTGGAAAGTTGTCATTGAACTAACATAAAGCACCCTGACTCTCATCTCTGCTCTGTAGTGTCTGAAAGAATGACTTTGCTTTCAAGCATAGTTCTTTAAACTCATCTATCATGTTGCAAGTTTGAATCTACTGAAAAGAGTTTTAATGAGTTCAAAAGTAACATCTATCAAGTCTGAATCCTTGCTATTCCAAAGAAAGAGCAGAATCAAAATTCTCATTCGACTGAAAACATATGATTTTCCTCCATTTCAGGTGACATTACTGTAGCCTGGCTCAACAGAAGCTCCCCATTAGAAGAGGAAAAAGTTACATTCTTCATGGAAATAAATGGAACAGGGGTCTCTTCAGTTCAGCACCGCCTGATGAGGAGAATGTGGCCAGCACAAAGGCGACTCATAAAGGAGGCTAATTTCAAAACTAAGAATTAGAAGGTAAGACCTGGGCAGCCCAGTAAATAAAGACTATTTTTATGAAAAATGATTGACGCTCAAGATAAAATAAGGTTTTATGGCAGTAACTCTTGGCTCACTAATTTCAGTACGCCGTAACTCTGCAAAAATATTTTTTACAGCTTAGGCTAGAGAAGCTTCTTTATGAAGAGAACAAAATGTTCCCAATTTCATCTCTCACCCTTCTTGGGTGCACCACTCATCATAGAAGAAGGTGTTCTCAGGCTGAGATCTTTCTGGTTAAGAAAAAGAATAGGTCTTTCAAACTAGAAATGGACCTGTTCTAGGAATTGCACCACCTAGACATAAGTCATGTATGTGACTCTGAAGGTTTTTTTAAAAGGCAACTCAGATTGCTACCCATTTTTCTGAAAGAGAGGAAGGAGGAACCCTACTTTTATTGAAGGCCTTAGTGTCTCAAAGCAAAGGCATCTATCAGAAGTATTTTAAAATTGAAATAAGAAAACAAAAAAACAGCAGAACTCTGTGGTTGGTGAGATGTGGCCACGATGGATAAGCTAACATAATAATTTGCACTCTTGCTATGCACTTGCCAAAATCTTGTTAGCCTCAACTTCTACTTAAACCTCAACTAATTCAGAGCCTACTGAAAACATCATCAAAGTTTCATCCTCATGACATAACATTGATTTTTCCCCAGTATAACATAATCTATCCCACAATGTCCTAGAAAATAATTAGTAAGGTTGTCTGGAAAAATAGTTCATTTTATTTAAAATGTCTATCCATGGAAATTTTGTGTTGTGAAAACTCGCATTTCATTTGAAATGTTTGTTCTTATGATTTTAGTGTTTTAAAAGATGTATCCCTTTCAAGAAAAAAAAAGATTTGATATCAAATGATCTTGAAAATGCAATGCCTTTGACTGTTTAAAGGGATTGAAATTTTATTAGTAGGCTTTTAATCATTTAAAACAATAAAGACACTATCTTCTATTCATTTTCAATAGGACAAGGCAGTATTAAAACAAGACCATTCCATCAGAGAAGCTTGATTATTTCCTCAGTGTTTTAAATTATGCATATGATTGGTGACACAAATACATGTTTAAGTGGTTGCAAATTTAAAAAATCAATATTCCCAAAGAACTAAAATTATGCCCAATCATAAATAACAAATTAATTCACCTGCATATTTTGATCTGCAACTTACCCTATGAACATGAACATTCTATAAAAGAGAAATATCTTTTCACATCAACTTGTGTTTATTATATTCATACAAATATAGTTCAAATCAAACACAAGCCTTTTCAAAGAGAAAAAAATTAGAACTGTTCACTGTTCTTTTCTTTCCCAGAGGATCTGGTGTGAGATGCGGACTGCCATGTTGCACCAAACCCACAGCAACCAGGACCCATTGTTCCCAAGGGAAACGTAGCCTATGCGGGAATGCAGTGGTGTACTCTGCAAGGAACGTGGAAAATAGCATATGTCACTACTGTACAGCACACAACAGACAATTATGATTCAACTGTCCAAATTATAATCAGTTTGACAAATGTCCACAAGCGTCTTCATTCTATTTTATATTTTCCCTAAGACAAGGCAATCACACAACCAGACAATTCCATCAGGGAAGCTTGTTAGCTGCTTAGTCTGTTAAACCCTGGTTGCCATAGCATCTAGAGTTGAAAAAGCTGCAGATTGGCATGAAAAAGCATGTCGACAATTGCCCTGTCACAGCATGCAAGCCAGGTCTGCTCAAAGGCAGCACACTACAAGTTTTCTTTCCCAGTTTGCACTACCCCATGCTGTTTAATAATATCCATTTACTGGTATTGGGATTGATCTAGCGCAGTGTAAAATTCACATCTAGTGAGACCTTGCTTTTCACATGGAGTGAAATTCTTTAACAAATGGGAGTATGGCAATTAATTTAGAAATGTAATACTGTATATACTATAAGAAGTATATTTAGATTTAATAGAGAAACTGTCCAAAATTTTAATGCACAGTTCTTTAAAGAGCCAAACAGTTTTACTTGGCAATTTTTCAGTTGACTTTCTAGTCATTTCTGAAGCCTAGTTAGTCATACTTTGGGGATGACAGACAGCATTCAAAATTCAGTGGTACATTTTTAAACATGTTTTAATCATGCTGTAGCCATTTCTTCTTTAAGCACATGGTATAATTTAATTAAGGATACATTTATAAAATAACTGTAATTTAATTAAAGATTAATATCATGAACACTGAAATTATAGTCTAGAGAGCAATGTGCATCAATTTTTTTTCCAGAAGGATCGTATACTTAATGGTGATAAATTACCATGTATTAATAAGAAAAAGTGGGTTTCTACCAAAGGGTATTCAAACCCCTGCCAACTCTTGGATTTCTACAGTGCACGGACTTTAAATAAAGTAAAGCATGTTTACAAACAACCATTTGTTAGCTTATTGGAACTACAGAAATGTGAAAATATCTACAGAAACTGTGAGACTTAGAAAATAATTCTTGCTCAGAAGTTTAAACTTGCCTTATCCAGTCTGGCCATTATCTCCTTCTATTCTGTCCCTTTAATTTTAGTTTTCCTTCAATGACACAAAGAAAGAAAAATCTTAAAATGCATCCTCGAGAGCACAATTAACCTAGCACACCAATATGTATATCAAATATAAGTATCGTTCTCTAAAATACTTGCTCTTCCCATTGGTATCTATTGCTTTATTCTCCTAATGTCACAAAGTCCTGATTATTTAAGTGTAAATTTTAAAACTTACTTGGGAAAAAAGTTGATAGTTTATCACAGCACAAGAACAATATAAGTTAATCTTGAAATGACAGTAGAGATCCTGGAGTAATGATTATTTTTCATGTTCCTGAACTAGTGATGGCCTCTTTTTTCTGAAACAAGATTATCAAAGATTTTTCAGTAGAATGACCAAAATAAAACACCTTGAGTTTTATACATGCATACAAATCAGTATGAGTCAGTATAAATCATGTATGTACATCAGGAGGAAAATAGTGGCACTGACTGAGCTTCTTCAGACTATAAATGTAAAGCTCTCATTTTCTAGGAATTCTCAAAAATCTCAAAATCTTGGGATGAAACTTGATTCACATATGGTGTCCATGAATGTGTTTTCTTATACCACATCTTCCAGTTTAAAAAAAGAGAGAGAGAAAGAGAGAGAGAGAGAGAGAAGCTGTTTACTTGTTAAAGGTCTTTTTATAAGCTTTGATGACTCAAAAACACCTTCATTTTAACACATAGGATTTGGCAAAGAATTTAACCATGTTACCATTTGAAAGACTTTGATATTTTGAAAGAGAGAGAATTAAAAACAACAGAGATTGAAACTTAAGTTGGCTTTTGTGTATAGAACATAATTTTCTCAAGTATATTTTTCAGTATAAGGATTTACTACTGAAATTTATCTGCCAGGATACCATAACGCCTCAAAGCCACAGCTATCCTGAATGAACAATGGTAAGTAGAGCCACAAATTTCACTCTAGTATATCTAGTTAAAAAAAAAAGAAGAAGAAGAAAAAGAAAGAGAGAAAGAAAAAGCTTGTTACAGCATCACAGTACTCTAAATAGATAAGTGTGAATGTCAAATAAAAAGCATAACAAAAGGTTGAAGCAAAATTTCCTCTATTACACTTTCCTGGAAAGATTGAATTTAAACTTTTGTTCGTTTCTCATTTCCCTACTTCCCAGGCAATCCTGTGCACTTCCTCAAGTTAAATTCAAGTAGGGACCACCTCTTAAACAGTCTGTAGGATATGCTTATTTTCCTATCGTCTTCGAAGTATTCGGTTTGCAGAGGCCACAAATTGGGTAGCGTGGAAATGAAAGTTTATGCCTTAACTCAGAGTACCTTTGCTTTAGTCCGGATGCCTTAGTTCTTCCCTGTAATCCCAATGCCGTCTTTGTCTGTGACTTACAAACAACTGTTGGCCTCGACAACCACGTGTTGTGTTACTATGATCTATTTCCGATACGTTAAAAAAAATAATTATGTATGAATTGCATTCCCTTTTTATACCTGATTCATTTCATGTTTATTCTTCTACTCTAAAACTGGATGTTAAAGGGATTCTTTCTGAATCACTTAGACTATTTTCATTGGATGTCATTGTGACTTTTGAGATACCCTCCACCGATAATCTGCCTTTCAGACATTTGGTCATTGTCAAATTGAAATTATATGAGAAAACATTGATTAAACTAATATTTCATAAGAGGAAAAACAGAAAACTTGACTTGTGGTATCTTGCAATGGCATTAGCTCCTTTCATCATACAAAGGGTAAATGTCATAATAGAGATACTGCACTGCTTTCTTTCACGAAATAAATGCATCCTATTTATTCCGCAAGTGAACTACTACTTTACACAAAATGTAGGTTTCATATAAGCACACACATTCTTGTGTAAGGTGCTTCTTGTTTTTCTGAGTGATTTTGCCTTATTCTGAAATTTTCCTCACCTGACTGAAAGCACATTAACTGCTAGATAGGCATCACACTGATGTCTCCATGCTGTAGCATACAGCCGTGAATTTGCTACGATCTGTTTAATCAGCAGTGTATTGATTTTCCGCAGCTTTCCTTCATTTTAGCCCCATAGCAGGCTTCTGTAATTTCCTTTGGACAAAGTGTAACCAAACTGTGCTAAGTGATGTTGATTTGCAGGCAAAAGTAAAGGGGTAAATATAAATTAACAAGCTATAAACATTTTACAAGTGGGGAGTCAATAAAAACAGTGTCTGCAGTTTCTTTTAAAAAAATGATTTGAAGCAGATTGTTAACAAACGTGTCCAAAGAAACTGACATGAGTCTGAGAATAATTTTTGCGCTTTGTGATTAAGAATTGATCAGTCTAAAAGCCTCGGATGCAACTGAATCACCCATAAGCTGCTGGCCTGAAAAGGCTCAGCAGGGGCTGGTATTTGTTTGTTAAACTCCCATGATTCCAAGTAGATAATTGGTCTGTGAAGTTCATGGCAGAATCTGAATTTGCTTTCTTGCTTCCCAGCTGGCTGAGCACTGGTTTATAGACTTCTGTGTACAAATTTAGCCAGCAGCAAACCTCACATCTTTAATATAAAAGGTGTTTTGTTGTGTTTTTCAGGTGCTGAGTGGAAAGCCCACACTCCAGAAGCTCATTAAAAGGGCCAAGTTACAGTACAGGTTTATTTCTGTCACAGCGTTTCTGAAAACAGTGACAAGGATTAATATGTTTCTTTAGTACTGGAAAAAGCCTGACACAATCCCCTGTGAATTTGATCATCTGTTTCATTGCCTGTATAAGATTCAATCTCTTATTATATCCTGAAGTTACAGCTGTAAACTAATGCTGGTAAGAATTCATAAGCTATTGCAGAAGCCTGGGGCAAAACTAATTGTTTTATTCAACAGTCGCTTATTTACTTAGTATTTATTTCATACCCCTCTCTATCATCTTTTCCCACTGTTCCTCCTCAAAGTCAAGATTAACTTGGCTCTTTGTCTGAATGCACAGAGAAAATATAGAGACATGGGGAATTCATGCTTCCAGGAGCTTTCAAAAAAGTTGTTACAGATCAGTGTATTGTGGAAATGTTGTCTACTATAAATTTTGCATAAAACTATTCTTACTCTCCTTTCCTTAAAATGGAGGGTTTTTTATTAAAGTCCTTATTAAAAAGCAGTATCTGCACAAACGTTATAACCTTTGTGTTCTGTGTGATCATGTGACGTTAGGCTTTCTCTGCTAGTGGTTGCTATGTTTCTGGGACATGATTTGACATGTGGTACATGCAAATCCTGGTAAAGTGCAAACTGTATCATAAAATTATTCCATTTTACATCAAACTAGATAGGCAAATAGCTCTTTGCTATTTTCAAAATTTGTCAAAAATTAGAAGTTATAATAATATGCTTGCTATATGGATACCATAAAACAAATAATCTTAAACCGAGGAATCTTTCTTTTTTTTCTCAAGTTAGTTATAGAGGAATATTTATTTCTTTACCTACCAGTTTTTTGTTATGGAAAATTATAGGCTACATTAGAATTTTAGGTCCAAAAATGTATATTCAAAATTCCAAACATGAAGCAAGTATAAAAATGATCCATTTGTGTACACTTTATGAGAACTGGTAGAAATTATTGCAAGATTAGGCTGAAGAAATATATTCATGCAATGTCTGAAATTAGATATTAAGCTTCCCTCATTCTTAACAGAAGTTGCATGTCTAATTCCCTATGCACTACAGACATTTTAACCCATAATAACTGATTGTAAATACAGTATGAAACTAGCTAGAGCCTTATTTACACCTGCCAATTTGCTGCCCTCCAGCACTAAAAACAAAAACAAAATGGTAGCAAAAGAACTGCCAAGCAAAACACACTCTGCCCCTCATGTACACTCCTTTCTATTTCCACAAACAGAACCTTTTGCTTCTTGTTTTCCATCAACAAATTCAACTTTGGAATTTCAAATAAAATTAAGGAAAAAGATATTTGCATGACATGGCAATAGCAAAATAATTGTTAAAATGGCCATCTACTTGTGTCCCCTTAAAGTAACATAAGTACTATAAGTGCTTCATGGCACTTTTAACTGAGAAGTAACACATGTAAAAAAATTAAAAAGAAGTAACACATGTACCATGAAATGTATATGTCACAATGGCAGCCACTTATTTTGCCTGAATAACTCAAGATTTGCACTCAGTTATGTTCATATAATGAAAGCCCATGTTTTTCATTAGAGAGAATATATCAGATATTTTGGTTGGTAAGGTGGCAGTCCCCGTTGTTTTTGCATGCCCTGCATTTCCCTGTTATATCTCATTTACATAATGGCAGCCCAATTATTTCCGTTTCTTTTTTTTTTTTTTTTTTTGTGGAAGCTTAAAGCATTTGTCAACATTTTAGTGAGGACTTCCTACTAACTTAATTCAATGAAAATACCTTCTGCTAAATGTTAGACAGTGGTTTATCCTTCCATTGTGGATAGTAATGATTTGCATTATTATTGCATATACTGTTTGACTTGCGTATATTAAAATGGTAACATAAGGCACGTAATAATATTTACATACATAATGATATGAATAATTTGTGTATCAATAGCATCTTTTTCCAATGAGCTCAATGCATGTATTTTGATGGTGAACTCTACCTTTAAGCATTCAATACATTGGGTATACAATGGAACTCATACATCTTGATTAACTTTTTAAGGTTGTTGAGGACAAATATTATTTTCATCACACTGGGGAGTGTAGGAAATTGAGGATTGAGGATTGCTTCTTAGACAATTGATGACTTAGCCAAAATTAGAACTCAATATTTTTCGATTTTAGATCATATCTTAATGTTTCATGTCAAAAGATTACGATTTACAGGGCTGATAAACAGACATCTCTGTTTTATTGGCTAGATTGTGGGATCCTGAAAGAAGGATAAGTGTCTCATAAAACTTTTAACCAATACTAAACATATTCGGCATTCAGTAAATATTCATTATATTGGATAAACTAAGGCTTTCAATACATAAATTGCCATTATATGGTATGACAGCACACCAGTTCTTGTCACCCATGGTAATGATGTTTATTGGTTTTTCAGGTCAATATATTGCAACTACAGGTTGTTGCACAGGGAATATTTATTGTGTCTTTTAACAGGAGATGAGGTGAAAAAAAGAAACAAAACAGAAAACAATATCCGGCATGCTGTATTTGGATGTTGCATGCAGTTATACATAAAAGGAGAGTAGATATTTTTAGGAGAGAAAAAGGTAGAATCCCAAGAATTGCCTGTTTCTCTTTGGTAAGTCTGAAGGATAGGATTCTATGAAACATTAGTAAAAATGAAAATAAATGCAAGGAAAATGCTATAAAAGGCACAATTGCTGTAAATTTATGGGAGAGTACTAATCAACCCATGTCATTCAGTGATTGCCTAAAATATAAAGTTTCCATTCTGTGACTGTTTGATTTAAGTAAATAGCATGGCCATATATTTACCATGGAAATCTATACTAAGAAACAGACTAGGACAAATATAATTTGTTAAAACAAACTTTGAAACCAGTTATATGTAGCATTAGTCAGTTAAAAGTAACCAAATATTTCAAATTTCTAGGAACTTCCTACTAAGTAAAATAACAAAAATTTTCACACTGCAACCAGGAGAAAGTCCACAGAATATTCTCATGGCTACTTTCATCTCAGATTCAGAATTTGTCTTTACCAATTTCTGTTCTCAGATATTAAATCCTAGAGTGGTCAGGCATTGAATTAAGTTATGTGGTTTATGATAGAAATCTGAGGCATATTTCTAAGGACAGAATGTATGCCAGCAATGCCAATCAGGCACTTAAAAAGTACTGTTTATTTAGGATGATTAATGACTAGATCTCTTGTTGACTTTTCTTTGCAGTTAAGTGGTAGTCTCCTGTTTATTTTGGTAATAAAGCACTGTTCTGGGAAATGAATTCAAATCTTTAGTTCTCATCTATTGAACCTCTAGATTATTGTTAAGTGGAAATTATGTTTTGTTCCCTCCATTTCCTTTATTCTGCTACACCTTTTTCATTCAAAAATGTTCGAACCAGTGACTTAGATATATCCTGTAGTATGCTGAAATTTGTAGCTGCCCTTAGTTCAAGTAACTTCAGAAAGTTAAAATAAGTTTCTGATCAACTGTCTGTAAATAAAAAGTATTACAAATCATAGCATATCTGGGCCCATACTGAGCAAAGGAAATGATTTGCGCTTTTTCAGCTTGTTCTTATTCATTCACTAATGTTTTGAAAAATTATTTTATTCTTGAGTATCAAACACAATTCTTTTTTTTAAGACTTATTTATTTGAGAGCAAGCGAGAGAGAAAGAAAAAGCAAGTGAGGGGAGGAGCAGAGGGAGAGAATCTCAAGCAGCCTTCCTTCTGAGCATGAAGCCAAGAGGCAGGCCTGGATCTCAGGACCCTGAGATCACCTGAGCTGAAACCAAGAGTCAGTCACTTAACCAACTGAGCCACCCAGGCCCCCTAAACCCATGATTCTATTTGGTTGTCTTAGTCTTTATGCAAAGGTTAGACATTCCAATTAATATAGGTATCATCAATGTAGGTGATGTATCCTAAAGAATTTTATAACAAAATTACAAGAGAATAATAAATATTTACATAGGATATGCATATCCGTTTATCTCATTCTAACCATAATAATACCATAGCTATTAGAATAAAACTACTCCATAATTCCCAAATCATATTGAGCTAATTGCTTGCAATTTTCTAAATATTTAACTTACTTGAGAGTGTGTGTGTGTGTGGAGGGAGGGACAGAGGGAGAGGGAGTGATGGTCCCAAGCAGACTCCGCACTGAGTGCAGAGCCCAAAGCAAAGCTGAATCTGATCCCCCTGAGATCACAACCTGAGCCAAAACTGAGAGTTGGATGCTTAACCAATTGTGCCACTCAGGTGCCCCAAAAGCTATTGAACAGTTTTGGGCATGTGAGTAGCATAATCTGATTTGTACTCTGAAAGATCACTCTAGTTTTCAGGAAAAGATATATTGTGAGAGATAAGAGTTCAGGGTGATCAAGTAAAATATAGATTCTTAAGTACAGAGAACAAACCAATGGTTGCATGAGGGGATGTGCGTGAAGGAGCGGGTGATGGGGGTTAAAGAGTACACATTTCATGAAGAGCACTGAGTAATGTAAAGAATTGTTGAATCATTATATTGCACAAGCAAAACTAATATAACACTGTATATTAATTATACTTGAAAAAAATGCTATTGTAGTAAGTAGACCTAGTAAGAGATGTTGGAGGTTTGAACAGGATGGTAGTAGTAGTGAAGATGGTAAAAATGGCCAAATTCAAGAAGTATTTTGGATGCAAAGCTTACAGGAATTGCTGCTGATTAGGTACAAGTGGTGAGGAGAAGAAAGAAAGATGATCCCTACATATTGAGTATGAGTAAATGGGGTGCCAGTTAACTAAGATGGGGAAAGTGTGCATGCACCCATGTGTGTATGGGTGTGTGTGTGAGAGCATGCACATGTACACATGCAAGAGGGAAGTCCAGGTTGGTTATGTTTCCACTTATGCATCTATCTTTGTAACTCTAGAGGAGATGTACCCAGCCTAATGTCTGCTACAAAACTTTTTTATTATACATAAAAAAGAAGAAACTACTATTCATGTAGCTTTCCCTTTTAAGCAACTTGCCTTCTTCCTGTTTCAAAGATTTGTGATTTCTTCATTTTTCACAATTGCACCACAGCCTTTGGAATTTAAACAACTAAATGATAGCTAACTAAATGCAAATCTAAGTTCTTTCTCTTCTCTCTCTCTCTCCTCCTCATGCCCTACGCATACTCCTTTGACTCATATTTTTCATTATCAAATATTTGGGATTGAGGCACCTGGGTGGCTCAGTAGATTAAGCATTTGCCTTTGGCTCAGATCATGATCTCAGAGTCCTGGGATCCCGCCCAGCATCAGGCTCCCTGCTCAGTGGGGAGCCTGCTTCTCCCTCTCCTCCCTACTTGTGCTCTCTTGCTATCTCTGTCTCTGTCTCTCTCTCTCTCTCTCTCAAATAAATGAATAAAATTTGTAAAAAAACAAACAAACAAACATTTGGGATTATTTCCTCAGGTAATCTCATGTTTACCATTTCCAGAGTCTGTCTACAACTATTTGAATTGAAGATACCTCAGTTCTTTAATTAAGTAGGCTAAAGATAATCATGTATTCTCTCCTTTTGCAAAAAGTTAACACTCACCTTATATGCGATTGTTAACACATTCTTTTTCATAATGCTTACTCAGCACTTTCCTGTTCCCATTCAGTGCTTTCTAAACAAGAATGTCTTGGGGTGCCACATCGGGCTCCCCTGCTCAGCAGAGAGTCTGCTTCTCCCTGTCTTTCTGCCCCTCCCCCTGCTCATGCTCGCTTGTGCTCTTACTCTCTCTAAGAGAAATAAAATCTTAAAAAAAAAAAAAAAGAATCTCAATATTACTCTAGTAAAGATTATTGGCTGCCTATCTCATAGTCATTCTCACCTTTTGTATTGCATAACTGATTTGTTGGGAGTGGTGATGCTACTGGTGCAAAACCACAGGAGCAGACTTCCTGGTAGTTAAGAGCACAATATGGTTCAAAAATATATAACTGGAAGTTATAGGGTGACTCTGTCATAAAAGTTCCTCAAAAGGGACAGGGACAGCCACCTATTTGTAGTTCTTTTGGCTTGGAATATACTTTGGCTGAAAATATATTGTGATTATCATTTCTTGAATTTCACATTGTGAATCATGGAATAGAAAGAAGAAACCTGAAACACTGATGACATATTAGAGTTTCTGACTGTTAGCTCTTAGGACTATAACTCACTCTAACTGATACATATGCTTTCAAGATCATCTGCCAACTAAAGGGCCCTCTTCTCTTCTTTATTCTACTCTATGGACTCTTTAGTGCAGAAAAAGAAAGTCTTTCCATTTGCTGAATATTTTATGTACCTGTCTGAGTCTTGGCACATACCGTTGTTTGCCTCTATCTATCCAACACTAGATGGAGAGATCATGAGGGCAGGCACAGTTTTGGAGTCTTTTGCATATCAACCAAGTTCTGTGCACAGTGCCTTGCACATACAAGGCATTCAGAATGTGATGAATGACATTTAATTCCCTTCTGGTTAGCTTATTAGTCCATCTTCTTTCCATTTAATAGCTCTGAATTACTTAAAAGCCTGGCTTAAAACTAATTTTCTCTGGAAAGTTTTTCATGATTAATCTTACCTGATTATGATTACACCTCCACTTGGCATTTTCTTGGTACTTATGCAATTCTGGTTAATAAAAGCGTACGCCCAAACCTTCTTGATGTATGTCCTAGTTTTCCAATATATGCTAAAGTGATCTGTGGCAGGAATCCTGCACCCTAACTTCCTTTTTGGACTCTTCCCATATAAAACCTGATGCTGTGTTCCGTTATACAGAACCTTATGAATATTGTTGACTAAACTGGAAATTCACTTGGGCCAATCTCCTCCCAGATATTATAAATCTGCTCTCATCCAAAGGAATAGCTTCTCATAAAAAGAACCATTAGATTCTTATAGAATCATATTTAAAATTGGCAGGCAACTAGGGGCACCTGGGAGGCTCAGTGGTTTAAGTGTCCAACTCTTGATTTTGGCTTGCACATACAGTCCACATAAGCTCCATAAGGCAGGCACATTGTCAGCCATGTGCATTATTTTCCTGTGCTTAGAACAGCCCAACTTCAAAATAAGCACTCTATAAAATACCTATGGAATGAATAAGTGATTAGAAAGGCTACTGGAAGATATCCATATCATTGTCTTTGAAATGAAGCAAGTTTGGGATGAACTGATGAGAACCAAGGAGAAATATTAATACTCTCTTGCAGTAGCAGAAGTAATGCTGTAGCAGGAAAACAAAAACTAGTTATAGGCTATTCTGGGACATTCTTCAACTGTTCACAGCAGGTACAGGAACAGGGCTATTCAGGTTTGGAACTGGACTAAAAAAGACCAACAGAATCAGGGACTGTGAAGTCCCATAGAGTGACTACACAACCCAATTCACTCAGAATAGTCCCATTTTACATTCCTTGTCCCAAGTTAATTATTTGTTTAAAGATTAGTGAATTTATTCATGAATTTATTTATTCATGAGAGACACAGAGAGAGGCAGAGACATAAGCAGAGGGAGAAGCAGGCTCCTTGTCAGGAGCTGGATGGAGGACTCAATCCCAGGACCCCAAGATCATGACCTGAGCCAAAGGCAGACGCTCAATCACTGAGCCACCCAGGTGCCCAGTCCTATCTTAAATATTAACTGTGCCCCCTTTCACTTTAAAGACTATCCCTTGGATGAAAAATTATACAATCAACCTAAGTCTAGGATGCTAACAAATTTTCCATGGAGTTCCTATAAGCCAGTGAAGAACAAATGAAGGTTCCCTGGTAGTTTTGTACCATGCTACTTTCTCCTTTGAAATGCAGACCGACTCAGAATGTTTTCTGAAGACACAGGTCTCAAAGGGATTGACATGGACTTTTCCACCAGCTGCTTCAGTGATTCTGCAATAAGCAATCATACAGGGAACTCAGCCTGAGCTACTGTGAAAGTATTTGGCATAATAGAATTAACACTGCTACTTCTGATGCA
Source organism: Canis lupus baileyi (assembly GCF_048164855.1). NCBI lineage: Eukaryota > Metazoa > Chordata > Mammalia > Carnivora > Canidae > Canis > Canis lupus. Next base: position 9,835,213 of record NC_132846.1, on the reverse strand, counting down.
AGAACAGTATGTACTTCACTGAATCATCAAGTCAAACCAAAGATGGAAGGAGTCCCAGAATGCCAGCTGGGCTAGGTTGCTGCTTTAAGAAGCTAAATACAAGAACTTGATCTGGTCTTTAAGAACCTTTCCTTAACATATAGGTAAAATGGATCACGTGGAGACTACATTATATGAACAAACCACATAACTGTATGGCAGCTCTTCTACTGGATTTGTAGATGTGAGTATAATAATTTCTCATTCAATTTTCTGTAAGTATCTTCCAACTCTGAGCTTAAAGTTTTTAAAAATAGATTTAACAGGTTTTCTCTGATAAACTCTGTTATAATTTTTGTCATTAGCAGAATTTGTCTAGTAGTTAACAAACACAGGTACTCTCTTGGAACTTCACATATGTTATATAAATTCCTATAAATAATCCAGGAAGTTGAATCTATTATTATTCCTGTTTTATAGATGAGAAACATGGGTCTTTGTGAAATTAAACAACTTACCCAAAATTACCCAAATTTTGGAATTTAAGTAGAATTCAAACCTGGGCCTGCAAACTATGAAGCCTGTTCTGAATCACTGTGCAGTACTCTTTAAATAATGCTATTATTTAGTAGATGGTGGCGTAATTGAACAGGATATGTTAAATAATTAAAATAAAGATAAACCCCATCGCCAAAGGGCTTAGAGACTAATTTTTACTACTTGTTAAAATGCATCAAGCTTATCCATCAAAAGATTAAGGAGATATTTCATAATCTTTAATTTAATCACTTTTAATTGAAAATCTCTTTAGCTTGTTTTAGCAGATTTTCACAATTAGCATTCCTTTCTCAAATCTTTTATACAATAGCACTAGCAATTATGATAGCGCATATAGATATATATACATACTTATGTGCAGGCTGTGTTCTAAATGTGTCACATGGATTCACTCAAACTAATTAAATCTTCTTAAGCTATCCCCACTTTTCAGATGAGAAAATTGAGGTACAAATAAATCAAACAACTGGTCTGAGGTCATAAATATCGTGAGTGGCAGAAGTAGGATTTATTCACAGCCCTTCTATCTCCAGAATGTGATTGTAAGCACTAGATTTTCTCTCTCATTCTATATAAATTGATTGATAAATTAGTTTTCTCCACTTTCAGAGGTATTTTTAAGACAAATTTATTAGAAAAAGCCTTTTTTGTTTTGTTTTGTTTTCTAGCACAAAGCATGATGGATTGCAGTAAGATGATCTGCACCTATGTAAATAAATAAAAATTATTAGTCCTCAGACTTAAAAATATGTGGTGACATGACCAAAAACATCTTTTTTCCTCTATCTCTGACTATAAAGATTAGAGGGTTAATAATACCTATGGAACATAAACTTTAGTATGTTGTCTACTTAAACTACAGGTAGTGCTATTTTTAAAAATATTTTTATGTGTTCTCTTTTGTACTTCTCTGCAGATGATCTCTTTCCAGGAGAACCAAGGCAGTCATCTGCAGGAAGGATAGAAGGGGAATGAATAGAAAAAGAGGAATGGATATAAGAACTAAAATTACAGAAATGCAGAGGGAAAGAGTTTAAGCTAAGATATCCAAAATAAAATTAACTCCAAAACATTTGAAAACTATTTTCAAGTATTAAAGTAGGTTTCAAACCATGACTTTAAAAGAAAGAAAAGCTTTTTCTTAATTATTCCATTTTATCCCTTGATTTTTCAAGAGACAGTCTTGCCAGTTTGGCCACAGAGTTTAATATAAGATACAAAGGAACTCTGAATAAATCTACACTTTCTGGCAAAAATGGATTATGGAGTGAAGAAGATAAATAAAGAAAGACAAAGGAGGTAGTCAGACATGCTCCTTCTTTTTTCTTTGGTCAAGAGCCTGAGTATTAGATGAACTGAGAACACCATGTTAATTTTTTTAATATTATACCCTCTGTAATAGTAGCATACAAAATACTGAAGTATGAGTTCTATGGATATTGTCAGCCATCCAAATTTTCAAGTTTCTACCTATCTTCCCACTTAGGAACAAGTGGAAATTAAAAGCTGTCCTTTATGAACATCCAATATGGAAATGTCCACAACAAAGAAAACTTGGTAGCACTGCATGGAAATAGAGAAGGGGTCTCAAAGTCATTTTCAGCTGCTGCATAATATGGAAAGTACTCAGGACTTACCATAACTTTTGGATAGGGACAAAGTTTATTGGATATTTAGAAACCTACAAATGGGCCTATGTGATAGGATTCAGTATACCTCTCACAATATAGAGAGTATGGTGTACCCATCATTGTCCAGAAGCTGAATGGAAGATGTGACAAAGAATTGGAGAGGTCTGTAACATGAGCGAAAGCTGAGATGGGACTTGGTTTGGCCAGGAAGTAATGGTAGGTCCGATCAAGCCTAAAGACCAGGTCATATGTTATATCAGTGGTAGGATTTATTAACATATGTCTAAAGGAATGCCCAGGAATGGCATCACCTAGGTTCAGCAGGCCCCCATCTAGAGAGAAGCTTAGACTAACCGTTCCCAGCCAATCCAAAGAAGATTCAAACAATACCAAGACAGAAGGGCTTGACTACACCAGTTCTAAAAATCCTAGGCTCCATCATAAGGATAAAAATTTGTCTCCCTTGGTAAAAACAAAATGATATTTACTTGATCCAACAGATTAGAAAGTAGACATACACTTAAAGAAATTAATTAAATTATTGGAATAGATTAAATTCATAGATTTTTAAAAATATTTTTTTAATTTTTTTGTTGCTCAACATCCAGCAAAGGTTGGACCATATAAAAAATCAGATCAGGGATCCCTGGGTGGCGCAGCGGTTTGGCGCCTGCCTTTGGCCCAGGGCGCGATCCTGGAGACCTGGGATCGAATCCCACATCAGGCTCCCGGTGCATGGAGCCTGCTTCTCCCTCTGCCTGTGTCTCTGCCTCTCTCTCTCTCTCTCTCTCTCTCTGTGACTATCATAAATAAAAAAAAAAAGAAAAAAAATAAAAAATCAGATCAGCTCTAGAAATAGAATTTTCTAAAAAAAAAAAAAAAAGAACAGAAAAAAAAGAACTATATTTCTTGACATAGAGGAGTATAGTAAAATTTAGTTAAAAAAATAAAAATACAGCTTAGATAATTTTGTGGAATGAAGCCAAAGCAGTGCTTAGAGGAAAAGGCATAGCACTGCATGCACAGATTAGAAGAGAAAACCAGTAATTTAAGCTTCCACTGAAGGAAACTAGAAAAAGTAAAGCAATTTAAATCCAAAGCAATAGAAGGACAGTAATGAAAATTAGAGCATAAATTGATGAAGTTGAAAAGAGGAAATTAATACATAAAAGCAATGAAACAAAGTCTGGCTCTTTGAAAAATATTAGTAATACAGATAAATCTCTACCCAGGCTAACCAAAAAGAAGGAGATAAAACACAAATTACTAATATTAGAAATGAAATGATCCAGTAATTCCACTACTGGGTATTTACCAAAAGAAAATGAAAACACAAATTCAAAAAGATATATACACCGCTATATTTATTGCAACATTATTTACAACAACCAAAATACAGAAGTGACCCAAATATCCATCCACAGATGAATGGATAAGGAAGATATGTTAGACACACACAATGAAATATTGCTCAGCCACTAAAAAAGAGTGAGTTCTTGCCATTTGCAACAACTTGGATGGATCTAGTTATAATGCTAAGTGAAATAAGTCAGTCAGAGAAAGACAAATACTGTATGACTTCACTTATGCATAATTTAAGAAAAAAAAAACAGAAATTAGAGACAAACTCTTAAATATAAAGAACCGATAGTTGCTAGAGCGCAGGTAGGTGGGAAAATGGAGGAAATAGGTGAAAGGGATTAAAAGTATACTTATCATGGTGAACACTGAGTAATGTATAGAATTGTTGAATCAGGGACACCTGGGTGACTCAGTGGCTGAGGGTGTGATCCTAGAGTCCCAGGATCGAGTCCTGCATCGAGCTCCCTTAAGGAGGCCTGCTTCTCCCTCTGCCTGTGTCTCTGCTTCTCTCTGTGTGTCTCTCATGAATAAATAAATAAAATCTTTAAAAAAAGAATTGTTAAATCATTATATTGTACAGCCAAAGCTAATATAACACTGTATGTTAATTTTACTTGAATTTTTAAAAATGGGAAAAAAAACTTAAAAACTGTAACTCATAAATAAAAATTAGGAGAAAAAAGCCGTAAAAAAAAAAATCAACCTCAAATAGACATATTGAAAATCCACAGAGGGAAGAAAAGCAGTACAGGTTGTGATTTGAGCATTTTTGCTTAAATTTTGCCAAACAAGCTTCTAGGACTAAGGGTGATAACTTGGAAGACACTCAGCAAGCAATGGTGCAAATGTAGAGGTCCCTTATCAGCCTATATAAGTAGCTAACTGAGTTAAACTCAATGTGATTACTAAAGTTTATGAGATCCAAAAATATAAATTGCCAAAGATCAGAAATAAAAGTGAAGATGGATCTAGTTAACATTGAAAAGATAATAAAGGAATATTATGAGCAATTCTAAGCCCATAAATTTGATAACTTAAATGAAATGGACCAATTCCTTGAAAGAAAGAAATCTAAAACATGCATAAGAAGGGCAGCCCGGGTGGCTCAGCGGTTTAGTGCCGCCTTCAGCCCAGGACGTGATCCTGAAGACCCAGGATCGAGTCCCATGTCGGGCTCCCTGCATGGAGCCTGCTTCTCCCTCTGCCTGTGTCTCTGCCTCTCTCTCTCTCTCTCTCTCTCTCTCTCTCTGTGTGTGTGTCATGAATAAATAAATAAAATCTATAAAAAAACATGCATAAGAAGAAATCAATAAACTGAATAGGCCTATATCATAGAAAGTGAATCAGCAATTAATAATCTACAAAAGAGTACCAGGCCCAGATGATTTCACTGGTAAAGCCTGCTAACCATCTGAGGAAGGAATAATATCAAGCCTGTGAAATCTCATCCAGAAAATATACACAGAGGGAAGCTCCTAACTCATTCTATGAGGCCAGCATGACCTAATACAAAAACCAGAAAAGACATCACATCACAAGAAAAGAAAATTATCGACCAATATCTCCCAGGAACATGGATACAAAAATCCTCATATATTAAAAAATCAAATCCAGTAATATAAATAAAAGGACTGTACCAATGAGCTTTATAAGAATGGAATAATGATTTGCATTGTCTCCTGATACTTGTTTTCTTTAATTCAACATTACATTATAGGGATCATTTTTGTTGATTTGTATAGTTGCTTATTCATTTTCGCTGCTTCATGATATTTCATTATGTGAATCTAACACAATTTATTTACCTATGCTCTTGATGGCTGGTAGATTCATGTTTTCTGTCAATGCTGAAGATGTGTCTAACATCTCTAACAATCTCTGCAAAATTTTCTCTCATTCATTCTCTCTTTTCCTAGGATTTCAATTAATTAGATAATGTCTCATTTTATTCTTTATATTTGGAACTTGCAGCTCCTATTTTTCATCTTCTCGTCTTCTGTACTGCATTTTGAATTTCACTAGTTCTCACTTCAGCTCAATCTAATCGATTAACATTCCCCTTTGGTTTTTACCTTCAAAGTTAATTTTCTATTTCGAAAATTTCAGTTTGGCCCCCTTTCAAATCTCCACTCACGTTTTTGTTACTCTCTGCATGTTCATGTTTGTGATTGCCTCTACTTTTCTCTTAAACATTTCATTTACAGAAATCTTATATTTTGATCCTCAGAATGTCAATACCTGAAAACTCTGGAAACAAATCTATCGGTGGTTTCTACTAATTCATACGCAATGGCTTGTTTTCTGTCATGCTTCGGGATCTTTGATTAAGAGTTCATGTTTGTTTGATCTTGATTTGTGAGAATGGCAGATGCCTCTCTGCAACCATAGCATGTTGTGAGCATTCAGCTTCCCCTATTAGAGCAGATAGTATTTCTTTCTTTCTACTGTTGAAGCCTAAGTTTCTTCACAGTACCAGCCCTGTCTTCTCTCCTTCATCAAATTAGCATTTAATTATTTAGTAGGAGATTATTAACCTGAGATCACTTCAAGTTCTTTCTAGAGTCCCTTTCTAATATAAAAGTCTATGTTTCAGGTCCCTTTCCTTGAAGTTAGCACCTCATGACAATGAGACTATCCACCTGAAACTACCTACATTTCTTTCTAGAGCCACTGGCTAATGTAAGAGCCTATAGTTCAGCAATTCTTTTTTTGAGAACTACTCAAGACTTTCCTGATGACAGTGCTAATTGGCATTTACTTCTGGGAAGCTTCACAGTTCCCATCTGCTTGCTGCTCACTCACCACACTTCACATTCAGCAAACGTTATTTTCCCCCTTGTAGGGGATGCCATTAGTAATTCCTTTATTGCCTGTGACCTCAGCAATGCATGGTAAACTAAGATTTTATCAAGTTGCTTTGTGGCAGTAAGGTTTGGGTCATGATGAAGTACAGGAACTTTGAATTTGCATTTTTAATTCCATACTCTGTAATACACACCAGACTATGAGAGTCCGTGGGACAGACTAGGCATGAGAATGAATGAATAGCATGTTCTAGCAGTGGTGGGTCCAGTCTGACTGAGCCCCAAACTGTGTAAGAGAACATAGTAAAGTGAAAATGTTGATTAAATTCAGAAACTTGAAGACTTTAAATGTAATTCTAGAGTTTGGAATGTCTATGACTATTGAAAGCAATATAAACATTTTAAACAGAATAATTCTATTTAAAAATCTGTGTACTAGAAAGATAAATCATTATTGTAAAAGAGGGCTTAACAATCCAATCATGAAATGGGCAAAAGACATGAAGAGAAATCTCACAGAAGAAGACATAGACATGGCCAACATGCACATGAGAAAATGCTCCGCATCACTCGCCATCAGGGAAATACAAATCAAAACCACAATGAGATACCACCTCACACCAGTGAGAATGGGGAATATTAACAAGATAGGAAACCACAAATGTTGGAGAGGATGTGGAGAAAGGGGAACCCTCTTGCAGTGTTGGTGGGAATGTGACCTGGTGCAGCCACTCTGGAAAACTGTGTGGAGTTTCCTCAAAGAGTTAAAAATAGACCTGCCCTACGACCCAGCAATTGCACTGTTGGGGATTTACCCCAAAGATACAGATGCAATGAAACGCCGGGACACCTGCACCCCGATGTTTCTAGCAGCAATGTCCACAATAGCCAAGCTGTGGAAGGAGCCTCGGTGTCCATTGTAAGATGAATGGATAGAGAAGATGTGGTCTATGTATACAATGGAATATTCCTCAGCCATTAGAAACGACAAATACCCACCATTTTCTTTGACGTGGATGGAACTGGAGGGTATTATGCTGAGTGAAGTAAGTCAATCGGAGAAGGACAAACATTATATGGTCTCATTCATTTGGGGAATATAAAAAATAGTGAAAGGGAATACAGGGGAAAGAAGAGAAAATGAGTGGGAAATATCAGAAAGGGAGACAGAACATGAGAGACTCCTAACTCTGGGAAATGAACTAGGGGTGGTGGAAGGGGATGTGGGCGGGGGGAGAGGGGGACTGAGTGGTGGGCACTGAGGTGGGCACTTGACCAGATGAGCACTGGGTGTTATTCTATATGTTGGCAAATTGAACACCAATAAAAAATAAATTTATTTAAAGAAAAAAGAGGGCTTAAGGAAGATACAGACCAGAGGCAGTGAAGTCATTTAACAATGTTTCTCAACTATGTACTTTATTTTTTTTAAGATTTTATTTATTTATTCATGAGAGACAGAAAGAGAGAGAGAGACAGAGACAGAGAGAGACAGAGACCCAGGCAGAGGAAGAGTAGGCTCCTACAGGGAGCCTGACTTGGGACTTGATCCCAGGACGCCAGGATCATGCCCTGGGCCGAAGGCAGGCGCTCAACCGCTGAGCCACCCAGGCGTCCCACAACTTTGTACTTTAGAGTTACCATGGGGACTTTGAAGTATCCTGATATGTGAGCCCCACCACTGAGTCAATGATTGTGTTGTGCCAAAAAGGTTGTGAACCAGTGAGCTGAAGGCTTTAGTGTACATGAGATTTAATGAGGAAACTGGCAGCAAGAATGAAGGAACCGGGGAAGCATTGACAGAATTTGGTGACCACACAAAGCAAGGTGCCAGAGAAGTCAAGATGATTCCAAGGTCATACACAAAAAGCTATGGGGACTCTCTTTTGCCTGGACTATGTTTAATGTTTCGTTTACCATGATCTTGGGGAGAATTTTGTGAGCCCTCCCTTGTCCTCTCTTTCTTTCTCTGTCTCTCTCCCCACAGACAGGTAGATAGACAGACAGATAGATATGTATATTTACATATAAGTCCCTGATTTAGCATATATATTGCAATCTGAAGGATAGTACTCTATCTTCTAGAATAATTGCCTCCAAGCTGGTGCATAAGCCATGCATTTGTAAGGCCAGTTTAGCAATCTTTGAGACCAGCTGCTTCTGGATGATGCAATATATAATATAACCAGTGGATCTCATGGTCATGAGCCTACTCCCACATTTCTGATGTAAAATCAGCTTCCTAGTCAAATGTTATACTGTGTGTGATTCCCTGTCTGTGAATTAAGCATTCAATTGTCCTTGCATAGTGGTGTTGACTGAGGCTCTGAAACATATTCAAGGACATATTCCTGAATTAGATATCCATCCCTGGAAGATGACCCTTCCCAGGAAGGAAGGAACCCAATGTAGTTGACTTGCCATTATGTGACCAGTTAATCTCAAGGAATAATGACATGTGGAAAGCTTAGCACTGGTCTCTGTTGTCAATATACTGGATATTTAGGGACAATAGCAATCTAGATTGTCTCTAGTAAGTGGAAGTACATGCCTTGGTACCAGTATATGTAGCCTCACCTCTGTCACTGTGGCCTCTCTGTGCTTGTCATGCCAAATCTGGACTACCTAGTGACGAAGCCCATTTTCAGCTGGATGAATCATTTGTCTACTTTGTTCTGATGTTTAACATGAAGTCAAGAATCCTCACACTCCACAACCCCAATCATATATCCGTTCACATGCTCCTCCCCTAGACCTCTTTGCCTCCGGCTTTTTAAAAAAAGACTTGTTTATTTATTTATTTTAGAGAGAGGTAGGGGGAAGGGCAGAAGAAGAGAAGCCTGAAGCAGACTCCCCTGCTAAGCATGGAGCCTGATGTGGGGCCTGATCCCAGGACCCTGAGTCCATGACCTGAGCCAAAATCAAGAGAGAGCTGTTCAACCAATTGAGCCATCCAGAAACCTATCCAGTTTTCTCATTATTCTGCAGCATCAGGTCACTTGCCTAAATCTCTAGATTCTTCTCTCACATCACTTACTCCACATATAGTGAATGGCAAGGTACATGGCTTATGGCTCTGCCCACTAAGAATGTGTTTCTTTTTTACTCCTTTTCAAGGCTCCCTCTGAATGTGGCTGTACTACAGACACTGTCCATTTTCAACTTGCACTCACATATCAAGACAACCCATCTGGAAACTATATCTCTGGCTTTTGTTTTTGTTTTTGTTTTTGTCAGGCAACAAAATTTTATTAAAAGTAGATTGTTTACTCAAAAGTGTACTTGGAACTCAAAATACAAAGCAAGAAGGATGAAAAACACCCCCTTGGCCAATAGATGGTTTTAATTCTCTCACTGTATGGGTTAAGTGTAACTTCAGTAGACAGCAATACGGAAAGATTTTGTCACAGACTGGTTTTTCAGTCAGTTGCTTCTCGCTGTCTCCATCGGGATAGATACATTTACAGAACTGGCTGTGCTTGAGCCTTCTTTGCCAGCAGCTTTAGATCTGTCTGCAATGCACTTGATGATTGTCTCCTTTTCCTGCTGTATAGAGATACTCTGAACCACATGCTTCTCCTCTCAGTTTATCCTGTGCTCTTATTTCTTTCAATGCATCATGTTCTACACAGAGATATGATAGTCCAAGCAATTCTTTATCTCCTTGTGTACTCTATGCAGCCATTTCTGGTAAGTAAGCTCCAATGTCATAGCAGTGTTATTCTTCTGAACATCAAAAAGGTAATGGTGCTTTTGAACCAGTGTCTGCTATGACTTCTCCAGATCATTTGCACCCTGGATGTGTTTGATAGAACCCTGTCACTAGGACATGGACACTGCTGTGTAAACCTTCACTGGCATGCTGTCCAGGGTGGTAGCTTTCTGAAACTGCCACAGCAGCCCCTTGTATGAAGAAAGCAACCTGACCTTCCTCAGTCCAGGGATGTTGCAGGCAACAAGGAAAACACAGGGAAGCCAAGTCTTGCCCTTTTACAACCTCTTCCTGAGTATGGAGGAAAAGTTCATTTGTGCTGATTCCAAGGAATTCTTCAAGTTCCTCTACCCAAAATTGGTGGAACAGGATCATATGTGCTTGGAACTGAGCCTATCTTATATTTTCCGTCCAAAGAAATATGTGTGAGACCTTCTCTGCTATATCAACAATAGGATTGCTTATCTATGTAGTTTAAAATATGGTCCCTCTATTGGAGCATTTGCTGATAAACTCAATGAACAACATAGTTACTCTGGCTTTTGTTCCATCCTTTTTCAGCTGGTGATATGAATGCCCCCTCCCCTTATAGCTATACATAAAGGCTGAGAGATGAACAGCTATGGTGATTAGCATGAAAATCTCATTCATGCAGCTTTCTTATGACCTCCTGTCATGCTCAGGCTCAATTCCAGATATACTGTTTCCAATTTATGATGAGCTGATTCTAGGCTTATCTTTCTTTATGGGTCCAGTGGAATTCAACTCATATTGGGCAGTTCCAGATGCATGGTCATTTAATGCCCCATGGTCAAATGTTCTGTTTCTACCAGGACCCGTAACAGGACAGGAAGTGTTTTTCAAAGGCATATAATTTTCTACTATGAATGGTAAGATCTTGCCCCACTACCAATGGTGGCAGTATGATTTTTTTCTACTGGAGCTTTCCATAAACCCCACACTGCATCTTACACCTCCAAAATCATAGAGTCTGTCTGCAAGATCATCTGATCCAAGTGGCAAGGTAGCTTCATCCACAGTTTGAACTCACTTAATAGCCCTTAATACTCTAGACCCCACTCAGAGGTAGCAACCTTCTGTGTCACCTAGTATATAGACCAGAAAAATATACCTATTTGTGAGATCTACTGCCTGTAGCACCAAAGAGGCCTATTGAGTGATGTACTTCCTACTTTGCAGTAGGAAATAGAAGATTCAGGAATTTGCCTTTCTCTTTAGAGGGAAATTGGGGCATACCACTGACCACTGAAAACCTAAATTCTTCACTGAATTAGTCCCTGAATCTTCATGGAGTTTACATTTCATGCCCTGGAACATTAATGTCTTACCTAGGTCTCCTGTTGTTAGTTGTCTCTTATTTATCTGGACCAATCAGGATGATGTCAGTGATGTAATTTATCAGCATGATGTGCTGTAAGATATCCAAGCAGTCAAGATATTTTTGGACTATTTCATGCCATTGGTGGTAATATTAACAGTACTGAGGCAAAACAGTACATCAGTATTACTGTCTATCACATGTGAATGCAAACTATGTGTGATTTTCCTTGCAAATTAGAACAGGAAAGGATGCATTTGGCACATTTTTAGCCATATACCATATGCTTGAGACAGTATTCATCTCTTCGAACAATCATACAACTCTAGCACGGTACCTGCCATTGAGATCTATGGTTATTCTCTAGCACCCACCTGGTTTCTATTAGGACCAACCTGTCTAGTTAAATAGGTAATAAGGGGGATAACTACACCTGCATCTTTTAGGTCTTTAATTGCTGCATTAACCTCTACTATCTCTCACAAAGTATGATACTGTTTTTAGTCTATTACTTTGGTGGGGATGGGAGGGCATGGAATATCTCAGAAGTTTCCACTTGGCTTTATCCACTGTGGCAGCTCTTCCCAATAGGCCAATGAACAAATGTATATCAATTCAAATTATATATGAACTATCAAGCATATCAATTCAAATTATACATACAAAGACTTGGGAAATGGGTACTGGATGTGTCCACAAGCATAGTGGAAACACTATAAGTTTGACTTTAAGCCAGGATCTCATTTAATTACATGGCACCTTTAAGTCTCAATTCTAAAGGAAGAAACTTGATGATACTTTAAGTTTCCAAATGTCAATGTCAATTCATACCCTGTGTCTAATATTCCTCAAAATGTAGACATATTCTCCTTTCTCCAGGATACTATCACCCAAGTAATATGTGAAATATGTTTAAAAAATAGTAGATATAAAAAATAATGACCAAAAGTGAATGGCAAAAATAGCTAAGCATAGGAATCAGCAGGCAGTGACTTTGCAGCAGCTGTTATTAATAGGTTCAAGAACTTAAAGGAAAAAATATGCTCAAAAGTCAACAGATGGAGAATCTCAGGAGAGAAATAGAAATTACAAGAAATTAAAATTCCAAAACTGAACAGTACAATATGTGAAATTTTAAAATTCCCTAGATGAGGTGGAAGACTGTAGATGGCAGGAGAGGTTGACTGAACTTTGAGATAGCACAGTAGTAATTACTTCAATCTTAATTGCTTTTCTTCCCATTTTTCTTTATTTTATCTAAATAATATTTTATAATGTTAAAAATACATTTTCAAGTAGACATACAAAAAATGCAGAAAGTTTAAGAGAAGAAAATAAATATCACTACTAAGAGATAGTATCAATTAACATGTTACCTTTTGGTAGATTTATTTCTACTCTTTGTGTAAACAAATACAATTATATTGTTTTTACTGAAGTAGGTTCATTGTGTAAATAATGTAATCAACTGCTTTTTCATTTGGCATTTTAAATCCTTTTCCTATGTCATTAAGCACTCTTTTAAAATATTTTTAGTAGCTTTTTAAGTTTGTATCAGAAATTATATAACCATTCCTCTGTTGAATGAATTTCACAAGCTAATTTTTCAGAATTCTAACAAGCACTGTAATAAATTTTGTTAAACATAAATTTGTTTAATTTCCTTCATATTTATTTAGAAAATTTAGAATTGGGATGAGTTCTAGAATCTTATTAGTTTTCTAGAGCCAAAACAAAATACCACAGACCAGTGGCTTAAACAAGAGAAATATATTGTCTCACAATTTGGGAGACTGGATATTTGAGAATCCTTGTCCACTGAGTTGGTTTCTTCTGAGGCTGTGAGGGAGAGATCTAGCCCAGGCCTGTCTCCTCAGCTTGTAGATGACCATCTGCTTCCTCCATCTTCAAATTGCCTTCCATCTGTACATGAGTCCAAATACCCTTTTCTTACAAAGACACCAGTAATATTGTATTAGGGCTCACCCTAGTTACCTAATTTTAAATTAATTACCTCTTTAAAGATCATATCTCTAATACAGTCACATTAGAAGTACTGTGGATTAGAACTTCAACATATGAACTTTTGAGGATACACGGCTCACCCGTAACCGATAGTTACGAACATTTTCAAAGGTATGGATATATTTAATTAAATAGCCCTCCATAAATTGTGTTCCTATCCAGACTTGGGACAGTCATTTACAAAATTGTGGGGAGTACTCAAATAAAGCAAAATTATTCCTATGGTATTTTCCTCTAAATGAATCCATGGAAAGTAATTCAAGAAATTTTACTGCTTTGAAATGGAAAAGAGGTCTATATCAGGCACCTGCTCAATGTTTGGAGCATATTTGAGAACATAATTTATTTATTATACATGTAATTTGGGAAGAAATTTGCAGAAACACTGACTGGGTTACTTCTCTCTTTTGAGGGGCATGGATTTTAATCACATTATTCGAATGTTTAATTTGTCTTAAAATATATATATATATATACCATATACTTTACCAGTATGTTACTGCTTTTTACAGATGAGACATTTTAGACCAACTTCCCATATGTTTCTTCTGCCATATTTTAAAATGTTACTTGCAATCAGGCAATAACTGAAAGGCAACTAAAGAAGTCCAACACAGCTGCTAGAATAATCTTCCATAAGTGTTGTTTGGATAACATCATTCCCTCTCTTAGAAAGCCACAGTGGCTTTCAACTTCTTTTTGTTCTACATATGGACTTCTAAATGTTTTCTACAAGGTGTGGAAAAATTCAAACCTACCTACCAAAGCTATTGGGTTTTTTTGCCTGATTATTCCCAATCAGATTTTCCAGGATGGCATGTAACTGCTGATTAACTTCCAGAGTATGTGTGTCTCACTCTCATGTCTGACTTTTTGGCTCAGCTGTTACTACCAACCAAAACCTCTTTTCTATAAGCCTAAACTTTCTTTCCTCTCAAATGCCTTTCTAAAATTTGCCTACACCACAATGTCTTTTTTCTAAAACACAAAAACAAAGACAAATCTGTTTCATCAAAACATTCCAACAAATCCCAGCCCTTAGGTATTTAAGGTCGATAAGTAGAAACATTCACCCAGGTTTCATCTGTCTTTTCAAAAATGAAATCTTTATTATAGTGAAGTTGCCGCATGGCTTGATTTTGTAAATGTTTGAAATATTTTCTAATGTTTAAAATATTTTATATTAAGCAAAATTATTATGTTGTACTGATCATATGCAGTTTAATAATTTTATTCTTTGAAATGATAAAATATAATATTTTATTCTCACTGTTTCTACAGTATAAACTTGTGCAACGTTTTTGGGAGAAATTTTGCTTAGCTTATCAAAAAATATTTTTATAGGGCAGCCCCGGTGGCTCAGCGGTTTAGTGCCACCTTCAGTCCAGGGCGTGATCCTGGAGACCCAGGATCAAGTCCCACATCGGGCTCCCTGCATGAAGCCTGCTCCTCCCTCTCCCTCTGCCTGTGTCTCTGCCTCTCTCCCTCTCTCTGTGTGTCTCTCATGAATGAATAAATAAAATCTTTTTAAAAATATTTTTATAACATATATTTCAGTGCAACAGAGGGTTCCATTGGATATAGTAGATACACACAAAGATATGTTTAAGGATTTTAGTGGCAGCACTGTTTAGTGCAAAAAGATTATTTGACAGGAAACTGATTGAATGTTACCCAGCTATTTAAAGATTAAAAATGAATTAGTTCTATGCAGAGTGATAAGATACAGTACATCTATGCAGAGTGATAAGATACAGTACACCAGATATAGTAGAGCAAATAAAACTCATTGCAAAACTATAGAAAGAGAGAACAATACTATTTGCCATAATTAGTATTAGATGTACTTGCTTCTGGAAAGTGTGATACTTTAATTTTCTCTTTTTCAGATAGATTTGAACATCTATTATTCTTACACTATGAAATATAGAAACAGTTTTCTTCTATTCTGGGAGGAGCTAGGCTGGGTTGGGGGGAGATGTCAGTAAATAGGCAGATGACCAGGATGAGAGGTGAGCAGGGGAGATGATAGAGAAAAAAAAATGAAGGAGAAGAAGAGAAGGAGGAGAATGTGGAAAAGGAAAAGAAGAAGAACAATAACAACAAAAATAAGAACAAGAGAACAAAAAAGAAGAAAGGACAGAAAAGGAGACAAGGAGTCCAAGATACAAGCATAGGAAGCTGCCTTTGGCTGACTGAGTCTTGCTTAAGTGGAGGCTAGCTACCTCTGTCAGAATTACATCATTTGTTCAATTAACACTCTCTTGGATAATGTGGAATTACATTGGGAATGATGAGAGTTGATTTTTCAGTCTCCTAAAGCTTATGGGCAAGAAAATTTGATTCAAAAGTGACACAAATTTTGGAGGTGATGGATATGTTTATCATTCCGATTGTGATTGATCATTTCATGGATACATAACTATGTTAAAGCATGCTAAATCAACAGCATTAAATATTTTCAAAATATTGTATATAAAGTATAACTCAATAAAAGTTTTTTAAATCCTGAAAAAAGAAAAAAGATAAGCTCTCCTTACTTGCTTCTGTAGGTGTTGCATGGACTTTTGGCACAGTATAAAACAAAAACAAGGTGGATCAAGTCTGCACTTGATACAGTTTCTAATACAGAAACTGCCATTGTTGTCATAATATGTGCAACAGATAAAGAGGTAAAAATATCCATTGAGTAGGTTAGTGTTTATCAGTTTAAGTACAACTCTGCCCAGATTTCCTACATCCTGGGGAAAAGGTGAGTACTTTGGCCCCATCAGCACATACAATATTAAGACCACTCTTTCAAGGAGCAAGAATTTCCCCACAGGGGATCTTATTTCAAACAGATTGCTATTTCTCTGTAGACTCTGGGCCCCACAGACTGGTTTGTGCAATAATTAGAAAGCAGGGCTAGTAAAAACTGTACTAAATCAAACGTCTCTTGTGTGTTCATCCACAGAAAGGAGGATTCTGGGATTCAGGGAAGTCTATCACCATCCACGGTGATGGAGGAAACATCACCCCAGATAGAACCTCCAAAGCATGCCTTACAAGTCTTGAAGTCATTCAGAAAAGGCTAAGGAGCCCAAACTAGCTGAAGAAATTCCTCTGGAAATATTAGCCTACAGTTGCCTGGGTAGAAGGTGTATCAAAAAAGAGGAAGAAACCTAAAGAAGCATGATACAGGACTAAGATCACCTCACTGCTTCAAGATGTAGACATTTAAAACCTTGGAAAAAATCATCTTGAAGAGCACAACTGAGGCCCACACCACTTATCTCTGATAAGGCAGAGGTTATTAAGAATCTGCATAAAATCTTTGGAAATGATGTGCTGACTATTAATCAACAAGTTAACCTGATCTCAGTGTTGAACCTCATGCACTCGATCTCTTTTGAAAGGGATGTCAGTGCTGCCTCCAAAATCTGGCAGGAGGATCCTTACCCATACTCCTTCCTCTCTTTTGCTACCTGCTCGGCAAACGTCTCCATTCCATTCCCCCTGACTAGATCAGTCCATTTCTTCATCATCATTATCATCCAGAGAAACTCAGAGAATAAATGAGTTTAACCCAAGAAAGGCTAAAACTCAAAATCCATATCAGAGTGGCCCTGTGAGCCAGCAAGGACAGCAAAACCATGATTGAACTGCAAGGCTTAAACAGTGCAGAAGTTGTCACATCCTGGGATTCATCCCATTTGATGAGGAGAAAATGCTAGTCCTAATTATCAGGCATTTATTTACCAGCCAAACTGCACAGCACAAGATCAGGAAAACTATATCTTTGCTGAAACAGAAGACACAGAAATATTCTCAGGAAGTCACTTTACATCACAACAATCGAGTCTCCAGACACACCAACAAAACAACAGATGAATGTAGTCTTGCTAACACTGATAGAATAAGATCAAACACAGCTAAATATAACAGGAACAACCAGAAGACCTTCCTAAGCAACAGGAAGTTGGCCAGATGCATGCAGAGACTTTAAAGACACCCTGAGAATATTAGATACTAAGAAGTGAGGGAGGGGAGTCAGACCAGTTCCACCAGGCCAACAGAGCACCAAGTAGAGACTTCTCCAGCCACAGGCCTCCAACCAGAGATTCTGGAGGCTTTCAGCCATGTGCACTACCACACTCATGATATACTATATAACTCTCATGATATCCCCTTATTTAGTTGGGCTAGTAGAGTTGTCTATATTTAAAGAAAAGAAAACTTCACACCTTTTTTTTTTCTAGATAATAAGTCTCTGTACATCTGTGTAAGTACTGAAGGGAGAAATATGTTCAGATGTGTCACCTGAAGAATGCATGCACAGAGTCTCTGAAGCCTTAATATGCTTTTGAAATAATATATCCTATAATTTGAGTAACTTCATTTTTAAAGCATTTTTTCTCCATTTAAATGCTTTTAGTGTCCAACATTTAAAAGATCAAGTTATGGAGTGCCTGGGTGGCTCAGTTGGTTAAAGCATCAACTCTCGGTTTCAGCTCAGGTCACGATCTCAGGGTAGTGGAATTGAGCCCTGCATCAGGCTCTATACTCAGCAGAGAGTCTACTTGAGATTTTCTCTCTCTCTCCCTCTGCCACTCCTGCTTGTATGTTCTCTCTCACTTGCTTTCTCTCAAATAATTAAATAAATGTTTTTTTAAAAAAATAAAAGATAAAGTTGTTCTGGAGTAGTCTAATTACATATAAAGAAACTGCAAAGGTTTTACATATCAAATAATTTGGCTAAATTAAATTTCTTAATCATTTGTATTTTTTTCTTTGAACACACTGAAGGATAGATATTTTAATAAATAAAGTCATTTGAGGGCAGTCAATAGTTTAAAGAGAAAATATCAAAGGCATCCACAAAAAAAAATTCATGGCAGGGGAAGAGAGGGTATCTGGGATGGGGATTTATTTAACTCAATACTAACAGCGGTTCTGGATAACCTGTGTATATCGACAAAAAGCATACTATCTTTTATTTATTTTTAATTTTTTAAAGATTTTATTTATTTATGAGAGACACACACACAGAGAGGGAGAGACACAGGCAGAGAGAGAAGCAGGCTCCACACAGGGAGCCCCATGTGGGACTTGATCCTGGGACTCCAGGATCATGCCCTGGACCAAAGGCATGTGCTCAACCAGGGATCCCAGGCATACTTTTAGAAAGATAAATTCTCTCTCCTTATCTTGAACTCACCCACTGTTCTTTGCTTCACCAATTTGAAGCTGGTTTCTACATGCTGCATGTAACTATCTGCTTCTCTATCTCTTCTCTAAGTCTCCTGTCCTCTTCCTCACTGGACCCACTCTTTCTATTTCCTTTTTCTAGGACCATTTGTCTATGTATCTTCCAGGAAAAGCATTGTCTTGTCACACAAATGGAAACACAAAAATTGGCTTTAACCAATACTGGGTTAATCAGAACGACAAGTAAGTTCATAGTACTTGTCCTAGAATTTGGAAGATGAAAACAAAGAATTTATGAAGCAAGAAAGAAGGAAAGAATTACTTTAAAAAGACAAACAAAAAAAGAGAAAAATAATTAGATGTCAGATTTTCATAGTGTATGTACCATCAAGAATTTTTGTGCTAAAGATGATGTACTGTTTTGTGTGAACATACCATGTACAACAGAATGTGATATGTTTCCTCTGTTGCAAACAAAAATGTTATATATTAATGTAATTCCATCTCATTTTAGAGAAATTGTAAGCAAAGTGGTTAATGTTGTGAAAACCTACCGAATAATTAAGTGAATGTTTTGATTTTGAATACATCAGGTGGATACTTTCTTGCCTCAGTGAACTGAATTTATTTTTCTTTTCTTTTTCCCAATGCTATTCTTTATGTCTTTCACCAACATGATCAGCTTCCAAACTTCAACTCCTGTTCATGTGAATGAGACTGAATTTCTCTTGACTTTCCTCATCCCATACATTCATAATCTAAGTGGTATATATTAAGTCCAAGTTTCAGCCAACCCAAGTAAGCTCTTAGAGATACCTCCAGCTACATGAGCTAACATATTAAATTTGAATTTCTTGTAAATAATATCAAAAAATTGGTGTTATAGTCCACCTTCCTGGGCCTAATACCTTAGAATCCATTCTCATACATGTTTCCTAGGTGTTTGCTGATATATATTAACAAAATCTTGTGATTTCCTTGGTGTATAAACTATTTCTTCCTAGCTCATATTGTATAACTGTTTGCCCTGGAGTGATGATTCTCAACTAGTGGTGATTTTTCCCCCAAAGACATTTGTCGATTGCTGGAGTCATCTTTGATTGTACAACTGAGGGAGGGAAGAATCTCCTGGATCTAGTGGATGGACACCTAGGTTATCGCTACATATCCTGGATGCACAAGACAGCCCACACAAGAAAGAATTATCCAGTTCAAAATGTCAGTAGTGCTGAGGATGAGAAAACCCAACATAGAAAATGTTCATATTTGACATTAGTTTTGCAAATAGGAGGTAGCTGTGATAGATCTTTAGAAAGAAGCATCCCCTTCCAAGGCATCTGTTCAAATATGATTATCACAAGGTTTTTTAAGCAGAAAAACCTTTTTGAACACTGGAGAGCAAGCTACTTTCACTAACAAGGGAGTCTCAGAATGGCATGTGGGTTCAAGATTGTCAGTTTCATTTAGATCCAACCAGATGTCCCCAATGCAAGTTTCAGAGTTTTGTTCTCTACCACTTTCCCATGAGAAACCTAGAAAGAGTGTGGATTTACCTGTCATTGTAATTCAGCAACTCACACAATAACATTTGCCATTACATTTTCACCAATATCAGTCATGTAGCTACAAGAAATAAGATATTTTTAAGAGTAACTCTCTGGTTATGAAGTTGTAAGTTAAGTTTAGAAATAATGAAGCTAAGATTGTTATTTCCTCTATATAAGTGCTCAAGTACACACAAAAATATTTCATCCCACATTCTAGTCATTATAGAATTCATTACTTCCATCTGGTCAAGTGTAACAGCCACTCGAGTTCCCAAGAAATGTGCTTCAGTTGGCACTTCATTACAATCAACCACAGTTGGTAGCTTAATTAACTGTGATGCCACTCTAAGTCATGGATTACAGCATCCATTTCCCATTGACAAAAATGCTCAGCACTGTGCTAAAGCTCAAGGGATGGCCAAACAACCTCAAAATCCCGTTTTCAAGGGCCTGTCTCCTGAGACCCATCCAACTTCTTGTGCCCACATTCTTAATCAGTCTGGGTCCCACTAGGAAATAGAAGCAACAGTGATTTAAGGAGAAGTTGAATATAAATAATTACTAACATATGATAAGAGATGTAAGAAAATTCTATAATTCTGCTTAGGGCCATGGTGAAAACTTGGACTGAGGGCTCCTTCCACAAGACTGTGGTTCAGACTTTATCAAAGACATTACAGCTCAGATAGAAAGAGTGAATTTGGAGCTGAGAGGCAAATAAACTGATATCAGGTACATCTCCTAACCTCCACTATGTCCTCTCTCCAATCTTTTTCCAATCATTATTTTATTTGACCAATATTATTGAATAGGTATTATATCTCAGAACTCTTTTCAGTTCTGGAGATAACACAGTAGGTAAGACAAAGCCTCTGCCCTCATGTCATTCAATTAGAGGAGATACTAAACAAGGAAACAAATCAAATAACACATTCTCGGGGTTATAGTGTAAAGAAATTAAAGCAAATGAAATACCATGTTCTCAGTAATTTTTTTGAAACTTTTTTTTTTGAGAGAGAGAGAGAAAGAGAGAGAGAGAGAGAAACCCAGGGGGAGGGGCAGAAGGAAAGGAAGAGAGAGAATCTCAAGCAGACTTTGGACTGAGCATCGAGCCCGATGTGGGGCTCAATCTCACTATCCTGAGATCATAACCTGAGCAGAAATCAAGAGTCAAGTGTTTAACCAACTGAGCCATCCAGGTGCTGGTCCCAATAATCTTTTAAAGCAAGGAAAGCAGACTAGGATGATGAATGTGATTTAAGAGTTATTATTATTTTATTTAAAAAGGTCAGAAAAATCTTTCTGAAAAGGTTACTTTTGGACACAGATCTATTACTCAACATCAGCACCTACCAACTAGCACTCTTCTAGTTTTCAGTCAAAATATTGTTTTATTTCATAACTCACATGTAGCTTAAGCAGATGAAGGCTACATTCAATAATAAAAGTGGTCAGGACAAATCTCTAATCCTAGAAGGGTAATGGTATGCTAAGCAAGCTATAAAGATGGAAGCCAAATTGTTTGGACTGAGTAAGCCCAGAGGAGGGTGAGGAAAGCTATCTTAATCGGCACTTACATACCTAAGGTCTGTACTGTAGTAGGGAGACCAGATAACAGATGTATGGAAAATTGCAAAATTCTAGACATTATAATAATGGCTTCTAATCTACTGCCTTTTAAAGTTTGCCCAGATTCAGTATTTGATGAGTGGAGCTATGTTTAAAAGATTCAAGTGCATTTTCCTCTACGTAGGGAGGTATTTGAACATGTAAAATAGGAAGAGGTATTTGAATGCGTAAAAAGGGAAGGAAAGGGTTCTGACACTCTGAAAGTAGCCACTATAGACTATTCCAGGTCCTTATTTACTCTTCACAATATGTAATAGGTAGTTTCAACATTTGCAGATGAGGAAACCTAAGTATCAGAATAAAATGTTTACTGCCCATTTCTGTTTCTGTGCAATGATGTGACACACCAGACAGAAAGATTTTCTTAATTTCAGAAAACTTACATGCCTTGCAGATTTCTTGTTTCCCCCTCTTGGGAATTCTCTATGTCTTCCCATCTCGTGTTTCACTTGGGCTAGAGCTTCCAATGGATCATTTCCTCTGTGGTGCAGGCAGTATACTTCATTAATGGAAAAACTGTGTGCCCTGAAATGGTCCATCAGTGCCTGTGACTAAGATCTACTTCACAGTTTCATTTGTCATTCATCCTAAGCTCTGTGCTCCCACTGACATCCATTAGAAATAAAATGTTTTAATTTCCATCTGGTACTTTCTTGTTTACTCCCATTTTCCCAGAGCCTGGAAAAATGAAAGTTTGACTGTTTACTTCTCTCCCACAGAAGTTCAAATAGGAGAGTGTGAGAGATTAAGTATCTTGCCCAAAATCACCTAAATTAATTGGTGCCAGCCAGGACTCAAATCCTATTTTTGTTCTACCATAATTCTCAAAATATGTGCATGATAAATTAGTCCCATCATGAAAAAAATCATGATCAAATAAATTTGGGAATCACTACATACCATAGCATCCCCTTAGAAATTTGAATTATATATTTGCACACTAAAAGCTCTCAGAGAGGGCAGCCCCGGTGGCCCAGCGGTTTAGCGCTCCCTCCAGCCCAGAGCGTGATCCTGGACACCCGGGATCGAGTCCCACGTCGGGTTCCCTTCATGGAGCCTACTTCTCTCTCTATCTCTATCTCTATCTCTATCTCTATCTCTATCTCTATCTCTATCTCTGTGTGTCTCTCATGAATAAATAAATAAAAATCTTTAAAAAAATAAAAGCTCTCAGAGACCCAGGTTTTGAAGGGAGAAAAATTTGTTTATTCATTTAATTATCCATTTAACAAATACATATCTAACCTTGACCAAATTCAGGGCATTCTAGGCAAAAGAAATATTATATACCAAGGCAAGAAAAGAAATAGGCTTGTTTGAAGAACTTACTTTAGGCTGATATAGCTGACATGTAGCAGTGACATGAGAGCTGTAAGGGGATGAAGGCACAGAAGCTGGCAAGGGCCAGATCACACAGGAATTAATGGGCTACCGAAAGAAATTTGATTTTTATTCCCAATACAATCAGAAGCCACTGTTAGCCCAACATTAAACTTACTTGGTCATAATCCTCTTTATTCACCTAATGTTTTAATAAACATGTGTTTCTTTACACTTTGCTCACCCCCTTTCTCTGCTGGAAATGGATAGTGACCCAGATAAGCTTTTCCAGGTTTGAGACCATCTCATAGTCATTGTGAACCCAGCACCTAGCATAGACAGAGTAAGTACTCAATAAATGATTGTGGGGTGAATTAAATGCTTGAAAGGATGGAAAGCTATGCCATTTATAAATGTTTGAAAAAACTTGAAATATCTTATTTAGACATCTAGAAAATTTATGTTCAGAAAACGGGACACAAGCTTTCAAATATTTGCAGGGTACTAGAAGATGAATTAGACTTACTCTGTAAGCCTCCAGAGTATGTACCCAGGGGCAATGAATGGTAGTTCCAGAAAAGCAGACAATAAAATTAGTGCATCACGAGGTAGGAAATTTCTAATCATTTGTTCTCAAGCAGAGACTGTAAAAACAATTATGGAGAATATCACAGGAAGAACTTACTCTGTTAAAGGCTAGCTTGCATATTTTAAAGGCCTCTTTCTACCTTAATATTGTGGAGTTCCAAAGAACTGAAGGAAGGGAAATGATTAGATGAAGAGGTAGGTGTAACTGGAAAGAACTTTTGTACAAAAAAAAAAATTAATTTTGCAATTAAGGCAGAATAAGACTTATTTAAAAGATTGGGAAGTAAACGAACTTTCAATAAAAGATGTCAGGATAAAGATATTCTTATTATACTCCTCATTCTGACACTAATATGGAAATTAAAAAAGAATAAAAACTAGAGGCAAAGATTTCATCATCAAGAAAGTCTGTAAAACTCCCAGAACTCCAAGTCAAAACCTGTAAAATCTGTCAATAAATCTAAAGATACTCCCTAATAATTCATAGAATCTTTCAAATTTTTTGTAATAAACAAGAAATCCCTAATAATATAAAATTTTAACAAATGAGACTGGGTCTGTGGAAAGGCGGTAGTGGTGGGAAGGGGCTTCTATTTTTCACTTTGTACCTTTCCCTATCCTTTGAACCTTTTAAGGTAAAGATATATACATTTTTAAAATAATTTCAAAAGGATAAAAGTGGCAGAAGTAAAATTGTACTGAATGTTTTCAAGGAGATATGTCTTAGAGTTATAAATTTGAGTACATGAACAAAGAGTTCCCTGGAGGAAAAGCAAAGGGTTAGCCAATATTAAATATATTCCACCTCTACACCTTTCAATCCTATAAAAAAAACAAGTTCCTGGAAACCTGAACCTCCAGTTTGATTGAAAAAATTTGATTTGCACCACTCCGTAGAGACACCCGGTAGCTAATCAGAAATAACATGTATTCATTAATAAAAATACAGTCCTCTCAACAATAAGCATAAGTCCATGTACAAGACTGTAGGCACAGGCTGAGATTCTAATTGAATTATATCCTCTTTTAAGCCTCTAGAGTTTAGGTATGCAACATATGGGTATCACCTCAACATGCTAATTTCAATGGAAAAAAATATGAGTAAGTAGGGAGATATTTTCCCCAAATTCCAAGGTTCAAGTAGATTTCACTGAAGAACACAGTTTGTCTTATGTGAAATGTATTATGTTGGAAATATCCTGAATGGTAAGCCATGCTTTAAAGGGAAAATTTCTTTTAATGCCACTTAGAAGAATTGACCTGGAGCTTTACAGAAGTAATTCCATTTGCCTTTCTTTTTTAAGAAATCTACATTCCACCCAAAGCATCTGTAGGCTACAGAATATTATCAGACAACTAATACATCCCAATCAGACTGAATTTATTTATAGACAACGTTCTTTTTGCAATGTTAGATGCCTCATTAACTTGATTCAGCTTGTGCATAGCAAAAATATTCCCTCCCTCTTCAGATTTTTGATAGAGTGAATTATAATTTCTTGTCTCACTCATTATAAACCTTTAGTTTGGAGGACATTTCAGAAATGTGTAGTGCCACTTATGTGAATCCTGGATCACTTGTCCTGGATTAATTATGTGCTTTATTTATTTTTCTTTAGGAGGAATATGAAGTGGCATAGCGACCATTCTTACTTTTTACTTTGCAAGGAAAATAAGTTAAAATTTAATTTTGCTACCAATCTCTTCCCAGGAAAAAAGAAAAGTGAATTTGTGTTTGAGTAGATCCCATTATATACACTATTGTCAAGTTAGAGGGATGTGGATGGGATAAGTTGGGGTTTTAAATCTTCTGGACCCTTAATAATTCAACTCATTTTTAGATATATTCATCTGAGAACAAAACTAAGGAGACTCTGAAAAAACAGTACATATTACTCCCATATTGTGTTAGACATCTTCAAAATTTGAAATTTCCTTTTGAATATCACTATGCCCTCTTAATTGGCTTGCATTTTGATAAGCACAGGAGATAAAGCATTTTTCTTTCTGAAATTTCCACTACAATTGTTCCAGATTTATCATTTTTAAATCAAATTTAATGGGTTAAATTGAGCTCAGGAAAAAGATAATAATTTTTAAAACTAACTTCTATTTCCCTTAAATTCAGTCTTTCATAAATTCAGTGAATTTTCACACAATTAAATAAGAATATTTAATGTTTGGTGTGAAGTGGCCACAAATTATACTGGGAAATATTTCCACATTTTGTTTTGAATAAAATGGCAATTTTGTGAAAAAGAAAAGGCAACTTTCCTTAAATTACAGCCTGCAATGCTTTTAACCTGTGTGATTTTATTAACCTATTCTATATGCCTGAATACGGATTACCCAATATATATTATTTTCATTGTCTGGTAGATGATAGAAAATATACTATCTTGTAGCTCTGATACACTCAAAATTGTTTTAATCAAAGTTAGTAATGTAACTTCAACAACAAGAGGTAGCTTCACTGCTGATTCTCAACACTTAAAAATATGTAGCAGAGGGGGATCCCTGGGTGGCTCGGCGGTTTGGCGCCTGCCTTTGGCCCAGGGCGCGATCCTGGAGTCCCGGGATCGAGTCCCGCGTTCAGGCTCCCGGCATGGAGCCTGCTTCTCCCTCCTCCTGAATCTCTGCCTCTCTTTCTCTCTATGCCTATCATAAATAAATAAATAAATCTCTAAAAAAAAATATGTAGCAGAAATAGGATCACCTAAACAAGTTGTAAACCTCTATTTTTAGTTAAGGAAAAACAGAAATTCTTTCCACTCTGCAAAGCAGATGTTTTTGGTTTTGTTTTTATCCCTTATTATGTGTCTTCTAAGTGAGCTGTTCAGAAGAAAGGATTAAAAGGAAATCTCTAAATATGAAATCCCCTATGTGATTAGAAAAGAAAAAAATTGTAATATTTTTAAGAGCATCTCTACCCAGTGTTTTGTCATCAAAGACCATGACATTAAGTTTTCTCCCCTTCTAGACCACAAACAGTGTTGGATCCATATTATTCGAAAAACATTCTGATTCTCACTAAAACCTGGGAACTTATGCAAAACAGCATGGCCTACATCCATCAGATGGAATACTGTTCTTTGTGATGAGAATAAGAGTAGAGAGTAGAAAGGGTTTGAAGTTAATATGGAGTTCCTAAACTCTTGAAATTGGTATGCCAAGTATATGCCAAATAGTATGGATCATGGTTTAAACATATATGAGTAGCCAGTTGATGAGCTGTCTTTTTCAGAATATGTAAATGGAAAGTTATTTATAAGCAAATGTTTTGGTCCTAGAGAAATTCTGAGTTTACCTGAAGCTTTGAGGCTTCAGGGTACATATGGTAAGCCCAAACTAGCCACCATCTTCTATTCTAATCACAGTTAAAGTCAGCTGTGGGAGGCTGCCGCCCTTGAATGGTTTATAATCAGCTTGAGACATGAAACTGACTCACTTCTGGAAGTGTGGGGGCTGTTCTTTCACTCTTTTCAGTACATGAATGCCACCATAAAATAAGATTAAATGCCCTGGGGTTTCCCCCGCTGCTTCTCTTCCCTATTTGTTAACTTTTCATGGTATGTGGGCTCATACTGTATTTATATTTTCTCAGCTTCAAATTATCTCACTCACAATTTTGCATTGGGCAGCCTGGCTTGCTATACTTCTAAAATAGGACATATTTTCTTATTATGCTATATTTTATCACATTATTTTAAAGAGGTGAATACTTTAAAGATAAATAGATATAATACTAAACTCATTAAAGTTTAATATCTGTCTTGGTGCCCCACTCCTTTCAATTTCATCTCTTGGGAGATTACTTGTGAGCTTCTTTCACACTGTCTAAAGGTAGCTGTAAACTTGTCCTCTAAAATACCATTATTAGGGAATCACACTGCAATTATAGACTTTCTTCCTAAAGCTTCTAAATTTCAAGCTATAGTGTTTTATTTCCTCTTTTAAAAGTATATTGGCCTTCTAAATTATGGACCTATCCTCTAGGATCTTATAGGTATTTACCTTACTTAGGTGGTTATTATTTGAATTTTGAGAAATCTTGTAAAGATCTGTCCTACTTACGTTGTTCTTGCCATAAACTTCAAATTGTCTTCCTCAGCAATTCCACAAAGGTAAAAATCTAGTGTGATTGTATTAGCCTGGAAATTATGCCATAAAGGCAGTTAACTTGTAACCATAAACTAGAAGTATAAAGCTTATTGGTACCATGGAACAGAATAATAGAGAGAGAGAGAGATTAAACAATACTTTTTAAAATCTTTCTCTATCATGGACACAGGCATAAGCAAATTCTTTGAACCCCCCAGTATGCTTATCATAGCACTATTGCCAAGGAGTGTTAGCCATATATTAATACACCCTTGTGTTGGCCCCACACTGACTAAGGTACTGCTAGCTCTTACTATGGTGGAAAAAGATTATAGGCTTTCTCTGAATTCCAAGATTCTCTGGTATTGGCATAGTATCTCTGCCCCTTACCTGGACTAGATTAGTACCAATTAGTACCAATCAGTACCAATTAGTTCTAATTGTACCATATGGATAACTTCTGTATATTTTTCAGTTTGTAAGTAGTCATTTAGTTCTGACATTTTTGTTTCCTTTTCAATACCATCCTTGACACTCTCCCTCATTTTTGACAGTGTATTCATCCTCATTATGCACTACATTACCAACCTCCATCTCGGGTCTTTGATCCCAGAATTTTAATCTCATATCACTGATCATCTAGCATGTAGAGTACATTCAAGATGTATGTTCCATTTTATAAATTGCAATTGCATAAAGGCATTAAAGCATGACATTTAAAAAGCACTAAACAATCAACAAATTGACTCTTACCTCTGGTATTAACATAGCTGTATGAATCAGGATTCAACTACTTGTTTCCTTGAAAATAATTAAAACTCAATTAGAAAAATTTTCAAACTCTCACAATTCCAATTTTACTAAAATGGGAGACACTTATAATCTAGACTTTCCAAATTGATGAACAAGATCCCAAAGCCATGTGAGATAAAGCAGAAAGAAAGAGTTATGGATGTGGCACCTGGGTGGCTTAGTCAGTTAAATATCTAGCTCTTGACTTCAGCTCAAGTCATGATCCCAGGGTCACTAGATGGAGCCTAACATAGGGTTTTGCCCTCAGCAAGGAGTCTGCTAGAGATTCTCTCTCTCCCTCTCCTTTTGCCCCTCCCCCCTGCTCTGTCTCTCTCTAGAACAAATAAAATAAAATATTTCTAAATTTTTTTTAGAAAAAATTTAAAGTTATAGAATCTTAGTAGGAAGATCAAATCTCAAAAAGTTCCACCAAAAAATAAGCTCTGAAGGAAAGATGTATCCACTGAAATGCAAAAAACTATATACTCTTATTTCTGTTGTGGGTGCATCTAATGACGTGAGCTGCACTGTGTCAGCTATAATATTACTGACCCAGTCTAGTGCCACTAACAGAGGAGTCAGGAAGATACAAATAATAACACAAACACTGCACATGTTCTGAAAATGTCTTTCTCTGACATTTGAGTAAAAAAAGAGATTTTGTGTTGTGAAAATCTAGCAAACTTGCCATTCTTTCCTGACTGTTCTCCAGCCTAAGAATTTCCTACTAATAGCTAGTTGAGGAAATATAAAATCAGTCAGTGATGAATAATAAAAAATAAATAACACAGACATTAAAAGGAGAAAAAAGTACAACATAGGCAACAAAGAGAATACTCAGCAGGAAAAGATACTACAAAGAAAATACAATTGTAGCAAAATATTTCGGCAAGAACTTTAAAAACATAACAAAGCAAACTACTCTCTGAAGGAAGACAGAAATACAGAACTCAAAGAATAAATGGAAAAACAGTAGAATGAAATAAATTGTAAGTTGGCAGTTCTTGGAAAAGAATTAGAAGGAAAAACCTGTCAGTGTTAAAGACAGAATTCAGATGACTGCAGGGGTTTAGGCTTCTACATGATGGAGAAAACTGCACAGGACTTACCACCTACCATTACCAACTAGAAAAATAGGAAAATATAAATAAAGTGTTTTAAACATTGCACAACAGGCATTATATGATTCTGATCACTCACAGAAGAGAAAAAAAATAGGTGAGCTTTATAATCAAACTAGATTTCTGCTTGGAAGAACTTCCTGGACCATGCTCTTAGGAGGTAGATCCCAAGCAGACCTCAGTCATGTAGATGAGTCTGAGGCAAAGACAACAAAGAATGTGTGTCAAATAATTCCCAGAAATCACACACACACACACACACAAAAAGGAGTGTGTGTGTGTGAAGAGTTCAAGTTCCCAAAAGTCGGAGTATAGATTCCTCACTCACTGAATACCTACCTAGAGCATTCAATAGAGACACCAAGAAAGCTAAACTAGACCTAATGTAGACTGTCCCAAACCCACTCTACCATGGCTTCAAAGAAAGTCCTGATAGGATAAAACTGAACTGTAAGGAACTTAACTGCTTGGCAGAACAAAGTTATATATTAACAAATAACAATTTGAAGGAAAGTTTTAAAAATATAACACTCAGTGGCATGAAATTTATAATGTACAGCATTCAATAAAGTATTGTTACACGTGTGAGAAAGCAAGAAAATTAAATCCATAGTTAAAAGAAAAATCAGCCAACAGAAAAAGACCACAAGTGATAAAGATGAAAAAAATCGAAAAACTAACTTTCAAATAGGTATCCAAAAATACGCTCAAGAATTTAAAGAGTAACATGAACACAATGAAGAAAAACATGAAATACATAGCAAAAATATAAAACTCTAGAGAAATAAATACAATATGTGAAAAGATAAATTCACTAGATGAAATTAACAATGGATCAGATGTAAAATATTTTCACTCATATAAAGAAAAATTGAGTGTTTAAGACAAATATTAAAAATTCATTTAAAATTTTAGGTAGAAATACAATGTACAGCAAAAATAGCACAAAAATCATAGGAGGAAAATGGTATATGATTACTTGAAGATATATTGTGATGAAAGTATGTCAATCATAATCTAAACAGGGGAAACTACACAGTAGTTTGAACAAGGTAAGTATATTATAAAAGAAACATATTAAAATCTGTTTATTTTTTTGAAAATAAAAACATGAAATATAAACTAGAGAATGACGAAATTGGTTCTCTTTATATACAGAGTGGAAAGAATCACATGGAAGGGATATGGGATAGAGTGACACTGTTATGAGTATGCTTTTTTAAATAGTTGCTATTTGGAAGTACTCATAATCAAAAACTTAAACTAAATCAACACGTAACAAGAATGGAGGGAAACACCTAAAAACTAAATGCAAACCAAAAAAGAAAAAGGAAAGAAAGAGGGAAAGAAAGAAAGAAAGAAAAAAAGAAAGAAAGAAAAAAAGAAAGAAAGAAAGAAAGAAAGAAAGAAAGAAAGAAAGAAAGAAAGAAAGAAAGAAAAAGAAAAGAAAGAAATCAACGGTATTTCAAATAAAGGACATAAATGCACTGAAAAAGGAAAATATAATAATACAAGTAAGTTTTAACACAACACTTTGATTATATACTGTCAATCTAGGGAAGAGAAAGAACTAACAAATTTTGAACTATTTTAGTACATTTGTCGTTCTGTGTATAGATAATCAAACAAATGAGCTGTGAGTCATTGTGAATCAGGGTTTTCCCTGTGGAAGAAGGGAGATACAAATAAAAAAAAACTATAGATTCAGTTTGCAATTGAAGGCATCAATATGCACTCTTACTTTCATATGTACATGCATATCATAGTTCTGGTGAAAGGGTCTAGAGTCAATAATGCACCAGTAATGAGCATATCTACTGTCACAAAAGAAAAAAATCAAAGGTGGGTCAGAAAAGTGCAAAATTAGTCTAGAACATCTTATTGTATAAGAGTAATAGTATCCAAAAACAGGATGAGGACAAATGCCAAGAAGACAGAGAAACCAGCCTATAGGGTCTCCTGTTGGTCAAATCTAGAACAATTTGAGACTCAAAATAAATAAGATAGTAATGGAGTGTAACCCGATAATAAAAATAGAATCCCTAAGTCCATACTGATGAAAGATGATAAATAGATAGATGAGGGATTTATAAATATATGATAGGGGGAAGGATGGAGAGAGAGAAAGGATGATAGATGATAGATGATAGATAGATAGATAGATAGATAGATAGATAGATAGATAGATGATAGATAGATAGAATATTATCTCCATTACAGTAAGATGACACCACAAATACAGAGAGAGTAATAGAGTTGGAAAATTATTATTTTGCAACCCTCATAGTAAAGAGCGGTTCAAATAAAAATCACAAATGGATGCTAAATCCAGGGGTAAAATTAGGATAAACAGCAGGATATTTACATGATCCTTAAATGCTTCCCTGAAGAATTGCTTATTGGTTTCAAGAATAAAATAGTAATCATGCAGTGGAGAACCAGATGATCAAAATTAAGATCAACAATGTGGACCCCTGAATGTGATACCATGAAAAGGATATCTCCTTTGTTGTATTCCAGCCAGTGTATACAACCTGAGTCTCATCATGAAGAAAAATCAGACAACTCTAAATTGAGGAACATTGGATAAAATAATTGGCCTTGACACAGGTCAATATTATGACAGATTTTTTAAAAGTTTGGGGGTGACTGGCTGGCTCAGTAGAGCATGTAATTCTTGATCAGGGTTTTGAGTTTGAGCCCTATGTTGGGTGTAGAGATTACTTAAAATATTTTTTAAAAATTAAGTCTGAAAAAAAATTAAGTCTGAGGAAGTTTCCAACTTAAAGTAAACAACAAAAAAGGCATAGAAGTTAAATATACTTACTACATGACCCAAGAGTGGATACTCTACCAGTGTTAAAGATATTATAAAAGGAATGCTTGGCTAGCTCAGTTGGAAAAGCATGTGACTCTTGATCTTGGGGTTGTGAGTTCAAGCCCTATGTTAGATGTAGAGATTACCAAAAAAATTAATAAACTTAAAAAATATTATAAAAGATATTATTGGGAAAAAATTTAAAGACAGAAAAACATTTTATCAAAGTTAAGTTTCTTAAATTTGATAACTATATTTGGATTACATAAGAATATTTTTTTTCTTAGGAATCACTAATTACTCGAGTTTTAAAGGAAGAAAGGGCTTAATACATACAACCAACTCTCAAATGATTTAGAAAAGTTAATCATACATACATATGAGAGAAAGACAGTGTGCATGGGAGAGATGATACAGCAAACGCGGTAAAATATTAAAAAGTTAAAAATCAGTAAATATGAAAAATATCTAGACATTTTCCATACTATTCTTATAACATTTCTGTAAATTTAAAGTTTTTTTTTCAAATTTTAGTTTAAGTATGTCATTTACAAGTATGTGGTGAATAGTATAGCAATCAATAGTATTTAATAAATTATTATATATAGTGTAATAAAAGTCTGGTGAAGTTTAAATAATAAAAATCAAAACAAAATATTCAAAATTTGTGGAAAGGGATGCTGTGGAGAGAGGTAGGAAAGGGACTTACTTTAAATAAATAAAACATTAGCAATACACACACACGCACACACACACACACACACACACATCCCTACTTAAATAGAAAGATTTAAACATGGAGTGCTTCTGGGCAGCCCGGGTGGCTCAGCAGTTTAGCATCCCCTTCAGCCCAGGGCCTGGTCCTGGAGACCCAGGGTCGAGTCCCATATCAGGCTCCCTGCATGGAGCCTGCTTCTCCTCTGCCTGTGTCTCTGCCTCTCTCTCTCTCTGTCTCTCATAAATTAATTAATTAATTAAATCTTTAAAAAATAAAATAAAAATAAACATGGAGTGCTTTCAGAATCTGCAAGTAAGCATTATCAGCAATAGCCAAATTATGGAAAGAATCCAAACGTCCATTGACTAATGAATGGATAAAGAAGAGGTATAGGGGAGATCCCTGGGTGGCTCAGCGGTTTGGTGCCTGCCTTTGGCCCAGGACTTGATCCTCGAGTCCCAGGATGGAGTCCCACGTCGGGCTCCCGGTGCATGGAGCCTGCTTCTCCCTCTGCCTGTCTCTGCCTCTCTCTCTCTCTCTCTCTCTCTCTCTCTCTCTCTGTCGTCTATCATGAATAAAATCCTTAAAAAAAAAAAAAAAAAGGAAGTGGTATAGGGATGCCTGGGTGGCTCAGTGGCTGAGTGTCTGCCTTCCACTCAGGGCTTGATCCTGAAGTTCTGGGATCCAATCCCTCATCAGGCTCCCCGCCAGAAGCCCACTTCTCCCTCTGCCTATGTCTCTGCCTCTCTGTGTGTCTTTCATGAATAAATAAATAAAATATTTTTTAAAAAAGAAGTGGTATATGTACACAAGGGACTATTACTCAGCCATCAAAAATAATGAAAATTTGCCATTTGTGAGATGGGCAGAACTAGAGGGTACTATGCTAAGTAAAATAAGTCAGTCAGAGAAAGACAAGTACCATATGATTCCACTCATGTGGAATTTAAGAAACAAAACTGATGAACACACACGAAGGAAAAAAGAGAGAAGCAAGCAAACCGTAAGAACTCTGAACTACTGAGAACAGACTGAGGGTTGCTGCAGGGGATGTGGAAAGAGGCACTAAACAGTGATGGAAATTAAACAGGGCATTTGTTGTGATGAGCACTGGGTGTATATGTAAGTGATGAATCATTAAATTCTATTCCTGAAACCAACATTATATTATATATTAACTAACTAGAATTTAAATAATAATTTGAAGGAAAAAAACAGAAACAAAAAATCTGCAAGTAGTCATTATCAGAGCTGTAGATGCAGATAATGATAAACAAGGAAGTTACAAGAAATTCGAAGTTATAAAGCAACTGAAGGAGAAGAACAGAAGAGAAAGGGCAGATAGATAGCACCAGAAAATTTTTAAAAAGAAAACCTGAAGTAATGGACTCTGTCCACTTAAGCTGCTTTCACATTCCCTCTTCCCTTGGTGAGAGTTGATCTGACTGAGCCAGACTGGCAGACCTCAAAGGTTCACTGGAAATAAAGACTGGAAGACATCCTGGCTTGGTAGGAGGCAGGAATGAAATCCAATAGAGTGTTTAGTACGGACTTGTCGATATAACCTTTTATTTTAGAATAGTTTTAGATTTACTGAAAAGTTTCAGAGGTAGTACAGGGAACACTCATATACTACATGTTGTTTCTCCCATTATAAACATCGGATGTTGGTATGCTATGTATGTCCCAATTAATAAACAAATTCTGATACATTATGATTAACTAGAGTTCATATTTTATTCATATTTCCTTATTGCTTATCAAAGGCTCTTTTCTATTCCACACTTCCACCCATGATATCACATTAGTTGTCATGTCTCCTGAAGCACCTCATGATTGTGACAGTTACTCAGATATTCCTTGTTTTGGGTGATCCTGCCAGATTGGAGGAATACTGGTTAGGTGTTTTGTTCAATGTCCCTCTAGCGGGGAGTTATGTGTTTTAGAGAGGAAGACCACATGGGTAAAGTGCCATTCTTATCATATGTCATGAATACATATTATTGGTATGAACCGTCATTGTTTATGTTAATCTTGACCACCTGGCTCAGGTGGTATTTGTCTGGTTTCTTCACTGTAAAGTTACTCTTTTTCCCCACCTTTTCATTCTGTACCCTTTGGAAGGAAGTCACTATGTGTAGCCCACACTTAAGATGTAAAACGTTATATTCTATCTCCTTGAGGGTAGAGGCTCTATATAAATCATTTGGAATTCTACTACACAGGCTATTTGTCTGTTCATTCCCATTTGTTTGTTGACTCAACCACTTATTTATATCAATTGGATTCATGGATGTTTATCTTATGCCTTGGAATATAATTCAATACCACTTTATTTTGATGCTCAAATCATTTCAGCTTTGGCCATCAGAGGCTATTTCAGTTGGTTTCCGTATCCCTTTGACATACTGCCATCACTGTGTGTGTGTGTGTGTTGAGTACTTCCTTACTTTCTGACAGTAGAAGGTTATCCAGGCTCACCTGTATTTATATATATCTGTATATGTATATATATAGAGAGATAGATAGATAGATATAGATATAGATATAGATACACACACACACACACACACACACACACACATTCCCTGCCAAAGCCTTAGAATCAGCTTTTTCTCCAGGGAGCCCTAGTTCCTTTAATAGGAGAATGGTTTTAGAAACCAAGATCTACGTGTTAAGTGTACTAAGTGTGCTTGTTGCTACTAGGTGTCTTTTCTTCTAGACCCTCTCATCTAACAGAGTAAGAAAATATATGGGTTTATATATGGGTTTTGTATATGCAATATGTATATTATAGTAATGTCTATAAATATTACTATCTGTATCCTTCTGACTTTATATTAACCTAAGATGAGTTAATGCCAATGTTTCCCACTCTATTTTATTACCAAATAGGCCATTCTAGCCTTTTCTTATTTGTCTGTATTCTCCAGCTCCAACAGTGAGAAACATGGCTTCTACCATCTGCCATCCATCTACCTAACTGTTGAATTTTAGCATATATGCATAGTGGCTTCAGAATTGTTAACCCATACCTTTATGGAAAACAAATATTAATTGAAATTATAACTGTTTATGTGCAATGCCTTTGCCGTTGGTCTCACAGACTCCACTCATTTCCAAACTTACCATGGCCAGAACCTGTACTCCCCATCCCTACAGTGAGGTTGTTTTGTTAATGTCATAAAGTTAGATTGTTCTGTGACAGTATGCATTCCATTCTGAGATCTCCCAACCTTCTGAAAGATTTTTTTATTTGCATACATCAAAATTCATTCTAGTTCTATAAAAAGTCCTATGGGTTTTGACAAAGGCAGAATGTTGTGTATCCATCACTCCTCCATCATATATAAAACTTATCTCCACAAACCCCTGCTTCTTGACCTGAACCAACCTGCCTGCAAACATCATCAATGGATATGCCCTTAAAAATTTATTATCCTTAAAAAAAATTCATAAGGGGCACAATCCACCCCCCTACTTTCAATTTTCCATACTCCCCAGCTGGAATCTCCTCAGCTTCTTTTATCCCCTACTCCCTCAACCCCCACTCCCAGCTGCCTGCATTTCCTTAAGGAAGGATTTTTTTTCCCCTTCTCTTCCTCCCACACAGTAGGACTGTATGACTAGACCAGACAAGCAGTAGAACTTTCCAAGAAGTAACTTCACCAAGATGTCCAATGATAAGTAAAGATCCAATGATGAGAGCACCAACACCAACAGTGGTAGTTCAGATGCAGACCAGAGAGACCTCACTGCTCCAGAGCCTGAAGAACAAGAAGAAAGAAAATCTTCAGTCACCCAGCAAACAAAACAAAACAAAACAAACCCCCAATCTCTCTATCAAAATGACTGCTAAATTTCTGTTACTGAGAAAAGACTTCAGAAGGAGCTAACTGAAGCCATCCATGTCCCTCTTCCCTACTACCATGCTGAGCCTAAAGGAGATAACATTTCTGAATGGAGATTAACTATATATTTGGCCCACTAGGTTGCATGCATTGAAGGTGGTGTGGTTTTTCTGGATACCATGCTTTCATCCAATTATTCATTTAAGCCACCAAAAGTTACTTTCCACACCAGAATCTATCACAGCAACATCAACAGTCAAGGATTTGTCTGTCTGAATATCCTTAAAGAAAACTGGAATCCCACTTCCACAGTTTCAAAGATTTTGCTGCTGACTCGTTCCCTTTGGCAGACTGCAAGTCTCCAGATACTACAGTTGGAAGCATTGCTTCTCAGTATTGACCAACAAAGCAGAACATGAGAGAGCGGACACCCAGGACTCCAAGATGGCTTCGCCCGTACCAGTGAAGGAAAAGAAGCTCATGGAGGTGAAACTAGGAGAGCTGCCAGGCTGGATACTGATGCGGGATTTCACCCCTAAGGGCATTGCTGGAGCATTTCAAAGAGGTTACTGCCTCTTGTATTACAACAAGTATATCAATGTGAAGAAAGGGGGTGTTGCTGGGATTTCTATGGTGCTGGCTGCTTATGTGCTTTTCAACTACTGTCCTTTTTTTTTTTTTAATTTATTTTTTATTGGTGTTCAATTTACTAACATACAGAATAACACCCAGTGCCCGTCACCCATTCACTCCCACGCCCCGCCCTCCTCCCCTTCTACCACCCCTAGTTCGTTTCCCAGAGTTAGCAGTCTTTACGTTCTGTCTCCCTTTCTGATATTCCCACACATTTCTTCTCCCTTCCCTTATATTCCCTTTCACTATTATTTATATTTCCCAAATGAATGAGAACATATAATGTTTGTCCTTCTCCGACTGACTTACTTCACTCAGCATAATACCCTCCAGTTCCATCCACGTTGAAGCAAATGGTGGGTATTTGTCATTTCTAATAGCTGAGTAATATTCCATTGTATACATAAACCACATCTTCTTTATCCATTCATCTTTCGATGGACACCGAGGCTCCTTCCACAGTTTGGCTATCGTGGCCATTGCTGCTATAAACATCGGGATGCAGGTGTCCCGGCGTTTCATTGCATTTGTATCTTTGGGGTAAATCCCCAACAGTGCAATTGCTGGGTCGTAGGGCAGGTATATTTTTAACTGTTTGAGGAACCTCCACACAGTTTTCCAGAGTGGCTGCACCAGTTCACATTCCCACCAACAGTGTAAGAGGGTTCCCTTTTCTCCGCATCCTCTCCAACATTTGTTGTTTCCTGCCTTGTTAATTTTCCCCATTCTCACTGGTGTGAGGTGGTATCTCATTGATAGGTCTTCTAAGCACAACATCTCCAAAGAAATGAGAGCTTTAAATGATACACTGGACCAGATGGATTTCACAGATATCTACAGAACTTTACATCCAAACACAACTGAATACACATTCTTCTCAAGCGCACATGGAACTTTCTCCAGAATAGACCACATATTGGGACACAAATCGGGTCTGAACCGATACCAAAAGATTGGGATTGTCCCCTGCATATTCTCGGATCATAATGCCTTGAAATTAGAACTAAATCACAACAAGAAGTTTGGAAGGACCTCAAACACGTGGAGGTTAAGGACCATCCTGCTAAAAGATAAAAGGATCAACCAGGAAATTAAGGAAGAATTAAAAAGATTCATGGAAACTAATGAGAATGAAGATACAACCGTTCAAAATCTTTGGGATGCAGCAAAAGCAGTCCTAAGGGGGAAATACATCGCAATACAAGCATCCATTCAAAAACTGGAAAGAACTCAAATACAAAAGCTAACCTTACACATAAAGGAGCTAGAGAAAAAACAGCAAATAGATCCTACACCCAAGAGAAGAAGGGAGTTAATAAAGATTCGAGCAGAACTCAACGAAATTGAGACCAGAAGAACTGTGGAACAGATCAACAGAACCAGGAGTTGGTTCTTTGAAAGAATTAATAAGATAGATAAACCATTAGCCAGCCTTATTAAAAAGAAGAGAGAGAAGACTCAAATTAATAAAATCATGAATGAGAAAGGAGAGATCACTACCAACACCAAGGAAATACAAAAGATTTTAAAAACATATTATGAACAGCTATACGCCAATAAATTAGGCAATCTAGAAGAAATGGACGCATTCCTGGAAAGCCACAAACTACCAAAACTGGAACAGGAAGAAATAGAAAACCTGAACAGGCCAATAACCAGGGAGGAAATTGAAGCAGTCATCAAAAACCTCCCAAGACACAAGAGTCCAGGGCCAGATGGCTTCCCAGGGGAATTTTATCAAACGTTTAAAGAAGAAATCATACCTATTCTCCTAAAGCTGTTTGGAAAGATAGAAAGAGATGGAGTACTTCCAAATTCGTTCTATGAAGCCAGCATCACCTTAATTCCAAAGCCAGACAAAGACCCCACCAAAAAGGAGAATTACAGACCAATATCCCTGATGAACATGGATGCAAAAATTCTCAACAAGATACTGGCCAATAGGATCCAACAGTACATTAAGAAAATTATTCACCATGACCAAGTAGGATTTATCCCCGGGACACAAGGCTGGTTCAACACCTGTAAAACAATCAATGTGATTCATCATATCAGCAAGAGAAAAACCAAGAACCATATGATCCTCTCATTGGATGCAGAGAAAGCATTTGACAAAATACAGCATCCATTCCTGATCAAAACTCTTCAGAGTGTAGGGATAGAGGGAACATTCCTCGACATCTTAAAAGCCATCTATGAAAAGCCCACAGCAAATATCATTCTCAATGGGGAAGCACTAGGAGCCTTTCCCCTAAGATCAGGAACAAGACAGGGATGTCCACTCTCACCACTGCTGTTCAACATAGTACTGGAAGTCCTAGCCTCAGCAATCAGACAACAAAAAGACATTAAAGGCATTCAAATTGGCAAAGAAGAAGTCAAACTCTCCCTCTTCGCCGATGACATGATACTCTACATAGAAAACCCAAAAGTCTCCACCCCAAGATTGCTAGAACTCATACAGCAATTCGGTAGCGTGGCAGGATACAAAATCAATGCCCAGAAGTCAGTGGCATTTCTATACACTAACAATGAGACTGAAGAAAGAGAAACTACTGTCGTTCTTACAAGGAGCTCAAACATGAACGGCTACGCAAGTACCACTGAAGAGGGCCCAGTGTGGAAGCACATTTGGCATTCCTGACCATGACTTTTGCCTGGCATCCTTGAATCCTTCCATTGCTTACATCACAATTAATATCCAATAAAAGTTGACTGGTACTCGAAAAAAAAAAAAAAGCAGAACATGACAAGAGATAGAGAACAGCATTCACATAATTTCTATGCAATGTGAAGGTACAGGGACACCTTCTCACTGTGCTGCAAATCTTTTTTAATTTTTAAAGATTTTATTTTTAAGTAATCTCTGCACTCAACATGGGTGCAAACCTACAACCCAGAGATCAAGAGTTGCGTGCTCTAGTCACTGAGCCAGCCAGGTGCCCCTATGCTGCAAATCATTATAGCCTTTTCAATACGGAATTCTGCTGTTGTTGGGGAGGAAAAAATTTCCTTCTACCACTGTAGGTTTTTTGGCTGGTCTGATAATCAAATTAACATAAAACAGATTAACAGGAGAAAAACAAATTTAATTACACACATATGGAGATCCCATAAAAATATGAGATGAGAGGACAAGTCAGGCAGGTGAAGCTTACATGAGTGAAGGAATGAGATAGAGGCTGGGGCCTTCAAAGGGAAGGAGGGTACTTCACAAGATAAGAAGAGCAGATGTTTAGTAATTAGATGTTTGTCTTGCCATACAAATAGGTCATTCATAGAAAACAAAAAGTTATTTCCTGGTTATAGCTCTTTCTCTGAGCTAGGCCCCCTATATAAATTTTTTTAGGTAGTTTAAGGAAGAGGTGAGAGTTTTTCTTGAGCCTGCTGGGTTTTGATTGCCTTCAGCTCAAAGTAATCCATATGCCAAAGCAGCACATTTTGGGAATATTTGTTCTGAACCCCTTCAGTATATATACTTCTTTGCTTTGCTTTTATCTCTTAAAGACTTAAAGACTCCCCCAAAAGGA
This sequence comes from Canis lupus baileyi, assembly GCF_048164855.1. NCBI lineage: Eukaryota > Metazoa > Chordata > Mammalia > Carnivora > Canidae > Canis > Canis lupus. Next base: position 9,793,965 of record NC_132846.1, on the reverse strand, counting down.
TAAATGCCAACAAGAGTAGACTTTTGTAGCTGTAGATTAGTTATGTCTAAAATGTCTACTTGTGGGTGTCTGGGTGGTTCAGTTGGTTAAGCATCTGCCTTCGGTTCAGGTCATGATCTCAGGGCCCTGGAATTGAGCCCTATGTTGGGTGCCCTGCTCAGTGGGGAATCTGCTTCTCCCTCTCCCCTTCCCTTCTGCTCATGATCTCTCTCTCTCTCTTACTCTCCCTATATTATAGTGCATTTGAACCTAATTTATTATCCGCATAAAGTTATAAAAGTAGACATAGAGGATCAGGAATGAGGTTATTTATAGTAACCCTATATCTCTTTGTGACTATGTGGTTTGTGCTGTTGTGAAAAATGTTTTACCTTTTACGTATGTCAACTTGTAATAAGGGAATGTTTTTTTACCCTTTATAACTCAGAGACCACCTGATGTATCATCTCAAACACAGTAAATATGCTCCTGAAAGCAAAAAAAAAAAGGAAAGAAAATCCTAATGGATTTAACAACAGCTTTATAAAATACAGAATCTGAAAGACTATATTCTAATTTCCTCTTTGTATATTTGTAATCTCATGAGAGCTTATCTATATTACCATGAACACCCATGCCCAGCACATATCTAGCACACCACAGAAACCCAAGGACCATTTTTGAAGAAAGATATCAATTCTGGCTTATCCTAATTAAAATAACCCATATGGTGTTTTCATTATAAAATGTTTCTGATTTTCAAAGTTTTTAGATTGGAAAATGTAGAAAGGTAACTAAGGCCTTGAGTTTCAATATCTATTCCATAGGTATATTTATGATGTAACACATTCATTACCAACTAGCTCTATAGAGTCCTACTAACTCAGAAGGGATTCTGCATACACATAATGAATATTTCATCATGTCTTTGCCTATACATTGAAAGTGTGAACAATTTTTTTAATGGCCTAGATTTCCTCTTTTAAAATGCTACAAGAAATTCTGAATAAGGAAATTACACATATTTATATCCAAAACAAAAAATGTTCACAAATTTTATTTTCTACAATTTGGAATATGTTATATCTATAGGCAAATAAGGTCAAGCTTATAATTTTCATAAATGTGATTTTGCAAATTTCATAAAAGCTAAAACTCTTTTACTTAATGTAATGAACAGGTGATGGTGACATGCATAATGCAATTTTCACAAATGAAGGTAAATGTAAGTTCATATTTCTGTATTCAAGAAAAATATGAACTAACTCAATAAAGATGAGCAATATTAACCTTAAGGAGTTAATCATCAGAGTGAATGAGGGAAAATAGTATAATTAGCAATATCTGAAGGTAGTCATTAAGGTGAACCAAGGCACATAATATAGTTTGCAATATAATGTAAACAAAGCCAAAGTTCCCATAGCAACACAAACTTTTCTTCAATGTACACATACCGTATTTTGGATTACCAGTTAGAGTTCTAAATTTATAGTTTCTTATGCATGTGTGTAATAAGGGTATGTCAATATGATTCTGAGAACAATGAGATTTATATATTCAGATTCAAATATGTTTAAATTTGCAATCCTCACGCTTAATTTTCTATATAGTTGACATCCCTTAAAATTATTCTGGCATTCAAGTTCATGCGATGAAATTACATTTCTCTCATTCATGGCAATGTTTGTTAGTACCTTTATTGTTTAAGCATGTATGTTTTAGGGTACATGTATTTAGGGTACATTTCACATGGTATGTTTTAGGGTACATGTATTTAGGGTACATTTCACATGGTATGTGAAATGCAATTTTTACAATTTAATGATTAAATCTAGTGGTAATAAAACATAAGGCTATGTAAACATAAGTATGTCTAATAGCCAGCCCTAAATTATTTCATGTGACAATACGATAGTAACTACCCTAAAACAATATTCTTTACTCATCAGGGACAATTGTATTGAGTTATTTTTTTTGCAGGGAAAATTTTTTTCTTCCACAATTCCAGCTCAAATGAATCCACTCCAATATAGCTGTATCTTTAGCTCGGTTTTCTTCTTTATGAAACAGGGCTATTTAAACATTTACACTTACAAGGCTCTTTACAATCATTTTTGTGTTAATCCTCATAACATTATTGTAAATGTGCCAGGTGAGGTTAACTCCAATTACTTGTATCTTACATATGGAAAAAGAGACAAACACCTAAGGTCACACAACAGTAACAAGTGGACAAAGCAGTTACTTAACCGACAAAGTTTAAGTCTTATTTAAATAGGCAGAAAAATAGGGGTAAAATCTTGTGTTTTATTTCATATTCACATATTTTATTCACCTAACTACAAATCCTTATTTATTTTTATTAAGAATTGGTAATCTAATGCTTAACATATTCTGGAGAATCCTAATGACTAGTTCAAGAAGAAATTCAACTCTTTGAGGTTTAAATTATTGACAGATTTTACTCATGGTAAAATGGAAAGAGTTTAAAAGAGGCTCAGTTTTACTAATGTATCTTTCCTCAATTCCAAGCCCCTCAAATATTTATGTCTTTTGAATTATATTATGATAGGGACAGAAAGATCAATCTTTAAGTGAAGATTAGTGTGAAGTCTCAAAATTAACCATTTGGAATTCAAACTCTCAGTGGTGCATCACTGAGCATCTGGCATGAGATAATATTATTTTCTTATAATTTAAATAGGCAGAATGAAAATATAAAAATCTCACCAACCTTTCCAGAAAGTATAGAATTGCCTTTTTGTATTAGTTAAGATATATTTATTTGATAAATCCATGTATAAGAAATCCAAGAAGCTGAAAACTAGGATAAGGGTTAAAATTCCTCTTCAATTAAAAATGAAGCAAAATAGGGGCACCTGGGTGGCTCAGTCAGCTAAGCATCTGAATCTTGATTTGGGCTCAGGTCAAGATCTCGTGGTCGTGAGACGGAGCCCAGTGTCTGGCTCCTGCTCAGTGGAGAGTCTGCTTGAGATGATCTCTCTCCCTCTCTCTCTGCCCCTCCCCTCACTCAGCTCTTTCTCTCTCTAAAATAACTTTTAAAAATCTTTTTATAAAATGAAGTAAAATAAATAATAGTAAGAAGGATCATAGATGGTATTAATATTTTAGCATTTTCTAGTATCTAGATATATTATCATTGTGGTACAAATATAAATGGTTTCATTCATGTTGCTATTAAAGTGAAAATACATGTGTCAGGATATAAATTTTAAAACAAAGATGTCCAATTTTAGGAGGGAAAATCATCTCTTTTGAAGATCATGATAAATATTCAAGTTTTCCTTCCTTAAGGTAATATTTTTTGTCTAAGTCAACATACTTTACCATTTTTAAACTTTTCTCATCATATTTTTGACAGCAGGTTTTCCAATTTTGACAGCTCTTTAAAAGTAATTTTAACAGCCGAGTGATTTCTCTTCTAAGCAAAGTCAGATTATGTGAAATGTCAATGTAAAAACTATACACTCTGACACATAATCATTTTTAGTTGAATTTACTTATTAATTTTGCTTGCTCTTACTAATAAAACATAAGTGCTTAGCTAATTGTATTGCTTTTTGAAATGTTTTAAAAGTATTAAAACTGTATCCTTTTCACTACAAAATGTCTCACTTTATCACAATTAGTTTCCCTTCCAAAAATGGAGAGGAGGGGGAAGCAGTAGCACGGCTAGGCAGATAAAAGGCAATTGAGAGGCTGAGTAAAGTGGCTACTGTAAAGTGGAAATACAAGCCTGCGTTGGTTAAACTAGCATAGAGGTAAATCTGAATCCCTCAGGGACCTCTGGCAAAATATATGCATGTCCCTTCTCCCGTTACCCACACAGCCCTATATTCTCAACTCCCATTGCTGAGATTCTGATATACTCCCAGGGCAGAAGGAAAGGGAGTATCTTTTCACCTACCCACCTGATTGAAAACCTCTGGAAACAATTTAAATAAAAACTGACAATTTTCTTGAATAAATTAATCCAGTTAATTTCCTCAGTCCTTTATTTCATAATCAAAGTGTTGCAGGTGGTGAAGTAATTACCTGGTAAATATAAATAAATGGGTTATCAGTTCAAAAATTATCTTCTCTTTTTTAGTATTTGCTCTAATCTCCTGTTCCTTGATCACTTTACCTCAGCAGTTGAAAGCTTTTTTTCTCCATAGAGTGACTTTGTCATATCTAAGGAAAAAAAAATGTTTTATAGAAGAAGATTTCATTTTAGCTAATGATCCCTCACCAGGGGTTAACTACCATCTTACCATTATTCTAAGTGGGATTAAAATGTCACTTAATGTGTATCAAAAGAAATGCCAATAAAGCTAGCAAAGCTTAGAAAAGTCAAATTAGCTTTATTGGACAAATTCATTGAGGAATATACATTGTCTAGACTATTAAATTGGATTTCAAACTATTCCACATTCTCCATCATTGTAGAAGTGTTCCACTTCACAGTTAATGAGTAGACCTGCCTGAGAGGAATTAGAGGCATTAATTATATTTTGTAGAATAAACAAGTAAACAACAAGAAACTGTCAAAAATCACAAATAGGACTCAACAACTCAATAGCATCGCTCAATAGAAAGAGGAAAACAATGGAAAAATAACAAAGATACTGAGAAAAAAAAAGTATTTCCTATGAGACTATCAGTCAAGTGTAAGAACAGATTATCATCTCTCCAGATAATGTCTCAAATAACTTACCTTCCAGGTAGCTTTTCTCAGGAAGCTATTAAAGGATCTACTCCACCAACTGAAAGAAGTGAGTCAAGGAAATGGGATCTAGCAATCCACACACAGGGAATCAAACTTAGGAAAGAGACACAAGTGTCATTTTGAGGAATTGCCAAATGGTTTTACAAAGTGCTGTACCATTTTACCGCCCCTCCAGCAATATGTGAGAATCCCTGTTTCTCCATATACTCATCAACACTTCCTTTGTCCATCTTTTTTATTTTAGCCATCCTCATGGGTGTGAAGTGGTATCACATAGTGCTTTTGATTTGTATTTCGCTAGTGACTAATGTTGTTGGACATCTTTTCAGGGATTACCGGCCATTTGAATACTCCTTTAGAGAGACATCTATTCAAATTATTTGTCCATTTTTAAAATAAGTTACTTTTTATTGTGGACTTGTAAGAGTTCTTGGTATATTCCAGATACATATCCTTTGTTATACACATTATTTATAGATATTTTCTCCCAATCTGTGGGTCAGAATATACTTTTCAGCCTAAAATTTAATTATATTTTTAGGATAGAGCTATGCAAAATGATTTTTGGGTGCCAGGAAGGAAAATTGATTCACTTGGCAAGTATCTTGCACTTGAGACTAGAACAAAGCAAATCCAGTTTGTACAGTTGAGCAACACGCTTGTTTTCATATTATGCAATTAATATAAAGTTGGTGAAAAGAAATTTTGATTTTTTTTCAATTTCTCCACATTCTCTATCTCCTCCACTCTCTGCCCTTTAGCCTACATATGCAAATAGAGAGCTAAGATAGAGAGCAATTGGGCATTACTTAAAATACTATTATAATGAAAAATAAAAACTTGACTGATAACGCTAAAGAGTTAAAAGAAACAAACTTGACAAATCAGCCTTCTGCAAATTGGCCTTTGGGAAAATTATCTTCCTCAAATAAAGATTCTTGTAAAGGAAACTAACAAAAATCTAGGTCAGTGTGATATGCTTGTCCTGTATTAACAGAGTATATTTATGAGGCAATGGTTCTTGAAGACCTTTTGAGTCTTAACAACACAGACAGTAGAAAGTAATGGTATGTGTTTATATTCATTATTTTTTAAATTTCACTACATAGAATTGCATTCAACATCATATATTAAATACTTACTACACACAGACACAAAATGCAAAAATGAACAAAACAGGCACAGCTCCTGTTTCATTCTCTGGAGTCTCAATTAAGTCCTATCTCTAGAGGGCAGAAGTGCCTAGAATACTAAAGTATTATTAAATGTTTGTTCATATTTTAGCTATTGACTTTTGTGAGTTGTATACAAAACAAAATAAGAGCCCCGCCTTCAATTCATTTGAAGTCTATTTATTATAAGAGACTGAAAAATAAACATTTTCACCAATGTGTAGTGTCATGATAGAAGTAAGTATGGCCCTTAACTCCATTTACAGAGTTGGAAGTTGTTAAGAGAAGATTTTATCAAGAAAGTGACATCTAAGCTGAGACTTCAAGGACAGAGATTGAAAATTTGAAAAAAGAGTAAAAGCATACTGGGCCAAAAGTAAAGTCGATAAAAAGGCCCAGAGGGGAAAGAGATCATCACACATTCCTTCTGACCAGATCATAATTTCTAAAATTCTAGAATAGGTCATTTTAATGTACTTTCATTCATCCATAATGAGTTTTATAAGTAGCTACCAACTAGCATCCTTTTTCAAGTGGGAAATCTAAGATATATTATTGAATAAGATTGAATTATTACATGCCTGATATCAGAGCCTTTGAAATCAACTAGTGCAATGGAGGGTTGACAGGCTCAGACCAGAAGAATCAGAGAAGAAAAATACATTATTAATTGTTTCCTCAATTCATCAGACATCACATGATTTGTAAGTAATTACAAAAAATTAAAATTCAATAAAGTATTTTCTTTACACAGCCTTCCTCAAATCCTCATTCATTCATTCATGTGTTCATTAAACAGATATTTATCAAACTTACCTTAGGGCATGCTTTAAGTACTGGAGATTAATCACAGACAAAATAAGATAAAAAGGACAAAGTCCCTGACATAACGGAGCTTACATTCTAGTGGGAAAGAGAAACAATAAACAAGTTAAATAAGTAAAATATATAGTTTGTTAGTTAAATGGTAAGGGCAAAGCTGAAGTAGGGAAAAGTAATAGGAAGCATTGGAGGAGGGTTGAAATTTTTGATAGTATAATCTGGAAAAGACTCATTGAAATCTGTAAAGGAAGTGGGAAGTAAACTATTGGTTACTGTATGTGGCTGGGGCAGCAGAAGCTTTCCCAGCAGAGGGAATAGGAAATGCAAAGGTCCTGTTACAGGAGCAATTTTTGTACCTTTGAGAAACACCTAGTAATCTGGAGTGGCCAGAGTAATAGAAGAAGAGAGGAAGTGGTTATGACATCAGATGGGTAAAGAAGAAGGTCATGGAAGGTCGTATAACCTTTGCAATGATTTATATATTATACAAATTATTTATACAATATATATTAAATCAGCATATCAAGGCCTTGAGAGTAGATGAGTTTGACAAAGTAATTATTAAGGGCCAAAAAGAATTGATGTGAGTACTAAGCCCAGAAGCACTGCAGTATTTAAAAGTCAGGGAAATTGGGAAGAAATAACAAAAAATATGAGATGGAACATCTAGAGGTAGAAAAACAAAACAGACATAAAACAACATGTAAGAGTGTCTTCCTAGAAGCCAAATAAACCAAATGTTGCAAGGAGATAGTGATCAATTTTGTCAAATGTTAATGGGAGTTCAAGTTAGACGAGGCCTGAGAATTGACCATTTGATTTAGCATGGAGTTCACTGACAACCTTCATAAGTTATTTTGGTGAAGTTCTGACACTAAGAGTCTGTTTGGATCAATGAAAGAGTAGGAGAGAGAAATCGGAAACTGCAAATAAAAACTCTTTCAGGGAATTTTGTTTTTAAAAAAATGAAAGAAAAGGAAAGGTTTTAAAGAAAGAGAAGTGGAGTCCAAGTGAGTTTTTTAGAAGTGCAAGAAATAGCATGAGTGTGTGCTGATGTGCACCATCTAATATCAAGGCAAGTATGTGCTGTGCAAGAAAGAGAAGAGAGAATTGCTAAATTTACATTGTAGAGGAGATGGAAGGATAGGATCTAGTACACAAGTAGAGAGCTAGCCTTTTCTAGGAGTGTGGTTGGTAATAAAAGCTCAAGTAAATTTGCACAAATGGAGATAGGTCAGTGTTGTAGAATTAGCTCATAGAAATGCTCTTCTGTGTGCTTCTTTCTTAGTGGAGTAGAAATTATGGTTTAGGATAAAGATGAGGAAAGACATGCTGGAAATTTTGAGGAGAGATGATGTAAAATAATCATCTGCATCTTATGAATGAACTAAGAAAATGTAGTATGAGTGCTCCACAGTATTAAAGAGCTGCTTTAAGAAAAGTGATCCCAAACTTAAGGTGAGATCAGTCAACATTGTTTTGTATTTTTTTTCTCCAGCCACATTCAAATGCAAGTGGGCAAATGTTGAGTAAGTTAAGGGTTTGATTCAACAAAGGTAGTGATTTATCCCAGTGAACTGTAATGAAGCAAGAATAGAGCAGGGGAGTAGATGATGTTTGCTGGTGAGTGATTATCAGTGATACAAGTAGCATTAGTAGAAAGTCATTCCAGTTTAGAGCCAAGACACATCTTAAATACTTTCAGATTTCATTAATTGCTAAGTTTTATGGTCTTCCTTGACAGCACAGAAAAAACACAAAGTTTTATATGAATCTTCTTATTTTGTGGTTCTAAAAAGGATGCCTCTACTCCCTGTTAGTTCTTAAACTGTTATCATTTAAAAACCAGTGTTCCATTATCAATATAAAGATTTGGATGTGGGCTTCCCTAAAATAGCAAAAAGTTAAAAAAGAAAAAACCTTAAAATCAAATCACAAGTAATATTAAATTATCCCTGAGTGCATATTATTTAGTTCCTCATTAATTGTTTTCCAGTAAAAGTGAAATGTGCAATATGCAAATTAAATAATATTACATGTCAGAGTTTGAAAGAAATATTCATTTAACATTGGAAGAGGTTTTTTTCCCAGGAAATCTTGTTCATTTATTTTGTGAGAATTTTTGTTTGTCGCTATTTGTTCAAAACATAATACAATTGTGAGATCCAGTGCCTGCTGGCAAAGTTGGAATAGCTGTCAGCAGGAAATGGCAAACTAATAATAAGTGCTGGTAAAATATTTATATTATACTTTACTGGGAAGCTGAATGTAGTTTTGTATTTCATTAGTGCTTGAGGCAGTACATAGTAACATAGTTGTGCTCCAAAAAAATGGATAGAATTCTAAATACTGTAGTAACTTATCTTTCAACTTATCTACTGAGGAAAAAAAGAATTAATAATAATAAAGCCTTTTACAAGCTGAAATTTAAGAAATTTTAAACGAGGTCCATAAGGTAGTAATTAGTAGCATCTCACATTTAGTGTTATTGGACACTAGGCTGCTGAATCAACTACTTCTGTATGAGGCCTAGTAATTTAGCTCGGGTTCATAATTTTCAATAACAGAGCTATTCAAGAGGGTGGGGTGGTCCTAAACCACCAGAGGACTCAGAAGTATGGTGATGTTCAAGTACAACACTGTGTTTATGTACTCCCCAAAGTGTATCAAAGCTCAGATCCAGAGAAATAAAAGAAAAGTCAAACAAAACAAGCATTAGACTGCGTAAAATAAGGTATGGACAAGGCAAACAGGTGAGGCATTGTTTAGGTGGCTAAGGTAGATCAATATCTATTCTTGCAAGCCAGGAATTCTGCCTGCTTTCCTCTGGCGCTCCGCAGATCATCTTACGGCTTGCAGACAGACTGTCGCCTAAACCCAACTGACAGACAACCTATTTCACCCCTGTAAAAATCATACGCATCTTCTTCCTTTGTGGTTCACCAAGGAAAGAAAAAATATAACTGCCAAAATAAAATAATACCATATTGGTTTCACCACATGTTAACCATCCCTTTTTATTAACTTAATTATAAAAGATTGGCTCCTAATTTCTCTTTCATATACAATTTTAATCTACTTAATAAAATAGAAGTATATTGTGAGCATAACAATGTGTGTGTGCGTGTGTGTATGGAGATATGACCAAATGTATCCAAAGAGTAAAGATACATAAAGCATCTTGCACATAATAATCACTCAATAAATATTAATATCAATATTCCTGTCATAATAATTTTTAAAACCTAACAGAAGGAAGGAGAGAATCTCATAGAAAACGAGGAAATGGATGTTTATGTTTACCTTTAATTCATTGAATAAAGAGGCAATATTTCAGTAATTTTGAAAACATATTTAATAAGCTCACGATAGCTGAACTTTGAGTAAAGAACAGAAAATCAGATTGTTTATGTTTTGTGACACAGTACCATCAGTTTGCCTTGTTCCAAAAAACTACAAATTCATTCATAGCTATTAGCAATCTTTTAGTTTTCCCATATGTTTTAATTTTGATGAGAAAATAAAAACCAGAAATATTTTTCGGAAAGTTATTATACTCTAGTTGTGTAAAAGATAACCGAAATATGAAACCTGTCCTCTAGTTCCATAGGGCTTTAGAAGATTATCCAAATTTCTCTGCAAATTAAGCACTATATAAAATTCTTACTTCACCCATACAATTTTTATTGAGCTTTATTCATTTCAGAAGTTCACCAAAAATTAGGAGAATTCTTTTACTGCAGTAAAAGAAATGGTAGTTGCTATAATAACATTCTGTGTAAAAGAAATTACAACAAAGACTAGCTAACAAAATATACATTTTAAAAACAACAACAACAATTATCCTAACTCTACTTTGGCAAATGGGAGACATTTTGAATGGCATTAACTGAGACTTCTTTTTCTTCATATATGTACAATAACTCATGGATTCCATTTTATCCAGATTTTCATATCAAAACACATCTTGCTATTTGTTTTTACCTTTTGAATTGACTAAAAGAAAAGACAATTTTAATATAATATTTAACATACTAAAAGTCAAGACAAATCCTTATTTTAGTGGTTGTCGAGATTTTGTCTTAATTTTCAGGGTGGAAAAGCTAGTATTTTGTAGACTCGTGCATATCTTATCTCTAAGTAATGAGACTCTGTCTTTCCATCACTGCTACAGTTTTCTGCTTCCCTATTTATGATGGAAGAAATGTAATTTACCTGTCAGATTGAAAGGTTTGATATAAATCCTTATCCTATCTTTTGAACTAGCATTTTTGAAACACTACATTGTAAACAAATGACATGTTTAATTAAACAACTACTTTACTACTACCTGAACAAGAGCGTATGATTATATTAATTTAATAGCAAGCCATATGACTAGAATTTAAAGAAAATGTTTTCAATTCAACAAGAAAGTATGATTATACTAATTTAAAATTGATTGGAATGTAAACAAAATATTTTAATTTCCTATCTTTGGAACTTCAAAATAGGTATTTTTAGGAGCTGAAACTAATACAATTTAGAACATATTAGCTTACATTAAAATTTCTTCTTTAACTTAATGGCTAAACATTGATTTTAAATGTAAACAATTGTGATCTTCCAAGGGACCGATTTTGTGTGTGATAGATTTTTCACTGCTGCAGGTTAGCAACACAGAAATATATTAGCTGTATTCTAATAAGAATGAGAATATGGTAAGGTAAATTTAGCTGAATAATTAGGCATACTATAAAATAAATGATTATATGTGAGTGTATGCATGTGCATTTATGTGTATATGCATATAAATACCTATATTTAAGTATATGATATATATATGATAGTTTAAAAGCTGAGGATTAATTTTACTTTCAGAATTCAAAATATGAAATAATAGATTTGCCATAATCATTCAAAGGTACTTGTTGCTGAAGGTCAATTTATTTTTACTCATATGGGGGAACAAAGAAAATTTTAAAAAATCACTGGGTTCTGACCTAATCAAAGCCATAAGTTGTTTTTCAAAATATGCATTGTTAGGATCTTAATTATCTTATTTGTGTTTGTTTAGATAGATAAACAGATGAGACATTTCTAATCCAGATGTGACAATCTCCGCGCTGTCATTTACCTCTCAAGGATCATAGAATTTTTGCTTTTAACACATTCCCTTGAGTACCTACATGTTTTCATTATAAACCAGTAGTTGAGAAAACATGTCAGATGCTAAATTCAAAATCCACCATGCAGGAAACATGGGGAAATGTAACAACTGTTTTGGAAGGAAATGTCTTGAAGTCAACTTACATAAAATCTTAAATGGTTTGCCAATGAATTATAATTAGCATTTATGTTACAACTGCAAATGCTAAACAATTTGTGCTTAACTACTATAGGACTAAAGTTATTTTTGTCAAATATGCATAAAATCTTAAGCTAAAATGTCTATGTCCGGGACACCTGGGTGGCTCAGCGGTAGACCGCCTGCCTTCAGCTTGATCCTGGAGTCCGGGATCGTGTCCCACGTCGGCCTCCCTGCAGGGAGCCTGCTTCTCCCTATGCCTATGTCCCTTGCTCTCTTCTTTGTGTCTCTCATGAATAAATAAATAAATAAATTTTTTTAAAAAAATACTATAAAATGCCATTTTCAACTTTTTAAAATGTGTATTTGCAAAGATTTTTTTCTCTCATGGAATTTTTCGATTAAATAATATGCATTTCCAATAAAGAACTAATATAACATAGATACTCATTTTTCTATGTTCATTTAATAAAGAAAAGGTTGCTTAGGCTATCATGAAAACAAAAATTATAATGTTAGGGGTGCCTGCATAGCTCAGTTGGGTAAGCCAACAACTCTTGGTTTGGGCTCAGGTGGTGATCTCATGGGTTGTGATCTCATGGGTCTTGTGATCTTGAGATAGAGCCCCAGTCCTGCATGGGATTCCACACTCAGCAAGAGGTCTATTTGAAGATTCTCTCCTTTGGCTCCTTCCCCTATGCCAGCGGGACTGCTCTCTCTCTCAATTAAATAAATAAATCTTTTTTAAAAATCATAATGTTATTTTCAGTTCTATAACCTTTTAATTTGCAAACAGGTAATTACAGAAAAATTATAGAATGCACTAAAAAAGCAGTTGGAAAACAGCAAATATTTCGTGTAAGAATTGCTAATTAGTGTAATAACCATTAAAAATGGAAGTTTGTACATAAATATATAATCATCCAAAGAATGTCAGTCTTTGACTTCACTTAATTACTAAAATGGCCATTTAAGGGCACCTGGCTGGCTCAGTCAGTAAAGCAGACAACTATTGATCTCAGAATCCTGAGTTCCAGCCCTATGTTGGACATGGAACCTACTTAAAAATTAAAGTAAAATCTTTTTTTAAAATTTAAAGAGGATTTTAAAAAATAAAATAAGATGGCCACTTAAGAATGTACCTTAAGGAGCACCATAAATATATCTTTTTATTAAACAGAAATAAAGGATAGTTTGATCCCTTTAAGCTTTTATTTTGATTTCTAACAAAATATCAAAACAAAAGACCTATTTTGCATATGTATATTAATTATGAGACAATAATTAAAATATTTATACCTTCTAAATAGTATCAATATCATTTAAAATATTCTTAGTGGAGATGAAAGCATTAATAGACATAGCCCATCTCCAACAGATTATTACTAAAATTATTTACTAAAATGTGAATGTTGAGTACTAATTGCTATCATTTGTGATTTTTTGGGTAAAGTGTAAGATAAATAGGAAGTTTCACTCCATTTCCTTAGCCATGATGAGTAAGCAACATCAAGAAAACATTATAAATCTGTTTTTTTGGAGAGTGCCTGGGAACCCATATGCTACATAGGTTTTAATATAAGGAACTCTCTTATCAGTAAAGTGAAACTTTAGAAAAAGTCATATTTTAAAGTATCATAGCAAAGCTTGCACCATGTGTGAAGTTTACTGTCACAGCAATTCTTCATAGAAAAAAATGCTTAAATCTAAGGTTGTCAATCTGCAGTTTTTTGAGTATTGTAGTCACTTAGAATTAGCAGTTAACAAAGAAAAAAACTCTTAAAAGCATTGACTTTTTACACTTCATTCTTACAATTCACTATTTACTTATCTTACAGTTAATCTCCATGCTAAATCTGAAAGTATGCTCTCAATAACAACTATAATAAAAGAATGTTGAGATAATGACACAAGATGATAAAAGCAAGGAAATGCTCATTTAAGGATATAATCTCTTTCACACATATGAGCTTTAAGTAGACATGAAGAAGTAGGAGAAACGTTCCACAAAAAGTTACCCAGAGAATTCCTCCAGGACAAAAACTTATCAAAACGTAGAAAGCCTTCTGAGATTCCAATCACTATTGATAAAGCCTTTCTTATATGAGATATTTTGCTCTACATAATTATGTGCAAATAAATTTTGTAGGCAAAAGTTCCTTATCATCTTTAATTAATGAAAACTTAGAGAAGAATTATAAGACTTGGTTTGTGCTGGTGAAAGTGTTTGGATGGTTGGTAAAGCAGAGCTCATGCTATGTGTTCAGCAAACCCATTTATTTTTCTTCCTTAATACATAACTAAATTACATTCCCAAACCTCCCCTGTAATTAGTTTGGGCCATGTGACTGACTTTGGATCAGTGGATAAGATACTATCTTTTAGAATCAACAAGCTTTCCTCCCTCCATTTAGTACAGAGTATCCAGTGGAGGACTCCAGGGCTCTACAAGATGGCAGAGTAGGTCTCTGAGTGACATAATGGAATAAAGACCCACCCCCCACTCTCTATCTGACGAACCCTGGAATGTGACATAAAGGAGTAATAAACATAGTATTAAGCCACTGAAACTTGGGAAAAGGAGTAATACACATAGTATTAAGCCACTAAAACTTGGGAAAAGCTAGAAGATTATTCATTCATTAATTTTTCTGTTTCTCAAATATTATGAATAATAAGAATTACAGTGGATAAAAATAAAATTTGGTACTACAGAGAAAGGCAAAGATGGTAATTATATTGGATTTAAATATTAGATTAGGAATAGTTTTTAGGAACTACAGTTCACCCTTGAACAACACCGATTTAACTATACAGATCCGCTTATATGTGGATTTTTCTTATAAATACAGTACTATAAATGTATTTTCTCTTATGATTTTTTTTCTTTCTTTTTTTAAAAAAAAAGTTTATTCACTTATTTGACAGAGAGCACAAGCAGGGGGAACAGGAGAAGGAGAATCAGGCTCCCCCACTGAGCAGGGAGCCCTGTGGCGTGTGGCTCCATCCCAGGACTCTGGGATCAGGACTCTTGCCAAAGGTAGACACTCAACCAACTGAGCCACTTAGGCGCCCAATGATTTTCTTAACATTTTTTTCTCTAGCTTATTTTATTATAAGAACTGAATATATATAATACATCTAACATGTAAAACATGTATTGGTTGACTGTTTATGTTATCAGTAAGGCATCCACCCTTGTCAACAGTAGGGTATTTAGTCAAATTTTGGAGGAGTCAAAAGTTAGACACAGATTTTTGACTCCACTGGTATTGGTGCCCCTGACCCCCACATTGTTCAGGAGTCAATTGTATATAATCTCAACTATTCTATAATTGGTCTCTGTCAAACTCTTGTTTCCCCAAGTCATATGCTGAGTTTATATCCTCTTATTAAGATAATATTATTAATATTAGTGATAAATGCTTAAAGCATTAGCTAATATTCATTTCTTGCCATATCCTGAGCATAGTGCTTAGCATTTTATATGAATTATCTCATTTAATGTCAAAGTAACACTATGAGAAAGTTTTTAAGAATATATTCATTTTACTGAAAAAATTGATGTCCATGAAAATTGAGATGATCTCACAGCTGGGATGCCTGGGTTGCTCAGCGGTTGAGCATCTACCTTCGGCTCAGGATGTGATTCCCATTTGGAGATCGAATCCCACCTCATGCTCCCTGCAAGGAGCCCACTTCTCCCTCTGCCTGTGTCTCTGCCTCTCTCTTTATGTCTCTCATGAATAAATAAATAAAATCTTCCAAAAAAAAGATGATCTCACAGCTAATAAGTGGTGAATCCAGAATTTAAAAAGTCTTTTTTTCACTCCTATTAACATAAAACGTTGCATCAGTGTAATATTTGGTTTTAAACAATTACTATTTGAGCAATAATAGCCTCAACTATTAAAAAAATAACTTCAACTATTTTCCTACCCACAAACAGAATCGTATAGCTGTATGTTCATTTTGTACATCACAAAAAAAAAAAAAGCTGATAGGAAGTGTTGATTTTAGTAACTATATTATAATCCTGGATCTGCCCCTCATAGTGAAAACTTTACACCCTGATTTTATCAACATGCCAAAAATCCATCTATTATGGGTAGATGCATAGTAATCATTAATGTTTTGACCCATAAATCTAATTTCATTTATGATGAATAATTTAAATTAAAAAAACCTTCACTGAGGGCCTGGAATATAATTACTCACCTAAAGATAACTACCATTATATATGATATATATAAGGGATAGCTGGGTGGCTCAGTCAGTTAAGAATCTGACACTTTATCTCAGCTCAGGTCTTGATCTCAGGGTCCTGAGTTCAAGTTCCATGTTGGGCTCCACACTGGGCAGGAAGCCTACTTAAATATGTGTGTGTATATACATACACACATATGTGTTTAAATATGTATATATATATATATATACACACACACATACATACATACACACAAATACCATGATGATATATATGAAATTCATCTGGATTAGTATATACCCTTAGAGCAGAGATTCTTTGGAAGCCAAATAATAATCAAAATATTATTTGAAAAATATGGATTCAGAATTAAGATATTTTTGTGGATAGAATGCTTATATATATAAACACACACACATACATATATATATATGTATATATGAGTATCGGGAGATATATATATATGTATATATATGGCCTTGTCTTTGGGAATAAGGTTCAATGGAATGAAGTCCCACTCCGTCAACTCTGAACCATATTTGGAAAGGCTTTGCCCATACTGCTTCTGACTTTTTTGTTATCTGCTTTCATGGCTAAAATTCTTTCTGTGGATATGTCAATACCTTCAATTAGTTTATGTCATACCTGCTGCATAGGAACTTATCTTTTAAGAGAACTATCCTTGTACTGATCTAATTCAACAATCCAAAGGCAACCTCATCTTGCATCTTTTATTTCAAATCTTTTGCCACTACCTCTCTCATGGTAGTCTATAATAATGAAAAAAATGACAAGAATTGAAAGAATTAATTCCAGGACAAAATAGTGCTCACTGAAATATCCTATTTATGAGAAATTAGTGAGAATAAATAATAGCAGCTTACTCTTTTTCTTTCACATTACGTAGAAGCAACATATCCACAGGATTCAGTTAATCATCTTAACACACATCTTGATTGCTGGGGTTTAAAGCTCTCCAAACTCCTTCTACAAGAGGCACCATGTTTTTCTTTTTCTTTTTTTTTTTTTTAATTTTTATTTATTTATGATAGTCACAGAGAGAGAGAGAGAGAGAGGCAGAGACATAGGCAGAGGGAGAAGCAGGCTCCATGCACCAGGAGCCCGACGTGGGATTCGATCCCGGGTCTCCAGGATCGTGGCCTGGGCCAAAGGCAGGCGCTAAACCGCTGCACCACCAAGGGATCCCCTGTTTTTCTTTATAATGGTACCAAACCCCATGCCAAGCTAGAACTGTTGCTCTGGAAGGAAGCATAGCCCAAAATTCATCAAAGCTGCCATACAGTGTCAGGGAAAGATGGCTATGCCAGTTGCACCCCATCAGTGAAAAACTAAGCTTGTTCAAGCTTTATGCTGCCACCATGCCATGCACTTCAAGAGCAAAGTCTAGTGCCACAGTCCTGGTGTTTCTTTTTCCAACTAGGCAAATGCCAAGAGGAGCACTTTCTCACAAACAAGTATGTGGGAGATAGTAAATGCAATGACAAGGTTAATTAAACCACCAGGGTGCTTTAAGACTGGAATGATTCAGTCAGACAGAAACAAACAATTTTTATTCCTTTATTGTTGTTTCTTTTATCTACATGTAAGCCAGGGGGTGAGAAAAGGACCCAGAATTCAAACATGGGGAAGATCTGGATGAACTTGGGAACTATTCTAGTATTTTAGAGTCTGGAGAATACTGTAGGGAAAAGTATTCCGAAAACAAAGACCGAGAAGAATGCTGAAGCAGCTTTCTCTGGAGACACACCCTGCACAGTAAAGGAGTTCCCAGACACCTTTCTGCCTGGATCCAGCTACTTTTCTTTGAGTTGGAGAACAATATTTGGAAACCTCTGACTGACAACAGCACACTGATGAGTAGATATCCTTTGATGTGGAGTGAATGATCATGCCATCAACCTTCATAGTGCTGGCCAGTGAGAAACCTCTGAAAATAACATGAAAAGAACAAGAACATAAGTGATCAGTACAGAAAAGGCAAAACTTCGTAATAATAAGATAAACAGACAAAGATAAAAATTAAGTTACAAAAGCAAAAGTTATAAAAATTTGTAATCTTTAAAATTCTTGTAGTGTTATAGCATGTTGTTACATTCACGAAATTTCATTTTTATTAATAAAACTATTTAATTGATAATAAAATGAGGGAAATTCCATTAAAGTAAGCATTGCCTATGGTGTCACCACTGTACAAGTTTGGTAATATCTGAATACTCAAACTATTTCAGTAAAGGAAAAAAGAAAACACATGAAAAATTGTTGTGTATAACTGAGCATATGCAAAGATACCCTTCCCAAAAATTATGAACAAAAAATTTTAAAGAATTTAAAAGAAAAAATGAAATGTCAAGAGTAATTTTTTTAATGTGACTGATCCTAAAATTCTGTATTTTACTCTATCTTTAGCAACTGTGAAAGATAAGACACAGCACATCAAAATTCAACTATCATATGGTTTCACTTGGTTCTTTTTAACAGTTTCCTGTAGTCAACAACAAGCTAAACCATATTAGTGGGAGAAATCAAAAGAAACATAAAACTCTAAAAGAAAAAGATATATATTCCAAAGAAAAAAAACTTAAAAAAATCTAATAAAACACCCAAAATAAGAGCTAATTACTGTCTGGCAGAACTAATTAATGAAAAAAGAATTCAAAGCTGAATGAAAGCTTTATTACATCTCCATTACTATGGAATAACACCTTGAGGTACTTGTACAAAAAAGCTGGCTTTTGTTCATTTTTCTTTTCTTTTTCTTTCTTTCTTTTTTTTTTTTTTTTTTGGAACAATGACTTCTGGGGATTTGTGTTTCTTTTTCCAAAAATTATACCTTAATAGTGTAAATACAATAAATGAATGCACTATTAAGCTTTTCCTAAGACTCTTAATGATAATTTTCAAGAAAGAATCTCAAACTCAACTATAATGGTGGAAGAAGCTTCTATTTTTGAGAATACTGTGTTAATCCTATATAGCTATAGCCCAAGAGCCAGGATTTGACTTTCAAGTCCTAAAAAAGTCATTATCAAGAGGCTCTACTTTAGTCATGTAACTGCAAATTTGATCCAGGTTTCCTTTTCTAAATAGGGGCTATCAAAAAGAATAAAGGACCAGCCATACTTAACAATCTTTAAGTGTATGGGAAATACGATGTCCACGTATAGCTCATTATCTGAGTGGGGTGTTTGGTTTGCCTAATCTTCAACAATTAAATAGGGCAATACACAAAAACTAAGGCCCGCTCAAACTTTTACATTTTCACTCAGAAAAAGAAGATGCTCAGATCTTGTGAATTACCTGTCCTGTTTCATAGGTAGCACCTGTATTGCTGCTACACATCTGTGGAAGCACAATATCAGCCAACTGTTAATCAAGGATCACTTCCCTTCAAAGTGACTGATGATCCACTGTTAAAACAGCTTATAAAAATAACTTCTCCTTCGAAAAGGTGCTTCAGGGTTTTCAGACACATCTCACCATTCCTGCTAGCTTAATGCATGTTTGAAAGTTAATTTCTCATTAATATTTAAAGAAGTGGCTTCAGAACAAATTTTAAATGATCCATTACATTTTAGAAATAAAATATTATTGGCATTATTTTCATCTCGATTACAAGGAATAATAATGTCCAAGATTGGCTTTTAAAACTGTTAATGAGCCCTGGCAATGTGAAAAAGATATGGATTAGGTAGATGTAATGAGATATGATTAAAGGGTGCAGGCACTGAAGGGTGTTGGAGAAATTCCTTTCTGAAAGAGTATAATTAGTGTCTGATAAAAGTACTTAGTAGATAAGATTTTTGAAGAAGAAAGGTTAAGATAAACACATACTTTATGACAAACCTGCTTAATTTTTCCCCTTTGGTTCTCTTACGTACTCAATATTATGTTGAAGTTTCATACATAAATAATGTTTGTCAAATACTTCATGCAATTCTACCAGACAATTAGAGTGTTTTAATTGCCAGACACGGAGAGCAGAAAATGTGTTGAAACATCTTATTCCATTTTCAGTGTACATTTCTTTGTTGATTTATGTAATGTAGCTAATAATATGCAACCTACCCTAGTTTTAAACAAACAAATGAACTTCTAAAAAGCAAGCTTTCCATAAGTTGCTAAGCAACTCCAAAGGCACATTTTATCAATTTAATAAATAACATTTAGATGGCAAATCCTTAAGGAAAATTTCTAACTCTGTTTTATAAGAAGTAGAAAATCCAAGCAGGTACCCTTTTGATTTTCCTGTTTCTAAGGCCTTGGGGCTAGACAGAGGCACTGCTGTCTTCAGAGTGCAGTGGACTCACTAAACAAAACATTTTGTCAGCTGAGGTTGTTATATAATAGAAGTTACGTTCTGCGACTCATTGTATTAGCTCTCCAGAGTTAGAGCTCATGCTTCATTTTGGACCAGGGAATTTGTTGCTGGGATGGGGGTAGGGTCTCCCATGTTTAGCACTATCTATCCCTGGCTTCTACTCACTAGATGCCAGTAGTGGCCCGCTAGTCGTTAAAACTAAAAATGTCTCCGGACCTTGCCAAATGTGACTGTGGTGGGGGCAGGGAGGGTGGTAGGGTGTCAAAATCACACCCAGTTGAGACAGTTGAGAACCACTACAGATGAATAATGAGTAAACATGCTCTGAGAAAGATATCGTGAGCTTAAATGGAAAAGGAAATATTGTGATATTAGTTTCCATTAGTCAACACCTAATATCTCCTATAGAACCACCAACAATGAAGAATAAAGGAGTAGTACTGACTTTAGGAGTACTGTGGCTCTTGCTCCTTTCAAGGATCACTGTTGATTTTATCATTTCAATGTAATTCCCACTGTATAAAAATTGAGGAGAAAAAGTCTTGTCATAGCTCTGTCTTTGTAGTAATATTCCAATCCAGAACTACCCCAAAATCTTTTCCCCTACCCTTTCTCCCTCAATTTTTACTTTACTGGGTTGCTGGCCAGAGTCATTCTAAACATAAATCTTAATTTTAATAAAGCCATTCTCTGGCCATAGGGCCACAGTAGGTCTCTATCACTTCTACTATCAAATACAAACACATGTTGTTTAAGGTTTCCTACAAATTACCACCAAACCCCATCTTACCAAATATCTTTCTCATTCTCCATTTATACCACCTTTACTGCCTCAAAAACAAACAGCTTGTGTACGCTAATCTTCCTATGTGACACATAAAGGACAATTCATTTCCTCCATGAATGTTTTCCTAATTAATCCTTCCTTTATTTATCATCAGTGTCATATTTCTGTGAGAAGAATGACGTACTGCAAGTTAATACGTGAAGCAATTGTTTACTGAATGTTTTCAATATGCCGGACTCTGAATATTGCTTAATAGCTATTTCTATCAATTTGTGTTTACGTTGTTTATGCTCAAGTAGATTGTAAGTTCCCAGAGGATAAGAACAGGCCTTATTTGCAGGCCTCTGATGCCTCTTAATAATGGCGCTAATAAATACGCCTTAAATGTGATTAGTAATTATAACCTTTCAAATTACTTTCATGACTGTCAACTTACTGCTTATATATTTTCACTATTTTATAGTCAATGAAGGTGGGGCGTTAAGTACTTTTGGGGCTAGTCTATGGGTTACACCACTGGTGCTTAGCAGAACATGCATGTAATATATGCTGAGGGACTGAATTCAGTCTCACAACTTCACAACTATAACATTTCTCTCCTGTTTCTAAGTTCTTTTGGCATTTAGAGACAAATGCTTGGGATCCCTGGGTGGCGCAGCGGTTTGGCGCCTGCCTTTGGCCCAGGGCGCGATCCTGGAGACCTGGGATCGAATCCCACGTCGGGCTCCCTGCATGGAGCCTGCTTTTCGCTCTGCCTCTCTCTCTCTCTCTCTGTGACTATCATGAATAAATAAATAAAATCTTAAAAAAAAAAAAAGAAACAAATGCTTTTGTAAAGAACAAGAACAGCTGAGTGATGCAGAAGACACAACACAGAAGTGAATTCAAGGTCTTCAAAGGTTAAATTATGACACAGCAGGGAAGCAAAAGAGAAATTAGTTACTGCTTCAAATTGGGTATAAGAGACTAACTTCCTAAGGGCTTGACCTCTCATCACAAAAAGCAAAACATTAAAAAGAAAAGCAAAGCGGAAAGGAAAAGCCACAGAAGGGCTGATAAACCCCAAAGTGTAAAAATCACGGCATTTTACTTCATATAGATGAGTAAGTCCGAGAGAACATTTTCAACAACTCTAAGACACTTCCTTTCACTAGTTTTGGGAAGTCAAAGAAAGAAAGAAAAAAAGAAAGGAAGGAAGGAAGGAAGGAAGAAAGAAGAGTATCAAAATGCCTATAAAAACCATTTATCTATCAAACTCTTAACTTGTGTCCACAAAACACAAGTCAGAGATCAGCCGATTTCTAAGGTGCTCACCAACCCTTACCACCATATGCCCAAAGAGGCAGCAGATTCATTCAGTAATTCTTTCGACATTTGTTGCATGCCCTGCCTCCTGAGTACAGAAACTGGTGAAGGCCCTGGGGGGAAACAAAGATGCCTGAGTCTTAGCTGCTGATGTGAATTTGTCCAGGGAATTCAGAAAGGGGCAGGTGATCTGCAAAGGGGGGCGGGGGGGGGGGGGGGGACGGACGGTTCTCTTCAATGGGCCTTTTCTCTCAACCTCTGGCCCTCCTCCGCACCACTTCCCACAGGGGCTAGCGACCGACGAAATGACAGGAAATCCGTAATAAAGAGAAGCGACGGGAACAGGCGAAGGCCCCAAGCGCTAGAGCCAGGCCTTCCGGGCAGCCTCCTCCAGGCCCCGGCCACGTGGTGGGCGGCGGAAGTGCCCGGGAGCGGCGGGTCAGGGAACCCGCGGGGACGGGGACCGGAAGTGCAGGCCCCGGAGCGCGGGAGACCTCGCTCGAGGCCAGGCCGAGGCCGGGTTGGGCTCTGGCACCAGGGCTTTCGAGGCCTCTGGGGGTTTCTCTCACCGCGGGGTCCCACCACATCCTAGCAGGCTTTCCGCAAAATGGGGACTTTTGAGCTTTTCCCAAGAGGCTCCTGAGTGTGGCTGTAACCCGGCCGCGCGCCGCGCAGGGAAGGGGCCGCTCCTCGCCCAGCTCCTCCCGCGGCGCCGCTGCACCCCGCCCCCGCGGCGCTCGGCTCAGTCACGCGGGCGGCGGGAGGCCTGCGGGTGGCGGGGACGCTGGCCCGGCCCGCGCGGCCGAGCGGCGCCCCCTTCCTGAGAGGGGAGGACCGAGTGGGCGGCGGCCGTCCGCCAGCAGGCGCTCCGGGGCGCCGCGGCTCCGCTGGGGCCCTGAGTCTGCGTGGGGGCCAGGGGCTCGCGGGCGGGCCGGGGCGGGGCCGCGCTCTCGCCGCCCTCCCTCGCGGAGGCCGCGGCCGGGCGGCGGGGCGGCGGGGCTGCTGCGGCCTCCGCGGACGCCGGGGCTGGGGCGGCGCTGCGGCCGCGGCTGAGGGCGCCCGGGCGGGGGGCGCGGAGTGCGCCGCGGGGCGCTCTTCGCGTGACATTGCTAAGAACCAGGGTGTCTCGGGGACGTCTCTCAGCGCGTCTTCCGCCGACCCCGGATTGATTCGGAACGCTCGCGTGGCCGCCCGCGTGGGAGCCGGGGGAGGGGCACGGCGCCCCTCCCCCCGCCCCCCGCTCCCCCGTTCTCTCCCCGGGGGCAGGAGCGCCCCTCCCCCGCCGCACCTCGTGGGACCGTCTCAGGCGTCCCCTGTATGTCTGTCACGAAACGCAGAAGGACCGCAGCGTTCCGCCTGGTCCAGCACAGGCTGACCAGGGAGTTTCCCGCCGGTCTTGATATAAAGAACGTTCAGCGGCGCTGTGTGCTCCCGAGGCGTGAGAGCGAGAGTATCCCGACTCGGCGCCGGAGGCCAGTGGAGCCTCACGACTTGGTTTAGGAGATCACCTGTAAGCTCTGCTCAGCCCAGTTTCTCTGAAAATTCAGTCGTGTGGGGAAATAGCTTTCGAGATGGATTTTCATCACATTAAACGTAGGACTTCTCACTCTGTACTGTTTTGCGAATGTCCAAAAATGAAATGGAAGCCCCATGGCGTCTTCCAAAGGTCTAGAGGAACCCTAACGCCCCTTTCCCTGCGCTGCCCGCCCGCTGGGAAGTGGGGAGAACCCCTGGGATCAGTGGCCACAGGACCGAGGACCCTAACAAGTTATCATCGATGAAAGGGGGAGGAGGGAGGGAGGAGAGAAGAGAAGAGAAATGGAAGGGAGAAAAAAAAAATGACATTTGTGTTCATTTACACATTTCCTGTGCGGAACAAAAAAGTCCCACCATCAGCAAAAGAAGTCTCTTCCTCCAAAATAGCAGCCAAAGAGGGAAAATTAGAATATGCATAAATTCCTTCATTTTCATTCGTACAGAGCATGATTTCCGGCAGATTTGTATTTAAACTGCTCGATTAATCCCAATTTCTGAACAGCATTTTACTTAGCATCTTCCCAAAACTCACCTAAAGAATATTACTCTCCTCCCACCTCCCTGTTTTCAAGCTTCCCTCTTCCCAATTCTCCAACTGTCAATGAGAATTTCATTGATAAGACTGTACCTTTATTTTTCCTGTCCACTGTTTTCAAAACTGGATTGATGCATTGGACCACACTTTAATACAAACTGGCTGCTGTCTGTGAGCCATAACTGCAAACGAAAGCTAGTGGAAAGGATATGTTTTTGAAATGTGCACCTGAAAGAGACTAAACATGATAGGACCAATGGCTTTTGCAGCTCCGCTCATGGCATAGGAGAAGGTACCAAAGTCTTTCCTGTCCTACACAGGTCATAGCCTTTCACTAGTAGCAATAGTTAGGATGCGTGAACTCGTCTGACCCCACACCTTCCCCTCTACCCATTGCCCTGTTTTAAGGGAGCATGAGGGACAATCATGACCCTCTTCAAAGATATATTACCTTTTATAAATACTCCAAGTGTGTTAGTCCATTAAATCCCCCCACAGCCCATTTCTAAAATATTTGCTTTGCCACTTGTGCAACAGATTTGGCTGCCTCTGCCTTGTAAAGTTCTTCGTTGCAAAAAAAACAAAAAACAAAAAACAAAAGTTAGCATCATTTGAAACCATTCCTTTCAAAATATCGTCACTTGACTTGGGCTTACCTTTGCTATCTTTGAAACTTGGTGCATAAATATTTTTTATTTCATAGTAGGATGTTAGTGTTTAAAGGATGAAATGACTACATCTTGGTTTATTGAAAGCATATATAGATCATAATTCCATTCATCCCTAAATTCCTTATTCTTGCAACACCCCAAGACAGAAAGAAACTTATATTTGCTTCTTAATACAGTCTAAGCAGAATGTAGTGGTTCTCGCTTTCCTTCATTGTTTATGGATCATGAACTCCAATTACTGGTGGTTAGAAAGTTATAAATGCTAATATTTGTTTAGTTCTTAGTTTCTATAAAAAATGGACATACATATTTGAACCACATGCAACATCCTATATATAACGTGTATGTATGTGTATAAATACATGACCATTTAAATATCTGGGTTATGTTGGTTAAAGATTTTTCAAGATATGAATATAGAAGCCTATTAATTTTGATAAATAAGTGCAAAAACAGTGCATACAACTGTCTACACGACATTTACTAGTTTGTGAAATAACTGCTTTTATTGTATCTTTACTTTGTATTAAAAATTCCCATTATAAAAGTATTGATTTAGTGTCTTTTAGTTAGGCATGTCTCCAATGACTCAGAGGTTCTTAGTTATATACAATTAAAACTACAGTGTTTGAAAATAAATTCTTAAAAGCCATACTTTGAGAGTATATGTAACAGGATTGAGGGGACGTTTACTGGAAATAGTGATTTCTTGTAATTTTTTTATCGAAACAAATGGCAGTTGTCTCTGGATCAAAGGAAAAATTCAAGTAAAATCACAATAACTGAGATTATTTTCCTTAAAATAGTCTTTTAATTAGAACTGGGTTTTATATGGAATGCTCCAATTTGATTTCAAGTTGCAGAGCTATATACTTCCAGAAGAGTTGAAGTGAACTTAGTAGTTATTATTAACGCACAGAGAAAGCCTGGGGTACCACTGAGGAGCAGAGCAAGATGCTGTTTCAGCCAGTCGCCTTCCTCCCGTTGGAGACTGAGCATCACCCCAGTGAATTTATCCCTGTAAGTGAAAGCTCCTCGGTCTTTGCCGATCTTTCCTGAAATAATATTCTCATTAACTGGAATATTTTCATACTTTTGAAGATGAAGAGACTAGACAGAAACTGAAGAGGATTGCTCAGTCTCCCTGCTGTGAAAGGTGCAGAGATAGATGCCTGGTACCACCACCAGCAGGCAGGCGGGACCTTCTTTTCTTTCCCTTCCCTTGCTTCCTTCAACTACTCTTTAGTTATGGACTGTGCACATTTGTGAAGTTGAAGACAGCATCTAAAGAAAAAAGTTTTCTAGAGGACGAAACTGGCTATTCATAGTTATGTCTTTGTTTTGTAATTTTTTTTTTTTTTTGGCAAGGCATACAGATCTTATTTTCTCATAAATGTTCAGGGCTACGTTGATTTGCAAAGAAAACAGAACAAAGCATAAAGATCTAATAGTCACCCTTCCTTGCTCCCCGTCCATTCTTCCATAACTGAGGTCTGTTTCCATTTGGCCTCAGCTGCTGGGCTGCTAAGGAATTTCTATCTCAGTCCTGCTCTTCTTTCCTATAACTGCCCTTCATCTCCTAACCAGCTTTCTTTCCCCTCCACAAATGAAGGCAATTATCAAACAACCTGCTTTAATCCCAACATCTGCCTGACAAACATTGAGTCTCATTCCCTCCCCACCCGATTTTTATTTTCTTTCATTTCCTTTTTCTTGGGGTGGGAGGGGGATGGGTGCCTAGGAGATGGGGAGAACATTCGGCTGGGCTGAGAGGAGTTAGATTCCTGTAGGTACAAACTCACTGGCAGATTCTTTACAGCCCAGACTCAGGAACTGGTGGCTGTTCTTGCACGTAGAACAGTAAACGTTGGTAGGTTTACAAATGACAAAAGCACCTCTACCTCCTCCTAAGGAGACAGGCTCAGTGTTACTAGCTGGATCACCACTAGCTATGAACATCTTCAACCTGGTTTCTTCCTTT
Organism: Canis lupus baileyi; assembly: GCF_048164855.1. Taxonomy (NCBI): domain Eukaryota; kingdom Metazoa; phylum Chordata; class Mammalia; order Carnivora; family Canidae; genus Canis; species Canis lupus. The sequence continues at coordinate 9,766,615 of NC_132846.1, read as the reverse complement.
CACTTCTACTCCCCTCATTTTATTGGCCCCTTTCTGTCCCTTCATCCCGAAAGGAATCAAAAGAGTTCATCAGGGGGACCTAATTCTTGATTTTTGTGTCTTGCCCTTTGGGCTGAGTTCCTCAGGGCCAGTGTTCTCTTTAGACTCAAAGGAACCTCAGTTACTTTGTCCTTGTGAAACTCCTCAGCTTTGTGAACATGATTCCTAAATATGACAACTTGCCCATTTATCAGCAGAGTTCCAGCCAGAAGGCACCAGGTCTTTCTACCCAAGAATCCCTTCACATGTCTGCCTCTGTTTCCAGTCTGCACCCCAGACTGATTTACTTGGGAATGGTGTCCGAAGGGGACATGCCTATAGCAATGAAGAGGAATGGGTACAAAAGCGCCTAGTGCTATTAAAGAGACCTACCATATTAGACCAAAGGAGTCTTTATAAGAACACTTGAGTTGGGCTGGAATGGATCATCCATCTAACCAGTGAAACAAGAAATCAGAGGAATGCCCGCTGCAGCCATGAAACACATTTCAGACTGAAATGGATTCCATCTTCATCCTGTCGACCAGAGAAATTATTTTAAAATTGTTTCTGCTATTATTGCTTGCATTATTATTAACATTTTATTTCTGTCATTATTGCTGCAGTTTTTGTTATTTTATTTCTGTTGTTATTGCAGCTATTATACTATTCAACAGAAGTTTAGAAAGATTAGTCAGATTAATTAGTTTATTGGTAATTTAAAGCTGAAAACTGGTAATTAAGCCAAAAAACTAAAAATGATCAGGGATGATTCATACCAATGTAGGATTTGGGAGGAAGAGAGTCTAAATTTTGGATATAAAACTTGGCAGCTGTGAAATAAACAGGACTTGGGGATCAAAAATATGATAATTGAAACATTCTTAGTCACTCAACCTCTCCCCCTCCTCCAAATTCAGCTAAGATCATTCTGTGATTTGCTTGATAGAGGAAAAATACTATATTTGCTTTTGTTGACAGAGAACAAAGACCCCATGTTTATTCTTCATGTGATTTGCATTTGCACGTGGATTCCCTTGCTTAGGACCATCCAAATATCTAAGCTCACTCCCCTCCAAGTTTGCCTCTCTTTGCTCTTGTTATGCACCTCACTGGAGAGGGTGCATCATATAAGACAGGTATACAATTTCAGCCCTCTCCACAGACAGATTCTGTGGAATATAAATTCAATAATGCAATTCTCTCCACAACAAGCTCTCTGCTCTCTTTCAAATATAATTAATGTTTTGATAGTGTAGTTCTTTAACTACATATATACACACAAAAACAGACGCACCCTCTAGCTTTGCTGTTTGTGCATTTAAAACAGACATGGATGTGGCTCTTTCAGTGACTCCTAAAATTCCTCAACTCAGTCAGCCCACAGAGAAGAAATCTGTTTAGGTAATAACTGCACAGTCTGTTGTGTGCCCAGAAATATTTAAAACAATAAAAAATGCAAGCCCCTAGTTTTTGATAGTCATTTTTTGTCAAATTTCCTAGAAAATAAAGGATTTTCGGAATTGATATTCTGATAGAGACATTCACTAGATAACAGTCAAAATCAACAAAAACACAGTCCTAAACTACTGGTTGTCTTTTCCAAGTTTTGATGATGGAATCTGAATTTCAATACCTTCCATTTTATCCAATTGGTGCTAAATTAACACAGATGTATAAAAACTAGCAGCCAAAATAGACAAAACTACAATGACTTCCATAGAAATTGCTTACTCCATCAAACACCTCAGTCATGTTTTAGGTGGATTATTTCATTTAACTGCAATTGGTTGTATGTTAACATATTCATATGTGAAATAGATGGTCAGAAAGAAAGATATGCCTATGACAATATGGCTAGTAGGAGTTAAGTGAGCAAACGCTGCTAACTCCCATATTCAAGTGTACCATATCCCTAACATTTCATTTCTACAAGCTGATTACAATTATTAGGGGACAAATAACCTTTCAGACTATAGAACGTGATATATTTTCAGACTTTAATAAAGAAAAATACATAACCTGTAATACTTAATCCAATGAAAATATAAACCTTAATCTTCCCATATTGTTACTGAGTTGAAGAAGCTAGTTATTGGGGAGTAACACACTGATTTCCAAGCATCTTGGCCATTTTGTTTTACTCATGAGTGTGTATGAGGTGCTGGCAGGAGAAGGATTTTACACTTTTCTCTTCACCAAATTTTTAGAGAGAATATGTAAAAGGGATTTCTGTTACATCTTTTGTGGTTTAATTTTCTTACTCTTCATGTAGTATTTGGTGTTTGGAATTGTGAAAGAAGATAAAATAATGAACAAGGAAAGGAGAACATGTGGCTGATTCCAAGTAGATCGTTTAACTGGATGGAAAGAAACAAAAATATTTTCCTAGTGCAGTTGTGCAAAGAAAGAGAAGAGTGTGTGATCTGTCAAGAGCTCACTTGTGCTTTTTGTTATTGTTTTAGATGGTGGCCCATCAGGGTTCCTTTCCCATTACTTTCCTTCAAATTGTTTTTCTTAAGAGCATAAAATGTGGAAACTACTTGTCCCTTCATTCTCTCACAGGCTAATATTTAACAGAAAACATTTTAGTTAAATTTTCAATAGGAAAAGTTTTTACAGGTACAGAGATTGTCAGTACAGAAGCAAACTACCAATCCCAGTTGGTTAGTTAAGTGAACTTGATTATTTGCTTGTAGTGAGCTATAACATTTTAATATAAGATTTTTTTTTACAATATTGTGAGTTATCAAAAAGAAATCCTCCCTGAGACTTTTTATATTTGTTCTGATTTCTTCCTCGTTTTCCCTTTTGATTTGTTTTTGAAGCAGTGACATGACTACTTCTCTGACTCTCAAATGAGGTTTCCTTTGGCTCAGATTAATATTAAAGAAGATCACATACACGGTTGGAAAATATTGTTATTTTTCTTTAATGGGGAAAATTGGACTCCCGCGTGTCAGATCTGTGGTTTTCCGAAGGGCATTGGAAATGGTACTGACATCACTTTGCACTTTAACAATCGGATTTGGTCAGGGTACAAGTTGTTTGTTTAACCCGACAGCTCGGTGCACTCCGTCGCACGCTTTGCACACTCATTAAAATGATTATTCACGACCTGTCGAGTGTTTTCGGGTTCATTCACAGGAAAGGCTTGGAGCAAGCGAGAGCAATTCAAGTCAACACTGTCCACTACCCCGTGCACGTGAGGATGAGCTGGTGCGTGCGTAAAAAGACGGAGGGAGGGGTGGGTGAGCACGCCTTAGCTATAAGTCCTGCTCTTCGGATGCTCTGGAATTTCAATCACGAAAGAATGCCAAGAGTGCTTGGTCCTAAAAGGCTATGTCGCTGTGTTAATTTCAAGGGCTTGGCACAGGACAGAAAAATAAAATAAACCAAATAAACAAACTCAGATCTCTCCCTCCACTCCTCCTTTCAACCTTCTGCAAAGCTTGAGGTCCCTGGGCTCGCCCACCTTCTGCCTGCAGCTGCCGGACTGTGAGGCTCCACCTCTCACTTCGCGGACGCTGAGGATAAGTAGTTTTCAGGAAAACTCGTCGGGGTGAAGAGATTAATTCTCTTTCCATCTCCCAAGGCCCTCTGATTCTCAAGAAAGAATTCGGTTGCTTTTCCTTTCTATATCTCTCTCAAATACTGGAGGGGGTGGCGGGAGTAGGGGTTGCAAGAGATGAAAGAATATGACTGTTAACCATATTTGGTAGATGTCTTCCAAATTACTAGGAAAGAAAGACTCATCTTCCAAACTGCAAGAAAAATCCTATAAAATGAGGCGTAAATAGCCCTTGATAAATTAGACCACTTTTTTTTTTCAATTTTCAAGTCCTCTTTCAAAATTTTGTGATGATAATAAGCACAAACACAAATGAATCTCAATTTCTCACAATTGCCAGTACCTATGAAAGACGCACCCCGTGGTCCTTAGCTGTTGTATTTGTTCAAATGAGCCCTGATACATAACACTGACATGTGAGCTATGAGTTCAAGATAAATGCCTATCTTCCTAAGGTGGAATCGTACATATACGCTAAATAACTAAACAGATGAGTGTATATATGCCTTTGATATATACTGAAGAATTCTGGAATATCCTGTTCAGCTTGAGTACCCCCGTCAACAACGTAAAGTTAATAACTGTTTTAAAACAATACCATTTCTATATTCAGATCCGGCTGCCTCTTGATTTTTCATCTACGTCCTTAGTATACCCAGCGGCCAGCTTATTGTTATGAGAAAAACCTAGTCATGCCAACAGAAAAAGACATGGCTCACTCGTGGGTTTCACTCTATCATATCTGACATAAAAAAAATCATCTGTTTTTCTAGTTTATTGAACATCAATACAATATGTGAAGAGAAGAATGGCAGTTTTCAAGTAGCATGAGGTTTTAATAAGAAAAAGATTTCTAATTGCTAAAAAAGCAAGTATGAAGAAGTAATTTTGTAAACTCTTTGGGTTGCCGTAATTCACTATCAAGTTTACTTAAAAGTGATCTGTCAAATGTGTTTCCTGTATAAGTTCTTTCGTTAAAACCCAACCCGCAATAATAATCAAGAGGCAGATGCTGAAATATGTAAGTAAATAACTGAAAGTCTCTGCATAAATAAACACAAATCAATGCTGTAATAGACAACACTATCGATGTAGGGATGATCGATTTTAGTCTTCCAACCTGCAATCAGAGCTTGCAGTGTATAATTAAAAGTAAAATTTTCAACTCTACTCCTACTACTACCGGGAAAACAAACAAACAAACAAACAAACAAACAAGCCCTGCTGCTAGTTCTACCTGATGCTACTTTATTCCATCCAGAGTCTTTCTGAAGAGGTGGGAGAAGTAGTCCACTATTTCTAAGAAAGCGTTATCAAACTTGAAAACATTATTAATTATAAAAATTATTAAAGTATCAAATAATAAAATTACTTCCCTTTTTTTGTCCTGATTTTCTCAACCTTTATCATAAGCCTCCAATTATTCAGCACATTTTACTAGGAAAAACACACAACAGTGCTTACTATTTTTAAATATTTTTTCCCCCAACTACTATGATACTTTGGGTTTAAAGATTCTTTGGTCCTTTTGTTAAAATAAACAAGAAAAATGTAATTTTCTCCATATACCCTGAAGCTCTCACACCTATGCCTGCATATACAAGCAATCTGAAACAAGAAACGGGGGGGGGGGGGGGGGGGAAGCATCTGCGTTATTCCAAAACTGTTTCATACAATGATTGCAAAACAGTGTCTGACTGAAAGAAATAAATATGCCTTGGATTTCTAGAAATCCGCATCTAGAATGGTTCAGATTTTGCTTAACATTAAATTTCCTTTTTGAGACTATTTATCCTTGGAGGGCAGAATTAATTTAGATTACCAAGAACCAGAGTATGATGATTTTGAATATTTACATTCTGAGGAGTAATGAAAATACAGTGTTCATATTTTTTCCTTAATCAACAAAGATGCTTATTTACATTCATTCTTGAATTTCTGTGGTCTTTCTGGAGCTCGGGCCTTTACAAGAATTTCTTAGTTATGAAAATCAGCTTCTGTGAAAGTGACTTCTCTTACATAGTGGCACCTAAATATGGGTTTTGATCATATTACTATGTGACCAAGCATTCTCTGACTCCTCTCCTTCCCATCCAGGGGCAACCAGACCCAAATGGAAAATATCATCAGTTATTGTTTAGGGCTAATTTAACAGATAATTTAACTTCAAACAACAATGATCAGGTCATTAAATTTCAGAGCAGTGAGAAAATGAAAGAACCGAGAAACAACTCTCCCTAACTCCTCTACAGTTTTTGGTTTTTCCGCCCAATCAACGGCATCAACAACGTCTGCTCTACAGACGCGGAGTGTTTGCACCTTAAACGTGTTCTGATTCAAAGGATGAGACACTAAGAAGAGCAGAAAGGGGGTGGGGGTGGGGTGGGGTGGGGTGGGGTGGGGTGGGATAGAACTGAAGAAGACAGCCCAATTCAGGGAGTGCCAGCCCTGTAGGAAAATTCAACCTAAGGCGAAAATGAATAACCAAACTTGTCTGGCAACGGAACACTGTTTCGTTCGGACACGAGTCCCCGAATCTCGGACGTGCAATGTGCTTTCCTCCCGTGTAGCTTCTCCGCAAGGCCAAAGACGGGGGAAGAGGATCACAGGGGTTAAGCAACAGACCACCAAAAGGACGCGGGGTGTCTCCTTCCCCTCTCACCCCCACAGACAAAATTTTGAGTTATTTGATATGATTTTAAATGCCTTTTCTGATGACAACACTTTCGAGATTTCTGCCTACCTCAAGTGTTAATAGACGGCCAGTTGGGGATGGAGTTAGAGAATCAAAATTGGTGGGGGGGGGGGGGGGGCGGGGAGGGCAGTCGGACGTGGTCCCTTTCCTCCCGTCCTCTTCCCAAGCCTGAAGATCACCAGCAGAGAATCTTTCCGGGCTCACTCGGGATGCCCTCTGCCCACCCGAACCCCAGCCGCCCTCTCTCCAAGCCCAGGGCCACCCTAGAGTTTAGGTGACTACTGTCCCCAGGCCAGCACTTTTTCCTTTAGGAACCCTTCACCTTGGACCACAGGCTTGGACAGAAGGAAAAATGGGGTAGAAAGCGAAATGGAACAGAGAAAAGATGTCTATGACAGAGAAAACAGTTTTACCAACTAGCAGATGAGTGCTGAGATCTGAAACCGCACCAGGTAAACACAAAGAAACAACTTGGGGGGGTGGGGGAGGAGGGATGTGTGTGTGTGTGTGTGTGTGTGTGTGTGTGTGTGTGTGTATGGGCGGGGGACAAGAATAAAAAAGAAAAAAGGTGGGGAAGCGCGCCAGCCAAGGCTGTGGAGTCAGTTTTCCTGGCATCCGCCAGTGTGCACGACCCAACTCCGAGCTCGGCTTGTCCTGGGCAAGAGCGCCCTCACCTTGTTGCTCCCGCTCAGCGCCGGGCTGCCCGCCCGCCCGCCCGAGCCGCGGCCGCCACTTCCCGAAGCGCGCTCCTCCCTGCCCGGCTCCCGGCCGCCGGCGCCGCCCCGACTCGGCAGCCTCGATCCCTCTCCTCCGGGATTCCCGAGCCCCGGGACGCCAGCCGCCGGGGCCCTGCCGCGACCACTTCTAGCCCCGCCGCCGTGCGCTTCTCCGACTTCACCCAGGAGTCCCCGAGGCGCCGCGAAGGCTACGAGGGAATCGGGGCGAGGGCCCGAACGCGCTCCGGGTGCAGCTAACCTGTGTCTGGTGCGCTGCGGGCACTCCCGGGACAGCCAGGCTCCTGAGCTCACACGGCCGTCTCCTAAGTGTGCATTAAGAATCAATTATTTGCCTGAGATTCCCAAAGCCGGGAACTGGGATATTCCCATCAGGGACAAAGTCAAGCCCAGAACGGTGCGCTTTTCCCCAGTCCTCTGAACAGGAGGAGAAGCCTCCCTCCGCAGTCCCGCCGCACTGTACCTGGGGCAGTTCCGCTAGATCCCGAGGGGACCCTCGCCTGACCCAGGCCACGGAGCTGGGGGCGGAGGGCCAGCTCTGGGAGAGGTTGGCAAAGTTAGGGTGAAAATAGGGGGAGGAGGGGCGTTCTACCAAAAAAAAAAAAAGAAAGAAAGAAAGAAAGAAAGAAAGAAAGAAAGAAAGAAAGAAAGAAAGAAAGAAAGAAAGAGAAAGAAAAAAAAGAAGAATAAAAGGTGCGGGGAGGAGAAGAAGCAAAGAAAAAAAAAAAAAAAAGAACTTTGGAGCAAGGAGCTTTGTCTCAAATAGGGAGAACAAATGCCTGACTTTGAACGGTAAGAAAGGTCCGTTACGGTATCCTGGAAGCTGCGGCAAGACTAAGAAATCTTATTTCCACGAATTGGATCACTCTGCACTTTGGGACCTATTTCAGCCTCCCACTACCCCTCTCCTCCTCTTAAATTCGACTCGTTTTCTCTTCATCCCTCTTTGCCACGTCTTCGTCCTCTTTACTTAGGGATCCACGGTGACTTTCCGCCGACGTGGAAAAAAACATGCATTCTCTCTCAGCTACTTCTGTGGATAGCGCGCCCGCTAAGGAAATTTTTCAAAAAAAAAAAAAAAAAAAAAGAGGAGCACTTTAGCCCCGGGCCTCAAAGTCGCGGTTGAAGCCTTAGTCAAAAAGCAATCTGACGTAGCCCTCCTCCCTCCGAAAAGCACTTGCACTTACCAATCTTGGGGTAAGAGCGTCCCAGTCCATCATCAGTCTTTCTTCGGCATCCTTCGGCCAACACCAGGCAGAGTCTTGAGTGAAGGGGGGGGCGGGGGGGAAGAAAAAAGAAAAAAAAACAAAAACAAAAACAAATAGAAATCGGAAGGGAGAAAAGAGACTCAAGCACAACACTACATCATATTCCCTCGGAGCCTCTTTGGCCTACATCCTCCGGACGAGGTGCGGGGCGCACTGACCATTAGAGTGGGAAAAAGGTCGGTTTGGGGGCCAAAAAATAAGAGGTGGATTATTTTAACTGCTGGTGGCTGGGGGGAGGGGAGGCGGGGGTGGGGAGAGGAGGGAAAGGGGGATAACTGGGATGAGAACACGCAAAAGAAAAACACGCGAAAGAAAATCGAGAATGAAAGCGCCTTTGAACTCTTACAGGTAGGTAGTTCTTAGGAAGAATGCAGACGTGTGTTCGCGCGAAAGGAAAATCTAGATGACCCCTATTCTTTCCACATCTCCAGAATCTGGCCTCAATTGGCTTCAAGTGGGGAGGGGGGAGAGGGGAGAATTTTAATTCAAGTTTCACCTACCCCGCTCGTTGGAATGGCTGCGCAGATTTTCACGTTGGAGAGTTCCATCTGTCTGGCAGAAGCGGTGTTGGGGGCAGGTTATCTGGTGAAGTAGGAATGTACAGGAACCCCGCCCTCTAGGCACAGTTATACAACCCCAGCAACCCATCTCAGCCAGCTCTAAAACCTCTAATGATCTTCACCTTCACCCTTTGTTAGCCTATTTCTCCAGCAGGCATTTGGTTCCAAACACAACTAACCACGTCAGATATCTATAAAATTAATTTCTCAAAAGCAAAATTATTTCAACACAAGCAAATTCCCCAACAATGTTGTAGGAAACACATTTAAAAAAAAAAAAACCCCACATTTATATATTTAAAGCTCTAAAGATATTCAATGTATCCACCTATTTGGGTGAACTATCCATCAACGTAAATATATACAATTATATCAAGACACTGCAAGACTCATTTTTTTCTCTCTCTACAACTTGATTTTATGCAAGTCATATAAGCCACATGAAATCTTTCATTGCCACAAAGCTAATTGTATTAAATCTTCTTAGTTCTAGACTTCATGTTCACTTGATTTCCAATTTTGTAACAAGTTGGAGAAACATATTTGGAAGAGTTCTCTCACTGCTTTTGTCTGAATCATTTTCTCAATGTTTTATATATTAGTCTGTATTAACTTTGTATCAGACACGTTCAAGTAAAATACTTTAAACCTGGAGATAAACTGCAGTTTGGGATTTCAAGTTTTAAGTTATGACCATTTTCAGTTCCAAATCTCAAAAAGAGCAACCTTCATCTCATTAAAAATAATTATAAGTATGAAAGAAGAAAAGCTTCAAAAAGTTTTGAAGTGCTTTTCTGGCATAAGCTAATTTTTAACTGGCAAAGGTTGGTGACAACAAATATCAACACAACATTACAACCAATTTGTTGCAAAAAAAAAAAAAACCAACAACAACAATTAAACACCATGCTAGAACACTGTACGTTTTTAAAAAAGATAACTTGAGAGATGATAGGACAGATTGAGATAAATGAAATGTTCATATCGGGCTTCAGGAGGCCTTCACAAATTTCTCTCTCTGTACATCCTCCCCCCTATCTTGTATGCGTATTCAACAAGCTATTCTTACTTCTAGTTACATCCATTATCTATGTTAACTTGGGAGATGTATCCAAATAGAACTTCCATTCCAGTCCTTAGGTCCTATGAGTTCAAAGAAGTCAATTTTATGCTTGACCTCAGAAGTTTGCCCTTGAAATTTGATTTCTCAATCATGCAAATAAACATTTATCACAAAAAAGTATACTTATTTAATATGGCCAGAAAAAAAAAAAAACACCTCATGGAGGAACTCTTTCTTCTGAGTCTATGTCCCTTTTACCACAATACAAGAGTTCAACTTTCTTTTTAACTTTTTGATAGGCAAAAGACTATTTCTTCTGTGGCAATACATTCTCATTCCACAAAGTCCATGGTAAAAGCAAACAATACATCATCACCTTTTTCAGTCTAAACACATGCTTTTCTTTGAGCTGTTTTGGTTCACATTTATATGAGGGGGATTTCCCTTGCCTAACCTCACTCACTTGGACTCTATTACTATTTTTAATAGTAATAAATTTGGCTTCTAAAACAACTTATTTGTGGAATTTTCTTTCATGCTTCATTCTGAAGAACTGTTACATTTCAAGAAAGCTGGACCTCTGGCGAAACTGCTCTTTTACTAAGAAAACAAAATCGTGTCCAGTCTGCTTAAAGGAGATAATTAAACTAGCTGTCTTGGTCTATTTTAGTCAATTTCCCATTTGTGTATATTTGGTTCCAGCTCTTTTAATTTTCCTCAACTTTATCTATCTTTCTCAAACAGCATCCTCTTTCTCTTTCTTTCTTTTTGGTAGTGGGAGATGCTCCCCCCCCATCCCCAAATATCTTTTCCTTTCTTCTGTCTTCTTCTGTCTCTCCCTTCCACAACCCATCCATCCCTATGTCCCAATATTAGAACTATTCTGCATTTCTATTTCAATCTATTTGAGTCCGCTTGCTTCTCTCCTAGGCTTTCCCCCCCCCCTTTTTCCTGAGCAACTCTCTAAGTGTTTGCCGATAACATCTTGGGGACAGATTATTTTTCATTGGGCCCATTGTAAGAAGTAGCCAGCTTATTGCATTACTGCAGAACACATTTCAGACTATACAATTGTAACAAATGAACAACTTGTCCTCCATAGACTCTCCACAGGATCCAATTAGTTACTAAACCTTTTACTTAGGTTTTCTAATTATTTTCTGCAGTCATAGCAATTGAGATGCTGAAACAATTCAAAAAATGTTTTCATTTTGTTTCAGATTGATATATATGCATATATACGCATGCATATGCATACTGTAAGTTAAAGCAAAATTATGACTAAGCAAAAGGAACAAACCTCTAGATTAAATTATACAGACATTTAAAAGGGAATCAAATAAATACCTCTATGTCGTAAAAATGAAAGAAAAGGAGAGAGAGGCATTTTACTTCTTCTGAACATCTAGAATTTTAAGTTATAATTAAAAATAAAATATAAACATTGATCTGCAAGTCATTACAACAGGTGATCACTTCAGCAAATCTATATTGCAACTTCAGCACATCTTTATTAGAACTCTTTCATTGTGGGTAAACAGCCACAAAAATAAATGCTGACTTAGAAAGTATAAATACAAATATTTAAACAAAAATATTTGCAGCATTCATAGCGCAAATTGTACCTGAACTGAAGGGCTCTGTGTGTTTACATATATATACACACATATATATATATGTATATATATATTACATATGTGTGCATTATATTCACTTCTATCTAACCATATACATATATTTATTTATAATTTGCCAAATGCTATAAACAAGATACCTGAAACAAAATATATAAAAAGTAAGCATTCTATCAACTGATTTGAAAATAAACACAAGGTAAAATAGCTATGCACATAAAATTATAATTTTTTTTTTTTGCTGTATATCTACAGAAACTTGAAGATACCAGCTGAAAAGCCTGTAATTTCTTTAAAGCTAGTGCTTATCAAATAGCCTGCTCCTTGTAAAATTTGATTCCACAATGGGGAAAAAAAAAAGGTATTTTAATTTTTTTGAAGTCTCAATTCAAATGAAAGGAGCAGTTAAATTTTAGTTGGCCGAAAAAGCCTTTGAATTCCCTAGGACTTTAATGGTCTTTTAAAAATTAGCTCTATTTAATAAAAGAGACAAAAGTATCAAGATATATATGAATTTAGCCTATTTTTTATTTCTGTGTGTTCATAGTAAACATTTTTGTAAGTGACAAACACGGGCATATGACCACAGTATCACAATCAAGAAATTTTAAGACAACATTAACAATCACTCAAATTTATGCGGCATTTGCGCAACACAGGTTACATATTTGCAAGGTTTACCTATAAGTACAATAGGTATTAACATTTCACTACATTTAGAAAAAATAAAAGTGACCTGTTAGTGACCACATACATCAAAATATACACAACACAAACTGAAGGCAATCATTAATTTTGTCCCCTTCTGATTCATTTGAATGGGCAGTGCTGCCAACTGAAACAACTTTCCTTTTTTTTTTTTTTTTTGTGGTTTTTTTTTTTTTTTTTTTTTAATACTTAGCATACCAAGTGCATTTTAGAACCCAATCTTTGGTCTAAAAGTAAACAAAAGAAAAAAAAAACGGTTTTTTAAAGAAAAGGACAAAACAATAAATGGCCAAAATAATTTCTTGGGCACCTTTACTACGAATGCTTCTTAAATACAAATTACAGTTTAACATTTTAAAACTCTCCCCATAATTTAGGCTGTTCTCAAGGTCTGCGTCCACCATAAAGATCCATGATAACTTATAATACTGCACACATGGAAATCTGGCGGCTCTTAGAGATAGACTTGTCAGGTTTGAATGAAATGGCAAAGCAGTCACTATTTAGATACACATTCTACTATAATTTTGACTTCCAAACCTTATATTCTACAATGTATTCTCCCCACATTGCACCTCGCTGACACTCCACACCTTGTTAGAATAATAAACAATCCTAAAGACTGAACGAACGTACAGAAATGGGGGCGGGGGGCTTAATAAAAAATACCTGGACTTATTTTTTAATTATCATTTACAATGCAAATGTGTGTAAAACGTTCACTTACAGTCTGGTCCCAGGGATGTTAATGTATTAAAGGGTTGGAAGAAGACCCCTGATTTTGATGTGTGAAATAATCAGACAGTCCCCCGGACAGTCCCGTCGTGAAGCTTGGCAAAGAGGGTCTTAAAGACTCACAGGGCAGGGTCGAGGGGGCCTGCGGAGACGTGGAGGAGGACGCGGCCCGGGCGCTCATGGACGTGCTGCTCTGCGAAGTCATTGACGGGTGCGGGACGTGGGGGAAAAAGTAACTGGTCTGGCCCGCGAGCAGGTTGACCGAGCAAGGGTTGAGGGAGTAGGTCCCGGAGCAGGGCACCGACAGGCCGCAGGGCACCGAGGCGGCGAGCGCGGCGGCCGTGAGGTGGTGCGTGGCGTACGGGATCTCCCCGTTGACCAGCCGGTCCACGCTCAGGCCGTTGGCCGTGGAGAAGGAGTGGTTGTTGCCCAGCGAGTTCTGAGTCAACACGGAGCTGTAGGGCATGGGGTGGCTGGGGTAGGCCGACGTGGTGCCGTTGTAGCTCAAAGTGCTGCTGGCGCGGGGGTGGTGCAGGGACAGGAAGGGCGACATGGGCCAGTAGAGGGAGCCGGCGCGGTCCATGAAGGTGAGGCCGGTGGAGGTGAGGCGCGCCCCGCGCTTGAAGGCCAGCTTGGCGCGCGACGTGGTGGAGCGGCGCCGCAGCTTGCCCGTGGTGCCGCCGATGAACACGTCGTCGCTCGACGGGTCCAGCATCCAGTAGTTGCCCTTGCCCGGGTCGTCGTAGTGGCGGGGCACCTTCACGAAGCACTTGTTGAGGGACAGGTTGTGGCGGATGGAGTTCTGCCAGCCCTGCTTGTTCTCGCGGTAGTAGGGGAAGTTCTTCATGATGAACTCGTAGATGCCGTTGAGCGTGAGCCGCTTCTCGGGGCTCTGCCGGATGGCCATCATGATGAGCGCGTTGTAGCTGAAGGGCGGCTTCTCGTACTTGCCGTTCTTCTTCTCGCCCTCCTTGCCCCCCTCCCCGTCCTTGCCGCCCTCGCCCGCCCCCTTCTTCTCCTCCCCCCCGGCGCCGGCGCCCTTCTCCTTCTCGTCCGGCCCGACGGGCGCCAGCTCCCCGGGCCCGCCGCCCGGCTCGCCCTTGCCGCCCAGCCCGTCCGCCTTGGCCCCGTCCAGGGCGGCGGCCGGCGGCGGCGGCGGCGGCGGCGGCGGCGGCGGCGGGAGCAGCAGCTGCTGGGGGCCCTTGTCGTCGTCGGCTGCCGGGGCGCCCCGCGCCTGGGGGGGCTGCGGTGCCTGGGGCGGCGGCGGCGGCGGCGGCGGCTGCTGCTGCGGCGGCGGCGGCGGCGGCGGCTGCGGGGCGGGCGGCGGCGGGTGGTGGTGGTGGTGGTGGTGGTGGTGGTGGTGCTGGGGGTGGTGGCTGTTGTGGTGGCCGTGGCTCGCGTGGTGGTTGTCGTTCTGGACCGCCTCCGGCACCAGGCTGTTGATGCTGAACGAGGACTTGGGGATCATTTTCACCTCTTTCCTATCTCCCATGTCCAGCATCACCCAGTCGTCGGGGGGGAAGCGGCGGCGGCGGCGGCGGCGGCGGCGGCGCGGGAGCGGGACAGCGGCGCGGCGGGCGGCGGCGACCGGTGGGTGCCGAGCGGGGCGCGGGCGGCGCGGGCGGCGGCGGCGGCACTGAGCGCTCCGGCAGCAGCGCAGTTGGACCGCAGGCTCCGGCGCTGGCAAGTCATGTAGCAAAAGCAGCAACCACCCCTCAGGAATTAGAAGAAAAAAAAAAAAAAAAAGGGAAAAGAAAAAAAGAAAGAAAGAGAAAAAAGAAACAACCACCGCCCCGGGGGTGAAGCTCCCTCGCTCCCAACTCTACTTCTTGGTCTCCCCCCCACCCCCCGCTCCCCCCCCCTTCTGCTGCTTCCTCCTCCTCCTCCTCCTCTCGCAGCAGCAGTCACAGCAGCAGCAGCAGCAGCCCAAAGGGGGGGAGAGCCGGGCGGCGGGCGGGCGCGTCCCGGAGCGGCCGCGGCGAGGCTGGGGAGACAGCGATCGAGGCGGCTATAGCCACAATTAATTTTCCGAGCTACAGGCGCACACTAGGGCTGTAAAAAAATTTTTGGTTTAACCTTTCCTACCGCTCGGCCAATCAGAGCCGGCGGCGTGCGGGAGCGTCTCTCCCGCCGTCGACCAATCGGCGGACCCGGGCCCACCCACCCCCGCCCCGCCCGCCGGCTCCCGCCCCCTCGGCGCTCGCCTCCCCCTCGCCGCGGGCCTGGGCCTCGCGGCCGCGCGGAGCCGCGTAGGGATACGCCGCCCGGAGCACGCTGCGCCGCGGCCCTCTCGGCGCCCCCGCCACCCCCTCCGCCCTGCGGGCCGCTCCGCCGAGGTCCCCCTCTTAGGGCAGATAGCTCACATTTCCGGCTGCCTCCTCGCCGTGTCGGGCCATTTTCGTTTGAGCGTCAATGTTTGTCGTTATTGATTAAAGTTTGTATTCCATTTCATTTTTAAAAGCGGGGGCGGGGGCGGGGGCGGGGGCGGCCGCGGCGGTGGGGCGGAGAGAGTGGGAGTGCGGGGACGGGGTGCGAGGAGAGGGCAGGAAGTGGAGGAGGAAGAGGCGAGGCGCGACCGGCCCCGAGTCGGCCCTCCAGGCCCGGGGCGGCATTGCCGAGCCCGTAGGAAAACTGTGCCCCTCGTAGGTAACACCCCGGCGAGGCTTCGGAGGGCAGGGGAGGGAAGGCGAGGGAAGGCCCACCCCTGGCGTGGGGGGGCGGCGGGTCCGGCCGAGGGTCGGAGACGGAGGGATGAGGCGGAGGGAGTGGGCTGGCGAGCGCGGGGCCAAACGGGGGCTACTTACTCGGTTCCTGCGGCCGGGCGGCGGCGAGCTCGGGGCTCGGGGCTCGGGGCTCGGGCCCGCGGGGAAGCCGGGCCCTGGGGCTGCCGGCGCGGAGGCGGCGGCGGCGGCGGCGGCGGCGGGCGGGGGCGGCTCAGTGGTGGGCGCCTAGGGTAGCCTTCCGCAAGGAGGGGTGCTCAGCGAACAATACCAAACAGTCTCGAAATAAACCAGGTAACACATGCTCTGCCTCTGTGTCTCTCTCTTCCTTCCCCTCCTCTCCTGCTCCGGACCGTCGCTCACACGCTGGGTGACCCGGTGTCGCCTTCTCTCCGCCGCCCCAGCGTCTGCTCAGCTTCTAATCCGAATTGGAAGCGAGTAGCCGCGAGCGATCACCCTGGAAATGTTTCATTTTGCTTGTTGACATTGGAAGGAAAATAAGGGTGGGCGGCTATTTCTTTCTTTTTTTTTTTTTTAAAGCCTTCCTGTTTTCACTCCCTCTTTTCTTTTTTCTTTCCGTTTCTCAAACGCTTTTGATTTGTGCGGGCCTTAATGCTGAAAGAACCGCATGCCGAAGCCAGGCCTTTCCCACCCCGAATGCGGACGGAAGGCAACTAGAAGCCCTGGGTACGTGGGTCCCACAGCCCCAGCTTCTTGGGCTTTCGAACTGGGAAGGTTCGGCTGAGGACTGAAGTGAGTGGGGAGATTGTGATTCGGGGGCTTTAAAAGGATCCCGTGGCCAGGGGCAGGGCTAAGGCCCAGCATTTCCCAGGGATTGGAATTTGGTGCGGAGCACACTGATCAAAGGCTGTTTCATCCCACATGGGTACGAAACATACCACATTTTACGGAGGATGTAGCCCTAGAGAAGAGGGAGGTGGAGGAGAAGCATAAATGAAAGGCACTTTCCCCCTCCTCTGCAAAATCATCATAAAATGTAAACATTCACGCACTCTGATAAACTATCAATTAAATTGGCGGATTTAGTATTTAAGAAAAGGAAGGGAGAAGAGGTGATGTCAAAGTTCAATTCTAATAAAAAGAATTCGGTTGATGAACACAAGAATACTCAAGTTCATATGGGGTTGTGGCACTCTCTCTCTCTCTCTGGGCACCCCACTCCCTACTTTGAAATCCTGAGGAAGAGAAAGAGAGAATAAACTCTGAATAACAGACGATTACCAATAGCTAGTGATTTTACATCTGTTAGGAATACCATAAAGAAACTTTGAACATTGGACTAACTGCATCTGTCCTTCCACTGTATGTATGTATGTATGTATGTATCCCCCCCCCTCCCATTTCTACTTATTTCCTCACTTAATCTATATTTTCATGTGGGAAAGTTGAAGGGTCCCAGCTATCAACGTTGATGGTGACAGAGCCCCAAACTGACTTCTAAGCTCCAATTTCTTACAGAGCTGGGTGAGCTAATGGGCTTTGTGGGCCGGCTGGACAGATCTGTGAGCCTTCCTCTTCTTTCTGCTCACTTTCCTCCTTTCACTCTTCCCCCTGCCTCGGGCCTGTTATTCCTACTTTTCCTCAACTCACTTTCCTCCCTCCTCCCCTCTTCCTCCCTCCTCCCCACTCACTACCCCCCCTTCTCCTCAGTCTATTCCTCTCCCTAGCTCCATTCCTCCACCTACTCCTCCCCATTTCTCCCCCTACAACCCCCCTTCTCATCACCACTTATAATGGCACACAAGGGCTCCCTCTGAGGTGGACGGCCCGGTACGTTTTCGTAGTCGGTCTAGCGTGAAATGATTCGGTGTAACCGGATTCTTGGGAAAGGACAGGTTACGTAAACATTTACTGATGTGGAGTAACTATACTATTTGTACTCTGATATGCAGGAAGGAAAGTGTTGATTAACACAGAAGAAAAAAAAGCGAAATTAGCTGATTGCATGCTCATAAGTGCAAGCTGTCATTGAACTGCTTTTAAAATAGACACAGCTGGGTGTTTGTGTTGAAAAATTTCTTGTGTTTTTGCTAATACTGAAATAAGCATGATTTTGTATACCAAACATTTTCAGATCATTAAAATTTGTAATCTGTGCTGGTTTTAAACACAAAGAAAAGAAACAGAATCATTTCGATGTAAAATTTGCTGATATTATATTAACTCAATCAGGTCTGTACAAATTGTGCATTGTGCCTCCTAAAATCTGTTTGATCAATTTAATACACAAAGTGCCAAACGTGGGTATTGTTTGTTAACATTGGACATTTTATTCAAATCTGAGCTCAGCAGCAAACTGGAGGAGCATTCCTTGAATACAACACCAGCACTGACTGATGAATTTTTAATGTTTTAAAGGTGTTTCTTAGGTCAAAGCTGAGTGTGCATTGTTTTGTAATCCTGTATAAAATTTTAGCAGGTGAAAATAAGTTTTTCTTTTGTTTACTTTCAAAAAGCGAAAACGGGGGTCTGCTAATGAGAGCTGTAATAATCTGGTTTGATGTGCCAGGAGCTTATATTGACTGGAAAAATAGTTTGCATGCAAATTAAGAATGTGTTATATTATTTTAAGGATTGCATAGATGTAAGTCTCAAAATAGGATATTTGTGTAGGAATAAATAGCTTATACTTTAATCACTCTAAAGATCTCTTCTCCCTAATGACAGAGGTCATTTGCAATTTGGGGGGAGGTGATTTTATTAACCTTTTAATAATTTTAATTGGACTTTATGGTGAGATAGAGTAGTACTCTGTGTGTGTGTGTGTATACATATACATATACATATATATATAAATGTATATATAGGTGTGGGGGTAGGCTTGTTCAACAAAACACGCACTATTTACTCAGCAGCCCACATTTGTCTCAGCAATGGCTTCTTTTTAGAACTGCTACTAGATGAAATGGAGGGGGAGGGGGTACTTGGGCAGAGCATTGTGCAAGTTGAAAGTCCCTGGATGGAGCTTTGTGAATCCTACTGGTCAATTTGGGTGCAAATTGGATTTGAAGGACTGCCCATGTCCACCTCGGGCCTCTGTCCTAAACACATGAAGCCCCAACTCTGTATTTCCACCTCACTCAGTCCCCATGATTACTTTCAGAAGACAGAGGGGTATCCAGTGGTCTCAAATCTAAAACAAATTCTGTATCAGTCTACTAGTTTCTCGTCATCAGCTTAATCTTAATCTCTCACACACAAACATCTATAAATGTACACTGTTAAGGAATCAAAGCATAAGTCAGAACAAACATAATTTTCTGGTATATATATAGTGGTAAACATCTCTCCTTCTCTGTCTGCTGTCCCACCCCATCACCTACCCCCCAAAAGAGGACAGGCCTTGTAAAGAGTCAGCAGTTCCAACAGAAGAATTGCTTGGGAAATGAATTAGATTATTTCACCTCTAGTTTTAATTAATAACCAAGGATCCACAGCCTATTGCTTCTGAGTAGGGAGCCGCACATTTATTTTTTTTTCATTTGGCGGTGTTACATTAAGTCTTCCTTAAAGCCCTTCCCGCTTTCTGTCGGTTTTTCACTTCTTTCTTCCTGTCTACCTGCATGTTAAAGGAGGGGAGGCCGTTTTTACCTAAAATCCACTTTGCTTTTGGCTCCCTGGACAGTGAGTCTTTGGAGTGGCACCAAGCTCTGGCTAAAGCTCTCTTCCTGCAGATGCATAGGGAGTCCCTGACCCCAGGACGTTTGGGAACAAGTGGAACTCATGCAGAGGCATCCAGGTATTTCCAGAGACTGACGAGCCGAGGTCTGCAATCCCTTCCTAACAGCAGGTAATGGTGCTAACATTTAGTGATTGTAAGTTACTCTTTAGCGTGTTGTATCCTTGTTCTGTGGGTTTTGGTTACAGGTTATACGATTAGGTTTGCGAGAACAGTAGTGAACTAAACTTCTCAGTAAGAGGTCTTCACACCAGGGAAGTGTTACTTTTCTGCAGCAGCCCTGCCTCGTCACTCATTAGGGAGCTGCAGGTTGTCAAGCGGCTGCTCTTAGCGCGCACGCGCACACCCCCAATATCCCCGGGGGCGCGCACATGTGTGCGAGCATGTGTGCGCGCGCACAAGCACACACACACACACACACACACACACACACACACCGCACTAAAACTAAATTAAGAAGCCGATGATTAAGACAAGCGTCTACTAGGCCTGTCATTTCAGCATCCTTCCATCATAACATTGTGGCACCGGCAATTTTGCTTGAGAACCTCGAGAAAAAAAAGAAGAAAACTATGGGAGAGCCTCGTATTTGAGAGTCGAAATGTTTAACTGGTATGAGCTATCGAAGCTTCGGAAGCGAGAAAGTCCAAGGTAAAGGAAGAAGAAGAAGGGCTGGATGAATGGAGACCCCTGGGACTCCACAGGCAGGTTTCCGTGATGCTGTCAGAGGCTCCAAGCTCTCTGAAGGCAAGTACACACTCATCCAAAGAAACTGCAGGAGCCCTGCAACAAAATACACTCGGGAGTAACCTCTTCCCAATATTAGCTTGTGGAGAGCCAGGCACAGAGAGATAGACAATGAAGTATTATCGCCCAGGGCCAAGGACTTTAAAAAAGTCTCTTCGAGTCTTTCAGTCAAATACACATTTTTTTGTAAATATACAAAATGCCCACTACTCTTTACTTGCTTCCCATTATTTGCCAGCCCCCTTAAGATCTCCGAGGGTAGACAATTTTCAGAAGTTGTTGAGTCCCTGCTAGTGTGAGGGCAAGCCTGTTCCATTTCTTGAACTGATCCAATCGGGAGAAATGCTCCCACACCTTTTGGGCAAGCGTGCTCTGAGAGGTCCTTTTTGTCCTCAAGTTGCCCAAGGAAATGGCACAGCTCTTCCTTCAAAGGGTCAGGAAATGCTACAGCGAAAGACAAAGAGTTGGAAGGGTGATGGTAACCGAGAATGATGAGAACGATGGAGGTCTGTCTTTAGCTTTAACCCTGGAGTCTATCTGAAAGGGGACAGTGCTTGGTGAAAGTCAGAACACAAGATAATGGATTTTCCATCAGTGGGGCATCAAACAAGGGAGAAAAAGAAAGACTTCATAAATATATATCAGGCTTAACGAAGAACTTACAGGCCTCAAAATGCTGAGCTTCTAACTATCCTGTCACCGTTCTCCTTAATTAGTTGGAGCTTCAATTTGATTTCCCGCAGGAGCCTGAATAATCTACTTTGGGAAGTGTTATAGCACTCTTCGGAGACTGTGGTGCATCCAGTCTCCTCTATTTTGAAGCACCCTTCTAAAAGGCCCCCCAAACTCCGGTCGTTGTGAGGAAAGATGGATCTGCGTTAATCGCGGTTCTTAGGTGGTCACCTCTCAAAGGTCCACGAAGGGCACTGAACAGCCCAGGGTCCGTATAAGAGAGTGATGAGTGTGTTTGAGAAAATGCTCCTACCCACTAAGGGTCTGTGAAGGAATGAGAAAAGAAAAAAAAAAAAAAAAAAGAAAAGAAACTGCAAGCGTTGGGGCGGGCAGGCCAAAAGGCACGCGGAGAAACCTCCATCACAGAGTCATTCTCACTGGGAAAGTCAAATGAGAGAAAGTAAACTATTTGCTAATCCAATAGATCAGCTCCCTTTCTAGAAACCCAGATGGACAAACCAATGAGCCAGTTTTGACTTCCTGCGTATCTCGTACCCACCTGCCTGCTCACTCTCGAACTGCGGTTCCTGTGGGTCTTCCCCCTCCCTCCTCCTCCAAAAAGCGGTGGAAACTATTGGAGCGGTGTTTCCAAAAGGTCCTGATCTTCTCCCTCCCCCGCTCGCCCGGAGAGGCTTCAACCAGGCGGGGTCCCGGCGCGGAGCGTCGCGGAGTCCCGGCTCCCGGCCCGCCGCGCCTCCCCGCGCCTCCCCGCGCCTCCCCGCGCCTCCCCGCGCACTCCCGCGCGCCTGCCCCGCGCTCCTTTGTCGCCGAGCCTGCCGGGCGCAATGGAGCTCACAGGACTTGCTGTTAGGTTTCATTTCCGGATTCCCCCCCCCCCCCATAGTTACCTTTCCAGACGAGATGTCTCGTGTTTGCACATCACGCCGGAGGCACGCACACAGATCAATATTTTTGGGCCAAGAGGTCATCTGCTACGCTGAAGGCGGAAAAAAAGAAAATAGAGACCGGTTAATGGTTTTAAGCTTATCATTTGTATAAAGCACAGCTCCGAGTTAAAGATTAGGGCACGGGTAGGTGAAGTTGATTCAAATATTCAGTTACACGCAAGGGGCGTTGAACCCAGTAGGGGAGCCCAGTGATAGCCCGATCTCCCTCCTGCCCTTTGCAAGGAGCCGCATCCTGGGAGGCGAGGAGCGGCCCGGGCAAGCTAGACGCAGACTCGCGCCAGGAACAGGTTTCCGTTAGCGGGTGGAAACAAAACAACCCGACTCCTCGGTTGCAGAATCTACGACAAAGGTAGTGGGGGCGTGGGGATGGTCACTTTTATTCTGAAACACAATCCTAGATTCTTGTTTACCAATTGTAGTATCTTCCTTCTGGGCTTGTCCTAAGGCACGCAGGAGAGAAAGTGGTGTTCACGGGAAAGGCACGGTCGGCAAAGTTTGGCTCGTGAGCCTGTGAACCGTGAATCACCACGGCGAAGAGGTTTTCTTGTTTTTCTCTCTTTTCTTTTCTCTTTGGAGCGTGAACTTGCTAGATAAGATAGATGAGGCCCCAAGGAGGTGGAAACGTTGAAAAAGCCCAGCTCCTTTGGAAAGCAGCGTGTGAAGCTGGCAGGCGGCGGCGGCGCGCAGTCGAGGAGCTGAGCGGCGCAGGGCTCGCCCCGGAGCTGTCCCAACTGCTGCCTCGGCGGCCGCGCGCCACACCGAGAGCTGCGCTGGGACCGCTGCCCAAGCAGCCTACCCTTTGGCCTTGGAGTAAACAGCCCAGAAGATGAGAGGACGGCCCCTGATTGGGCCGGGTGTCTGCTCTCCAGCTCCGTACCCTGAACTGGGCCCGCGGGGTTTGTGGAAGTCCGACCACAGCACAGTCAAAGGATCGGAGACACTAGGTTTTTAAAGAAGTCTGGAGTCACACATGAAACATTATTTTTCTCATTAATTAGAAGTAATTCCCTTTCCCCATTTATATGTACGTACACGCTATTGATTACGCACCGCGATTTACTTGAAAAACGTTTAGAGTATCTTTAGCACACACTCCTCATTCTTTGTCTGCTGAAGCATTTTCAGCTGATAGTGTGGCTGGTTGGGATCAATTAGCCGTAGATTTTGCCCTAAGATTGCTCCCCAGGGCGGACAAATGGAGCCAACCCATCCTCAGCGATGTTTTTCGCCCACGTGCGTATCCACGCCAGGGCTTTAGAAGCAGTTCAAAATCTCCAGCCTTGGTTTCACTTGATTTTGTTGTTGTTGTTATTGATAAATATTGGGTCATACACAAGGCACTTGTCAGAGCCTTTGGCTCAATCTCGCAGCTGCAGCTCCTAGCGGGGCGTTTGAGTCGCGTCCTAAGAACTGGAGGGATTTACTGGGAAAAGAATTGCACATTCTGTGTCCTTCCAGTCGCAGAGATGGTCTCTTAAAATCCTATGTCCAGTCTGTCTGCTGTCACGTTTATTTCTTGATTTGCTCAGATATGTGAACACTGGGTAGATGTTTGTGTCTTTTCATGTATGTTTTTTATTGGGATTGTCTCTAAAAAAAGGAGGGAGAAACTATTGATCCCAGTTCTCTTGGTATATCTGAAACCAAAAAGAACATAGGCGAGTAGACAGATAATTGTAATTATGAGCTGGGTAGGGGTTTCCCGGTGACGGTGGCTGGGTAAGTAGGACATTTGGGGGTTGTGTAATTGGAGTAATATATACAGTTTATCTTTCGGCTGTGATGTGCATGCTCTTTCCCTTGATACATATTGCACATGAACTGAACCCATGGTCGGCTTGTCTTGGCATGTTTGAAGCTCCAGACACCCAACAGTATCATTACAGGAAAGACACAAAACCCCAAAGACTCCAGGCAGGGAGACTGCTGCCTTTGGGGTGAATGGGGAGTCTGTCTTGGCGCTGGACTTTTCGGGTGAGCGCAACCACTGGTTCAGACTGCCTGGCAGCCAGAGTTCAGGTCTTCCCCGCGCTGAAGTGCAGAGAGGGGGTGGGGATAGGGGTGGAGAAAGAAACAGCTGATTTTCGACATTTGAAAAGGACTCTTTCTATTTATCAGTGTTACCGAAGTGTACGTTACTGGAGAAACAACAAAACAAGCATAGAGCTGCAATTTTCAAGAAAATAGGATCCCCAAATATAAAAATAAAAAAGTAGCAGATAAGATGTATAATTCAATCAAATTACACAAAATTGCTTGAAAATCCAGAACAGTAGCGATCCATTATGCCTCTGTTTTATTAGTGACAAGTACAATTACTCTAAAATAAAGAACACTGGTGAATATATAATTGGCTGTAATCATGTTAGTGTTTGAATAAAAATGACGGGAACATTTAACACTTTGACAACAAAATGTTCAGAAATAACTTATTTATTCAAACAGTTTTTATTTTCCACCAAGTGAAGGAGAAACACAGTTTGCTTAGGAAAATCAATGACTTTTCCCTACAATAAATAAATATCCAAAAGGGGGAAAAACAGCCCCACACCTCTATATTATTACTATTATTATTATTTTTTTTAACCAGCAAGGAGCTTAATCCTGTGTTTGGAGTCAGCACCCGCCTGTTGTCGGTACCAACGTCCGCCCCCTAGAGGAAGAGCTCTGCAGCTCACCCAACGCCAACCCGTTTTCCCGCCGTGACCTCGGGAATCAAACTTAATATTCCTTTGCAAATCGCTCTCCAAACTAACTCCCCCCTCCCACACCCCCTCACATCCCCTTCCGCCCTACAACATCGTCACAATATTTTCTTAGTAATTGCTCTGTGCAATTGACAGAAGCGCCAAGTCTCCGGCAGCGCGGTGCTCTCCCAGCAAAGCGCCAGAGCGCGTTGGGAAACAGGTCAGGGGATATTTGGGGCTGGAGCGATAATCCACTTTTATCCAAAATTCGCCTAGAGCAGCCCGAATTCGGGCCTCGTAAAGCAACGTCTGATGCCGACCCCACCACATTCCAGTGCTTCTGTAGGGCTTCCTTAGAGAAAACAGCCCGGGTTCCTGTGCCGGCCGGTTGCTAACTGCGGGAGGGGTTTCCCGGCTTCTCCGTCACTCCCTGCTCCCCTCCACCCCCGAGCACGACGGTCTGAGATCCCGGCTCTCTCTAATCAGCTCTCGGAGCCCAAAGGGTCCTTCGATTTTTCCAAATGGGTTGCTTGATGTACTGCGGTAAAGGCATTAAAGGGGAGGATAGGTTTGGATGGGTGACCCCTGTGGCCTGGGAGACCAACCCGGGAGAACCCCCCCTCCCGCCGCCCCCCGCCCGGGTCTTTACACTGAGTCGCGGAGTTTCGAAAAACTTTCTCAGTGCGCGGGGAACTCAGAGGCTGGGCCCGCAGGGACCAGGGGCCTTGCTATATTTTAGTCTCGGTGGATCCTGTCGGCTTCTTTCGAAGAAAAAGCCAACCTCACTCCCTCATCTTGCCTCGCTGCTCTCAAGCCAATCTTGGAGAAAGGAGATGCTAAACGAGGCCGTGGCAAGAAAAGTGACGAGGGTGATCGGTGCGCTCCCGGCTGGTTGACACCCGAGGGTGATCCGTGCGCTCCCGGCTGGTTGACACCCGAGCAGCGAGCAGACTGTTGACATCAGCGCGCGGGCTTTCGGGCATTTCCACCCCCCAACCCGTCCCAAGTTTTGTTTTGTTTTGCTTTCATGTATTGCTGGAATACTGTTAAAACTGGAAGTTTGCTGGAAAGGCGAGGAGGGAACAAGCAAGTTGAATTCGTTTGGGGGGAGAAAAAAAAAAAACCTCATAAATAAATGGAATTCGGTTGGGTTTAATTTCTTCTGTCACCCCTTCCTTCTTTTTTTTCCCCCCGTTTTTTCTCAATTTCTCACCTTTCCCTTCCCTCTTCTCTCTCTTCCTCCTCTCCCTCCTCTCCTATCCCTATCCGTATTCCTGTCCACATCCCTACCCCATCTCTGTGGGTGAAAGAGAAAAGCAGCAGCTAGAGAGGGTGGAGGTGACCATTTTTATGCAGAGTTTCAGAACTGCGGTGTGTCAGTCCTCAGTCCCAGCGCTGGAGTTTAAAGGAGATATCCTGGGGCTCACTCTTCCTCTCCTCTCCTCCAGAGGCAACTTCAGAACCAGGGACTAAGAAGCTTTTTTTCATACTATAGAATTATTGTTTTAAAGGTAGTTGAAATAAATGTGTGCGTGTGTGTGTGTGTGTGTGTGTACAATCTACAAAATAACAAGCCCCTCAAACTGATGTCCTAGTACATGCCTGGCCTATGGAACGAGGCACGCCCCAAAACTCACTCCGCCCAAGCCCTAAGAACTTAAATCCTCAAAAATGTCTCATTTTGTTTAATGTACAACTGGCGCTTCCACTCTCAAATGCCAGTTCTATCATTGCTCTCCCGCATCATATTAACAAGCGATGTTAGCCTTCCCCTACGTGTTTAGGCTGCTAATGCGGGCCACTTAACGCAACAAAAATGCTCATCTGTGGAGATTTTCCCAAGGCTGGTCTCGATGCTGGCTCCTTTTTCTTTTCTTTTCAGGGCACGTCAATTCCTCCCTCCCACTCCGGGGGCTGAGAAAAGGGGGTCCAACAACTTTGAGCAAGTGTGTGAGAGCTCCTTCCTCTATCTCTTGCCTGCCAACCCTCCCAAGAGATTGTGAATTTTTGGTTTTCCCTTAGGAGCAGAAATAAATGGAAGCTTCAACCATGGCACTTGGTTGCCTCTGTCATCTTTCCTTTCTTCTTCCTCACTTCATCTGTGAAAGCAGCTCAGGATTGCTCTGTATCCTTCTTAGCTCTAGCTTTCTGAAGAAAACTGCTGGTTTTCTTTCCTGCTGGCTGAAAAGCTGGGTTGGAGATGCTCTCTGTCTAGAACTGTTTGTGTTGTTGTGTGTCTTGTATGTTTGTCTAGTTTTAACAGCTTTATGGAGGAGACTCTGAAGGGAGGAATCACCTGAGCCTAGATACGGCTTTTGTCATGTTCTCTTACTTTTAAATTCTGGCCTGGGAAAATCATGTGTTTTCATGATTCATAGGTATCTAGTTCCAAGGAGGCCATCAGGGAGAAAATACAACAAAACTGACTTACTGTGTAGGACATTTCATTCATGGGGTCTTAGTTTAAAAAGATGATTGTCTTCATGTCTCCCCTCTGGAACATTTTTGCTTTTTAAAAGCCTATAAAGTATAGACATGAGAAGAGAGTGTTTTAGCTCTGTGTCTACCAACTCTCTACCTACGGATTCTTAGGCAAGTTGCTTCAGCACTCTAATTCTTTCTCTTCTCATCTGAGAAATAAGTGATCTGCATTCATTAATATATAAAATAGCACCCACTTACCAAAATCTCAACAACAATAAAAAGCAATTCCCAAAACCATAAGAATTTTTTTTTTTTTTGGAAGCAGGAAGAAAATCTTATTCAAACGACAGCAGCGACATCTAGTGACCATAATGCTCAATAGTAGTGATGAGAGTGTAGGATAGTTTCCTGAGGAATAGGTTTTTCACAGGAGAGAGAAATCGTGTGTTTTTTTCTAGTAAATCCTGATTGTCTGGAAAACAGTATTCTCTTGATATCAATGGATATTTTACTGTGTTCATGTTATGGTAATAATATACAGAAAGCAAAAGATGTTTACCTCAAATCTGCACATAGGGCAATTACAATTTTTAAGAACATTCTTCTGCTTTAAATTCCATGTTAGGATACCAGTTCTAAAAAAAATAATTTTGTGGGATGTGCTTTAATTTCCCAATTTTCAAAGTTATAATCACATTTATTAATGCATAAATACTTGGTAAAGTTGGAAAAGGTAGAAGTTTCTGAAATTTCCTTTTGTCTGGATCAACCATTTAGTTGATTTGAGATTGCTGTCTAGTCAATATCAGGCAACTGATTAAGGATAACCTCTCCTTTAAGTTGTCACATGTATGCTCTGTCTATATCACCTTTGCTCAAAATATTTTGAAATTCAGAGGAATGCGATTCCCATTTCCAGATGGACTCCAACTCTTCTTTATATAGCAAAGATTAAATGGAATATCTGGGCATGGGTGAAGTTTTAACAATGGCAGAGACTTAGCAATGGCCCAAGACCTTTCAGAATGACAATTTTAGCATTTGCTTGGCATTTAACACTTCAGACAGAGGTAACAGAAGAATTCATCTCATTCCCTATGACTTTATAAATTGGCCATGTGTGTAGGCATAGTTTGTGCATGCACTCATTGAAGCATAAGTGTTCTTAATTTCCTATTAGCAAAGCAGCTGATGACTCCTGGAATATATGGATCCATGTTTCGTAACTTTAAAGGAAGCCAATTTTACTTATTCCATTTTATTTTTGATCAACGTTCTTTTTATTTTTTTATTTTTTATTATTTTTTTTTTTACTATGGAGTCTGGCCACTGAGTGGTATGATAGCTATTTTAGCCAGGTAGTATTCTAAAATAATAAGATAATTGGACTTGTTATTAACACCTTGGAGAATTTGAGCTAGTCATGCCACTTCTCTTAACCTTAGTTTCCTCATATGCAAAATGAGAAAGTTGAACCCTCCATTGTCCCTTATAGCTAGAAAGAGCTATAAAGTAATACATCATCAGCCTTCATTGGGGAAGACTCTCTGTTGGTGCCCTTGTTATAATTTGTGACTCTTCGATGTCAATTCTGAAATTTTCAGTTGGGCATCTTATCAGAAATAAGAACTGGAAGAATTGATGAAACTGTCTTCTCCCTGTCCCTCCAATCTTCCCCTCTGTCTGATTTTTAAAATGACAGAAATCTTAGACTTTCCAGTTAACATTCACTCAGGCATTGGCATGCACCCAGCTCTCTCTTGCGGTCCATCCAGAAAAATCACAGCATAGGAATGGGACTAAGCTGAACACAAAGATGAGGCAGCTGTATTTGAGTTTCTCTATCTTGTTCCCATATCCTTATGGTAATGATTATTATTACTATTAATTTGGGGGGGTGGGGGACCACAGCCAAAGTGTTCTGGCTGCAAACAGCCTACATTTCCTTCCTGCTTCTGTGGCCCTATGAATAAATTCCTTCAGAAGGTGACAGTAAAATATCCCCCATTTCTGCCTGCCTTGGAACATCATTATGCACGTTTAGCAAGGAGAAGACTGTTAACAGGAGGCAACTATTACCCCATAATGCAAATATACTCATCATTTAACGTGAGTCCCAGTGAGGCTGAAGACATGTACAGGAGGAATCAGAACTATGCTGCCTGGATTGGTAGAAGGAACAGTGTTTATTACAAGGAATATTCTGAATCTGCCAAAGATTTAGGTTTTTGATGCTTTTCTGTTGTTCTTTACATATCATCCTGCTCTTCCTACTACTCAGACTGCTGATAAAAATACACTGTATTTGTATAAAATTAACAAGGCATGCTTTCTTCTGTGAATTCCCCAGTAGAGACAGGTTTTTTTTTATTTTATTTTTTAAACTTTTTTTTTGAACGATTTTATTTATTTCTTCATGAGAGACACAGAGCACGAGAGAGAGAGGCAGAGACACAGGCAGAGGGAGAAGCAGGCTCCATGCGGGGAGCAGACATGGGACTTGATCCCGGGTCTCCAGGGTCACAACCTGGGCTGAAGGCAGCACTAAACCTCTGAGCCACCCGGGCTGCCCTATTTTATTTATTTTATTTTATTTTACTTTAGAAGTGAGGAAACTGACCTAGAGAGGCTAAATGACTCACCTAAGCTCACACCAGTAAGGAGATATGGAAAAGGAACATGAATCTTGGCCTTGGATAGGCTGCATCTCACTCCTAGTTGTCCTTAGGGTGAGGGCCCTTGCGCTGAGACCAGGGTAACTGATCGAACCTGTTGTCATTTGTCAGGCCTCACTAAGATTACACACACATGTGTGAGGAGCTTCAGCTTTTAGAGGATCCTAGGGACCCCTTGAACATGAGAGAGTCTGTGCTCGTTACTCTTCATTCATGTATGATTTTATCCTCCTCATACTAACAATTTATGTTATTAGCATAATACTATGTTTTTCTACAGGAGAGGTAATCTTTGCAAAAATATTATACTCAAAACATATTGTTAGTGTCTTGGGATCCAAGGTTTTGGAGTTACAATGGATGTAAGACATCATCTGTTTCAGCAGCTCGGGAGAGAGATCACTGTCTGAGTCGATGGCTCCTCAGAGTTATGCTTAGTTGGGAGTCCAGATTATCCTGAGTATTCTGGTGTTGTTTCCTGCCCATCTCCTTTGCTTCTTGGCTTCCTCTGTTAATGGCTACCCTGTGGCTTGGTTTTCCAATGGGCTGCCTCTTGAGTAGCACTGTGTAGATCTGGCTAAGGACCGTAGTCTCAGCTGGGAGCTGTTAAATCTTCCTCTTGAATGTATTGTCTCTCAAATGGCTCTCTGCTGCCCTCCACTGGCATTCAGCCACTAGAGCTAGCTAGCCTTCTGCATCTGTGCTAACCCAGAGCATCTCTGGCTCCAAATGAAAGATAGGGGAGCTTTATTAACCACCAGTTGGTTTTTGTATCACTTCAAAATAGAACCCAGACCCTCTGTGGCTGCTTATATCCCACATTCTCATGTCCTACAAGTTTGCTGATTGGGCTGTGAAGGAGTGTAGCTAACTATCAAAGTATTTGTGATAGAGTGTTTGGAAGGACTTCTTGAAAATATTAACCTTCTGTTTAATTATCAAGCAGAAATATATGTCAGCTGACATGAGACTAGGCCATAAACTTCTGAACTTGCTGTACTGACTCAATCTTAAGGAATATCAAACATTTTATCTTGAATGTTATAAAGATACAGTGAATTTTACGAAACCCCTAGGTAATATGTACACATTCTCATTTATTCAAAAAATATCTATCAGGCATTACATATATTATGATATATGCCAGACACTATTCTTGGTGCAGAGAATACTGCATTGGAAAAAGGAAACCCAAACCCCCCTGCAAAACAAAGCAAAGCAAAACAAAACAAAACAAAACAAAACAAAATGATGCTCTGCCTTTATTGAGCTTGCTTCTTAGTTGGGAAAGATAAACATTAAACAAATGAATAAGCAAAATACTCTTTTGTAATACAGCATTACCATAGCTATCTCCTATCATAAATATAATGATTCCATGTTTTTAAGAATGTTGGTATTAAGATTAAGAGAGGCATAATTAGAGCTTAATAGGGGCTGTGTATGCTACAAATATTCAGTGGTTTTCATTCATTCATTCATTCATTCATGAATTGGCTGTGAATATAGTAGGGGCCTATAAAAATAATTGACGCAGATGAGTATATGGATCTCTCTTTTGATTCTATTACAATCTTCTGTTCTGTTAGAGTGTCTTGGTGGTTGCCACCTTGTGACCCCCTGTAATAGCTGTCACAGAAGCCTATGCTACTGGTGCCCTTGATGATGGGCTTCGTTACTATCTTTCCTTCCCCCTTTGTTTTTATTACGTTTTCTTTCTATATCTTTTACTTTTCCCCCCAGGTTAGCTCTAAGAGATACCACTGGCCAAATGGAATGAGTTTTTCCTTCCCTGTATGGCAGAATGATCAGTCACAGTGAAGCAGGTATAATTACGCGGTCTTCTCTTCTGTACCAGGCCTGTTTGAAATGAGTGTTTGTCCCAGGTAAAAAATTTGTTTGGAAAAAACAATTTGTTTGGAAAGAAAACAAAACAAATAACAAAGTAGTATTGGCATTAGTTGCGCACATATACGTGTTTTTAAGTGCTATATTGGTTGAAGAGTTGTTGTGAGTGTGTTATCAGGAACCTAGGGTTGCATTAAGTTGCCTGTCCTTCCTCAGGAATAATGCTGTACCCCTCACCCAAGTTCTGAGCCATCTGCTGGAGATGTATTAACTCCTTGTTAGAAAAGCAGCTTCTAGCTCTCCTAGTTGAATATGAAGTTTAGATGGTTTCATACTCTTCTTTCATAGTGAGCTTAGTGGTCTAGTTTCAGAATCTCAGCCAGAGCCAGGCCTGACACATTAAAAAATGTCTTTGGCCATAGGTGTCAACAATCTTTCCATATCATTCATGACTAACCTGTAAAGGTCATTTAACATGTTATAAAGTTGCATGGGTACTTTCCTTGCACTGACCCTATGAAACAGCACTTTGGTATATGTCCCCCTTGTTCTTTGCACCAGAAACCGATTCTTTTTGGTCAGGTTAGGTAGTTTATCATTTTTGAGAGAAGAGCTCTGCACTTAAAGGATGTTCTTAAATTATAAAGGGTTTGGCATTTAGGTGTTTAGATTATTGACTAGAAGTGATCAAATGGAAGAGGTGAGGGGTTCGTTTGTTTAATTGAATTGAATACATTGTCCATTGTAAGGTGCGCCATTGTTTTATAGATCATGAAGGAAAACAAGTGCTGCAAATTTTCTGTGACATGCCATAAACTGTGAGGTGCATCCACACTTCATAGATATTAAAATATGTACATCTCATAATCGTATGCAATGTGGTATTTCCTTATCTGCTTTGAAATGAATTTAGGTACAATGACAGCATAGCTTCTTGGGAAGATATGTCTAGTAAAAATACAGATTGTCGGGATCCCTGGGTGGCGCAGCGGTTTGGCGCCTGCCTTTGGCCCAGGGCGTGATCCTGGAGACCCGGGATCGAATCCCACGTCGGGCTCCCGGTGCATGGAGCCTGCTTCTCCCTCTGCCTATGTCTCTGCCTCTCTCTCACTCACTGTGTGCCTATCATAAATATAAAATAAAAGAAAAAAAAAGAAAAAAAATACAGATTGTCTACAACAATGTGAAGAACCATATGATTACAAAGAAATTTTATAATAGGACAATTATAAATTTCAGCATGTTCTCAGATATTTGAAAAATAATTGCTGGAAACTCTTTAATTTTTGATAGGAATTCTAAGAAATCTCAGGGTTTCTAAGTAATATCTTTATATTAAAAGAAAAAATAGTCCATATTTTGGAAAAATCTTCCTAATATAAAACTGATTCTGGATTGTTGGGTGAGAAGCTTTATTCTTCCCTTGGAGGTTTTTCTGAGTGGAACTTTCTAGTTTTGTTATTATGGTGTAGTGTTATGGTATGGTCTACTAGGCAGACATGCCACTATCTGCACCTTGCAGATCAAGGCAGTAGGTAAGAATCTAAAGTCTCTTCTGTCCTTATATATCAGTTAGAAGTGTATATTTTTTAATAAAATATTTTATAAAATCTTTAATTTTTGCTTACTTCTAATTTTGGCTTAACACGACTCACTATACAAAAATTTCCAGTATGAAAATAAATACAAATCACCTATTAAAACGAACCCAGAAGGATGCCTGGATGGCTCAGTTGGTTGAATGTCTGCCTTCAGCTCAGGCCATGATCCTGGGGTCCTGGGATCCAGCATCATATCAGGCTCCCTGTTCAGGGGGGAGTCTGCTTCTCCTTCTCTCTCTGCCCCTCTCCCTACTTGTGCACGTGCTCTCTCTCTCAAATAAATAAATAAAATCTAAATAAAATAAAATAAAATAAAACAAACCCAGAGGTAACCTCACTTATCATTTTACATAATTTTTAAAAGTTGGGCCTTTTCCTATGTATAAATGTACAATACTATATGGTACATTTTAAACAATTCAAATGGTCCTGTGTGTATGCTTTGTGTTCTGCCTTTTTTGATTCAATGTTTTACCATCAGCATTTCCCCATCACAATTTTGATTTTTGAAAACTGCTATTAATTTATGGATCAACATTATATTAATTTATGAATTGATTTACATTTAGGTTGTTTCTACTTTTTCATCATTAAAATGACTTGAGATGTTTCCAGAACTCTATTTCCTTTTAATAGATATTTTTTAGGGGATGGATATTTTGGGTCTCACAGTATGAATTTTCTTACACTGGCAATCTGTTAAAGTATGTGTCTTATTGAACCATTATTAAATATTAACTTTTCTTTTGTAAGTTGAAGAGGAAAAATATATCTAAAACTTGCTTTAATGTGTATTTTTTTTATCTTACCATCAAGATTAAAGTATTTTTTTCGAGTATTATTTACATTTTTTATTTCTTCTTCTGTAATGTATCTTTATGTATTTTGTCTATTTTTGTGCTGTTTAATCTTTTATTTTAGTTACAATATTGTGCTTTTGTTATTAACTTTTCAGAGTTTTTTTAATTAAAAATATTAACCCTTTGTCATCTGGCTCAAATATGTTTTGCAAATTTTCATTGATCTTTTCAATTTATACTTTTGGTTATAGAAAAATATAAATGTTACATATACTCAACTGTTCAAAAGTTAATGATGTTGAAACCTCAAAGTTTAAATGCATGGTGGCTAGAAAACTCAAGCTCTAGAGTTACACTGCCAGGCTTTGAATCGGATTCCATCACTTTCTAGGTATGTGACCTTGGGTAAATTATTAAACCTCTCTGTGCTATAGTTTCACTAAGTGTAAAATGAGAATAATAATGGTAACTATCTCATGATGTTTTTATGAGGACAAAATAACTTAAACTTATAAAGAGGGTACTTACACAATAGGAAAATGATAAGCACAAAATAAACATTTACCACTTGCATTATTGCTTATTGTATTCAACTTTATGAATTTTAAAGATTTTTTCATTGCTTTTAATAATAAAGATAATAGTATTTTACACATCCAGAGGTAAGTTAAATACTACTGTTTTGTTGACTAAACTTCAAATTTAGCTAATATTTTAAAAATTATTTATTTATTTATTCATGAGAGACACAGAGATAAGGCACAGACATAGGCAGAGGTAGAAGTACACTCTTCACAGGGAGCCTGATATGGGACTCGATTCTGAAACTCCGTGATCACTCCCCGGGTCAAGGCAGACGCTCAACTGCTGAGCCACCCAGGTGTCCCTTTAGCTAAGATTTTGGATATATAGACTTATAAGTTAAATGAATGATTAATTTGACTTGACTTATAAGTTAAATGAATGACTATTCTGGGGGGAATACTATTACATCTTTTTTTTTCATGTGTCTAACAATTTTATTCATTCAATCAACACGTATTTATTGAACTTCTGCTATGTACCAGATGAACAAATAGTGAATAAGACAGATAAACAACTTTGCTTTTGTAGAGCTTACGTTCCATTTGGAGAGAGGCAATAAACAAAGTAAATTAGCGTCATGAAACATATAATGGAGAATAGAGGGGATAAGGACTGTAAAAGAGAGTGTTTAAAATTTTCAGTAGGTTTGCCAGGAGAGACCACTGATTGTATTGGATTTCTATTGCTGTCAAAAATTAACACAATTATAGAGTTTTATTCCAGGGAGCAGAAATCTTGGGGACCTCTTAGAGTCTTAGAGTCTTGCCTTTCACAGAAGTAATATTTGAGCAAACATCAAAGGATTTAGAATGAATCGTGTGGGTAACTGGGGGAAGTATATTGTAGGCAGAAAGAATAGCACTTGCAAGACCATGAAGTTGAACATGCCTCATGTTTATTTATTTTTTAAAACTATTTTAATTATTTATGAGAAAGAGAGAGAGCACACAAGTAGAATGGCTGGCAGAGGGAGAGGGAGAAGCAGGCTCCTGGCAGAACAGAGAGACTGATGCAGGGCCCAAAGCAGGGCTCGATCCCAGAACCCTAGGATCATGACCTGAGCCGAAGGCAAACACTTAACTGACTGAGCCACCCAGGCCCCCCATGTGTGGCATCTTTAAACAACAATAGTACTGGAGAGGGAGGTCTGTATAGCTGAATCGAAACACTGAGGAGATGAGAAACAATGGAAGGGAGGGTATTTATTATATAGACTTTTGTAGGTCATTGAAAAGACTTCAACTTTATTTATTTAAAGATTTTATTTATTCATAGAGACACAGATAGGGGCAGAGACACTGGCAGAGGGAGAAGCAGGCTCCATACAGGAAGCCTGACGTGGGACTCGATCCGGGGTCTCCAGGATCACACCGCAGGCTGCAGGCGGCGCTAAACCGCTGCGCCACCGGGGCTGCCCAGACTTCAACTTTAATATGAATAAAGTAAATGCATAGATAAGGCCATTGTGGAGAATTTCGAGTAGATGAGTAATATAATCCAACACTTTAAAACAATTCCTCGGGGATCTCTGGGTGGCGCAGCGGTTTGGCGCCTGCCTTTGGCCCAGGGCGCGATCCTGGGGACCCGGGATCGAGTCCTGCGGTCGGGCTCCCGGTGCATGGAGCCCGGGATCCGAGATTGAGTCCTGCATCCCAAGGAGCCTGCTTCTCCCTCTGCCTGTGTCTCTGCTTCTCTCTCTCTCTGTGTCTCTCATGAATAAATACATAAAATCTTTAAAAAAAAAATCCTCCTGCTACCCTACGGCGAACAAATTATGGAGTATCAGTGTGGGAAGCTAGTGGACAATTTAGAAGATATTGCAAAACTTCAGGTGAGAGTTATGGGGACCTTGGACTAGCAATGGTGATAAAAAATAGTTTGTGTTTTGTAGGTAATTTGAAGGTAGAGTCTATATATTTGCCTGATGGGATGTGAAAAAGAGGTGTCAACATTGATTAGAAAACTTTTGGCTTGAACAATGAGAAAACTAGAGTTTCAGATGACTGAGAATGAGGAGACTTTGAGGGCTTCAGGTTTGGATATGACATCAGATTACTGGTTTTGGTTATGGTAAGTTTGAGATGTGTAGTGGACATCTGAGTGGAAATGTCAAATGACAGTTGGATATGAGTCTGGAGTTCATAATTAGGTCTTGGCTGGAGATACAAATTTGTGAGTGTTTCACATAAATAGAAGACATTTAAAGCCAGTTAGGCTAGATGAGATCACAAATGGAATATTAAATAGAGAAGAAGACCAAGGACTGGGTCCAGCAGACTCTAATTTTAGAGGTTAGGGAAAAGGGGAGAATGAACAGGAGAGAGAAAAAGCACTAGCTGAGGTTAGATTAAAAACCAAGAGTACACAGTGACTTAGAAACCAAAGAATGGAGTGTGAGTGGTCAATTGTAGCAAGTGCTGCCGATGGGCCAGTAAGATAACGACAAAAAATTGATTTGACTTAGCACTATGGAGGTCATTGGTGGCCATGAGGGCAACAGATTCGTTAGAATGGTGGAGATGAAAGTCTCTTGAGTGATCACTAAAAATGAATGGAAAAGAGAAGACTATGAGATAGAGTGTAGACAATTTATTGAGCAGTTTTGTGAAAAGAGAAATGATAGAAGAGGCATTAGTTAGGGAAACATGGATCCGAGAAAGGGTTTTTTTTTTTTTATCGTTTTTAAAAAGAAAAAGTATGTTTTATTGCTGATAGAAGTCGTCCAGTAGAGAGAGAGAAATTGATGATAAACAACAACAAAAAAACCTTACTGGTTGGGGCCTCTAAGTGATGTAACAACTACCAATGCGTTGATAGAAAACTGCAGTTTGACAGTAAGAGGGACTCTTACTTACCAGGGAATGTAGGACAAATTCCTTAATCTCTGTGCCTCAGTTTCCTCATCTGTAGACAAAGAACTATAAAACAACAATAACATGGAATTATTATGGGGATAAAGTAAATTGGTCTTAAAGCTTTTAGAATAGTGACTGGCATTTATTGTCTTTAACATATAAGTAAAGGGTATCAGTGCCTTCAAGAAGAGAAATTGGTTATCAGAATTAGTGAATATGTTCTTAATTGTTATTCTTTCTTAGCATACTTCATAAATTTATTTTTAAAGATTACATAGTGTGATTTTTTTTATTACTTAGTATCTTTACCATTATTTTTGGTGGAACTAAGACCATAATATATTTCTCCTGAGTATACCAGGCTATTTCACTAACATATTACCTAAGACCTTTTTTCTTTTTTTAAATTTTATTTAAATCCATGTAATTAACATACATTGTATCATTAGTTTTAGAGATAGTGTTCAGTTATCCATCAGTTGCATATAACACCCAGTGCTCATTGAATCATGTGCCCGTCTTAATGCCCGTCACTCAGTTACCCTGTCCCTCCCGCCCCCACCTTTCCCCCAGCAACCCTCGGTTTTTTGCCTATAGTTAACAGCCTCTTATGGTTTTTCTCCCTCTCTGATTCCATCTTATTTTCCCTCCCTTCCCCTATGATCCTCTGTTTTGTTTCTTAAATTCCACATAGAAGTGAAATCATATAATTGTCTTTCTCTGACTTATTTTGCTTAGCATAATACCTTCTAGTTCCATTCACATCATTGCAAATTGTAAGATTTCATTTTTTTGATGGTTGAAAATATCCCATTATATATATGTATATATCCATTCATCTGTCACTTCTTTATCCATTCATCTGTCCATGGAAATCTCAGCTCTTTCTATAGCTTGGCTATTGTGGAAATTGCTGCTATAAACACTGGGGTGCAGATGCCCCTGCAGATCACTATGTTTTTGCCCTTTGGGTAAGTACTTAGTAGTGGATTTGCTGGGTCATAGGGTAGATCTACTTTTAACTTTTTGAGGAACCTCCATACTGTTTTCCAGAGTAGCTGCACCAGCTTGTATTCCCACCAACAGTGTAAGAGGGTTTCCCTTTCTTTGCATCCTCACCATTTGTTGTTTGCTGAATATTAATTTTAGCCATTCTGACCAGTGTGAGGTGGTATCTCCTTGTGGTTATGATTTGTATTTCCCTGATGCCAAGTGATGTTGTGCATTTTTTATGT
The DNA here is from genome assembly GCF_048164855.1 of Canis lupus baileyi. Taxonomy (NCBI): domain Eukaryota; kingdom Metazoa; phylum Chordata; class Mammalia; order Carnivora; family Canidae; genus Canis; species Canis lupus. The sequence continues at coordinate 9,728,112 of NC_132846.1, read as the reverse complement.
GTCTGTTGGACATTTGTATGTCTTCCTTGGATAGATGTCTGTTCATGTGTTCTGCCCATCTCTTGACTGGGTTATTTGTTTTTTGGATGTTGAGCTTGGTAAGTTCTTCATAGATCTTGGATACCAGGTAGGCCTTTATCTGATAAGACATTTGCAAATATCTTCTCCCATTCTGTAGGTTGACTTTTGGTTTTGACAACTGTTACCTTTTCTGTGCAAAATCTTCCTATCTTGGTGAAATCCCAATAGTTCATTTTTGCTTTTGTTTCCCACCTAAGACCTTTCTTTTTTTTTTTTAATTTAATTATTTTAGGGATAACTGGGTGGCTCAGCGGTTGAGTGTCCACCTTTCGGCTCAGGACATGATCCCGAGGTGTAGGATCGAGTCCCACATTCCACTCCCTGTGAGGAGCTTGTTTCCCCCTCTGCCTTTGTCTCTGCTTCTCTCTCTGTGTCTCTCATGAATAAATAAATAAAAATCTTCTTAAAAAATAAAATAAACATTAATTATTTTAAGTAATCTTTACCAATGTGGGTCTCAAATTCTGAATTTGAGAACAGTATGGAGGTTCTTCAAAAGGTTAAAAGTAGATCTACCCTATGACCCAGCAATTCCACTACTAAGAGTATCAAGAGTCCCATACTCTTCCAGCTGAGCCAGCCAGGCACCCCAAATTTTTTTCTAAAAATGTTTGCATTATTATAAATAATTTAATGCAAACCCATAGGCCTTTCTCTTCAAAAAAATATGTCCTGCTGAAAGCTCCCTTATATCTCCTCGGTGAGGAGGAGTAAGAGAGAAATTTATTGTTTTAAATTGATCAAAAAGATCATTTTAAACATAAAGATATGGTAGGTGGCCTTCTAAATGTAACTTATAAAAATGTGTTTCTTAAACTTCTTTCATGACCTCTTAGAATTCACTATCACTGCTAACTGCTTTGTTGGGAAAATGTAAAATATTGCTGTTATATGAAAATTTTATCATTTATCCCATTTACTGTACTTGTGGTGAGCTATTCCTTGGGATGAGGAAGTGGAAGAGGCTTTAAAAATTACTTACATTGGGGATCCCTGGGTGGTGCAGTGGTTTGGTGCCTGCCTTTGGCCCAGGGCACGATCCTGGAGACCTGGGATTGAATCCCACGTCGGGCTCCCGGTGCATGGAGCCTGCACCCTCTGCCTGTGTTGTGTCTCTGCCTCTCTCTCTCTGTGATGACTATCATAAATAAATAAAAATTTTTTAAAAAATTACTTACATTGAAAATGGTTCACCACAGGTTTCAGTATTTTACAAAATGACTTAATTGAGACCTGATGGGATATGTGTGTTTTAGTAGCTGTCAAGAACTGGAAACCAGCATTTAGAGGAAAGACCATTGAATATCAGAAAATTCAAGTCCTAGAGTCCATTTTGTTACTTAATAACTGTGTGATGTAGGGCTTCTCATTCTAATCTGTCTCATGTTCCTTCTAGCTGAAATGGAGTTCAAAACACCTGTCAGGTCTAACTCTGAAATTTATTCTCAAGAGAAAGTGAGATGTAAGTGATGGAGGTATATAAATAGCAAATGTGATACCCTGATTTTATTTCTGGATTTGATTTATGTTGGGACTCTGAAAGTCTCACAAACCCCCCAAAAGATAAGAATATGTATTGTCGCCCACTACTTAACCTTTATCCTCTTATATTCTACAAGTATGTTGAATTGCTTGAACATTATACTCTTCCTTAAGTATTCAAAATAAATACCACCAGAAAATCTTGACAACTTAAAAAATATTACATACTTTATATAGTATCCAAAACTTTTCATGCATTTTAGTAAGAAATGTGTCCTTTTTAAATGTGAGGTTTTTTTTTTTAATACCCTGTTAACATTTTTTTTTCTTGAGATTTTATTTATTTATTCATGACAGTCACAGAGAGAGAGAGAGGCAGAGACACAGGCAGAGGGAGAAGCAGGCTCCATGCACCGGGAGCCCGATGTGGGACTCGATCCCGGGTCTCCAGGATCGCGCCCTGGGCCAAAGGCAGGCGCCAAACCGCTGCGCCACCCAGGGATCCCTAAATATGAGGTTTTGATATAAATCCACACATCAACTTGGAAGGCATAGTTTTAATGCAGCTGCTGTACATATTCTTCGCAGCTTATGTGTAATTTCATTAGTCATTGTTAGGCCTATTAGTCAGAAGTTTCAAATATATAATGTGGCTGTCATTTTTAGTCATTATTTTTTAAACTGCTGATATACAATTTAGTGTGTTGATATTCAGCTTTATTTGCAGATTTCTCCTTCTGTTCTTTTGCAAATCAATGTGGGTAATCTCAGAATAACAGTGCCTCTTTTACTCTAAGCATTTTAGATGTGTCATCATATTAATTTTTTGCCCTTTACCATTTCCATTAATTAATTTTGCCCTTTAACTTTTGCTGATCAATGTGGACTAAATTGTAATTGCAACATTTCTATGAAATAATACCAAATTAAGGCTGATAGTGGCATGCTGTGAGTTAGTGAGGGATATTAACATTTTTGAACTTGGTAAGTTGATTTAAAACGAGACAGAACCAACTTTTGATTTATTTTTAAATTGTAGGTGTGAGAATTTTGAATATTACATTATAATTCAAGTTTTCTTGCAGTGTCTGTTAAATACGTATGGTTTGGAAACATGTGGCTTTACATTATCTCTATTCCATTTGCTGTCATTACAAAGTTAAAATATGCAGTGAGGTAAGGAAGGGATTAAATATCTCTTGAATATCTATATTAAATGCCATGCATGGATTGAAATATTGAATTTAACATAGATTACTCAATATGGGGGGCACCTGGCTGGCTCAGTCTGTAGAACATGTGACTCTTGAACTTGGGGTTGTGAGTTCAAGCTCCATGTTGAGTGCAGAGCTTACTTAAAAAGATAGATTACCCAATATGGTTGTCTATATATTCATTAAGCAAACATATAATCATTACCTACTATGCGCCAGACAATGTACCAGATAGTGAGGGTAAAGTAATGAATAAAATTTAGTTCCTTTTCCAAAAGAACTCAGATTCTAGTGGAGGAGATGAACATATAGTCATATGTGTACAGTAAAATTAGTGCCACATTGGAGGTATGCATCGGGTACTATGGAAACACTACAGGAAAATCACTTTGATTTTCATATTTAGGGAAGACTTTCTGGAAAGCCTAATGCCACCTAATATACCTCTTAAAAATTTAGAAAATAATTATAAATGGAATACATGGACATGTAACAATAATAAAAATGACTTAGAAGATTTTGTAATCAAAGAAAGCAGAATCATTCTATTCAACAGCTAATTGGCTCCCTAAGGGTAAGTTCTTTTAAATATTTTTGCTTTCATTTCTTTTGGTGGTTCTTACATATTACTAAATTATATGATTAGACCTCTTTGGTGTCTTTTAGAGTTACTTATTTGATAACTTCTACAGGTTACTTTTGTGGTAATAAATAATGACCTGATACATTGTTAAGAGGTGATAGTATTGCCTCTACTGTTTCCTCCATGTTTTTACGTTTATCTCTCTTCACTATTTATCAACTAACCTATTGTTTATATATTATGATTTTTATCATTTGTAGTTTGATATGAGACATGCAACCAAGTTTTGCACTCTTTCAGCATTAATTGACTCTGAAAGTTTACATTTCTGTGACTATGCTGGGTCATATACTGTGCTATGATGAAATGGATTCTCTTTTAACTATCAATTACTTAAAAACATACCAAAGATGTATTTACTCCACATGTGAATCATGACTTAACAAAACTCTATCTCCACTCTTTCCCATGCTTTGGATTAGCAATTGATACTTCTTGTTTTAAAAAAGATAATAGGCATTTTCACATATTCTCCCCATATGTTCTCAAACAGAGATCTTTTCCCAAATTCCTTCCTCCTAGCAGCATAGATCATCCCACTCTCTTCTGAATCAGTTGCTTTCTGGGACTGAGGTACCTTTCTCCAGTCATTTCCTCTAGTCCTTTCCTGGGTAGAATACATAGTTTCTGAATCACATTGCTCCTTTTCCTCTCTCTCTCTCTCTCTCTTTCTCTCTCTCTCGTCCCTTATTTTTCTAGTCAGCATCATAAACTAAGAAAAGATAGGTAGTAAGTACATATAATATAAGCAAAAGTCTTTATTCTGCTCTGTGTGTGTGCCTGTGAAAGAGAGAAAGAGAGAAAGAGAGAGAGAGAGAGGTGGAAAGATTGGACTGGGTACATCATTCTAGAGTTAAAATCTTTTTTCCGTAAAGTAGAAGACATTGATCTATTTTCTTAGCATTCAGTATTGGTGATAAATCTAAATCAACCCATTCTCACTCTTTTTTAGATAACCTGTTTTTAATCTTCAAAGCTTTTATGATCTTCTCTAGGTGGAGATCTTAATTACGGTAATTCAGCCCTCTACTTTGTACTTTAAGCGCTCATATCTTTCAATTGTGAGGAATTGGTCTGTTATTTCTGCATTAATGTTAAGCATCATATCATGAGGGCCTTATAGATACATTTACTGAGAACTTTAGACTTTATCTTACAGGCACTGCGTGTTTTGATTGTGAAAGTAGTAGTAGTGAGGGAAGATATATTTACAGATTAGAGGCAGGGAGGAAAGTTAGAAGACTTTTGAAAGAGCTCATATTGATAATGAGAATCTGAACTAAAGGAGAAAGATCAAAGTGAAGATGAAGAAGAAATAATAAAAAGATAGTATAGAAGAAATTTCTAACATTAACTAAAAATATCAAGGCAAGAAGTGCTAAGAATCCAAATAGGATAAATGCAATACAAAGTAAAACAAAACAAAACAAAAATTACCTTGGCAAATCATGATAAAACTTCTGAAAACTACAGATAAAAAGAAAACCTTAAAGGCATCTAGAAAAAAAAGATGAATTACTTTTCAAGGAGCTAATAAAGACAAGATTATCAACTATTTTCTCTAAAAAAACAGTGGAAGCAAGAAAATAAGAGTGATAATCTTTGATATGCTAAAATAAAATAAGATGTTTCATAGCTTATAATTAAAATCTAGTCTATTTCTACTTCTGTTTAATTTGCTATCCAGGGCAGCCCCAGTGGCACAGTGGTTTAGCGCCGCCTGCAGCCCAGGGCGTGATCCTGGAGACCCTGGATTGAGTCCCATGTCAGGCTCTCTACATGAAGCCCGCTTCTCTCTCTGCCTCTCTCTTTCTCTCTGTCTCTATGAATAAATAAAATCTTAAAAAAATAATTTGCTATCCAATGGGAGATGCCACTGTTCATTAAGACAAAATTTTCCTGGAATGATGTACTGTTCTGCAAAATTACAAGAGAAGAAAGATTTCATAGCAGAAAAACTACTGACTTGAATTCAGGAGATTGAGAGATCACTGTGAAAAAGTATAATTCAAATAATTAATTTTGGAAGATAATGGGCTTCGGTAGAGCAATTAAGAGATTTAAATGCTCAGTAGTTAATATGTTCTAAATGGTTAAGAGTCGTGTACAATCTAGAAGCAAGAGTCAGCATTTTTAAAGAAGATTTGTTTATTTATTAGAGAGAGAGAGAGCAAGGGGAGAGGCAGAGGGAGCAGGGTCCCTGCATAACCTGGGGATCATGACATGAGACAAAATCAAGCATCAAGAATCAAAGTTTAACTGACTGAGTCACCCAGGCACCCCAAGAGTCAACTTTTTAAAAACTCTCTTCTGCTCTATTGTTTAATCATTTTTACATCTCCTTTTCCTTATACTTATCATAAGAAAGTTGACATAGATCAACTGAGGCAATATTTGTAAAATATATTAAGGCCAATAATATAATGAAATGAAAATTATGAAAAGAAGGCTGTGTACAATATACAATTTATAAACAGAGTCAGAGTAGGTGTTTTCAATAACTGTTAGACAGTAAATATGAAAATAGGGCTATGCAATTTAATGTCCAGGCAGATATTATGAAAACAAAATTGAGAAGCAGTACAACAGAGTGATTAAAGGTATGGGCTTTAGAGGTCATTTCCCTAAGTGAAAATGGCAGCTTTTCAAATTATTAGCTGTGTAGTATCTGGACGCTTCTTAACCTATCTGAATTTCAGTTTCTGTATCTAGACAACTTTTTAAAGATTGTAGCATAAAATTGTAAACATTCTTCAGATGTTAGCTGTTCTTATAATGAAAAGTTGGCAAACTTAGTACAGTCATAGTAATTATATAATGCCTTAGGCAAAGGAAGTACCTGAGGAACTTTACATTTTATATAATAATGAAAGAGTGAAAACAGAAAACAATTATTGAATTCCTGATAAATGGTAAGAATTTGTAGTAGAGTCAATCAATCCATTCTAGACAGAATTGAAAGTAGATGAATTATATCTTTTCATGCTAAGAAATACCTCTCTCCTTTCTACTTTTCGTGTGCCCTATCTTTTGGTAAGAACTATTTTTATTCATATATATATATATATATATATATATATAAATGATTTTGTTTATTTATTCATGAGAGACACAGGGACAGAGAGGCAGAGACATAGGCAGAGGGAGAAGCAGGCTCCCTGCAAGGAGCCGATGCGGGACTCTATCCCAGGATCTCAGGATCAAGGCCTGAGCCAAAGGCAGATGCTCAACTGATAGCCACCCGAGTGTCCCTATTTTTACATTTTAAAAGATTTTTTTTTTAAGTGAGCTTTACACCCAACATGGGGCTCGAACTTACAACTCTAAAATTAGGAGTTGCTCACTCCACTGACTGAGCCAGCCAGATGCTGGGTAAAACTAGTAAAAACGAGTAAAAATCCGTAAAAACTACTTTTATTTTATTTTTATTATTTTTTACTTAAATTCGATTTGCCAACGTATAACACCTAGTGCTCATCCCATCAAGTGCCCTCCTAGTGCCCGTCACCCAGTTACCCATCCCCTCATCCACCTCCCCTTCGGCAACCCTTTGTTTCCCAGAGTTAGGAGTCTCTCATGGTTTGCCTTCCTCTCTAATTTTTCCCCACTCAGTTTTCCTCCTTTTTCTTATAATCCCTTTCACTATTTCTTATATTCCACCTGTGAGTGAAGCCATATGATGATTGTCCTTCTCCAATTGTAAAAACTATTTTTAGAAAAGCATCTGAAATCAATCATTTATAACTGGATATAAATTCAATTTGTTTTTCCTTCTCCTTAGAAGATTGTCTCAAATTTGATCTTCCCTTTATTAGATATTTTACTCTACTAAAGGAAATCTAGACATTTTTGAGTAAGCAAGGCATACTTTGGGAAGTTATGAAGTGATCTTTTCAGGAATTCCTGAAGTATTAAATTAGGTTGGGAATAATTTATGTATATATCAAACACACCCTAAAATAATACAGATACCTAAGCCGGTTATTAATATCTGCTTGTTGAAAATTATTTAAATGATTTCTAAAAAAAAAAATCAAATGTCACTTTATAATTCGTCTTTATTGGTCACCAGACTGTGCCCTAAAGTAATGCAGAAGTTTCAAGTTTTACATAAAGTCAAATCATGAAACTTGATTATATACAGCTAAATTTAGGTATTATTATTACTATATTTGGATTATATTGGTGGGGTTGGCTTTTAACTTGTACTTATATATATGAATGCCTTGCCACTCTCAATTAGAGTCAAGCTTATACTGATCAAGAATAATTGGGCACCTGACTTGCTCAGTCAGTCAGACATATGACTCTTGATTTTGGGGTCATGAGTTTGAGCCCCATGTTAGGCACAGAAATTACGTAAAAAAATAATGAAGAAAAGTACTTCTGGTGGAGTTTCTTGGATAGCTTTCATGAATAGGAAATACTGGTCTCTATAAGTTAGGGGAGTAGGATGCTATAACAAAGAGAATAATGATTCAGTATGTTAAATAAGATAGAAGTTGATTTCTCCTTTGCATAATAGTTCAAATGGAATGGTTCTGTTCTATGAGGTTATTCAGAGATCCAGATTCTTTCTATTGGTTGCTCTATCACCCCCAAGAGCTGTCTTTCCCTGTATGGTAGAGGAAGGATCTTTATAAATCTCAGCTGATGAGAAGGAGAAGGACAACATGGTGGATGCGTAGACATGGTCCCAAGATGTAGGTCCATAAGAGGCATATATCACAGTGTATTCTATGGAGAAAACAGTCATAGAAATTTATTAAGGAGACTGGAAAATTCTGTTAAGTTATATGTCTAGGCATAAAGGGAAAATAAATTTTAATAGAAAACTAGTGGCCTTTGCCTTATGGTGTGTGCTATTTCTGTTGATCGTGATAAGGTTTCTTGGTTATATGCAGGTTTGTTTTTTTTTTTCCTGAAAAGTGTAAGAATTGATATAGTTTCTGTCTGGACCCTTAAACTGGAGAAATAATACCACCGTTATTTTTCTACATACTGTGTGCATTGTTATATCTTGACTATAATGGTGAGAAATTATGATCTTTCTTTGAATAAGATCCTTTCTACTCTTTTTAAAAACTTGTTTGATCTCAGAAGACTAGAGAGCAATATTAAAAATTGTGATTTACCTCTGTCTCATGAATCTGTTTCTAGTACTTTTTATTTAGAGGGGGAAAAGCCAACTTCTACTACTAACTCTGCAATGAAAAATAAGTTCATGGTAGATCAAAACACATTTTAATCTTTCTTCCTGAATCAGTGCTCAATTTAAGTGTTGCTTAATAGATACCTTCTAATATGTGCTCTTTTTTATTTTTTTATTTTATTTTTTTAAGAGCTTAATCTTTTTTTAAAGATTTTATTTATTTATTCATGAAAGACTGAGAGAGGCAGAGACACAGGCAGAGGGAGAAGCAGGCTCCATGCAGGGAGCCCGATGTGAGACTCGATCCTGGGACTCCAGGATCATGCTCTGAACTGAAGGCAGACGCTCAACCACCGAGCCACCCAAGTGTCCCTAATATGTGCTCTTTTAAAATTATCTAGAGTACAGGTAACTTTTAATGGGAGATTTGTCAGAGAAATAAAAGATAAGGCTTTCTTTATGGTTAATAATTCATTCTTCTACTGAGATAGAATATTAGATACATTATTGTTAGAAAGAAAAGAGAATGGTGTCCATCTGTGTAGGGTAGTTATTATCCTCTAATTTTATATTATGACCAAATTTATGTTTTGATGTAACATGACTTTTTGCATGTAGCAAGTCTCCAACAGACCCAAGAAACCCCTCATTACCATTATTTACTAACATTTGCTTAAATTGTCAATTAGAAATTATTTGTTTTGGCTGAAGGGTTTGCCTTGCTAAAATTCAGCTTTCTCTGCAAGATTAATGCTTTAAACTTTATAATAATTTTATATTGGCTGAATTTGTTCTTGAGTTTCTTGAGGTTTCACTTTGATATGAGCAAGCAGAATGCTTGAAGTAGCTGTGAACAGGTCCACTGATTAGGGAAATGGACACAAAAGGATTTTTTGCTTGAAAGATGAGATTAATTTGTGGAATTGTTCTTCACAGAGGGTCACTTTGAGTTCAAACTGATTTATACAGGATAAATTAGAACTGATCATGCCCACTAAAAGAATTTATGTGCAGAAGACATGCAACATTGCCTGAATTTTTAGTCTTCATTTTTAAGTTAGAAAATTATTATTGGTGATTTAATGAAAAAAGAAAAAGAAACAACTTCATGGACAAACAATAGTGAATTGACAATACCAAGATTTAATTTTCATTAATCATGCTAAAAATTTTGATGAAGAGATTTTTAAATTTATATAGCACCTTAATAATAAAATATATTGGTGATACATCCAAAGGCTTGGTGAAATATGATTTAATTAACATGCTTTTGTTAATAAGGGTATTGATCTATCATTGATATTTTGAAGTTGTCAGTCAAATGTTAACATTTATTTTCAGCCCTGAACTTTAAATAAATTGCAGATAAGATGGCTTGGTGATGAAGGAAGAAGACCTTTTCCCCTAACTGAACAAAAAATAGGTCCTAACAAAAAATAGGTCCTGCTTGTTTTGAGATTTTCTGAATGTTTAGGCCTTTGTAAATTGTAAAGTAAATAAATAAAAGTTTAAAGTTTGTGCTAGGTAAATCTGTCACTTTAAATTGGATTCAAGACATGGTCATGGCTGCCCATAACTGTACTGGTGTGAATTCTTGAGCTCTAAGTTTTAGGTTTAGAATTTTTTTTTTTTCCTTTAAAGATGTGGGAGCCCGACGCGGGGTCTCCAGGATCACGCCCTGGGCCAAAGGCGGTGCTAAACTGCTGAGCCAGCCCGGGCTGCCCTAGGTTTATTTTTTATTTTTATTTTTTTAAAGATTTATTTATTTATGATAGATATAGAGAGAGAAAGAGGCAGAGACACAGGAGTAAGGAGAAGCAGGCTCCATGCAGGGAGCCCGACGCGGGACTTGATCCTGGGACTCCAGGATCGCGCCCTGGGCCAAAGACAGGCGCCAAACCGCTGAGCCACCCAGGGATCCCCTACCCTGGGTTTAGATCTTACAGACAACTATGTTGTCAACTCTTGTAAAGTGGTGGGCCATGTTTTATTAACCTTTCTATACCTAGTTTCTGGTGTATAATAAACAATAAGTAAATATTAAATGGATATCTGATACTTCCTTAATAGATTCACATCCAACATTAATTCATGAGTAATTATCAATTCATTTTTTAAATGCTATGTGCTAAAGAAGAGCCAAAGATGAGTAAAACAAATGTCTGGTTAACAGAGGAGAGATTAGACAAGTCTGAATATAACTATAATATTAAGTGGGGTAAGGTGAGTATCCTGAGATAAATGTAAACAATATAAAATAGAGACACAAAGGGCTGAGAGTTTACACAGAGTTTGGAGATTGAAGACGGGCTTCAGGAGGATGTAATATTTGAGGTTGAACTTTGAAAGGTGGTCATGCAGCTGCATAGTCGGTTAGAAGGGTAGTCATGGCAGAGAGAATATTCTATATAAAGTATTAATGCAAATCAGACTATTTTCCACCTCTGAATGGCCATAGCTATTCTACAACAATTGCTTCACAATATGTATTAATAATCATATTTATCATACAGGGCTTTGTGATAGACTAAAGATGGCTATAAATACTTTGCTACTCTTTCCTTTGAAAGGTAAAGTCCAATTTTCATCTTTTTGAGTCTGAGTTGTCCTTTGTGAAGCTCTTAATGAATAGACTGCAATGGAAGTGAGATTCTGGGATTTATAAGGCTAGATCTGAAGCTATGCAACTTTTACTCATCCCTTTTTGAATTCTTGCCTTGGAAAACTGTCTCTCAGAGTCCTTAACAATCATATAAGAAATTTGACTACTCTTAACAGCCACACTGGAGACATCATGTGTAAGTCTTCTGGATACCAGTACCAGCTGAACTCAGCTTTCCAGCCATTCCAGTCAAGGTATATCACATGTGTGTTAAGCCTCTAGGACCTTTCAGAACAGCCCATCTACCAACTGAATACCATATAATGACCTCAGCTGCCTCCATGTGGAGTATAAGTATCATCAATCCTAACCCTGTCTGAGTTTTTAACTGATTTAATCAACATGAAATATAATAAATGGCTGTTGTTTTAAAACATCAACCTTTAGTTTAGTTCACTAATGGCAACAAGTGACTAGAATAGGCTATTATGAAGATTAAATGATTTACTTTATATAAAACACTTAGCACATTGCCTGGCACACAGTAAATATTGGGTAAACATTTTTGCTATTATAGCATTCTTGTACCACAACCACAATTATGAACTCTGCATGTGTGTGTGTGTGTGTGTTTGTGTGTATGTGTGATTTGCAAGGCCTGAGAAAATAAACTAAATGAAAGGCAATAATATGATGTACTTTCATATAAAACAGGCTTTGTTCAATTGTCATTCTGAAAGGAGTTCTTGCTTTTCTCTGGTTAAGCATTAAATAATGAGCTTTTCTCTCCTTAGACTTTTTCTCATATTATTATATACTAAACAGCCCATCTGAATGATCTTCACAACTTCACTGGCTTCATTTTCTATCAGTTGTTAGTGAATTCCAAATCTTTAGTCAACTTAGTTTTGAACTTCAGATGTGGATGTTCATTTGCTTACTAAAAATCTTCACCTACATGTACCAGTGTGGTAAAACCCAACTCTTCAACTCCTCACCCTTACCCCACAGATTTCTCTTGTTCGCTACCCACCCAGATGTTTCAGTCAAAATCCGAGTTTTAAGTAAAAAAAATCTGGCCTGAGACCACAAATCATATTGGTTATATGTTTGTAAAAAAGGATCATGTCATCTCCCTCTGCCGCTCACCCTGCTTGTGCACTCTCTCTCAAATAAATAAATAAATAAATACAATCTTAATAGGATCCTGTCTATAGGTGGTAATTGAAAAGTTTGAGGCTTTTATAACCCAGCTTACATACTATGATACAGGAATTTCTATGTTGTATGAAGCAACAATGTGTATAAATAGTAAAGAACACTTTACAAGTTGTGTGATACTTGGGATGTGCTAAGGAAACTACAACAGTTTGGCAACCCTTGGGAGTTAGATCTTCTCTACCTTTTGTTTATTTTTCATGCTCAAACCTATAGAGGCTTGTGACTACATACATTCAGCCGAATTTTAATCTGCAGGATGTCAATCAGCCATATAGAATTCATTTCTCCACATATTGCTTTTTTTTCCCTCAGTTCAAGTTTAATAGAAGCAACAAAAGATAAAAAATGATGCCCGACTACTGTATACAGCAGTTGACCTGCCCCATAGCCATAGCTCAGGCCATTCTCCCTAGAGGAAGAAACTGGCCTCCTCAACCCCTGGAGGAAAGGCCTGTCCTGTCCTGTACAACATCTGTACGGAGTCTGAAGTCTTGTGTTTTAAGCATGGCAATAGTGCAAAGGAGGTTCTGTCTTCATGGCTGCCCTCTGCAGCCTGCCCTAAAATGGCCCAGTGCTCGCTTCTGCTTAGACAAATATTCTCTGCTCTTCTGGACATCAGGCTTGATGGTATCACTGTCAGGCTTCTAGCCAGCTAAGTACACTTCCCCATGCTTGTCAGTTAACTGGAAGTCTCAGAATCTCATCCAGGGACCAGCCCACTGGGAGGTCACTCACAGTTATCTGCTGAAGGGTACCTTTATCACCAAATGATAAAGGTGCCCCTGAACAAAATACCTTCAACAGCCTTAAGACTCCATAGTCCTGAATGCTGGTACACTTGAGATCTAATACCATGTTCATGGGTATTAGGAATGTTCGTGGATCCCAGTCTTCCTTGTTACCTGGGTATGTTGATCGATGCCAAGCAATAAAAATGAGAATCCACACCAATCACTTGGCAGTTGAGTTTCTTTTTTGTTTGTTTTTTGTTTTTGTTTTTTTGGCAGTTAAGTTTCTTAAATTCTTCTGCTCTGTCACTGGAAGCAATGATCTCTGCAGGCCACACAAAGGTGAAGTGAAGAGGGTAAAAGAAGAACACAATCGATTTTCCTTTGTAGTCAGATTGGCTGATATCATTGAACTGGCCATCTGACATAACAACCATGGCTTTGAAGTTGGGGGTAGAGTGCCCAATTTTGACATTTCCTGAAGACATCTTGACTTGGCAGCTCTGAGACAGAACACTCCAAAGACTAGTCAGGAGGAAGACACTATACATTTCTTAACGCATTGCTACTGTTAGCAGTGGCAAACCCATTTTTTTTTTCTAGTTGGCACACATGCATTTCTTCTCTTTGTAGTCATGTCAAACATAGACATTTTTCTACACTAGCTATGTGTCCAGTCCCACATGAATACTAAAGTCTTGATATTTTATTTTATTTTTAAATTTTATTTATTTATTCATTAGACACACACACACACACACACACACACACACACACACACACACAGGCAGAGACACAGGCAAAGGGAGAAGCAGGCTCCATGAAGGGGACCCAATGTGGGACTCGATCCAGGGTCTCCAGGATCACACCCTGGGCTGAAGGCGGCACTAAACCGCTGAGCCACCCGGGCTGCCCAAGTCTTGATATGTTAAATGAAATTTAATCAACTACTTAGACTTAATTATTTCATCTCCTAATGTCATTTTTAATATAATCTTTATTTGTATTTCAGTACAACTTTATGATAATTTATGGTACTCTAATCTTTAATCCTGGTAATAATTGTAACAAAAATTTCTATGGGTTAAATTTGGGAAACACTCTTTCTGTTGAAGATTTACCATATATGCTAATATACTTAGTAAGTAAAGGCTTGTGGGAAAATTATACTTGTTTAGCTTGTTTAATCCCATGGTTGCCCTGCAACTTAAAAAAAAAAAAAGTTCACATTTGTCAAGCTATTTACTCTTTAGTTTGAAAGACTTGGAACTTTAAAATTGATACTCACTTTAGTTAATTTCATGAATGCCTTTTCTATTGCATTGACTCATTGAGAGAGGAAATCTTTTATGTGTATACTTTCCACTTGGGTAGACTACATAAGAGTCTTTTTTCTCTTTCTTCAACAGCTTCCCTAATTGTTCACTATTGCTTTAGATGATTTCTGAAATTCCTTGACAATCAGTCTTAGGTGGGCTTGCTTTCTGAAGGTGAGACTTTCTCCTTTCACTGACCACATTCAGACATTGCCAAATCTGCCTGTCGTATTTTTGACTCTATGCCTTTTTCCTTTCCTTTTTTTGCATTGCAGTCTTTGTCTTGCCAATGCTCTTTCAGCTTAACAGAATATTATTTTTGTGTTCCCACAATGACTTTATAAGAAAATTTATCCATTAGAGGATAGCTGTATACCTCAGAGTGCTTCCTTTAACAAATTATTTTGCATAGGTTTCCTTTAGCCTCAAATCTTCTGTGCACCTCATATGGGTTCCAAATATCTTTGACTTTTCAGAAATGCATCCGTTGTACAAAATGAAGCATGTCTGTAATGAGCTTACAAGCATGTGCTACTGTAATAGCACTAAAGGAAGAATAGTGTTTTGGCAGAGACATTAATTAGTTGCTTTAGTAAAAACAGCTACAACTCCATCTTCTACTCAGCATAGAATATGCACTTTTGGTCTTTAGGTCAACTCATATAAGACAATTAACTGGCAGGAAAGTCAGCACTCTTCACTACATGGATACAACAATATCAGGGAAGTGTTAGAATAACTTAAACTTCCCTAATGAGCTTCAGGACTTTAATGAGAAGATTTTCTATGCTTGTATAATTAATATTGCTCTGTGATAGAAAGAGGACTCATGTATGTACGTATGTCAAGGAAATGTAGAGCAAAAGAGTTCAAGATAAATGATTAAGAGGAAGTTAAGAAGTGGTTAATCCCTTAGAGCCCAAAGGGGATTAATTATTGATAACCAGTAACTGCCACCAGCACGAGTGGTCTCTCCAAATAATTATTATAGCCTACAATAAAATAGCAAACAACTATTTTTAAGCTACCAGCAGTTTAACCATTTATTTTCTGAATTTAGTCAACCAAGCAATATGTGCTGGCTGGCTATATAATTATGTGAAATTATGAATCTATATAGTGTATTTAAAGACACTATTGTTATTTATGATTGGTCTTAAATTTTTTCTCCATAAAAATCATCATTGTAAGTCACTAAGTCAAAGTGGATGAAATGGCTCTGTGTGTTTATGTGTATGTATGTTCATGTGCATGCATGTTTGTGTGGGTACACAGCTCTGGGTGTGTGTGGGGGTACATTTGGGAAGCTAGTACGTTAGAATGAGATGAAAAAAGAAGAAAGAATAAGAAAAAGAGATAGTCCAAAAGAGTTACTGATATTGAGTAAAACATTATTAGAATATGTGGCCATATATAATCGATAGCTTTCTTGCACAAATGCAAATATAGGTTTCTCGTGCTTTCCTAAAGTTCCCTTCTGCAAAAGACCTGCATTAATACCTGCTTTCACTATCTCAAAAGAAATGTGAAGAGACTTTTCATTTTTTACGCAATGGTGATTACTTCTTCATTTTATGCCGTTTTAGCTTATAAAAGCTTACATAGGAGCACTCTACTCTCAGAGAGTGGTGAAAACCTATAGTTTTTAAGTTACTGGTCTTCGCTATCACCCATTGAAGCAGACTGTAAGATGTCAGGAAGTAGTGAGAATTTAGTTTAGTGAAAGGAAGTGACTAGATGTAGTGAGAAGTAGAAGTAATGAGAGTAGTGAAGATGTTAAGGATGATGGAAGATTCAGGTAGATGGTCATCAGATTTTACTAAAGGTTGGCCGTGGGATCCCTGGGTGGCGCAGCGGTTTGGCGCCTGCCTTTGGCCCAGGGCGCGATCCTGGAGACCCGGGATCGAATCCCACGTTCAGGCTCCCGGTGCATGGAGCCTGCTTCTCGCTCTGCTTCTCTCTCTCTCTCTCTCTGTGACTATCATGAATAAACAAATAAAATCTTTAAAAAAAAATAAAGGTTGGCCGTGTACATGAGCAAAAACTAGAGAGGAGGTTAGCAAAGACTAGGAGACTAGGATGGCTTTTTAAATTCTAACTGGGGAAATAGTGGTTATAGAGAAAAAGGAGTAAGAGCAAACATAGAAGATGGAGGAGAGAATTATTTTGTTGGTGTTGTTAGCTGCCTCTGAATGTGTGTTCAGAAGGTTTTAATTTCTGCAGGACACATCACATTTATTTATTTATTTAAAAAGCAGTTAAATTGGGATGCCTGGGTGGGTCAGTTGGTTAAGCATCTGCCTTTGACTCAGGTCATGATCCTGGGGTCCTGGGATGGAGCCCTGCTTTAGGCTCCTTGCTCAGAGGGGAGCCTGCCTCTCTCTTCCTCTGCCTGCCATTCTGCCTACTTGTGCTCTCTCTCTCAAATAAATAAATAAAATCTTTTAAAAAATTGGTTATGTCGTGATCCAGATATACTTCTTGAAACCTGTTAGGAAAGGCAGTCTCCTGCCTCAGTCTTTCAATCTCATCTTGGCTGCCTAAGAATGATCCTCAGGCCTGGATTACTTCCTTTACCAAGAGATAGGGACCCTCACTGTCTTTCTGGGCTTACTGCCTTGGATGAGAATATCTTTCCTTGTGTCAGACTCAATATGTACTCCTTTGTTCTATTTAAAGAGATGTTTCAGGGACACCTGGATGGCTGGCTCAGCTGTTGAGTGCCTGCCTACGGCCTAGGGTGTGATACTGGAGTCCTGGGATTGAGTTCCACAAAGGAGGGAACTTCCACATCGGCCTCCCTGCCTATGTCTCTGTCTCTTTCTCCGTGTGTCTCACATGAATAAATAAAATCTTTAAAAAATAATAAAGAGATTTCAGGAGTGCCTGGGTGGCTCAGTTGGTTAAGCATCTGCTTGGGCTCAGGTCATGATCTCATATAGGGCTCCCTGCTTAGCAGAGGAGTCTGCTTCTCCCTCTCTCTCTGCCCTCCCATCCCCCTGCCTCACACACACTCTCTCTTTCTGTCTCCAAATAAATAAGATCTTAAAAAAAAATACATGTTTCAATGGCCCATAGGCACACCAAAAACTTTCTGTATTTCAGATGCAATAGGGGAGAGGGTAACGTCCTTGTAATTCAGCAAAAACTGGGATTCATGCATCCACACTGCCTGTGATAGCTGTGGAATGAATTTGTTGTCCTAGGAGTGGTACACTCCAATGGATTGGATCTTGTGCACACTTTCTCTACTTTCTTATTATGAGTGAATATAGTACCATTTGGTCTGGTGTGCGTATTATCTGTTCTCAGAACTACTCCACCAGTCTCTTCCCTGGGTGTCACTTATCTGCCTTTTAAGCTTGGCTGCCCTCATGTGATATTCTGTCAAGCACAGCCTGATCACTGGGTGAAGGGTAAAATAAAGTTTTTCCTTCTTAAGCTTCAATGAGAATTGTGCTATGGTTTGGAGGTCAAAGGAGGATTACAAATCATTAATCATCCATCAATACTGATTACCATTAAGAATGAATATTTCGGGTCTATCAGCTTATTGCTGCATCTATATTTTTCTTAGATCAAAGAATATTGGCCAACCCAGCATCATCTCAGTTGGCTGAATTGTGCCTTGGTACAAACTTTTTAGAAGGACCACACAGTATTCTTCTCTTAGGTATCACAGTCTTCCTCTCAAGAATTTTTCCAAGGGTAATGGGTGACTTTCCTCACTGCTGTGGATCTCCAGACCTATTTATTTATTTATTTATTTATTTATTTATTTATTTATTGGAGTTCAATTTGCCAACATATAGCATAACACCCAGTGCTCATCCCATCGAGTGCCCCCCTCAGTGCCCGTCACCCAGTCACCCCCAGCCCCCGCCCACCTCCCTTTCTACCACCCCTTGTTTCCCAGAGTTCGGAGTCTCTCGTGTTCTGTCTCCCTTTCTGATATTTCCCACTCATTTTCTCTCCTTTCCCCTTTATACCCTTTCACTATTTTTTATATTCCCCAAATGAATGAGACCACATAATGTTTGTCCTCCGATTGACTTACTTCACTCAGCATAATGCCCTCCAGTTCCATCCACGTTGAAGCAAATGGTGGGTATTTGTCGTTTCTAATGTCTGAGTAATATTCCATTGTATACATAGACCACATCTTCTTTATCCATTCATCTTTCGATGGACACCAAGGCTCCTTCCACAGTTTGGCTATTGTGGACATTGCTGCTATAAACATCAGGATGTAGGTGTCCCGGCGTTTCACTGCATCTGTATCTTCGGGGTAAATCCCCAGGAGTGCAATTGCTGGGTTGTAGGGCAGATCGATCTATTTTTAACTCTTTGAGGAACCTCCACACAGTTTTCCAGAGTGGTTGCACCAGTTCACATTCCCACCAACAGTGCAAGAGGGTTCCCCTTTGTCCACATCCTCTCCAACATTTGTTGTTTCCTGCCTTGTTAATTTGCCCCATTCTCACCGGTGTGAGGTGGTATCTCATTGTGGTTTTGATTTGTATTTCCCTGATGGCCAGTGATGTGGAGCATTTTCTCATGTGCTTGTTGGCCATGTCTATGTCTTCCTTGGTGAAATTTCTGTTCATGTCTTTGCCCATTTCATGATTGGATTGTTTGTTTCTTTGCTGTTGAGTTTAATAAGTTCTTTATAGATCTTGGAAACTAGCCCTTTATCTGATATGTCATTTGCAAATATCTTCTCCCATTCTGTAGGTTGTCTATTAGTTTTGTTGACTGTATCCTTTGCTGAGCAAAAGCTTCTTATCTTGAGGAAGTCCCAATAGTTCATTTTTGCTTTTGCTTCTCTTGCCTTCATGGATGTATCTTGCAAGAAGTTACTGTGGTCAAGTTCAAAAAGGGTGTTGCCTGTGTTTGATAGAATCTTGTCTCACATTTAGATCTTTCATCCATTTTGAGTTTATCATTGTGTATGGTGCAAGAGAGTGGTCTAGTTTCATTCTTCTGCATGTGCCTGTCCAGTATTCCCAGCACCATTTATTGAAGAGACTGTCTTTTTTCCAGTGGATAGTTTTTCCTGCTTTGTCGAATACTAGTTGACCATAAAGTTGAGGGTCCACTTCTGGATTCTCTATTCTGTTCCATTGATCTATGTGTCTGTTTTTGTGCCAGTACCATACTGTCTTGATGACCACAGCTTTGTAGTACAACCTGAAATCTGGCATTTTGATGCCCCCAGCTATGGTTTTCTTTTTTAAAATTCCCCTGGCTATTCGGGGTCTTTTCTGATTCCACACAAATCTTAAGATAATTTGTTCCAACTCTCTGAAGAAAGTCCGTGGTATTTTGATAGGGATTGCATTAAGTGTGTAAATTGCCCTGGGTAGCATTGACATTTTCACAATATTAATTCTGCCAATCCATGAGCATGGAATATTTTTCCATCTCTTTGTGTCTTCCTCAATTTCTTTCAGAAGTGTTCTGTAGGTTTTAGGGTATAGATCCTTTACCTCTTTGGTTAGGTTTATTCCTAGGTATCTTATGCTTTTGGGTGCAATTGTAAATGGGATTGACTCCTTAATTTCTCTTTCTTCAGTCTCATTGTTAGTGTATAGAAATGCCACTGACTACTGGGCATTGATTTTGTATCCTGCCACATTGCCAAATTGCTGTATGAGTTCTAGCAATCTTGGGGTGGATTCTTTTGGGTTTTCTATCTACAGTATCATGTCCAGACCTCTCTTACTTCACATTTAGAGGAATCTGCAATCCACATCCTCTCTTAAACTCTACTTTCCCTTTATTTTTTCACATTTGATATTGATTACCATAAAAGCAGAATCTGAATCATTACCAACAAAGGTATTATCTATTTTTCCTTGAACCAAAGGGCATAATGTTTAAGATAGTCCTGGAAGGAGGGGATAGTACACTATCTGTCTCGTATGGCAAAGAGAATGGAGAGTCATAAAAACCTTGTACATATTCAAATTATTTAGACATTCATATTCTGCCAAATTTGTATGTAAGTGTGCCTATTACTTTCACCAATTATGGTCATACAAATGAGTCTTAAGAAATAGCAAAAAACCATTTTGTCAAATAGGAGTCAAAGAGATATGGAAATTCTCCCCATTTTAAGTGCTCCTTAATTACTGGCCTTTCTGTGGTTGAATTTGTATTAACAAAGAGAATTGAATATTAAGGCAATTAATCAGTATGTTCAGTTTAAAAATAGCAATTGAAAAATAAGTGAAATTTCCTACAGAATTCTAGGGTTTGGTCTCTACACAGATAAGATTCATTAGGTAGATGCTCAACCCTCATCTTTAGTCTTTAGAAAAGATCATCCTCTAATTGTCACTGCCTGTAAAGCAAAATGGACATATATAACATAAATATTCTGATTGATTAAAAGATTAAAATTGTGAGTGTTCCAAGAAATATGTCAGGATACAAGAATATCTTATTGCAGTTTGTTTTTTTCTTACTGTTTTTTTTT
Organism: Canis lupus baileyi; assembly: GCF_048164855.1. Classification (NCBI taxonomy): domain Eukaryota; kingdom Metazoa; phylum Chordata; class Mammalia; order Carnivora; family Canidae; genus Canis; species Canis lupus. The sequence continues at coordinate 9,707,192 of NC_132846.1, read as the reverse complement.
CAACCATCATCTTCTAATAACTCACAACTGCATCTTTTCTTGTTAGAACATGTCATCCAGCACTTTTTGATTACATGTTCTCAGATAATAGCTGGGGCAGATTGACCAAAGGAGAGCAATTTCTTTAATCAGGATAACATAATGATTCTATCACAAACTTTAGATAGGACTATGGATATCATCTTTTTTTTTAATCTATTAATAACACTGTATCTTTAGTGGAGTTGAAGACAGGACCCTCTGTAGGTCTCAGTACAACCTTATGAAAGGCCATAACAATACCCTTAGGATCAAATCCATTTGCTGTTCTACAGAAAAACAAGTTTCCTAGTAAATTGGCCATAACCTGAGGACAGGGACTCTGCAAATATTAAGCAGTGGAATGTAGTGAACAGGAATCTGAAATTTCTGCCTTGTCAAAACCAGTGATCTTTAGCTTCTCTCTTTTCTTGATTCATTTAATGGGCATCAGTTTCTTCACCAATGAAAAAAGAGAGTTGCCCAACACATTCTGAGGTCCTTCCAGTTCTAAAGTTCTTTGGCTTACTTACCTACAGCCCAAGAGATGCCCTGAATCTGGCTGGTATGTGGATAAGTAGTTGATGATTATGAATAATGTTTGACTTCCAAATACAAAGTAACAAGCTATATGGAAACACTGTGGTATCTCAATACTTGTAATTTGGGAAGCAGAATGTTTTGGGAACAATGTGATTAAAATGAATGAATTTTGCTTACTTAGGTCAAATTGAAATAGCTGTTATTTAAAGACAATCTAGGGGGGCTGCTGGGTGGCTCACTTGGTTAAACAGTTAACTCTTGATTTTGGCTCAGGTTGTGATCTCGGGGTTATAAGATGAAGCCCAGTCTGGCTCCATGCTGGTGTAAAACCTGCTTAAGATTCTCTCTTTCCCTCTCCCTCTGCCCTACCCCACCCCTTGCCCTACCCAACTCTTCTCTTTCAAGAAAAAAAAAATTAAATGTATTAAGTGAAAATAGAATACCCAATACACTAGTTGAAAATATCTAGTAAACATTATTATTTTTATCTTTGATGAAGTGCCAAGTGGTTGGGATATATTAAATATGATGAATATATTTAAAATAAAGCTTTTTAGATTTTTGAGGTGCTTACACTTTGTGAGTATAACCAGTATATTCACTACTTAAAATATATATACTGGAGGAAATCAATATTTAGACAAGTAAGGAAAGAGACTGCAGGTTTACATTTTGCTCTCAACAAGGCTATCGGATAGAATCACATATCATTATGTATTTGTATGACCACTAAAAATTAAAATAGAAAAACATTAAAGTATGCTTTTGGTTAACATTTCTTATGTATACAGAATGAATTGACAATTTTAATGTTTATAAAGTTACTAATATTAGTTTATGTTTTTTTGAGTACATGCACTGCTCTAAATAATTACCTTTATTTACTCTTTAATCCTTGTAACAACCCTATAAGCTATTTACTATTATTATTTCCAATTTGCTGGTGAGGAAATTGGGGACCAGGGGTGTTCATTAATTTGTCTAAAGGCACACAATCAGTAAGGGGTAAGCCCAAGATTTAAACCCCAGTATTCTGGTTTTATGCTCTTAACCAAATGTAATATTGGCATCTTATCATGATGATTTCTGAAAGCATTACTAAATTATGTGAAATATATTATGTCTTTATTTATTTACAAGCTTACTTGTATATAAGGAAAAAATTATCTTTCTATGAGTCCAAACAAATGTATAATTTTCTCCTTCCTCCACCCCTGCAATTTCTATTTCTTTATCCTTTGTAGCTGTGATACAACTTTTTCTTTTGTTTCAGTCTGAGAGGTAATTCAGTTATATAATTTGTTAGCAAGTGTGCTAGAATATATCAATGCTTTTTTTAATCTTTTACTTTTAACAGGTAGGGAACCAATTTATAGTGAATTGCTGTGAACTGAGAAGTACGTTCTCTGTGAAGTTATAAGTTGCCCATCAATGTTTATTTTCATTCTTTTAAGAGGCCTTAGTTAGTTATGTTAACACTATCTCAGCCCAGAATGTGTTCCCTTTAGAAATCATTGGATCATCTGTTTTACTCAAGCAGCTGACATTCAATAACATGTTAATATTACTTTGCTTCTTATTCAAAAGTCTCAAACATCTATCTCTTTCACTCCCTTTCAAAACCTTAAATAGGACTAACAATTATAATGATGTGTCTTGTGATACAGAGTGTAATAAATTGTAAATAAGTCATGAATAGTAATCACAAAGAAGAAGGAAGGCTGAGAAAAAAAAAGAAAGAAAGAAACCCAGTCAGATAGTATATAATAGTTTCTTCTTTCAATCATGGAAATAAATGCTTGTTTGCAATAGAATCTAACTATTGTAAGACCTTTTAAGGGCAATTCCTACTGCAAAGTGAGAACATTTGAAGTTCCATTTAAATAATGCAGCACTTCTGGTCTGTGAAAATAGATAAGCTTCCAGAATTCTTCTTGTGGAAAGATAAGCCTAATAATAATAATAAAAACACCTTAAAAATACATTGGTAGACATATCTTAGCAGGAAAACACTTAGTTTTTTAGTGCTAGACAAATAGGCATCTGTCTTTGATTTAATGACTGTATCTGTACTCAGTTGAACTTCAAAAATTTTTTTTTAATTAATTTATTTATTTATGATAGTCATCAGAGAGCGAGAGAGAGAGAGAGAGAGGCAGAGACACAGGCAGAGGGAGAAGCAGGCTCCATGCACCGGGAGCCCGATGTGGGATTCGATCCCAGGTCTCCAGGATCGCGCCCTGGGCCAAAGGCAGGCGCTAAACCGCTGCGCCACCCAGGGATCCCCCCTCAGTTGAACTTCAGAAGGTCATACTAATACATGTTAGGCGAGAAATTTTACAGATTCCAGTGAATTTTTATTGAAATCAATGCCTTGAAAATTACAATGTATTCATTTGATCATCTAAAATTTAAGTTGCATCATTTTAGTCCCATACACACTTACTTAGAATATGTATGGAATTGTTCTGTGAAAGTTTGACAATTTTTGGTTAAAATTTTGTCTTTCAGAGTTATGTTTATTCTAGAAACTGTATTGCTCAATGCTTTTGTAAGTAGTGAAGACCATTATTTAGGAATAATGTTCAGTTAGGATGCTTTGTGGAGCAAGTGATTGAAAAATTGACTTAAACCAGTTTTAAAATAAGAAAATATATTACTTATGAGGGATAGCATCGAGGTAGATTGATTTGGGAGTTCAATCGTCTTGTCAAGGATCCAAGTTCTTTTAGCCTCTCCACTCCGCTGCCTGCAACAGCAGCTTTTCATACAGGTTCCTTTTCTTCATGATTGTGAAGTATCTGCTATGTTTTTTTGTTCTTGTCCTGTGTGTGTATATGACACACCCAGAGAGAGCCTTTCTCTGTGAATACTTGAATTAAACTGGGATTATTTAGGAAAGAGGGGAAGGGAAGAAAGGATGCTGGGTAATTATCAGTGTCCAACAAAGGAAAGTAATGTAAGAAAACAAACATATCATTATGTTTTAATGATAAACTTTTTGGATGGCACATTCTAATAAAAATCTGATTCCACTGCATTAGTATTACATTAAGCAATATTCAAAATCATGTTGAAAAAAATTCATATGTTCCCTGATTATTGCTTTCTTTTTGAAATTCAGTTATGACCACTTAACATGGAGGCTCTAAATTCTGAATCATATAGCTGCATACAGTAAAGTTTTACTTTTTTAAAAAAGATTTTATTTATTTATTCATGAGACAGAGAGAGGCAGAGACATAGGGAGAGGGAGAAGCAGGCTCCCTGCAAGGAGCCTGATGCAGGACTTTTTAAAATGTAAAGTGATTTTATAAATTCGTGAGATTTTATTGTATTCACCTCTTATGGCAGAGATTATTGCTTATTCTCTCAAGTTTTATTTGGGATATGGTTGCTTAGCATAGACACTGCACAGCAGCCTCCCTTGCAGTGAGGTGTGGCCATTGATAAAGGTCTTCCATTGGGATGTGAGTGGAAGTTATGTGCGCAACTTTTAGTTTATGCTGTAAAGGGGAAGTATAACACTTGATGGATGGTAAAAACAAGAGAGAAGGAACCTAGACATCTGGTCACTTTAAACAGGAGTTTTAGTTACTGATGTCTGCTTTGTATAATCCGATTTTGATTTAGGCTGAATTTACATCCTAATATAATAGGTAAGACGCCTGGGTGGCTCAGCGGTTGAGCATCTGCCTTCGGCTCAGGGCGTGATCCCAGGGTCCAAGGATCCAGTCCCACGTCGGGCTCCTCGCAGGGAGCCTGCTCCTCCCTCTGCCTGTGTCTCTGCCTCTCCCTCTGTGTCTCTCATGAATAAATAAATAAAATCCTAATATAATAGATAGCCAATATCTATTATATAACACTAGAAATGAGATATGATTCTTTGTAACTAGAAACTGTTTAATAATCTTTCTGGGTACAATATAAATGTACTGCTTGTTTTTAAATATTATTGGGAGAGAGTAGCATTATATGGAGCTCCCAATATTTTTATTTTGATCTTGCAGTTTTTTTGTGCACACAGCAGATTTAACTGTTTTGAATGAATTTACTCATTTTAAGCAATTAACATCCAATCACTTTGCTTAAAATAATCAAACCGTTTGTGTATATATATACACACAGCATACATCTCCACTGTTTACTGTCTCAAAGCATTTTAACAAGCTATTGTGCTGGCAGAATTAATTAGATCTGAAAACTGGTGTAATAAAAACAATAAAAGCTATAAGAATGCATTAAAATAGAATACCAAAATAATAGAATGTAAGGTTTCTAAAGTTGTATTTGACTAGTCAAATGTTCCTTAATAACTGGATGCATGAGAATACATTGTTCATTATAATATTAAAGGAATGTAATGAAATGAAAATTGAGGCAATAGAGAATTCAGTATGCACAATTATTTTAAATTTAAAATCTTCCCCATAATGAACATAGCTAAAAACACAGAAGACAAATGATAGAGAAATTAGAAGCAATTATCAAAGGAATTCTCAGCAGAAATTTCTGATTTAAATTAAAGCCTATGATTAAAAATCTTCTGCCTCTTTGTCCTTCTACGCTCTTCCCATAATCCACTACTACAGCACCTTGCAACTTAATTTCTTTTCCTCAAAGGCACTCATGCTATGTCTGATCCATAATAAGAATGAACATATCAGATTTAGGTCTTTGGGTTTCTGCTTCTATATGGGCTTAATTTTAAGCAGAATGAAGATGGAAAGACTATTGAATAGAGGGCAAGAAAAATGAAATTATTTTTTCACCTACATAACTGTTGATTTTGTAAGTGAAAAGGGAAACTTTTCAAATTATTATTTTTCTTTTCAAATTATTTTTTATTGAGATTTGAAATATAGCACAGTATACTTTGGTGACTGGAGCTGACTTATAACTATTTAAATTCCTAAGTATTAAAAAGATTATAGTGCATCATCTCCAGATGTGATTCATTTATTTATTCAAAACTGATTTTGAACATCTGCTCACGTATTGTTCTAGGCACCAGAGACAAACAGTAAAAAAAAAAACAAACAAAAAAAACAAACCGTGTTCTTATGTTTATAATCTGGTGATTAAAATAAATACTACATCATAAAACAATGAGTTATTCAACAAGGTTGTATTTTTTTATGAAATCCTATTTTGATTTTTGGGGAAATAACAAATTCCTTAAAAATGGTATTCTTATGTTACTGAAATGTTTTTTGTGCACATGTACTTTCATTTCGTATTGTCTATTATACACTGATACAATTTATTTGCTGAATATTTTGTCATTTTCAGAAGTCACTGATAAATAGTTATTTTTTAAAAATAGTAAGTATAAACACTTCATCTAATATACTTATCTTCCCCTTTGGGTGGAATTTTATTTTATAAAAGATTCAAAATGACCAATTCATATAAAAAACTAGAAAAACTTTAAGTGATTTTATTTATTTATTTATTTATTTATTTATTTATTTATTTATGATTATTTATTTATTTATTTGACAGAAAGAGAGAGCACAAGTAAGGGGAGCAGCAGGTGGAGGAAAAATCAAGCTACCAGCTGAGCAGGGAGACGCATTTGGGTTCCATCGCAGGACCCCGGGATCATGACTTGAGGCAAAGGCAAATACTTAACTGACTGGGCCACCGAGGTGTCCCTTAAAATGATTTTAAAAGTTGAAATCATTAACTGTGGTTTTTTTTTTTGAGGATACTGTTAATCAGTTTTGTTTGAGAGTCTCTATTTTTATATTTACATAATGGAGTGTATACTTTAAGAATATGTATCTTAGATAATTTTTCAATGTAATATCTGATAAATACCAAATAATGTATGTAATATAAAGCCACATTATTAACCATACAGTAAAAAACAGCAAGAATGTAATATCATGTTTAAAAACTAAATCATTATTTTATATAAATAATTTAAATGAAAAACAATTGTTTTGGAGACTTTTTTTTCAGTTAACGTCCCCCTTATTATATTTTAACTGCCATCTATACAATATTATGAGTGTTACCTTAAAAAATACTTAGTCATATTCTGCTTTTTTAAATGCTAAAGTTTTATTTTGCAATAATTTCAAATGTATGAATATATGGCAAGAGCAGTATAAATAACTTTTTAACTGAAGCATAATTGAAATACAACATCATATTAGTTTCAGGGGTGTAACATAGTGATTTGATGTTTATAAAAATTGTGAAATGATCAGCATGTGTCTAGTTACTGGCTGTCACTACATAAAGTTAACACAATATTATTGACTATATTCCCCGTAATGTACAATACATCCCCATGACTTGTTTTATAACTGGGAGTTTGTACCTTTTCACCCATTTCCCTCCAACCCCTCAACCCCTTCTCTTCTGTCAACCATTAGTCTGTTCTCTATGAGTCTGGCTTTGTTTTTTGTTTGTTTTTATTTTGTTTTTTAGATTTCACATATGAGTGAAATCATTTTATTTTTCTCTGAATTATTTACCCTAGTATAAAACCCTCAAGGTCGGGCAGCCTGGGTGGATCAGCAGTTTATTTATTTTTTTTATTTTTTTATTTTTTTGGATCAGCAGTTTAGCGCCGCCTTCAGTCCACTGCGTGATCTGGAAACCCGGGATCGAGTCCCACGTCGGGCTCCCTGCATGGAGCCTCCTTCTCCTTCTGCCTGTGTCTCTGCCTCTCTCTCTCTGTGTCTCTCATGAATGAATAAATAAATAAAATATTAAAAAAAAACCCTCAAGGTCTATCCATATTGGTGCAAATGGCAAGATTTCATTCGTTTGTATGGCTGGCTAATATTTTGTTGTACATACTACTGCATCTTCCTTATCTATTCATCTATTACTGGATACTTAGGTTGCTTCCATATCTTAGCTGTTATGAATAATGCTGAAATGAACTTGGGGTGCATATATTTTTCAAGTTCGTGTTTTCACTTTCTTCAAATGTATATCCATAAATGGAATTGCTGGAACATAAGGTAGTTTGATTTTTAATTTTTTGAGGAATCTTTGTATTGTTTTCCATAGTGGCTGCACCAATTTACATTCCCGCTGACAGTGCACAAGGGTTCTCTTTTTGCCAACACTTATGTTTTATCTTTTCTTTTCTTTCTTTTTTCTTTTTTTTTTTAGCATTTCTTACAGATGTGAGATGATGTTTCATTGTTATTTTGTTTTGTATTTCTCTGAAGACTAGTGATGTTGAGCATCTTTTCATGTACTTTTTTGGCCGTCTATATGTGTTCTTTGGAAAAATGCCTATTTTTTAATAAGTCTTTTTTTTTCTTTTGCTATTGAGTTATGTAAGTTCTTTATATATTTTGGATATTAGCCACCAACCAGATATATCATTTGTAAAGATTTTCTCCGATTCAGTAGGTTATCTTTTTGTTTTGTTGATGATTTCCTTCATTGCACAAAAGGCTTTTAGTTTGATATAGTCCCAATAGATTGTTTTGTTTTGTTTTGTTTTTGCCTTTGTTGCACTTGCTGATGGAGTCAGGTCCAAAAAAATAGTCATGAAGACCAATGATAAGTTCCTTACCACTGATGTTTTCTTCTAAGAGTTTTGTGGTTTCTGGCCTTACATTTAAGCCTTTAATCAATTTTGAAAAAAAAATTGAACTAAATTTGTATAGTGTGTAAGATGGTACAGTTTCATTCTTTTACATGTGGCTGTCCAGTTTTCTCAATGCCATTTAAGAGACAGTATTCCTGATTGTCTTCTTTTTTGTAGATAAATGTATCATATATGTGTGAGTTTATTTATGGGCTATTTGTTCAATGTGCCTGTTTTTATGAAAGTACCAGACTGTTTTGAACTATAGTTTTGTAGTATTGTTTGAAATCTGAAAGCATGATTCCTCTAGCTCTGTTCTTCCTCAAAATTGCTTTGGTTATTCCAAGTCAAATTGTAGCATTATTTGTTCTAGTTCTGTGAAAAATGTCACTGGCATTTTGATAGGGATTACATTAAATCTGTGGATTTCTTTGGGTAGTAAGGACGTTTTAACAACATTAATTTTTCCAGTTATGAGCACAGAATATCTTTTCATTTTATTTAATTTCTTTAATTAAAATCTTGTAGCTTTTAGCATACAAATCTTACTTTCTTGACTAAATTTAATCTTAAGCATCTTATTGTTTCACCGTTATTGTGAATGGAAGAGTTAAAATTTTTTTCAGTTGTTTTATTGTTAGTATATAGAAATGCAACTGATTTCTGTATGTTGATTTTGTATTCCGCAATGAATGCCATTTTATTAATTGTTTTTTGGCTGTTTCATTGTCCCTTATTCCTTTCTTCCTCTTCCCATCCTTTGTGAAATGATTTTTTGTAGTTGTATGCTTTGATTCTGTTCTCTTTATTTTTGTTAATCTACTGTAGGATTTTGCTATTTAGCAGAAGCCATGAGACTTACATTAAACATTTTATAAATACACCAGTCTATTTCTATTTTATGCTAATAGCAAATTGATTTCAGTTGCATACAAAAACTCTACCTTTTACTCCCTCTTATATGTTTTTAATGTCACAATATATCTTTTTGTATTATGTATTTGTTAACAAATTAGCGTGGCTATAGCTATTTTCAATACTTTATCATTTAAATTTTATACAAAAGTTAAGTGGTGAACCGTGCCACCATATTATACCATTGAGTATAGAGTTGGGGTATTCTAAATTTGGCTTATATTCATTTTTTTTTGCATTGCTTTCCTCATATTTGAAGTAGCAGTTACCTTCCCCAGTCTTTATTCCTATTACCTTCCCTAAGATTTTATTTACTTCTTCATGATAGAGAGAGAGAGAAAGAATGAGAGAGAGAAAGAGGGAGAGAGAGAGGCACAGACACAGGTAGAGGGAGAAGCAGGCCCCATACAGGGAGCTGGACAGGGGACTCAATCCTGGGACTTCAGGATCATGCCCTGGGCCAAAGGCAGGCGCCAAACCGCTTAGCCACCCAGGGATCCCAAATTTGGCTTATATTTAGCCTATATCAGAGTGTTGCATATTTTCATATGTTTTAATGTTATTTGTTAGGTTCTTTTCATTACAGCTTAAACTCTTTTTAGCATTTCTTGGAAGGCAGACCCAGTGGTGATCCTTCAGCTTTTGTTTGTATGGGAAAGTCTTTATCTTCATTTCTGAAGGATAGCTTTGCCAGGTAAAGTGTTCTTGACTGGCAGGCCTTTTTTCTTTCAGCACTTTGAATATATCGGACTCTTTTCTAGCCTGTAAGATTTCTGCTGAGAAATCTACTGATAGCTTTATAGAGGTTCTCTTGTAAGTTACAAACTTTTTTCTCTGGTTGTTTTTAAGATTCTCTCTTTGTCTTTGTTCACAGTTTTATTATTATATGTCTTGGACAAGATTTCTTTTTCGTTTAGTTTCTTCATGAAATTAGATATCCAAATCGCTCCCCAGATTTGGGAAGTTCTTGGCCATTATTTATTTTAAAAAAGTGTTCTTGGGACGCCTAGGTGGCTCAGCGGTTGAGCATCTGCCTTCGGCTCAGGGCGTGATCCTGGAGACCCGGGATCAAGTCCCACATCAGGCTCCCTGCATGGAGCCTGCTTCTCCCTCTGCCTGTGTCTCTGCCTCTCTCTCCATGTCTCTCATGAATAAATAAATAAAATCTTAAAAAAAAAAACCTTTTGAAAAAAAGTGTTCTTTTCCCCTCTGCTCTTTTTTCTCTGAAATTCCAATAATTCATAAATTGGTCCTTTTTATATATTTCATAGATCAAGTAGGATTTCTTCACTCCATTTCGTTCTTTATTCATTGTTTTCCTGTGAATGGATAATTTTAAAGTCCGGTCTTCAATCTCACAGATTCTTCTGCTAGATCAAGTCTGATGGCAATGCTTCCCATGGCATCTTTCATTTCATTCTTTGTGTTCTTCAGTTCTGAATTTTTTTTAGTTCTTTTTAATAATTTCTTTGATTTCTTTGTTAAACTTCTTAGTTTTTTCTCCCTGTATTGTTTTCTTGATTTCTTTGGATTGTCTTTCTGTGTATTTTTGTAGCTCATTGTGATTCCTTAAAACAGCTATTGTGAAATCTTTATCTGCAAAAGATATCTTTTTTTTAATGATTTATTTATTTATTCATGATAGATGAGAGAGAGAAAGAGAGAGAGAGAGAGAGAGAGAGAGAGGCAGAGACACAGGCAGAGGAAGAAGCAGGCTCCATGCCGGGAGCCCAACGCGGGACTCCATCCCGGGACCCCAGGATCACACCCTGGGCCAAAGGCAGGCACCAAACTGCTGAGCTACCCAGGGATCCCCTGCAAAAGATATCTTAAGGTGCAGAAGTCTTTGTGTTCATTTACCAGAAGATTGTCATCTTTGGTGGTATCATGTTGCCTTGATTTTTTTTTTTTTGCATTCTTTGAAGTTTTGCATTGCTTTCCTCATATTTGAAGTAGCAGTTACCTTCCCCAGTCTTTATTAACTGTCTTTGGAAAGAGATATCTTCGGTTATCCCTGCTAAATCCTGAGGCTATCTCAAACATCTGTGGATACACCTGCTTCATGCTTCTTGATCACTCTTGTAGCAGAATTCTTAAGTTTATATGCCTTCTCTGGAACCAGTAATGGACAAGGCTCATGTTTTTTGTTTTGTTTTGTTTTCCCAGAAGTGAGGTTAAGGCTCAGGTTTGTGGTCTCTTCTGGCCTGCAGATTCAGCTGACTTTCTGTGTTTGCTTACTAGCTGCTTGACAAAGCACACTCATACTGCTATTGGGACCACATATAGGGAGCTGGCTATAGGGCGGCAGTGTGTGTGATTGAGGCATGTGGAGCACTATGGTTACCTGTGGGCCATTTTGGGGGATCTGCAGGTGAAATAGTCCCAGAATCAATATTCTTGACGGAATGAGTGATATAGTTAGAATCCGTATCTCTTTGATGTCCTCTGAGAGTTCTATCTGCCGCTCTCTCCACCTCTTCTAGCTACCCATCATGTAAGTCATGATTCAATACTCTGGATGGCTTGAGAGTGAAATGAACCTCTTTGGCAGTTTCCCACACATCTGCGGAAGGTGGGTGCTCACTCACACACTGTTCCTTTTCCCCTGGGCTAAATTATGGGTACAGGAAGAACTTTCTTAGCCCTAAGCTGTGCCACCTTAAGGGAAGAGTAATATAGGTAAAGTCAAAATGTTCCTCTAACCCACTGCTAGGCATCCAAACTCATTTATATATGATATATATATATATATACATATATATATAATCTATATATAAATATATATATAGTAGTTGTTCTAATGGAGTAATAGAGTGCTAGAACTTCTCTGAAAACCTGGACTTCCACAAAGGCTCACTCATCCATGGGTGATTGCTAAAGTCATTGTTCTCTAGGAACTCCTGGACCGTGGCTGACTATAAGATATACTAAAGATAGTTATCTATTTTCTCTTGTAAATGACTACTTTAATTTGCTGTATTCTTTAGGAATTTTGGGTAGAAACTCTTAAAATTCCACAAATAATGTTTATTATGAAAGTTTATCCCCTCTAGTACAAGAATATTTTTAATTTTGTTTTATTTGTATATCAACTAGGTCCTCAAGAATACTGTTGAATGGGATTGATGATAGTGGTCTCCTGATAATTGATTCTGACTTTAGACAGAAGTGCTTCATGTGTTTTATTTATTTATTTATTGCTTAGGAAAAATATTTATTTATTTATTTTGGAGAGAGAGAGACTGTGAGCAGGGGAAGGGGCAGAGGGAGAGGGAGAGAATCTCAAACAGACTCTGTGCTGAGTGCAGAGCCCAACTTGGGGATTAATCCTATGACCGGAGATCATGACTTGGGCCAAAACCAAGAGTTGACATTTAACTGCCTGAGCCACTTGGGTGCCCCATAAATGCCTCAAGTGTTTTATTAAGACTAATGTTTATTCTTTATTTTTGTATACTTTAAAAATATTAAGGCATTTTCATTCTATCCTAATTTATTAAAGACATATTTATTTATTTATTTTTAAGATTTTATTTATTTATTCATGTGAGACACACACACATACACACACACACACAGAGAGAGAGAGAGAGACATACAGGCAGAGAGAGAAGCAGGCTCCATGCAGAGAGCCCGACATGGGACTCGATCCTGGATTTCCAGCATCACGCCCTGGGCCTAAGGCTGCACTAAACCACTGAGCTACCTGGGCTGCCCCTATTAAAGACATTTTGAAATTAAGACTACCCATTCATGTTTATAAAATGCATTTTCAGCATCTATTTCCATAATTGACTATGTAGCTCTCTTCCTGTTATCTCTTCATGTAATGTATTTCCTTTCTTTGATGAACTCATGCAATTGACCTGCAAAACTACTTACAATTGGTTCATTTTAGGTGCTATATATTTTATAAATTCTTCAATTACTTTTACATAATTTTTCTCTTTTGATATTTTAATCACTAATTTTTTTTCTTAAAAGCATCTTTTTTCAACTACTGAAATACTATTTTCATATAGGATTTATTTATCTCATATTGGCTGCAAGGTAGTGTCAGTTTTACTGTCCCAGAGAATAGAAACAATATCCTAATTATCTCTAATTCCTTTAAAGTCTTAGAATAGTGCCCTGCATATTGTGGGCTGTTGACTATGTGTTGGATTTGAGGTATAGTCTGAGAAAAGTATTATAGTGAAACCTTACCACATTTGAACCTTTACACTTGTACAAGTCTTAGAATAGGAAAATGAATTTCTGATGACAAAATTTTAATATTTAGTGAATGTATTTTAAGGTATACAAGATATATTAGAGAATATACATTTAACTATAGTTAAGGAATTACAAAGATGCTTGTCTTACTTTAAAGGTAATTATGTGAAAAAATATCATTCAAAAGGTGTAAAAAACTCTTTTCCACATTTTCAGTGTATAATTAACTAACCTCTCTACATTTGCTCAGAAAAGAAAGTAATAAACCACTTGTAAATAATGGTAGTCTTGCATTCTATATACTTATGTGTCAATAATCTGATCATAAATTTTCTCCTGTTCTTAGTTACACAGGTTGTTTTTGAGATAGTGAAGAGACAGGTATCATTACCATGCTGTGGTTCTATTTTCTATAGATGTAAATGTATTTAAGTAAAACATGGAGGAAAAATGAAGACTTTCCTGAGTACTGAAAACTGTAGTACATGGAAATTAAATCAATGTGTGGCTTTTAAAAACACAACATGGTGACAGCAGAGAAGTGACATCTGAGTGCATCCCAGGAAAGGCACAAAAGTAGTAGATGTCTATTAAAATGTCAATCACAGGTAGAAGAAATAAGGACATACTGCCTTCCACATGTTGACTGCCTGATGTTCTGTCCTCTGGCTCTTGGGATTAATAACTCCAGTAAGAGGGAGGCTTTTGTAAAAATAAGTAAATAAGACAGATTTGGAGGAGGGGCAAGACAACGGAAGAGTAGGGTCCCCAAATCACCTGTCTCCACCAAATTACCTAGAAAACCTTCAAATTATCCTGAAAATCTATTAATTCGGCCTGAGAATTAAAGAGAGAACACCTGGAACGCTACAGTGAGAAGAGTTCGTGCTTCTACCAAGGTAGGAAGACGGGGAAAAAGAAATAAAGAAACAAAAGGCCTCCAAGGGGGAGGGGCCCCGCGAGGAGCCGGGCTGAGGCCGGGGCGAGTGTCCCCAGGACAGGAGAGTCCCGTCCCGGAGAAGCAGGAGCTGCACCGACCTTCCCGGGCGGAAAGGGGCTCGCGGGGAGTTGGAGCAGGACCCAGGAGGGCGGGGATGCCCTGGGGCTCCCGGGGACACTAACAGACACCTGCGCCCCGGGAGATGCGCCGAGCTCCCTAAGGGCTGCAGCGCGCACGGCGGGACCCGCAGCAGCTCGGGGGGCTCGGGGGCGGCTCCGCGGAGGGGGTGCGGGGCGGGAGCAGCTCGGGGGGCTCGGGGGCGGCTCCGCGGAGGGGGCTGCGGGGCGGGAGCAGCGCGGGGGGGCTCGGGGGGAGGAAGTGCTCCATGCAGAGGGGGCTGCAGGGCGGGAGCAGCTCGGGGGGCTCGGGGGCGGCTCCGCAGAGGGGGCTGCGGGGCGGGAGCAGCTCGGGGGGGGGCTCAGGCGGAGGAAGTGCTCCGTGCAGAGGGGGCTGCGGGGCGGGAGCAGCTGGGGGGGCTCAGGGGCGGCTCAGCGGAGGGGGCTGCGGGGCGGGAGCGTGAATCCACCAGCGCAGGCCCCGGAGAACAGGGCGCCGGGACACAGCCCAGGATCCGGCCTCCCCCAGGACAGGCAGAGGCCGGGAGGGCCCAGGACAGCGAGGACGCTCCTGCCCCGGAGCTGAGCAGATCAGCGGCCCCGCCCCGGAGCCTCCAGGCCCTGCAGACGGAGAGCAACGGAGCTACTGCGGGGGCTGACTCCAGGGCTGCAGAGCTGGCCCGGCCACTGCGGTTGTTCCTCCTGGGGCCTCACGGGGTAAACAACCCCCACTGAGCCCTGCACCAGGCAGGGGCACAGCAGCTCCCCCAAGTGCTAACACCTGAAAATCAGCACAGCAGGCCCCTCCCCCAGAAGACCAGCTAGACGGACAAGGTCCAGGGGAAGTCAAGGGACTTAAAGTACACAGAATCAGAAGATACTCCCCTGTGTTGTTGTTTTTTTTTTGTTTGTTTTGTTTTGTTTTGTTTTGCTTTTTGATTTGTTTCCTTCCCCCACCCCCTTTTTTCCCTTTCTTTCTTTTTCTTTCTCTTTTTCTTCTTTATTTTTCGTCTTTTTCTTCCTTTTTTTCCCTCTTTCTCTTTTCTTTCCTTCTTTCTCTCCTCTCTTTTTCTCCTTTTCCCAATACAACTGGCTTTTGGCCACTCTGCACTGAGCAAAATGACTAGAAGGAAAACCTCACCTCAAAAGAAAGAATCAGAAACAGTCCTCTCTCCTACAGAGTTACAAAATCTGGATTACAATTCAATGTCAGAAAGCCAATTCAGAAGCACTATTATACAGCTACTGGTGGCTCTAGAAAAAAGCATAAAGGACTCAAGAGACTTCATGACTGCAGAATTTAGATCTAATCAGGCAGAAATTAAAAATCAATTGAATGAGATGCAATCCAAACTAGAAGTCCTAACGACGAGGGTTAACGAGGTGGAAGAACGAGTGAGTGACATAGAAGACAAGTTGATAGCAAAGAGGGAAACTGAGGAAAAAAAGAGACAAACAATTAAAAGACCATGAAGATAGATTAAGGGAAATAAACGACAGCCTGAGGAAGAAAAACCTACGTTTAATTGGTGTTCCCGAGGGCGCTGAAAGGGCCAGAGGGCCAGAATATGTATTTGAACAAATTCTAGCTGAAAACTTTCCTAATCTGGGAAGGGAAACAGGCATTCAGATCCAGGAAATAGAGAGATCCCCCCCTAGAATCAATAAAAACCGTTCAACACCTCGACATTTAATAGTGAAGCTTGCAAATTCCAAAGATAAAGAGAAGATCCTTAAAGCAGCAAGAGACAAGAAATCCCTGACCTTTATGGGGAGGAGTATTAGGGTAACAGCAGACCTCTCCACAGAGACCTGGCAGGCCAGAAAGGGCTGGCAGGATATATTCAGGGTCCTAAATGAGAAGAACATGCAACCAAGAATACTTTATCCAGCAAGGCTCTCATTCAAAATGGAAGGAGAGATAAAGAGTTTCCAAAATAGGCAGGAACTGAAAGAATATGTGACCTCCAAACCAGCTCTGCAAGAAATTTTAAGGGGGACTCTTAAAATTCCCCTCTAAGAAGAAGTTCAGTGGAACAATCCACAAAAACAAGGACTGAATAGATATCATGATGACACTAAACTCATATCTCTCAATAGTAACTCTGAATGTGAACGGGCTTAATGACGCCATCAAAAGGCGCAGGATTTCAGACTGGATAAAAAAGCAGGACCCATCTATTTGCTGTCTACAAGAGACTCATTTTAGACAGAAGGACACCTACAGCCTGAAAATAAAAGGTTGGAGAACCATTTACCATTCGAAAGGTCCTCAAAAGAAAGCAGGGGTAGCCATCCTTATATCAGATAAACTAAAATCTACCCCGAAGACTGTAGTGAGAGATGAAGAGGGACACTATCTCATACTTAAAGGATCTATCCAACAAGAGGACTTAACAATCCTCAATATATATGCCCCGAATGTGGGAGCTGCCAAATATATAAATCAATTATTAACCAAAGTGAAGAAATACTTAGATAATAATACACTTATACTTGGTGACTTCAATCTAGCTCTTTCTATACTCGATAGGTCTTCTAAGCACAACATCTCCAAAGAAATGAGAGCTTTAAATGATACACTGGACCAGATGGATTTCACAGATATCTACAGAACTTTACATCCAAACTCAACTGAATACACATTCTTCTCAAGTGCACATGGAACTTTCTCCAGAATAGACCACATACTGGGTCACAAATCGAGTCTGAACCTATACCAAAAGATTGGGATCGTCCCCTGCATATTCTCAGACCATAATGCCTTGAAATTAGAACTAAATCACAACAAGAAGTTTGGAAGGACCTCAAACACGTGGAGGTTAAGGACCATCCTGCTAAAAGATGAAAGGGTCAACCAGGAAATTAAGGAAGAATTAAAAAGTTTCATGGAAACTAATGAGAATGAAGATACAACCGTTCAAAATCTTTGGGATGCAGCAAAAGCAGTCCTAAGGGGGAAATACATCCCAATACAAGCATCCATTCAAAAACTGGAAAGAACTCAAATACAAAAGCTAACCTTACACATAAAGGAGCTAGAGAAAAAACAGCAAATAGATCCTACACCCAGCAGAAGAAGGGAGTTAATAAAGATTCGAGCAGAACTCAATGAAATCGAGACCAGAAGAACTGTGGAACAGATCAACAGAACCAGGAGTTGGTTCTTTGAAAGAATTAATAAGATAGATAAACCATTAGCCAGCCTTATTAAAAAGAAGAGAGAGAAGACTCCAATTAATAAAATCATGAATGAGAAAGGAGAGATCACTACCAACACCAAGGAAATACAAATGATTTCAAAAACATATTATGAACAGCTATACGCCCATAAATTAGGCAATCTAGAAGAAATGGACACATTCCTGGAAAGCCACAAACTACCAAAACTGGAACAGGAAGAAATAGAAAACCTGAACAGGCCAATAACCAGGGAGGAAATTGAAGCAGTCATCAAAAACCTCCCAAGACACAAGAGTCCAGGGCCAGATGGCTTCCCAGGGGAATTCTATCAAACGTTTAAAGAAGAAACCATACCTATTCTCCTAAAGCTGTTTGGAAAGATAGAAAGAGATGGAGTACTTCCAAATTCGTTCTATGAGGCCAGCATCACCTTAATTCCAAAACCAGACAAAGACCCCACCAAAAAGGAGAATTACAGACCAATATCCCTGATGAACATGGATGCAAAAATTCTCAACAAGATACTGGCCAATAGGATCCAACAATACATTAAGAAAATTATTTACCGTGACCAAGTAGGATTTATCCCTGGGACACAAGGCTGGTTCAACACCCGTAAAACAATCAATGTGATTCATCATATCAGCAAGAGAAAAACCAAGAACCATATGATCCTCTCATTAGATGCAGAGAAAGCATTTGACAAAATACAGCATCCATTTCTGATCAAAACTCTTCAGAGTGTAGGGATAGAGGGAACATTCCTCGATATCTTAAAAGCCATCTACGAAAAGCCCACAGCAAATATCATTCTCAATGGGGAAGCACTGGGAGCCTTTCCCCTAAGATCAGGAACAAGACAGGGATGTCCACTCTCACCACTGCTATTCAACATAGTACTGGAAGTCCTAGCCTCAGCAATCAGACAACAAAAAGACATTAAAGGCATTCAAATTGGCAAAGAAGAAGTCAAACTCTCCCTCTTCTCCGATGACATGATACTCTACACAGAAAACCCAAAAGCCTCCACCCCAAGATTGCTAGAACTCATACAGCAATTCGGTAGCGTGGCAGGATACAAAATCAATGCCCAGAAATCAGTGGCATTTCTATACACTAACAATGAGACTGAAAAAGAGAAATTAAGGAGTCAATTCCATTTACAATTGCACCCAAAAGCATAAGATACCTAGGAATAAACCTAACCAAAGATGTAAAGGATCTATACCCTCAAAACTATAGAACACTTCTGAAAGAAATTAAGGAAGACACAAAGAGATGGAAAAATATTCCATGCTCATGGATTGGCAGAGTTAATATTGTGAAAATGTCAATGTTACCCAGGGCAATATACACGTTTAATGCAATCCCTATCAAAATACCATGGACTTTCTTCAGAGAGAACAAATTATTTTAAGATTTGTGTGGAATCAGAAAAGACCCGAATAGCCAGGGGAATTTTAAAAAAGAAAACCATATCTGGGGGCATCACAATGCCAGATTTCAGGTTAATTACAAAGCTGTGGTCATCAAGACAGTGTGGTACTGGCACAAAAACAGACACATAGATCAATGGAACAGAATAGAGAACCCAGAAGTGGACCCTGGACTTTATGGTCAACTAATATTCGATAAAGGAGGAAAGACTATCCATTGGAAGAAAGACAGTCTCTTCAATAAATGGTGCTGGGAAAATTGGACATCCACGTGCAGAAGAATGAAACTAGACCACTCTCTTTCACCATACACAAAGATAAACTCAAAATGGATGAAAGATCTAAATGTGAGACAAGAGTCCATCAAAATCCTAGAGGAGAACACAGGCAACACCCTTTTTGAACGCGGCCAAAGTAACTTCTTGCAAGATACATCCACGAAGGCAAAAGAAACAAAAGCAAAAATGAACTATTGGGACTTCATCAAAATAAGAAGCTTTTGCACAGCAAAGGATACAGTCAACAAAACTAAAAGACAACCTAAGAATGGGAGAAGATATTTGCAAATGACATATCAGATAAAGGGCTAGTTTCCAAGATCTATAAAGAACTTATTAAACTCAACACCAAAGAAGCCAACAATCCAATCATGAAATGGGCAAAAGACATGAAGAGAAATCTCACAGAGGAAGACATAGACATGGCCAACATGCATATGAGAAAATGCTCTGCATCACTTGCCATCAGGGAAATACAAATCAAAACCACAATGAGATACCACCTCACACCAGTGAGAATGGGGCAAATTAACAAGGCAGGAAACAACAAATGTTGGAGGGGATGCGGAGAAAAGGGAACCCTCTTACACTGTTGGTGGGAATGTGAACTGGTGCAGCCACTCTGGAAAACTGTGTGGAGGTTCCTCAAAGAGTTAAAAATAGACCTGCCCTACAACCCAGCAATTGCACTGCTGGGGATTTACCCCAAAGATACAGATGCAATGAAACGCCAGGACACCTGCACCCCGATGTTTCTAGCAGCAATGTCCACAATAGCCAAACTGTGGAAGCCTCGGTGTCCATGGAAAGATGAATGGATAAAGAAGATGTGGTTTATGTATACAATGGAATATTCCTCAGCTATTAGAAATGACAAATACCCACCATTTGCTTTGACGTGGATGGAACTGGAGGGTATTATGCTGAGTGAAGTAAGTCAGTCGGAGAAGGACAAACATTATATGTTCTCATTCATGTGGGGAATATAAATAATAGTGAAAGGGAATAGAAGGGAAGGGAGAAGAAATGAGTGGGAAATATCAGAAAGGGAGACAGAACGTAACGACTGCTAACTCTGGGAAAGGAACTAGGGGTGGTAGAAGGGGAGGAGAGCGGGGGTTGGGAGTGATTGGGTGACGGGCACTGGGGGTTATTCTGTATGTTGGTAAATTGAACACCAATTTTAAAAAATAATACAGATTTTAAGGAAATATAGAGTTATTTTTCTGCATTATTTGAAATGGATCTGGTTTTACCTTGTATATTTTTTTAATAAAAGATTTTATTTATTTATTCATGGGAGACACACAGAGAGAGGCAGAGACACAGGCAGAGGGAGAAGCAGGCTCCATGCATGGAGCCCGATGCGGGAGTCGATCCCAGGACCCAATATCACATCCTGAGCTGAAGGCAGATGCTCAACCGCTGAGCCATTCAGGCATCCCTTCCTTGTATATTTTTTGAGCAGCTGGAGGAATATGCTCACATGTCATCTAGGTTAATTTAATGTACTCAGTAATTAAATGCCAGTGATAACAGCTTCCTTTTGAGGACAATTCAGGTATTTAATGATGCCAGAGATAAACTATGAAACAAAACATATGCAGATACTAAGTAGGAAGAAGTGAACTCATCCCTTAATATTTAGAGAACTCAGATGATATCAGTAGGTATCTTACCGACAAATCCCCATGGTCCTTTGAAAGGCTGTTGTATATGATGGAAAAGTGAGAAAAAAGGCCAGAGAACAATTTTGTTACTATAAGACATAGGATAATAGTATAAAACTAACAGCAAAGTACAATTAATCTAAATACAGCTTCTAACTGAATTGTATTCTTAACAGCACTGATTTAAGGGGGATGTCAATAAAAGAAGAAGAGATCTAGGATCCTTGTAATAAAAAATTTGGTCAGATGTTATATACAATTAGCATACTTTTAAGGTATGATAGGATATTTACTAAGTTTATTTCATGGCATATGCACATTAAGGTATAAGATAGTTATACCTTTAATGACATTTGATTACATTCTGAAAATTCAATGTTAAAATGGTTGTTTGAAACTTACAATATATTTTTCAAATAAACAATGTTATAATTAACATTTTGTCTTCTGCCCAAGACAGAAAATAATGTAGTCTGTAATGTAGCTTAAATCTTGTCAAACAGAAAATAGATGAAAACAATTCAGTTGTGGAAGTATGAATTAAAACTGAAAACTAAGCTTGAATAATCATTTCTTATTTACTTTGCATTTTAGTGCTCAAGGAGAAGGAACTTGTTTAATTCTATTTAAGTGAAGAAATCTGTAAAGTTTTTGAAAGGAAACTTTGGACATTTATTCGACTTTACATGTTGAAGGCATTTATAGTTTCTTTACAAACATATTACGTAATTTCCTAACATAATTCTTATATTCCTAAAAACATGTGGACTGCTAGAATTCTTCTATCGTGTACTAGTTTGCTAGGGCTGCCATAACCTAATACAGACTGAGTGGCTTAAACAATGGAAATTCATTTTCTCTCAGTCTAGATTCTAAGAAGTCTAAGATCAAGGTTGGCTTTCTTCTGAGGCCTTTCTCCTTGGCTTGCAGATTGCTACCTACATTTTAACAATATTAATTCTTCCAGTCCATGAAGATAGAATATCCATTTATTTGTGTCTTTTCTTTCTGTGTCCTCACAGGGATTTCCTCTGCTCATGTAAATCCTTGCTGTCTCTCTGTGTCCGATATCTTCTTTTTTAAGGATATCAATCCGATTGTAATGCAATAACCTCTTTAAAGGTCCTATTTCCAAACACAGTCGTGTTCCAAGTAGTAGGTTTAGGCTTTAACAGATGACTTTGTGTATTGGGCGAGTGGGGCGAAGGACACAATTCAGCCCATTACGTAGCCCTAATAAGATTATGGTTAATTTCGATTTGTAGAATTCTTTTAGCCCTAATTGAATCATTGTTACTTAAAGGTTGGAGAACAAGCACTTGAGAAAAAAAAAATGAAGGTAGGAAGAGCCATGAGAAGGAGGATATTTTTAAGTTTATTGGTAAGAATAGAAAACTATTGGGAAATAAGGAGTGTACATGTGTGTAATTTAGTGAGCTTACCAGGGAATCAAGAGATGTTAGAGATCTCTTTGAGTTTTTCCTTTTGCACGCAGGTTGCTGTGTGAGAGAACAAAAATGAAATTAGCTGAAAAAAACTGGAGTATAAAAAAACTCGAGTAGAGTAAGAGGGGAAAGTAGTGTGTGACCTACTGTTTACATTCACAGGTAATTCACAAGTTGAACATTCATTACGTGGGACCTGTAAATTAGCAAATATCAAGATATTCTCCATTTATATTATTTATGTCACTAAAATTGTTTTATTGAGGTATAATTGACATATAAGATATTAATTTCTGCTATTCAACATAATGATTTGATATTTGTATATATGATTACAAGATAATTAACACAACAGTCCAGTTAACATCTATTGCTATATAGAATTACAAAATTCTTTTTCTTGTGAAGAGAACTTTCAAGATCTACTCTTAGCTACTCTCACTTATGCAATACAGTACTATTAACTATAGTCATCCCGCTATATATTTCATTAGATCCCCATGACTTACTCATTTTATAGCTGGAAATTTGTACCCTTCACCCATTTTGTCTATGTCCCACCCTTCCATCTCAGGCAGTCATCAATCTTTTCTCTTTATCCATGGGTTTTTTTAAATTGTTTGTTTTATATTCTCCACATAAGTGAGAGCATACAGTATTTTTCTTATCCTGTCTGACTTATTTCACTTACCATAATGCTTTCATGGTCCACCCATGGTTGCAAATAGCAAGATTTCAATCTTTTTAACAGCTAAAGAGTATTCCACTGTGTATATATATCACATTTTAAAAATCTATTTATCCACCAATGGACATTTAGGATGTTTCCATGTCTTGGCTCTTATAAATAAATAATGGAGTGTATATATCTTTTTGGGTTAGTGTTTTCATTTTCTTTGGGCACATACCCAGAAGTGGAATTGCTGGATGGTGTAGTATTTCAATTTTAATTTTTTGGGAAACCTCAGTACTGTTTGTCATAATAGATGCACAAATTTATATTCCCACCAAAAGTGCACAAGGGTTCTCTTTTTTCCACATCCTTGCCAACTTTTATTATTTCTTTTCTTTTTAGTAATAGCCATTCCTGACAAGTGTGAGGTGATATCTCTTGTGGTTTTGCTTTTCATTTCCTTGATGGTAATGATGCTGAGTATCTTTTCATTTGTCTGTGGGCCATCCGTATGGCTCCTTTGGAAAAATATGTTTAGATCCTCTGCCCATTTTAATCAGATTATTTTTGATGATGAGTTATGTGAGTTCTTTATATATTTTGGATATTAACCTCTTATCAGATACATGACTTATATTTTTTTCCTTCCCATTTCATAGTTTGTCTTTTTATTTTGTTGATAGCATCTTTTGCTGGGCAGAAGCTTTACATTTTGATGTAGTCCCACTTGTTTCTTTTAACTTTTGTTGCCTTTGTTTTTGGTGTCAGATCCAAAAAAATCATTGCCAAGACCAATATCAAAAGGAGCTTATTGGCTATGTTTTCTTCTAGGAATATTATGGTGTCCAATCATACATTCATATCTTTAATCTATTTTGATTTAATTTTTTAAAATAATTTTTAAAAGGATTTTATTTATTTGAGAGAGAGCGAGTGAGAGCGAGAGAGCATGCATGTGCCCTCGCATGACCAGGAGGCGGGGGCAGAGGGACAGGGAGAAGCAGACTCCTTGCTGAACAGGTTGCCGAACACCAGGGTGATCCTAGGACCCCAAGATCATGACCTGAACTGAAGGCAGATGCTTAACCAACTGAACCACCCAAGCGCCCCTTAATTTTTATGTATATGATAGTGGTCCAGTTTTATTCTTTTGCATGAATACCCTTTATTGAAGATACTGCTCTTTTCCCATTGTTTATTCTCGGCTCCTTTAGTATAAATTAATTGACCATTGTGCGTGGGTTTATTTCTGGGCTCTTTTCTGTTCCATTGGTCTATGTGTCTTGATTTTGATTTGTTTTGATTACAATAACTTTGAAATGTTTTGATTATAATAGCTTTGTAATGTAGTTTGAAATCATGGTGTATAATGCCTCCAGTTTTGTTCTTCTTTCTCAGGATTGCTTTGGCTATTTGAGATCTTTTGTGGTTCTGTATAAATTTTAGGATTATTTATCTGTTTCTGTGAAAAATACCATTGAAATTTTGATAGGGATTGTACTGAATTTATCTATAAATTGCTTTGGAGAATATGGACATTTTAACAATATTAATTCTTCCAATTCATGAAGACAGAATATATATTTATTTGTGTCTTTTTAAATTTCTTACCTTAATGATTTCTATTTTGTGTACAGATCTTTTATTTCCTTGGTTAAATTTATTTTTAGGTATTTAGTTGTTTTTGATGTAATTTTTAATGGGATTGTTTTATTAAATCCTCTAATAATTCCTTATTAGTTTATAGAAGTGCAATAGATATTTGTATATTGATTTTGTAGCCTGAAATTTTTCTGTATTTATTAGTTCTAACATTGTTTTTGGTAGAATCTTTAGGGTTTTATAAATATTTCTAAATATCATGTCATCTGCAAATAGTGAAATTTTACTTGTTCCCTTCTGATTGGGATGTCTTTTACTTCTTTTTCTTGCCTAATTCTTCTGGCTAGGACTTCTAATACTATGTTGAATCAAAGTGGCAAGAGTGGGCTTCCTTGTCTTGTCCTGATCTTAGACAAAAAACTTTCAGCTCTTCATCACTGAGTAAGATGTTAGCTGTGGGCTTGTCATATATGGATTTTATTAAGATATCACCCATTTAATAAAAGAGCAAAGCTTGTCAGAATGAGATTTTGGAGGCAGATGTACCTGTGTTTGAAACTTGATTTTGTAGCCTACTAGTTGTGTAGTTGTATAAACTTGGGTAAGTTATTTTATCTCTCTGAACTGTTCTCCAATCTGTAAAATGTGGATAATATTAGATACATTGTATGCTAATTTAGGGATTAGTGGCATAAAGTATGTATAAAAAGTATCTGCATTATATTGAGTCTACCTAAAAAATAGCTATAATAATAATGATAAATGTATTTATAATAACTAAATGGTTTCATTACTACACATCACAAACTCAGAGATAGGAGGGGTTAAAAAAACCTAACCTTTAGAAATAAACACACTTACTCTACCAAAATAAAAAGCTTTTCCACAGCAAAGGAAATTACCAACAAAACAAAAAGGCAACCTGGCAAATGGGAGAAGGTATTTGCAAGTGATATATCCAATAAAGGGTTAATATCCGAAATATATAAAGAACTTATACAACTCAACGCCAAAAACACAAAGAACCCAATTTAAAAATGGGCAGAATAGACATTTCTTCCAAAGATAGATAGTTAACAGATACATGAAAAGGTGCTCAACATCAGTAATTCTTAGGGAAATTCAAGTCAAAACCACAATGGGATATCACCTCACACCTGTCAGAATGGCTAAAATAAAAAAAAAAAGGAAATAACAAGTATTGACAAGGATGTGGAGAACAAAGAACACTCCTGCAATGCTGGTGAGAATGTAAATTGGTGCAGCCACTGTGGAAAACAGTATGGAGGTTACTCAAAAGATAAAAATTAGAATTAGCATACAATCCAACAATTCCAGTACTGGGTATTTACCCAAAGAACACGAAAACACTAATCTGAAAAAATATATACCATAAATAATGTAGTATTATTTATAATAGCCAAGATAGGACTGCAACTCAAATATCCATTGGTAGATGAGTGGATAAAGAAGATGTGATATGTAAAATTCAGGGGAATTAGATATATTTTTAGATATAAATTATAACATGTAGAATCCTACTATATGTAGGAGAAAGAATTTTGATAATAATAACTAGTGATAATTAATGGTAACTAATGTTAAGTATTTATTACATGTTTAACACACATTTCTTTAAATGCACTACCTCATACGATCCTCATAAAAATCACAGGGAAGGTACACAATAGCCAGTCCCAAATAGCTACATATATCTTCCAAATTTGGAAAATTATAATAACATTGGCAAATAGACCAAATTTGAGATAATTCATAAGTATCTTATATTTGAAATTTTGTTGAGTAGATAATGAAGGCATAGTAAAGACTTGTTTATAACTATGGCAAGTCAACTGATTGCATGGATTTTTTTCTGAAGGAAGTTTAAGTTGGACCTAATTGCTTGAACATGAAAGCAGTGAATTAACACGGAGGCTTGTTCTTTCATCAAGAACATCTCATTTAACAAGAGAACTCTTGGAAAACATGGGATTGCTTCTGGGTATTAGTGCTGAGAAAAGCAGAGCACTTGACATAGTGGCACAGAAATTGTTCCTTGTCCAATATCTCATGAATATGATGAAAGCTCATTATCTGAGGGACATACCACTCTGAAAGGATAGTGCTATTATTGTTGGTGACAAATAAAAAGGTTGTGATATCTCTTAATGTATTGAAATAACTATTCTACTTAAGAAGAAATATCTTCTCGTTTGGAGATTGGAGGAACTGTGACACTAGTGGTTAAGGCAATAATGGAAGCGGTGGTAGCAGGGGTTGGGGTGGGGGGCAGCCACATTGGAGCAGGTCCTGAAAAGAGCAATAGAATTGGGACCTGGCTTGGCATCACTAGAGCCTTCAAGGATGGTAGGATTTGGTGATTGGTAGCAGAGTACTAGTTAATAGCAGTAGTATTGAAAGCCAAACTGGGAAAGGATGTTAATTAGATAAAGTATGATTTCGCACTGCTTTCTTTATATAAGGAGAAAACTGTCACTTACAAATTATAGAATTGATCTTGGCAGAAAACTAGATGTCTATTGGAGCCAAAAATCTTTTGATGTTACATACTTTTGAAAATGGACTGGTAGAAATATAGTCTTCAGAACTTTTTATTTTTTTAAATCATGCAAGAAATACCTTTCCCCTAAAGGCTTGAAATTGCAATTTCCAAAATATTCATAACATCATATTATTAAAATACA
Source organism: Canis lupus baileyi (assembly GCF_048164855.1). NCBI lineage: Eukaryota > Metazoa > Chordata > Mammalia > Carnivora > Canidae > Canis > Canis lupus. Next base: position 9,679,889 of record NC_132846.1, on the reverse strand, counting down.
TTAAAAGTCATTATGGAGAATGGCCAAAATTGATAGAAAACATAGTCTTTGTCATTTGATTGACCTACAACTTATTTGCAAATTTACACCACTACTTTCATCATAATGTAAAGGCTTGTAGTAAATGACAATAATATGTGTTTGGGACCTTATCCTCCCTCTCCATTTTCTTCCTTTTCAAAAAGAATTTGCAAACTAGAAAAAAATGTGATTCTATTTGGAAAATTTTGATCTGAATCAAAAATGGAATATAACAGAAATTTGGAAATCTAAGGAAAGATTTACTTATACATTTGATGCATTATGAAACAATTCATCATTAGGACTTATAATACGGATCTATTACAAAGGATAATTGTGAAAGAGCTATTTTAAGAGGGAATAATTGATTACTGACCCCAACACACATTTGCTTTTAAGTTTGGTGTTCAAGTTCTCTGTAGGAAACATTAAAACACCTACAAATCCTTTTGGAGTTTGGTAGGAAAAACATAAAAGAAAAAACTCATAGTTATGTAATCTACCAATTTATTTTCTTTCAGTTATTTTTCCCAGGTTACCTCTGAATCACATTTATGCTACTAATTTCCATTCCGTAAGTATATGTGGAAGAGGGATATGTGTGAAAGGGTATTTATTTTTGGGGGTATTTCTTGAAGTAAAATTAATTTTCTATCTGGATATCCAAGAGGAAAGATTGCTATTTAGAAGAGATATTTTCATTATAAATCTGAGATGTGTTATGTCTCTCTCTATATTTTTCAAAGATTTATCCATTCATTTGAGAGTGACAGAGAGGGAAAAAGAGAGAGAAAGAGAGAGAGAGAGAGAGCTGGGGGGGAGGCAGAGGGAGAGAATCTTCAAGCACACTCCTCACTGAACACTAAGCATGAGTGAGATCAGGAGAGGAGGTGGAGGGGCAGAGGGAGAGGGAGGCGAGAGAATCCTAAGCAGTTCCCTGCTGAGCAAGGAGCCCAATGCAAGACTGGATCCCACAACCCCGAGATCATGACCTAAGCCAAAAGCAAGAGCTAGATGCTCAACTGATGGAGCCACTTAGGCACCTCTTTATATTTATATTTATATAAATATGTGCAGGGAAACAATTTATGTGAAATGAGTGGTCATTATCTTGGGATAAATCTTTTCCTTCTAGAATTGCCAATTTCTTCCTCTCTTTTGCCTTAGCAATGTGCTACCATAATCTTAATGTGATAAAAATATTTTATGTACCTGTGAACATAAGTTATATGACAGCTGCCAACTAGCTTATGGAGACGGGTACTTCATGGAGATGCAACACCCCAAAGTGATTATGCTTTGCTAAGAAAACAAAATTGAAATTTTCATGGCTTAACATATGAAAGTTAATTTCTCTCTCACATTAAGTCTACAGTTATATGGGATGGCTCCCTTCTAAGGGTAGATTTAGAAATCTAGGCTGTTTTAGTCTTGTGGCTTTGCCATCTCAATAAGTGGATCCCACTGTTGCCACAGCGGGTAAAGGGATAGCAGAAGATTTATATATTGGCTTTTAAATGCTTCAGTCTGGAACGAATGCGTATTATTTCTGTGCAAAGCCTGTTGGCCAGAACTAGTCCTATGGCAGTGGGCCAAACTGTAGGGGCGTTCTGAAATGTGGGTGAGCACATGGATAGAATGTATGATAAATGCTTCTGTCACACAACTAAATGAGCCCAAAGGAAACAGCAATTATTGATACAGAATATAATCAGCCTACACTGTAAAATGTGGAGGTGGATTATAATCCTTTGGTAATCGTGTTGAAAGATCCTGTCTCCTGCACTTGGTTAGGTTGAGTTTTCTTATAAAAATATCATCCTAGGGTGCATCTGATTCTTGGTTTCTGCTCAGGTCATGATCTCAGAGCCATTGCTTTGAGCCCTACCTCGGTCTCTGTGCTTAGTGGGGGCTCTACTTGGGATTCTCTCGCTCCCTCTCCTTCTGCCCCTCACCCTTTTTGTGTATTCATCCTCTCTAAAATAACTAACTAACTAACTAACTAACTAACTAAATAAATAAATAAATATTTAAAAAGAATATTATCCCTTCATCTAGTTGTTATTTGAGAAAAGGGAAGAAAGATGATTTGGGAATTTGGGAAAGGAGCTTGTTCTTACATAAGAAGCAACATGACTAGAATTCTAGTAATATGAGTGGATTAAATGGTTAAGGATCACAAAACTAATTACTTAAGTTACTATCAGTCTTATAAATCTCATTGTGTATTTACTTATGACTAGATACTTTCCTCTGTTAGAAACATACTATAATTTCACAGTCAATGCATTTGTAAATTTTTGTCTTGTTTATTTTTCCACAGAGAAATTGAGGTGGTTTAATTATAATTGCTATCTTAAATATCTTATTCATTGGATGTGCATCACTGATCTACATAAAAACACAGAAAATTTAAAGTAAAAAAAATTAGATGAATTTGATGAAAGATGCAATAAGTGAATGTTTCTTTCTTTTTTTTTTTTAAGTGAATGTTTCTAATGACTTTTATAAAACTAGGATTTTGGGTTATTAAAACTCTTACTGTTACAAATAAAAATGATGATGATAGTGATCATAGCAAACATTTACTGAGCATTTCGTATAAACCAGACACTGTTCCAAGTATATTTTACATATCCTTTCTTTTTAAACTTTACACTAATCCTTCTTAGTACGTTAGTATTTTGAAGATAAGGAAATTGAAGTGTAGCCATGTTAACTGACTTGCTCAAGTAAATTGATGTATATTTTATGTTAGGAAGGAAATTAAAGTTACCTGACTGCCCCACACCCTTATCTGCCCCCTAATTGATAAGGCCCAAATTTCTTCAGGTTCCCAAAATAGAAATCCAGAGCTATGACATAGGTCTCCTGACCTACAGATGAAAAGAATCATGCTTTAGAGTAAAACAGTAATAATTTAATCGATCCCTAGATAGATGTTTAAATTCACTTCTCAATTCTCTGGACACAAAAAAAGTTTTTTGTGTTCTAGAGTACATGGGGGGAGTTCATGGAGGGAGTGTGAGCACTAGAGGCTAATTGTATTGTCAGCCAAAAAGAATGCTGGCTGTAGTGCAGCTTTTCCTTTTGAAATATCAGAGAAATAAAAGAAATCTATAATACCTAGACTCTTGATAAGACACATATTTTTTATTTTTTAAAAAGAAGATTTTATTTATTTGAGAGTGAGAGAGAGAGAGACAGAGAGAGCACAAGCAGGAGGCAGGCAGAGAGAGAGAGAGAGAAACAGACTCTCCACTATAAGCAGGGAGCCCTGTGGGGGGTTCCATCCCAGGACACCGGATCACGACCTGAGCTGAAGGCACTTAACCTCCGAAGCTACTCAGGTGCCCTGAGGCATATATTTTTAAAAGATGAAATCATATGTCAAATTTTATTTCGATTGGATCTCTCTGAAAATGCTTTTGTACCAACTTGAGTACCCCAAATAATTATGTGCTGAATGTAAGTAATGTATAAATATAAGTGCTATAGAAGAGTTGGTATAGATGACCTTATTGAATATTCCATAAATCACTTAGATTCCTTAGAGCAATACTTTGGAAATGTATTAGTTCATTCTATAAACTGGTAATTTAGATGGGTACAACAAACAGTCATGTGTGATAGCTCCATTTGTTTTTGATATTATCTTACCATATTTTTGAAACTTACATATTTTATAAGCTAGACATACAGATAAAAATATTAGCTACCTCATGTACTATCAGTGAGGATTAATAGGGTCAATATTTTCATTTATTTTCTAAACTCATAAATCTTTACTGAGAGATATGAATTCCCTTTTCTCCTTCTTCCCCATACCATATTCTCCTCATGCCCTCCTCAGAATCAAGCTCTACTATGAATTTATAATATGTTCTTCTACTTTACCATCTTAAAATTAACTTCTTATATTTATACATAAACAAATACATTTAAAAAATAAATGCTAGTAAATTGAACACCAATAAAAAATTAAAAAAAATAATAAAAAAAAGAAAAAAAAATAAATGCTACATACTAAATATCTTTCTACATTTTTTAACTTATTATTACATTTTAAACCTATTCTGTTTTGATACATTTAGATCTAGTGCATTTTATTTTAATTGACTTTTCTTGTTTATATCTCCCTGGAAGAAATGGAATTACTGAGTTGTATAATTGTGCTTTTAAAGACTTTATTAGGTAACGTAGAATTGTTCTCCAAAGTGGCTGTAGTAATTTATTTTCCCACCAGCATGTAGAGTTCCCATGAGTTTCCACAGCTTTGGCAATATTTGGTAGTAAGAGATTTAAAAAATTTCTTTACCCCCTAATTTGTAATTCTTTCCTTTTTTTTTAAAGATTTTATTTATTTATTTATTTATTTATTTATTTATTTATTTATTTATTCATTCATTCATTCATTCATTCATTTATCAGAGAGAGCACACAAATGCACATGTGGGAAGGGGGGCGGGAGGAACAGAGAGGGAGGGAGAAGGATGAGCAGTCTCTATGCTGCTGAACACAATCCTGACTGAACTGGATCTCCCCACCTTGAAATCCTGAGTAGGCCAAAACCGAGAGTCTGGACACTTTGACTGAGCCCAGGTGCGCCAACTTTTAATTATTCTCAATTTTTAAAATCGAATTATTCTATATCTTTAATTTTCTTGACAAGCATATATTTCAGTTTACTTTTTACCAGGCATCATTTTATTATGTTAAATGGATATCAGATAGGTTTAAAAAAAAAAACTTTTCTTCAACATGTTATACTTTTAAGTGAAAGGATTAAGCTTGAAAACAATTCTGTAAGTATATTGTTTAGACTAATTTATTCAAATTAATTCAATGACCTGCATTCAGTCCAAGTTACAGCCTAAATAAATATGATTGTATATCATAAATCTTGATATAAAGTCAATCAATCTATAATTTATAATGAACAACAAAGGCAGGTCCCACCTCCAGAGTATCTATTTTATCTTGCTTGTATACTTTGCCTCCCACTGCTGCCCTTCAAATCATTGCAGTTTGCCCTGAAGATAAATTCACAGCTTGAACTTTTCATTTAGCTAATTGGTACTTGTTTTTGCCGCTGAGTTGTTCTCATTCAATTGGGTAATGAAAGTGAAAATTGCTTCCTCTCAGTATCTCCATTTAAATGAAGAAAAACCATAAACATGGCAGTACTTTGCTGAAAAGTAATATGGAGATAAGAGAGCTTTTGACCTTAGGTAAAAAAAGTCCCTCATGAGGTGAAACTTTTGGTTTGGCATCATAAAGGGGTCAGAAAATTCTTTCCTCAAAAAGCAACCATAAAACTGCACATATTTCAGAAACAACAATTTTAGAACTTTGGAAATCTACCAAAGTCATGCAACAAAATGAGAAGTGTTAATTCATAAAAAATTACTGAACTTCGGTTAAGATTAGTGGGAATCAGTGACATTCTTGCCTATGGCTATTCCCTTGCATCCCAGTTTGGATGTTTCCTTTTATCCTACCAGGGCAGGAAGACTAGAAACATCAGAAGTTTTACTTTTGGAGGAGTTTCTTGATTTGGAGTGGGAGGGGAAAACCCTGTTCAGCAGTGTCAGTAAAAGTAGACATCTTGATGGCAAGTCACCAGGGACAGCCAACATCTCAGCTAGTCTGAGGTTGTCACTCTGGCTGCCAGCAAGCAGTAGACAATGACCTAGATAGAAATTAACAAAAACATCCAGGAAATGAGGAAAACACAGGAGGGCTTGATAAACTTTCTACATATCCGTGGCTAACTGGAGGTCCATGTAAATGTTCATGGGAGATTGAAAAGATTCCAGAGTTTTAACAAATCAGAGGTGGTCTGAGAGACTGTGTTCATGCACAGATAGTATATAAAAGGGCCTGATGGAAAGTAAAACCAGGAGCATACCTGAAACATGCTGAACTTTTAATGTACTCCCCAACCTGTACAGAGATCCTTGGGCAGAGGGTAGAAGCCGTTTTTGGATTAAGGTGTTTGTGCATAACCTATGGCCAATAACTGGATGACCATAATTTTATCTATAGAACCAGTCCCTAGAAAGCTAATCTTAAAAATTAAAACAAGAATTTAAAAAACTCCCCAAGTAGAGACATCAGCAGTGATGTTCTATAAGTGAGACATATTCCACAGATTTAATCCAGGCAGATTACTAAACAACCAAACAAACTGTGGAAAGCAAAGTGGAGTCGCTGGTGTCAAGCAGTGACTTATGTCAGGTAGTGATGCAAGCAACCAATGGCATTACAGCCAAGACTAGATATCGCTGAAATCAGTGAAGATTGATGGCATCCGAAACAACCAGCAGAACCAGAGAGATCTCCAAAGTCCCAAGACTGGCTAAACTCCTTTTTTGCAGCAAATTGTCAGACTTTCCAGATGCTGACCCTTTCATCTGGCCACATCAAAAGGGCAATTCCTTCTGAAGGACCTGCCCAATTGATCTCTGAATATAACAGAGATTCTCCACTACTTGAACATAATGAGCGGCATGAAAACTGATCTCAAGGGCACCAAGGCCTCATCTCAATTGTATGCTTGCAGACTGACTTTGCATTTGGTGCATCAGCTTCCTACCCATGGAGGGAAAAATAAAATAAGAAATCAGAGAGGGAGACAAACCTTAAGGGACTCTTAATTCTGGGAAACAAACTGAAGGTTACTGGAGGGGAGGTCGGTGGGGGTGGGGTGATTGGGTGATGGAAATTAAGGAGATGTAGTGAGCTCTGGGTGTTATATGCAACTGATGAATCACTGAACTCTATCTCTGAAACTAATAATAAACTATATGTTAACTAACTTGAATTTAAATAAAATAAAATAAAATAAAACAAAAACTTCCTATCCCTTGTTATATCTTATGTGACTTTTTAAAAATTCATTTAAGGGATGCCTGGGTGGCTCAGCGGTTGAGCATTTGCCTTCATCCCAGGATGTGATCCCGGGATCTGGGATCGAGTCCTGCATCAGCCTCCCTCTGAGGAGCCTGATTCTCCCTCTGCTTATATCTCTGCCTCTCTCTCTGTGTCTCTCATGAATAAATAAATAAATCTTTAAAAAATTATTTAAGCATCTCTACCTCCAAAACAGGGCTCAAACTCCTGACTCCTGGGATCAAGAGGCATATATGCTCCTTCAACTGAGCCAGCCAGGTACCCCTTATTGTATGATTTTGTATTGGGCTTTGCTTTGTGTGATGTGTAAGAAGCCAAGTTAACATGTAATGAAATATCATTGAGTTTGGAATCCTGAAATTGCTTTAAAATTATGTTATGCTAACCTTGCTTTATGATTGAATAAAGCTGACATCGTGGAGAGACACAACTCATGTGTGTGCCTTCATAGCATGTTTGTGATGCAAACAAATAAACAAACAACAACAACTACAACCCTTGGGAGGGTTATCAGAATCTAGACTGTTTACAATATATGACAGTATTTAAAATGCTAGTTTAAATCAAAAGTTATGAGAAAGGAAAAGAAACAAGAAAGTGTAACCGTAATCAGGAAAAAAGAAGCAATTAGGGACTGTGAGTTAGCCCAGATGTTGAAATTTAGAAAATAAAGATTTCAAAGGAGCTATTATAATTATGTTCAAAGAATTAAGGCAAACAAGTTTAAAGACTGAAAGAACAACATGATGACACTTGCTGAGTAAATAGAGATCTTGATAAAGAGATTAAAAATTATAAAAAGAGAAACCAAATGGAAATTCTTGATTTGAAGACTACAATAAGTAAAAATTTACTTAGAGGATCTCATATCAAAAGGCAGAGATCATCAGATTGGATAAATAAATCAAAATTCAACTATCTGCTCTCTAGAAGAGACACAGTATATATTCAAGACAGAAGTAGGTAGAAAATAAAAGAACAGAAAAAAATGTATCATGTAAAAAGTAACCACAGGATATCTGTGGTATTTTTATATCAGACAAAATAGATATTAAGCCAAGAATATTATATATTATAAAGAGATTTTACCTAATCATAAAAAGATCAATACATCATGAATATATAGCAATTATAAATGTGTACACACTTAAAAACAGATACAAAATAAGTAAAGCAAAACCAGAAAAAATTGAAAGGATAGACAATTCAAGAAATCATTGGAGAATTTAATTCTTAAATCTGAAAAATTAATAGAACAACTGAGCAGAAAATTGGAAAGGATACAGTAGATCTGATCAAGTCTATCAATCAACTTTACCTAATTCAAATTGATATCATCACTCTGCATAATGACAGGAGAGTAAACATTCTTTTAAAATACATATGGAAAGATTTTAAAAATAGATCATATGTTGGACCATAAAACAAATCTCAATAAATTAAAAGGTATTAGGTCAAATGAACACATTTGAGTCAAATTAGAAATCAAAAAAAGAAAAAATTGAGGAAATTGACAAATATTTCAAAATTACACACATTTCTAAGTAACTTCTGAATCAAAGATTGAAAGACAAGATAAATTTAAAATATTTTTATCTGAACAAAAGTGAAACACAACATAAAAAACTTGGCAAATGGATTTAAATCAGTGTTTAGAGGAAAATTTGCAGCTTTAGACACCAATATTAAAAAAGACAGGGATGCCTGGGTGGCTCAGTGGTTGAGCATCTGCCTTCACTGTCAGGGTGTGATCCTGGAGTCCTGGGATGGAGTTCTGCATCCCTTCTTCCATGGAGTCTGCTTCTCCCTCTGCCTGTGTCTCTGCTTCTCTCTGTCTGTCATGAATAAATAAATAAAATCTTAAAAAAAAAGACAAAAATTCTAAAATCAATAATCTAAACTTGTACCTTAACAAACTAGATAAAGATCAACTCTACTCAAAGCAAGCAGAAGGAATGAAATAATACAGACCAGAATGTAATAGAACAATTAAATAGAACATGCAATCAATAGAGATATTCAATAAAGTCAAAATTGGTAATGGAGAGAAAAACAAAACTGGGAAACTTTAACTAGAGTGACCAAGAACATAAATGACTAAGACATGAACTAACAAAATCAGGAATGAAAGAGAGGGCAACATAAAACCTTCAAAAGGAAAGGAGAATGTTTTTGGACGATTTGTGTTTGTGTGTGTGTGTGTGTGTGTGTGTGTGTGTGTGGCAGTTCTAAGTAATTAGTTTTTAAAATAACTACTTTTTTAATGGAAGCAACTTGACCAAAAAAAAAAAAAAAAAAAAAAGAACTATCACAGAATTTTGAGACCCATTAAAATAAGTTTAGTGAGGAAAAAAAAAGAGGGGCACCACAAACTTATGGAAGTTAAATGAATTAGAAAACTATAAATGTGTTTATGGACTTTGATGAAATGCAAAAATTTCCTAACCTAGAAATTAGTAAAATTCTAAGTCAAGAAGAAATAGAAAATCTGAATAGATACATAATGAGTAAAAATGGACTTAGTAGTGAAAAATATTCATACAAATAAAATCCCAGGCCCAGACAGCTTCACTAGTGAATTATATCAAATATTTAAAGAAAAAAATAACAGTTTTTTTTTTACAAACTTTACATTACAACTCATTCACTTTATTAATAGAATAAAGGGGAAAAATTATATTGTCATCTCATAAGACACAACAAAAAGAGTGACAAAATCTAACTACCATTTAAATAAATACTCTCAGCAAACTTCCAATAAAAGGGTATTTCCTAAACCAGGTACAGGGGATCTGCAAAAAAACTACAAATAACATCGTATTTAATGGGGAAAGACTAAACTTTTTTCCTTCTAAGATTAGGAACAAGGATGTTCATTCTTTCCGCTTTTATTCAGCATTTAAAGAGGTTTTAGTCAGCACAATAGGTCAGGCGTCAGTTAACTATATCCCATGAACCCTATATGGTCTGCTACTGTCTTTCTTTCTTTCTTTCTTTCTTTCTTTCTTTCTTTCTTTCTTTCTTTCTTTCTTTTTCTTCTTCTTCTTCTTCTTCTTCTTCTTCTTCTTCTTCTTCTTTTCTTTCTTTCTTTCTTTCTTTCTTTCTTTCTTTCTTTCTTTCTTTCTTTTTCTTTTTTTGTATCTCAATTGATCCCTTTTCTTTGCATATTGTTTATAGCTGCTTTTTGATACAATAGAGTTGAGTAGTTGTGATAGATAATGTGCAACTGGCTAAACCTAAACTATTAAGTACTTGACCCTTTGTAGAAAAAGTTGGCTGACTCACAAGGCAAAGAATATTGAGAAAAGGATGGCTAAAGGCATTTATGCTGGAATGGAAGAAATAAAAGTGTCTTTATTGTCAGAAATGTTGCTATAAATGGAAAATCCCCAAAATAACTAGAAGTAAATAACATGTTTAGGAATGTCTCAAGATGTATGATATTAAAAATCAAATGTATTTTATTCATAGTAATCAACAAAGATTCTTGAGAATATCATGCTTCAACAGCAGCTCCCTTGACCCTTGTTGCTCAAGCTCTTATAGTTGTACAAAACCCCTAATATCTAAATTAAACCCTCACAGGGAAGAATTCATAGAGTGAATTCCTGTTCTTCTAACCAAATCATGAAGGATACAGTAAGAAATTTGGATTTGGAATACTAAGTACAAGGGGGAGACATTGAAGGATTTATGAATAATATGGTTCGTGTTTTTGTCATATTATTCATTTTATAGCCAATCGAGGTCCCTCAATTCTAAGGTTTTACTGGTATGCAAACTCTATTTCTGACTAGGTATTTGCTCAGCCTTTTTTGCTCAGATTCTGACACAATGGCTTTGGTATCCTGAGTATTCTATCTTGGATAGAGATCTGAATTCCAAATTCATTTCAAATAATCAACATTGTATTTGATTTTAGTTTCTTGTCTGAACATCACAGTTTACTTTTTTCTGGCCTAGCTCCTCAATGAGTTCTGTCTACCATGCCTCATGATCAAATGCTAATACACACAGTATTATGAAATAACTATATATATATATATTTCCAAAACAAACCTAGAAATTAGTAAAATAACTATATATATATTTCCAAAACAAATATATATATATATACACATATATATATGTATGTATTTTACAATATTGTTTTTTTAAGGAGACTTATTTCCTTTGGACCTGGTTAAAAAGCAACAAAACTTGTTGTTGGAAACTACATTATTCCTTATAGGCAATGGTTTTTACGACAGTATACTATTTCATCTCAGGTATTACTATGACTATACTTGTCAGTAATTGATATTAATACTATAAGAATGATGGTTCTAAAATCTGATTACTTTTCAATTCACTTTGATGAGTCAAAGACTCTGAATCATGACAAACCTTGAGTTGACCTGATTTTTTTTTAAGAAAGAAAAATTAATTCTTACCAGGTTTAGTGAGAAGACTGATAATGCTTTACCTGATAGACCAATCAGACAATGCTTGGCTTTTAATCTATTTTAGGAGGAAGCTCTAAATGCCTATGAAAAACAAAGTGGTAACATGATAGAGATCTAGACGATCATTACCATTGCCTTTATCTACAGATGGTACTCGATAGACTAGTATAGTAGTCAAATTTGATTTGCTCTGTTCTGTGTTTATTATGTATAGTACCATTTGTCATAAACAGTTGTACTGACAATCTGCAAAATTGATTAGAGGCCATTGGGCTAGGACATAAGTGTACATGCGTTAACCTAGATCTATCAGTACATGGATAAAACAATGCATTGCTAAATTTGGGTCTATGTTACAGAGGTGGAAACTATTATATATGGCCAACTGAAAATAAACAGGTAACTAAAAAAGAAAAAGAAAAAGAAAACCACAGACCTGAAACCATAAAACTACTAAAAGAAAACATAGACAGTAATTTCTTTGACATTGGCCTTCACAACATTTTTCTAGCCATGTCCCCTCAAGACAAGAGAAACAAAAGCAAAAATAAACTATTGGGACTATACCTAAATAAGAGAGCCTTTACATGATGAGGGAAAGCATCAACAAAACAAAAAGGCAATCTACTAATGGGAGAAGATATTCAAAATGTTATATTAAAAAAAGACTTAATATCTAAAATATATTAAACATCTCATACAATTCGATACTAGAAAAATCAGATTACAAATGGGCAGAGGACCTGAATATACATTTTTTAATGACATGCAGAGACATGCACCTGTTAATAGCACCTGTTAATATATACACACAAGTCATGCATCAGAATTTTTGTTTTACTTTTATTTATTGTTTGATATTTTTTTTCTTTTTTATTGAAATATAGTTGACATACAACATTAGTTTCAGGCGTTCATAGTGGTTCAACAATTCTATACATTATACTATGCTCACCATAAGTCTAGCTACCATCTGTCACATATAACATCATTATGATATTCTTGACTATGTACCTAAGCTGTACTTTTCATCATTGTGACTTATTGCACAACTGCAAGTTTGTGCCTCTTGGTCATCTTCATCTATTTCACCCATCCCTGCAAACCCTTCTCCTGTGGAAATCACCAGTTTACTCGCTCAATTTATGATTCTGTTTCTGAGTTTTGTTTGTTTGTTCATTTATTTGTTTTTTAGATTCCACATATAAGTGAAATACCACATATGGTATTTGTCTTTCTCTGCCTCATTTATTTCACTTAGCATAATGCCTGTTAAGTTCATCCACGTTGTCACAAATGGCAAGATCTCATTTTCTGTGGCTGAGTAATATTCCATGCTGTGTGTGTGTACACATTTTCTTTATCCATATGGACGCTTAAGTTGCTTCCATATCTTGGCTATTGTTAATAATACTGCAATAAATGAACGTAGGGATGCATGTCTCTTTTTGTATTAGTGTTTTCTTTGGGTAAAATACCCAGTAGTGGAATTACTGAATTGTATGATGTTTCTATTTTTAAATTTTTGAAGAACCTCCATACTGTTTTCCATGGTGGCTGTACTAATTTGCATTCCCACCAACAAAGCACAAAGTTTCCCTTTTCTACACCTCCTCACCAATATTTGTTATTTCTTGTTTTTTTGATACTAGCCATTCTGACGGGTGTGAAGCACTATCCTATTATGGTTTTGTTTTGCATCTCCATGAAGATTAGTAATTTGAGCATTTTTCTATATGTCTGATGGCCATCTGCATGTCATTAAAATTGAATACCATATCTCCCCAAATTCACATGTTAAACCCTAACACCAAATGTGGTGGTATTTTGAGATGAGACCTTTGGGAGTTGATTAGGTCATGAGAGTGGAGACTTCATGGGCAGGATTAGTGCCTTCATAAAAAAGACCCCATAAAGCTCCCTTGCCTCTTCCACCAGGTGTGACTATAACAAGAAGTAGCTGTCTGTAAGCCAGGTGGGGGCTCGCTGCAGACACCAAATCTGTCTTGATCTTGGATGTCCCACCCTCCAGAACTGTGAGAAATAAGTTCCTGTTGTTTATAAGCTTCCCAGTCTGTGGTACTCTTTTGTGTGTGTGTGTGTGTGTGTGTGTGTGTGTGTGTGGTACTCCTTTATAGCAGTCCAAATGGACTAAGACACAAGGTATATAAGGGAATTTGAAGATGGTCATTTGTCTGATTTGTTATAAATATTTGAAGGCAGTAAAGTTTCATTTTATACTATACCATTTGGAATGGGTATATTCAAAATCTCCTTAGGATTCTGGCCCCAGGTTCACACATATCTTTTCCTAGCCATTTAATTAAACAATAATCTAGATATTGCTGTTGAGGTATGTATAGATGCAGTTAAGGTCCCAAATTCGTTGACCTTAGGATAGGGAGATTATCCAGGTGGGGCATATTTAATCTAATGGGCTCTTTAAAAGCAGGGATTTTCTCTGGCTGGTCATGGAATTCAGAGACACAAAGCATGAGAAAGATTTGAGGGATGCCTGGGTGGCTCAGTGGTTGAGCAACTGCCTTTGGCCCAGGGTGTGATCCTGGGGTGTCTCAGGATCGAGTCCCACATCGGGCTCCCTGCATGGAGCCTGCTTCTCTCTCTGCCTGTGTCTCTGCCTCTCTCTCTCTCTCTCTCTCTCTCTCTCTCTCTCTCTGTGTGTGTGTCTTATGAATAAATAAATAAAATCTTAAAAAAAAAAGAGAAAGATTTGACATGCTATTTCTGAACTGAAGATGAAGAAAGCTGCATGACAAAAAATGTAGGCAGCCTTCAGGAGTGGAGAGTGTTCATTCTGGCTGATAGCAAGCAAGGAAACAAGACCTCAGCCCTACTTTAGCAAGAAGGAGAACTCTACTCATTCCAAGACTGAGTATGGAATTGGCTTTTTTCCAGATCCTCCTAAGAAGAACTCAGCTTGGCTTATACCTTGATTTCAGCCTTGTGATATTTTGAGCAGAGAACCTAACCATGCTGTGCTGGACTTCTGTCCTATAGAACTGTAAGCCAATAAATGGGGGCTGTCATAAGACTCTGTGGTAATTTGTTACATGGCAATTAAAAACAGGCCATTTAATTGGAAATAATTATCATTTCCCCTTTTCAGGGCCATGTATGAAATAATTTCATAATATTAACAGGCCTTCGTGAAACTTTAAAGTTTCTATACTGGGTGCCTGGGTGGCTCAGTCATTTAAGCATCTGCCTTTGTCTCAGGTTGTGACCCTGGGGTCCTGGGATTGAGCTCTGCTGAACAGAGAGCCCGCTTCTCCCTCTCTCTCTCTTCCTCCCTTGTGCTTATGTGCATGCTCTCTCTCTCAAATAAATATAATATTCTTAAAAAGTTCTATACTATAGTTTACTAATTAATGGCAAATAAGGAAATAGAAACACATTTTGTATGTCAACATTTTCTTCAGGGCAATGCATTGGCATTTTGTTTCCTGGGAAATCTATTTTAATGAAATATCCTTGGTACCAATTCTGAAACATATTGCTGTCAAAGCTTAATGTATAGACTCAAAATATTTAGTTGCTTATTTATTAGAGAAGGATTATAGCTCTCAGAACAGGAAATACTCTCCCCATCTGCTCTAAAAATAATCATAAGAACTTCACTGTTCTTATGGATATGACAACATAAATCTCATTAACTACTATAACTTACCTCACTAGGGTGCATAACAGTGATTATTCAGCCAAGGTCCATGTTGGTGATACTGACAGTCCTTACTCACGATGACTGATATGACTCATAAACCTATGACTGATTGAGAGCACTGCTAGAAAGCTTCTGCTTGGATCCAAAAAGCCTGTAGTTTATTGCCAAACACATTTTTGATTTAAATTTGGAGATGATTCATTTGAATTAGTGCGTAACTACCAATGACTCTCAGAGAAGAGAAGACTTAGCAGAAAAGTACAGGCCTGTCTATAATCTAAATTAATCTCAATCAAAGCAACAATCCAAGGTTACTCTCGACCCAGACAACTACCAGTAATTAGAACTCGTTTCAGCACCACGTAGTTTAGGGTTTCTGGGTTGATTTTTATAGCAAATTGCTTGTGACCTTGAACAAGTTTTTAAAGCTCTTCTAAAGTAATAACAAAAGTGGAATATCTGACTCTCTCTCCTGAGGTATTCTGGGAATTAACTTTTTTTTTTTTTTTTTTTTTTTTTTTAAGCCAGCATTGAGAGACTCAGAGGGATGGGACAGAAAGCCAAATCATCACAGATAACAAGATGAATAGCTTGCCAAATATTTTTTACTTACAGTATTAATTCAGGGCTAAGAAAGAAAAATTTTTAAAAAGATTTTATTTATTTATTCACAGAGAAATAGAGAGAGAGAGAGGCAGAGACACAGGCAGAGAGAGAAGGATCCCTGCAGGGAGCCCAATGTGGGACTCGATCCCGGGACTCCAGGATCACACCCTGAGACAAAGGCAGACACTCAACCACTGAGCCACCCAGGCATCCCAAGAAAGAAACTTCTTGGCAATAAATGGTGAAGTCCTCTCTCCCAGTGAGTAGAATGAAGATATTACAATATAAGAGAGTAGCCTGATGAGATTTCCTAGTCCATTAAGATATTTCAAAACTTTTGTTACCAAAGAAATCCAGCATAAAATTTGGAAGTAGAGGAAAATATTATGAATTTTAAGTACTCATAAGCTAGCTTAAAATATTGATCAGCTCATTTCAGATCTTTTGTGATGAGGTTATCACTCCAGATTTTTTTTAAATTTATTTTTTATTGGTGTTCAATTTACCAACATACAGAATAACCCCCAGTGCCCGTCACCCATTCACTCCCGCCCCCCGCCCTCCTCCCCTTCTACCACCCCTAGTTCGTTTCCCAGAGTTAGCAGTCTTTACGTTCTGTCTGCCTTTATGGTATTTCCCACACATTTCTTCTCCCTTCCCTTATATTCCCTTTCACTATTATTTATATTCCCCACATGAATGAGAACATATAATGTTTGTCACTCCAGATTATTTTGAAGAAAATCCCAACATCATACTATCTTATCTAAGTCCAAATATTCAGGTAAAAAGCAGTCAATTCTAATATATTTCCAAACGGCATTCAACCTAAAAAAGTATTTATTAATCGTTAGTCACTCAAACCAATAAAACCATTTAAAAAAAGAAGGTCAAAAATTGGTTAAAAAAACAGTTCAGAGCTAGGAGTTTCTTTTGAAATGTGGGAAATAACCAAGTGGGCTACACTGCAGTGTTGTCATGTTACAATGCAGAATTGTGTAAGGGATGCTACTCAAGAAACAACAAACTCTTTCAGGGCAAGAAAAAACATCTATTCCAATTATTGCCAGAAAAAATGCAATGCCTTGAGTAGATTTTAACTAAGAAGACTTTAGCTATGCTACGTCACTTTTGGACCATATACCTGTTTGCTTGCTTATGAACATCCCTTACTTAATTTTAGCAAGACTCTGACTGAGGGCATTCTCAGAATACTTTTAGTATTAAATGCATCCCATGTATTTGGACAAAAAGAACTGCCCACTTTCTGTGTTGCATTGAAAATGTTTTCATAACACATTTTAGGGTGACTTTTCTATTCTTTTTTTTTTTTTTGAGGAGAACATTTTATTACTTTTATGTACAGAAAATTCAACAGCGTCCACTCAGCCCAGTTTGGTGGCCGGTTCTTTAGCCTTTGCTCTTTGCAGTTTGGCAATGCGAGCCACCCACTTTGGACCCAGGACATTGCCTCCCTAGTGGCAGTGGATCTTGTCATACCTGTCATTGTAATTGGTCCTGATGGCTTCAACCAGCTTAGCCAGAGCTCTCTTGTCTTCCCAGTTAACCTGTGTGAAGGTGACAACGATGCAGGTCTTCCTGTGGACCAGATGCCTTAGCTTGGCCTTCCCCTTGATAATGCAGCAGGGAACCCCCAACTTATGACACAGGGCAGGCAGGAAGACAACCAGCTCAATGGGATCCACATCATGTGCTATCACTACCAGCTGAGCCTTCTGGTTTTCCACCAAGGTGGTGACAGTGTTAACCCCAGCTCGAAGGAAAGGTGGCCTCTTAGTGGGGGCATCCCCTTTGCCTGCAGCTTTCTTCTCATCTAAGGTCAACAATCTCTGCTGCTTCTCTTGCTTTGTCTCTGGTCTGTACTTGTGGGCTAGCTTAAACAGTTGAGTAGCTGTTTGGTGGTCCAAGTCCTGGGTGAACTGGTTAAATGTAGGAGGCACTTCTAAGATGTTTCTAGAGAATAGCCCTTAGCTGCTGCAGCCAGATGTAGCCAGGCCATTTGACAAAGCAATTGGCGTCCCTTTTGGCCTGGATGTCTTTTCCAATGCCAAAATTCTTGGGCTGTTTCTCAAATAGGGAATTGACCATCCTCTTGGCCTCCTGCTTCTTCACAACAGCAGGGTCTGGGGCCACCTTCTCCCCTTTGCCTTCTTCCCTTGCAGCATCTTGGCTTGCTGGAGGAGAGAGGGACTTTTCTATTCTTAATAGAATATATTTGACCTTTTTCTGTACATTTAAAACATTTAATTAATTAATTTATTTGAGAAAGAGAGAGATCGTGAGCAAGGGGAAGGGCAGAAAGAGAAGCTGGCTCCCCACTGAGCAGGTAGCCTGACGTGTGGGATTTGATCTCAGGACCCTGGGATCATGACCTGAGCCAAAGGCAGATAGATGCTTAACCAACAGAGCCACCCAGGTGCCCAGGACAATGTTTTTTAACTCGAAAAAATAGTTACTGAAGTTTTATTTTTTATTTTTTATTTTTTTAGTTACTGAAGTTTTATGTGCTAAATATACTCTATCTTGAAGTCAGTTTGAATATTCCTTCCAAATGTAAGGACCTTATTAAGATTTCCAAAATATGAACTCAAAGTGATAGGCAATAGGATTTTTATGGAAAGATTTTATGGAAAGAAGACTCTGTAGAGGAGCTGCTGACTCATGAAAAAAATGGCAAAATAGCATTTAAATGAGAAGACAGATCATGGCCAAAATTGAACTAGTTAGATCACAGGAAATTGGAATCAATGACACATAGGTGCAGGAATAAAACTTTCTTTACTCTTGTTCTTCTATAAGAGTTCCACTTACTGCATGGAGGGGGGTTAGAGCAGCTGACCTGCAATCTGTCCTGCTTGGATATGGAGAGAGAGATCTTATGGGGAAGTGGAAAGAATTGGGTGGCTCAGTCTAATCTCAAATGGACTTTTGAATAAATATACTGATGTATTTTTATCCCTGATATGCCCTTAGCAGATTGCCCTTAGGTGAAGATTATCCATAGCAAGTAAAACCCAGAGGTTAAGGCCTAGCTTCCTGGAGAACTTCACAAAGGCTTTCAACACTCTGGAGTGTAAAACAGACATGTTTTATAACCTAAACACTTTCTGCTCTGTGAGGCCCTCCCCAAACCTCCTTAATTTTGTTCTAGATGGGAAGGAAAGACCTGAGGAGCTGCCTTTGATGATTCAGACTTCTGTTTATCTTATCCGAACCTCTTGATTTCATGTCTACTCGAAATTATTTCATAAAGTATGCTACTGGATATGACTGATCTGTTTGTTTGATTTGACAACCCGTGTATGTGTTAGTTCATTTCTTTCAGGAGTGGGGCAAGATATGTGAATGTGTGTGAAAGGATTCAACTTATCCATTTAAGTCAATTAGTGGCTTAAAATGCAATCCTTTTCAGATTAGCTCAACTTCTTTTTCAGAAAACAGCCTTTTGGTTGTCCTCCTCCTCCTAGTTCTTCCCGGAGAACATCTCCCTCCTACCCATTGGTTCTTATAGCCTCCAGTGAATTATATGTTCTGCTCTGTCTTTGGGTAAAAGCCTGTGTCCCCTTCTCTGTAGCTTTCTCATGTTCTGCTCTCCTTCTATGACTAAAAAATAGTGATGTCCCTTGACTCATTTCCACTCATAGATGCTTGGTTCACAACAGGAAAGAGCAATTTTCAGGCTGCTGTATATGACGTGGATCAATGACATGCTGCTTCCTATCCTTTAAGGATTCAATCTTAAAAATAAGTACAGCAGGGATGCCTGGGTGGCTCAGCGGTTGAGCGTCTGCCTTCGGTTCAGGGTGTGATCCCAGGGTCCTGGGATTGAGTCCCACATCAGGCTTCCTGCATGGAGCCTGCTTCTCCCTCTTCCTATGTCTCTGCCTCTCTCTCTGTGTGTCTCTTGTGCATAAATATATAAAATCTTAAACAAAAGAAGTACAGCAATGCATGAGCACCATCAGGGAATGGATTAGAGATCATGGTCAAACTCTCTGCATGTGTTGGGTAAAGAAGGGACAGAATAATGTCCAATCTTTTCACATATGAAAGGAAGAGCTCAACATATAACATGTGCATTTCATGTTGCCATCCTCTCTCAGGCCAATCAGATATTCACTCTTCTCATTCCTTTCTCTCTAAAGCCTAGAGACCCAATTGTGTATATCCAATGTTACCACCTGACCACCTGTTCAAATGAAAAGATATTTGGTGGAGCATGACCAGATTTAGACATTTTTCCTTTAATGATAATTAATGATTCTTAGAAAATGGCAAAACAATGCAATTGAAATTTCTAACAAAAATGAATAGCATGAGATAAAATTGTGCTCAAGAGTTACTTTGTATTTAAATCAGGCATTACGAATTGGTGTGCATACTTTACAAAAGTGAGTTTAGTTTTTCCATCTAACCTCATCTCACTTGACTTTTAGTCTTGGCTCTATCCAAACGTTGCTAGGTCAAAATTTTATTTCTGCTTTTGTGCCCTGAGTGTTTTGGACCCTGTGGTTTCTTCCTGGGCATTGCAGGGGGATGACAGACTAATACTCCTATTTGCTTGGGATTTGGATAATCAATCACTAGGGCTGTACTGCCCTTTGTATAAATTCTTAAAGCTGAATTTCATTTTTTCCCTAACTCTCTCTTTTTGTAATATATGCATCCTATGGATTTTGCAGTGTATCATGGATCATGTCCTGCAGAATACACTTCTGGGTGTCACATCTCAGTGTTTTCTCATCTCCCACCTGCTTTTTGCTCTTTCTGCCAAACACACCTTTCTCATATCATTGCAGTCTATTGCCATTGGGCTTCTCCTTTCTCTTTGTGTTCCTACCTTTTGTACTGAAAGCTATTTTTACTCTTTGGTTTTACTATTTTACAGTTGGTGCCTAAAGGCCTTTAAGAATAAGAAAAAAATCAATTTTTGACAGATCTAAGAAAACCACAATTCTTGGTTTTATAGCATTTTTGCCTTTATTCTTACTGCCCATCTGAAGTAAGTTATACGAATTCATGTTAGATAGATTTGACTGGAGGAGGCCACTCCTTGCTGTCAGGTGTTGTTTTTTAGATTGTTCAGGAAGAGTATGACCCGCCTTTCTATTGTGCATTTTGTCTTCAGTTCTATCCTCACCAATCTGGACTGCTGCTTGATTAATTTTTCCAGGAGTCAGATATGATTTTCACATTCAGAGCAGAAAGCAGCTCTTCCACTCCGAGAGCATAAAATCCATATCCTGTGGCTTGCCCTTTGAGTCTCTGTATTTGCCTTACATCAACCTTAACCATAACCTGTCTTTCCAATGTTCATTCTGCTTTCTCTCTTTCACGTTCCATTCCTTGAATTCACTGCATCACTTGCTCTTCTTTGTACACACAGTGTGTTTCTTAGCCCCAGGGACTTAGATTACTTTGTTGGCTTCTACCTGGGATATCTTTTCTTTTCATTTGAATGACCCACATACTTTTTATTTCTCATGATTTATTTTAACTATTCCTTTCCTTAAGCCTGGAATGCCTGCTACTATTCTCCCCAGATATTTGAAATACACTGTCCTCATTTTAAGTTATTAGTGGTGCTTAATTCATCTTATCTTGAACGAAGTCACTGGTGTTGATTAATTAAAAATGTTGAAAATATAATCTGTGTCAAACACAATTTTAGGCCCCACAGGTACAGCGTTACACAAAGCAGACCAAAAATCCCTGCCTTCATGGAGCTTATTTTGTAATGTTACAGTTGGCTAGGGGAGTTTTAAAGTATTGGTTGATAGTTACTCACATGTTAAGTCAGGAAAGATCAAGTGTCAGCACATTTACGTACTCCCAATGTTTCACAAAGTAAAATAAATTGGTTCTCTTTAAGAAACTCTGCCTGCCTAATGACTGAAAGAAATGTGATAGTTCTTGATATCCATCTACTTTGTTACACTAAGAAATACAGTTGCACTTGGGGCATTGAGCAATCAGTGCTGCTTTAGGAGAGATGGGTTAGTGAAGCACAAACTCTCATTTATGAAGACAGAAACAAGAGAGAAACAACATAAAAGGATTGCCAAGGTCACCAGGTAGTCTCCTCTGTCTGCTGTGCAATCTGCTGTTTCAGGTTCTATTGACCTAAAACAACTCCTCAGCTTCCCCTGGACAGACAGTAGAAGTGATGGCCCAACTATGTCCCTATCATGATCCAAAAGGAGCCACGACATCAGTTTTATTGCCAAGCCATTTCTCCTCTTGTCCTGATACCAAGGAAGAGATTGGAGGATGGTGCTACTTCTCCTTCTTTATTAATAACAAATTCAACGATTATATACTCAAGGACTTGGGTGATGATTGGGATAAACTTCTCTCCCTTCTGCTTTTCCCTTATAGAGTCCACCAGGATCATTTATTTCTTCAGGCCTTACTGAGGGCTTATATTAATGATAATAACCAAGATTTCCCTTGGCTCATGTAGGGTGTCATCTGGTTTCAAAAGTCTCTTACCTCTAAATTCAATATTTCTGGGAGCTCCTGCTGAATGCTTCACATCTTTTCATTGACAGGTTGGTTGGATGACCATATGTTATGCAGTGAACAGTCTTGTTGCTTATATTGAATATATGTTCTGGGTTGTGTTGCTTTCTTAGAAACCACTTTTGTTTTTCCTGGGTGTCATGATGCCTACTAGGCACCACTGTTGAGGACTGTTGCATCCTTGGTCATCACCACACATTCCAGGTACTGTGTCTCTATCATGCCTTGCTGTTCTTTTCTACTGGACACAAAAGACTCTTGTCAAGGGGTGCCTATGTGGCTCAGTTTGCTAAGTGTCTGACTCTTGGTTTTGGCTCTAGTATGATCTCATGGGTTGTGAGATAAAGTACTGCCCCCCCCAACCTCCCTCCTCTCATGCGCAGCAGAGAGTCTGCTTAAAGATTCTCTCCCTCCACCCCTTCCCCATCCCTCTCTCTAAATAAATAGGTCTTTTTTTAAAAATACTCTTGTCAGGTAGTGTCAAAAATACTCTTGTCAGGTTTTGTCATTTCCAGTTAGGCACTGAAAATACATAGGTGTGAGATGTATCACATAATGATATATGACTGATAACTGCTATGTAGTCCATGGTTCACATTTGAGTAACTTTAGTATGGCTTGTATTTTTATAATTTAATACTTACTAAATGGTTATCTTTAATATTACAGGATACGTATTTGTCCTCTGTAGTCTTCTAACTTTAAATTTTCTATTTGAACTAATTGTTAGCGTTGCTTTGTGAAATGCACTTTTATTTATATGATATCCACCAGAATGAATGACTTTTTTTAGAGAAATGAGAAAGCAATTAGATATTGTCACAAAAATCAATATAACACAGAGCAACAATTACAAAATGCTATCAGTGTTTTAAGAGAAAATAAATGAATTTGCCAAAAGTTTTATGCTAAATATTATTAATACTCAATGCTTATTATAATTATTTACATGCTAGAAAGAACTGTTTTAAAATTTTTCTTGTAGCAATAGGTCACTTCAAAATTTTATTTATTTATTTGAGAGAGAGAGAGACAGAAAGAGCACAAGCAGGGGGAGAGGCAGATAGATGGGGAGAGAGAAGCAGACTCCCCGCTGAGAAAGGAGTCTTATGCAGGGCTTGATCTCAGGACCCTGAGATCATGACCTGAGCCAAGGCAGAGGCTTAACAGACTAAGCCACCCAGGTGTCCCCCCAGTAGGTCATCATTCTGCATATTTCATCCAGTAACACATGAAACTTTTAAGGTGGGCCACGTAAACAGCAATAAATATGATCACTTAGTGTCAGAAGCTGAAGGAGTTTTAAAACTTATGGAAGGACTAAGACTCAGAAATAGGCTAGGTTGTTTACCGGGAGCTGAAATTACACTGACAATTTAGTGTGGGAAAATTTGAGGTAGAGACAGGTGTGACAATATTAGCATGATTCTTTGTAATCATGTTTTAAAAGGTATGACAATATTACTAGGCAACTGGAGTGCCTTTGTTAGTCTCATGTGTCTAGACAGGATATTCATGTTAATTTTTTTCAGTTTTTTGTTATAGTTTTTATTTTTAATGGACAAATGGTTGACATATTAGTTTCAAGTGTACAATATAATGATTTGACACTTCTATACATTGTTAAATGATCACCATGATAAGTGTAGTTATTATCTGTCACTATACAGAGTTATTACAACATTATGGACTATATTCCTTATGTTTTTACTTATTAAACTCCTTAACTCATTTCACTCGTCTTCCTTTGTACTGTTTTCCAAAGGGGCTGCACCAATTCAAATTCCCACCAACAGTGCACAAGGGTTCTTTTTTTTCTCCAGATCCTCCTCAACATTTAGTATTTCTTGTATCTTTGATACTAGGCATTCTGACAGGTGTGAGATGATACCGCACTGTGATATGGATTTGTGTTTCTCCAAAGATTGGTAATGCTCAACATCTTTTCAGGTGCCTGTTGGCTTCTGAAAGATGTCTTCTTTGAAAGATGTCTATTCAGGTCCTCTGCCCAATTTTAATCAGATTTTCTTTTCATGTTGAGTCATAGGAGTTCTTTATGTATTTTGGACTTTAAATTCTTACTGAATATATTTGCAAATATCTTTTCCCATTCAGTTGGTTGTCTGTTCATTTTGTTCATGGTTTCCTTCAATTTGCAGAAGATTTTTAGTTTGATGTAGTCCTAATTGTTATTTTTTGCTTTTGTTTCCCTTGCCTGGGGAGATCTATCCAGAAAAATGTTGCTAAGGCCAATGTCCAAGGGTTTACTGCCTATGTTTCCTTTCAGGAGTTTTAGATATTGCATTTAGGTCATCTTTTATTTTGAGTTTATTTTGTGTATGTTGTAGGATAGTGGTCCTTTTTCATTCTGTTGCACGTGGCTGTCCAGTTTCCCAACACAACTTATTAAAAAATAATCCTTTCCTTAGTGTATATTCTTGCCTTTTTTGTTGTAGATTAAATGACTGAATATACATGGGTTTATTTCTGGGCTTTCTATCTTGTTTTATTGATCTCTATGTCTATTTTTGTTCCCATATCTGTTTTAATTACTAGAGCTTTATAGTATATCTTGAAGTATGAGACTGTAATAACTTCAGATTTGTTATTTTTTTCAAGAAGAACTATTGGGGCTCTTTGGGGTCTTTTACAGTTCCATACAAATTTTAGGATTATTTGTTTTAGTTCTGTGAAAACCGTTATTGGTATTTTGATAAGGATTACATTAAACCTGTATATTTCTTTGGGTATCACAGACCTATTAATGTATTCTTCCAATCCATGAGCATGAAATACCTTTCCATTTATCTGTGTCATACTCAAATTCTTTCATCAATATCTTACAGTTTTCAAAGGACAGGTCTTTCACTCCTTGGTTAGATTTATTCCTAGGTATTTTATTCCTTTTGATGCAATTGTGCATGGGATTATTATTCTTTTAATATTTTATTTATTTATTCATGAGAGACAGAGAGAGAGAGAGAGAGAGGCAGAGACATAGGCATAGGGAGAAGCAGGCTCCATGCAGGGAGCCTGATGGATTCAATCCAGGGACCCCAGGATCACGCCCTGGGCCAAAGGCAGGCACTAAACCACTGAGCCACCCAGCTGTCCCTGTGCATGGGATTATTTGCTGAATTTCTCTTTTTGCTAGTTAGTTATTAGCGAAGCATAACAGATTGCTGCATATTGATTTTTGTATCCTGCAACTGCTGAATTCATTTATGAGTTCTAATTATTTTTTGGTAAGTTTTTAGGGTTTCTATATATGGTATTATGTCTTCTGCAAATAGTGACAGTTTTACTTGTTCTTTTTTTTTTTTTTTTTTTTTTTTAAATTTTTATTTATTTATGATAGTCACACAGAGAGAGAGAGAGAGAGAGGCAGAGACACAGGCAGGGGGAGAAGCAGGCTCCATGCAGGGAGCCCGACGTGGGATTCGATCCCGGGTCTCCAGGATCGCGCCCTGGGCCAAAGGAGGCGCCAAACCGCTGCGCCACCCAGGGATCCCAGTTTTACTTGTTCTTTACCAACTTGGATGCCCTTTCTTTCTTTCTTTTTCCTTTTTTCTTTTTTTGCCTAATTGGCTAGGACTTCCAACACTGTTGAGTAAAAGTAGTGAGTGGGCATCCTTGCCTTGTTCCTAATCTTAGGGGAAAAGCTTTCAGCTTTTCATCATCAAGCATGATGTTAGCTGAGGGCTTATTGTATATGGCCTTTATTATGTGAGATATGTTCCTTCTCTATTTATGTTAATTTTGAGATCAAATGTTTTAAATGTAAAAGAAAAAATTTCTCTTAAGGCTTACACACTTTCCAAGTAGATATAAATTTAAAAAATGAACGTATGGTTTGCACTTTCCTTAGTCCAGTGAATGGCAATCTCATATGTAGTTACACAGGCCAGAAGAAACTGTTTTTCATTCTAAACATCAAATCCATCAACAAACCCTTCTGATTTTACCTTCTTAATAGCTCATAAATCTTCCTACTTTATTCAAAAGCACTGTAGGCCATCATTTTCATCTGACCTACTGAAATAGTTATAAGATTTATTTCCCTGCAATTCTCTCTCTCCCCTGTTAAGGTGTTTGTGGTGTAGTTACTGAACCTCTCAAAAGACAAGCCTTAGGTCAACTTCTTGCATAAAACTTGCCAGTGGCTTCTATTGCTTTGGGAATAAAGACAAAATTCTTCCACATGCCCTACAAAGGCTAACAGTATATGGTCTCCATCCAGTTTTATCTAGATAGTGGTGACTTTTAAATCTATTAATGCAGCCCTGATTTTTCTCCATAAACTTCCAGATGGATACTCAGTTGTATAAACATCTAAAACTGATTACTTCTTCTCCCCACAGATTTTGAAAGTTTGGTAATTTATTTCCTTAAAGGTATTTGGCCATTTTCTTGAGGCCGTCACTCTTTTGAGTATGAAGTTGCTCATAATATTTCTTTATTGTTCTTTAAATATATCTAAGTTTGGTATCTTATAACATAAAAGTCATTCTTAATAATGACTTTTGCATATCTTTCATGAATGTTTATGGTTGAAAACTGGCAATCTTATGCAATAATCTCATTGCAGAAATGATAGAAATATTATCAATAGTATTATAATGTTATTAAAATATTATCAATGGTTAGGGGATCCCTGGGTGGCTCAGCGGTTTGGCGCCTGCCTTTGGCCCAGGGCGCGATTCTAGAGTCCCAGGATCGAGTCCCACGTCGGGCTCCTGGCATGGAGCCTGCTTCTCTCTCCTCCTGTGTCTCTGCCTCTTTCTCTCTGTGTCTATCATAAATAAAAATAAATAAATAAATCTTAAAAAAATATTATCGATGGTTACCTTCAGATAGTTAGATTATAAGTAATTTTCATTTCCTTTTCTTCATATGCCTATATTTGCTAAATTTATTATAATAAACATGTTTTGTTTCTGTAATAAAACTGAAAACAATATGGGATCCCTGGGTGGCGCAGCGGTTTAGCGCGCCTGCCTTTGGCCCAGGGCGCGATCCTGGAGACCCGGGATCGAATCCCACATCGGGCTCCTGGTGCATGGAGCCTGCTTCTCCCTCTGCCTATGTCTCTGCCTCTCTCTCTCTCTCTCTCTCTCTCTGTGTGACTATCATAAATAAATAAAAATTAAAAAAAAAACTGAAAACAATAACACTTTAAATGCTCTTTAGAGTATTGGCAATAGAATTAACTGTTAATGCAAACTCTTTGGAAATAGCAGTTGTAAAATCTTTTATTTTATTTTATTTATTTTTTGCAGTTGTAAAATCTGTACAAAAAATGATAGAAGCACTGGAAAACATTTTAAATTATGTAAAAATGGAGAAGAGTTTACTCTTGAAAAATTGTAACTATACAAGGTAGAAATTGAGCATTTGTAATTATTTTTCCTGCATGTTCTTCTCAACCACTATGTCTATGGCAGCAGAAAACTACATGTTTGTGGGTGGAGATGACAACAAAACAAAGCAAAAAAACTCAAAGAACCAGTTGAGGCCTGGAAGGATTGCTGTAAATTTAAGAGGGAAATCTTGTGAGAATTACAGAATGGATGAGATCCAAAATCTAGTGTATATTGCCTAAATCCCTGATACTAAACTACACATGTGCAGGGAAGAGCCTAGAGGGACTACCCCTAAACAAATAGAGATTGAAGAAGAAACTGAACCTTGAAAGACAGAACTGCACTGGATGAGCTCTGTGTTTGTTGCTATTTTAACTGAGTACCTTTCCCAAAGTATGCACAGCTTGGTGGCAGGCAGCTGAAGTATTGTGGGCTTGAGGCATCAGTGGACAGGACCTGAAACTGAGGAGCAGCTGAAACTTGAAGGGATCACTTAAGCCATGCGATCCTATACAGTGAGGCCTCCAATCCATGTCTATACCCTGCTCAAATCCTTGGCTTGGCTAACTGCTCAACTTGCAGATGCAGGGGGCACTCTCAGGCTAAAAAAATGTAGCTTTGGGAATTTATAAAAATCAAGCAGAGGTATCACCTGTTGCAAAATGTACTGTAGACCAAGTTTACACTTTGAATCTGGAATAGGTCATTGTGTATTAGAACAACAATAAAATACAGAAAACAAAGGAAGCAACAAAAAACAGTCCTCAGAAGATGGATACAGATTGCAATATGTACACTGTCATTTTTAACTAAAAATTACTAGACCTGTCAAAACAACAGGAAAATGTGACCTACGCAAAAACAAAAACAAAAAACAAAACAAAAAAACAGTAGAAGTTGACTTTTAGTGGGTCCAGAAACTAGCTTTAGCAAATGAAGATATCAAAACAGTTATTATAATGTGTTAAAAAATTAAAGGCAAATATGCTCAAATAATACAGGAAAAATTGAAGAGTTAGGGGAACTATCAATACAAAAACAGAATCAATTGAAAAAAAATCTAGACCTGTAAAGTACAATAATTAAAAGGAAAAATTGATGGGTAGGCTCTATATTTGGAGGTGGTAGAAAAAACATTAGTAAACTTGAGATTAGATCAATAAAGATCACCTAATGTAAATAACGGAAGTTTATTGAAAAAAAAAAAAAACTAAGCAGAACCTTAGGGAGCTGTGGAACAATATCCAACAGTCCAATATCTGTGTAATTTATGTCCTAGGAGGGGAAGAAGGAGAGGAAGGGAGAGAGTCTCAAGTGTTCCAGAGAATCTTGAAGTTATAATAGCCAAAATCTTCCCAAATGAGTTGGGGGAAATTTAAAAAATGAAGATTCAAGAATTTTTAATAAAACTCAAGCAGGACGAAAACAGAACGTCCCAGGTAGGTGTATTTTAATCAAACTACTGAAAGTCAATGATGGGGAAAAATATTGAAAGCAGCTAGAAAAGTATAACAAATTACATGCAAGGGAATAGCAGTATAGTTAATGATTGACTTCTTAGCAGTTACAACGGTCCATAAAATATTGAGAAGACATGTTCAAGCTGTTGAAATTGTCCATTAATAATTTTATATCCACTGAATCTAGCATACTGCCTCTAAATTTTTAGACGAGGTGCTTTAGACTGAAGGGAAAGGACACTAATGGTAACTCAGATTTAAAAGAAATAAAGTACACAGGAAATAAATATGTTGGTAAATATAAAATATTACATTTTTCTTTTTCTAAAGTATTTTAAAAGGCGGGTGGTGGCCTAGAGCTAAAGTTATAGCTGAATATCGGGCTTATAAAATAGACAAAATAGATGTAGTATGTATGATAACAATAACACAAGGAATATGGAATAACTATAGAAGTATTGTTCCAAATTTCTAATATTTAACTTAAATAATTAAACATTAACTCCAAGAATTTTGCACTAAATTAATGATGGATGTTGTAATACCTTGCTAATACTAAAATGCAAAGAATTAAAGCTAGTAGGTCAAAGAAAAAATGGAATACTCAAAATAATTTAACATAAAAGAAAGCAGAAAAGGAGAAAGAACAGACAGAAATAAATAGGTGGCAAATCGAAAAATAGCAAAATGACTTAAATACAACTATCTGAGTACACCTTCAGGTAAAGTGGGCAAAACACTCCAATCAAAAGACTGTTTTTCAGTAAAATGGAATATGACTCAGCCATAAAAATAGAATGAGATCTCACCACTTGAGACAACATGCATGGACCTAGAGAGGGTTGTATTAAGTGAAATAAGTCAGAAAAAAAAAAAAAGCCAGAAAATCAATTACCATATGATTTCACTTATACTGTGTAATCTAAACAAACAAACAAAAAGCAGACGCAGATCTATAAATGCAGAGAACAAACTGATGGTTGCCCGAGGGGATGGGGGATGGGCAAAAAGAGACTTTTTCAGATGGGCAAGAAAACAAGAACCAGAAAGCAGCTGGATGTTGTCTGCAAGAGAGTTGGACACAAAGACACAGATAGGGTGAATTTACAAGGAAGACAAAATATATACTACGCAAACTGTAAGATCAGAGAAGCTGGAGTTGTTATATTTATGTAGGAAAAGACTTCAAGATGAGAAGGGTTACAAGAGACAAAAAGGCACATTTCCTAAAGAAATGTTCACATATTGAGGAATTATAATAATTTATAAATGTCTATGCACTTAATAACAGAATTTCAAAATACACAAATCAAAAAGTGACAAACTTACAAATGATGGGGATTAAACGCACTTGCTGCGATGAGGACAAGGTGTTGTGTGGAAGTGTTGAATCACTACATTGTACACATGAAACTAATATTACACTATTTGTTAACTAACGGGAATTTAAATAAAAACTTAGAATAAGATAAAATAAAGTTAGGAAAAAAAAAAACACCCTGACAGACTTAATGGAGAAATAGACAAATGCAAAATTTTTGGTGATTTAAAAAAAAAAAAAAATCTCAAGTATTGAGGGTATAATTCCACAACAAAGAATCAAAAAGGATATAGATTATTTGATTATATCAGGCATCATATATTTTTATGGTTTTAGGGTTTTTAATTTATGTCAATGACCATTTTGGTTAAATTTACTGTGTTGAATGTGACGTATGATGAGAGAGAGTCATTCTTTTGTATATGCTGGAACCACATGTTAAACAGAAAATCCTTTCTGTATCGAAATTATTTTGCATCTTTGTGGAGATTAATTGCCTGTATATAGGTGGATATATTATTGGACTTTTTAGTGTGCTCTCTTGATGTCCTTCCCCTCTCCCCCTCAAACCAGAGACCACACTGTCTTGATCTTTATGGTCGGAATGGAAATCGGGTTGTGTAAGTACTCCAAATTTATTCTTTTTCAGAATTGTTTTGGCTATTCTAGTTTCTTTGCCCTCACATACAGCTTTTAGAAACAACTTGTCTATTCTTCTATTAAAGAATTGTTGAAATTTTGATTGAAATTTATACTGTACATGAACTTGGGGAGAATTGCCATATTAAGACTGTTGAATTTTTAACTCCAGGAACATGGTATATATTGCTCAACTAATTTAAGTTTTATTTGATGTCCTCAATTAGACCTTTATAATTTTAAGCATGAAGATTTGCACATACTTTGTAAGATTTATACCTGTGTTATATTTGGTGCCACTGTAAAGTTTACTTTTATCTCAATTTCCAATTGTTCATTGCTACTATATAGAACAAAATTGCTCTCTTCATATTGTCCTTATATCCTGCAACCATGATAAACTTGCTTTTTAGCATTACTTTTTTTTTTTTTTAAGATTCATTAAGAAGGGCATGTGATCTAACGAGCACTGGGTGTTACATGCAATTGATGAATAATTAAACTACATCTGAAACTAATGATACACTATATGTTTATTAATTGCATTTAAATAAAATAAGATAAAAAAGAGTTGGAGTTTTCTAGGTAGACAGTCTTGTTTTCTGAGAATAAGGACAGTTGTATTTCTTTTTTCTAATCTGTGTGTCTTTTTTTTGTCCTGCTTTATTATGCTAAGTAGGACAGCCAATAAGATGTTGATGAAAAGATGTGAAAGCAGAAATCCCTGTCTGGTTTCCAATCATAGGGAAGGGAAATATTTAGCCTTTTACCATTAAGTATAATCTGAGCCGTAGTTTTTTTAGTAGGTGCCCTTTATCAACTTGACGACGTTCCTTTCTATTACCAGTTTGCTCAAAGCTTTATCATGAAGGGGTGTTGAATTTTTCAAAAGCTTTTTCTCCATCTATTGAGATAATAACAGAGTTTTTCTTCTTATTCTGTTGATATGGTGAATTACAGTCAATCCTCATTATCTGTAGATTCTGTGTTTGTGAATTTGCCTACTTGGTAAAATTTGTCTCTAACCCCAAAATCAATATTCATGGTGCTTTTGCAACATTTGCAGACATGCACAGAACAGCAAAAAGTTTGAGTCCCCCAGTGTGCATGGTCCCAGCAGAGGTCAGACAAGGTGTTACTTTGCTTTTCTGTCTCAGCTCTCATACTGCAAACAAGCAGCATTTTCCTGGTCTGTTTATTTTCATGTTACTCACATTTTTGTGCTTTTTATTTAGAGATTTTACTGTTTCAAATGCCCCCTTAGTGTACTGCTGAAATGATGTCTGGTGTTCCTAAGTGTTAGGACTTAAAGAAGAAACACATGAGAGAGAAGCTTTGCTCAGGGCAGAAGAATCCTGCTGCTGGTCAGGGAGTCCAGTGTCAATGGATGAAAAATATGTATTAAATAAGGGTTCATAAAACAGAAACACACTAAAACAAGGTAGTATATTGATCAGTTGATGAAAATTCAGGAATAAAACCATGTGGCCTGCAGCTTGCTTTGTTGGGGAGTTTTCCAGTATAAATTCAATTACTGTAATAAATTTAGGAATATTCCATTTATCTAATTCTTCAGTGAGATTTTGGAGTTTGGATCTTTCAGAGAATTTCACTATTTTATCTAAGTGGTGGATTTTATGAGGGTAGAGTGTTTGTAGTGTTCCTATTAATGTCATGATATTTTCTCTTTAATTTCTGACATTCATAATGTATGTATGTGTAATGTGATTCTCTCTCTCTCTCTCTCTCTCGGTTTGCTTGGCTAGAGATTTACCAGTTTTACCAATCTTCTCTCCCCCATTCCTCTCCATCAAAGAACAAGTGTTTTATGGATTTTTTCCAATTTTTTATTGCCCTCGTTTTCATTGACTTCTGCTTTTACTTATTTTTTTTTCTTCTACTTGCTTGGGACTTAATTTTCCCTTTTATTCTCAAATTTCTTAGAGTGGAAACTTTAGAATATTGGTTTAAGATTTTTTTCCTCTCATCTAAGATAAGCATTTAATGTATAAATTTCCCCCAAGCACTTCTTTAGCTTCTGGCATCACCTAACGTTTTTTCATTGTCATTTGGTGCAAAGTATATTTAACTGTAATATCCTTTTCGACTTTCCTGACCCATTAGTATTGTATTAATTTTCAAATATTTGGGGTATTTTCCAGATAGTTTATTGGTATTGATTCCTAATTTTAATCTGTGATTGTTAGAAAACATACGTTGTGTAGATCAATTTTTAAATTTTGTTGACATTTGGTTTTAAATAGTTGTCTTGGAAAGTGTTTCATATGCTTTTGAAAATAATACATATTCTGCTATTATTTAGTGGAGTATTCTCTAAAGGGAAAATAAGTCAAATTTATAGGTGACATAGCTTAGATCTTCTCTGTAGTTGGAATTCCCTGAAATTCTCTGAATTTCCATCTACATTTTCTCTCAGTTACTGAAAGAAGAGTGTCAAAGTCTCCAACTGCTGTGGATTTTTCTATTTCTCCTTTCAGTATTATCAATTTTGCCTCAGCGATTGTGAAGCTCTGTTGCTGTATAGGCATTTAAGATTATTATTTCTTGCATATTGATTTTATCATATATAAATATAATTATTCATCTTTATTTTGATTAGTTTTTCCATGCATAGCTTCTCCCACACTTTTACTTCATTGTGTTGTTGATATGACTGGACTGAAATCTACCATCCTCCTAACAATTTTCTATTAGTGTTGTCTGATAACTGTATTTTTTTCTCTTTTATAGCTTCTTTTGGATTGAGTAATTTTTGTAATTTCATTTTTACTCCATTGTTGCCTTATTATATGTAACTCTCACTTTTTTTTTCAGAGATGGCCTTAGAATTCATAATATGTATCTTTAACTAATGAGAACATATCTTCAAATCATATTGAACCACTTCATAGGTACTTTGAGGACTAAAAGAGGGGATATTCCAAATTTTTTCCTCTCTTCTTTTGTGCTATTATTGTAGAAACTTATACTTGTACTATGGAAGTACAAAAGAAGTACATTCCTCATTAACAGTTTCTTTTTTTTTCTTTCAGCATTTTAAAGATGTCTCTATATTTTTTAAGTGGCTTGTATTATTTATGGTGATAAGCTTGCTGTAATTCTTATCTTTGTACCTTATCTATGTTATTTACCTTTAATCTTTGGCTTTTTTTCAAGATATTTTCTTCTTTGCTTTTGAGGAATTTTAATATGATATGTCTAAGTGTGTGTGTGTTCTGCATTTATCATAATTTATGCCTAATGTTCATTGAGATTTTTGGAACTCAAAACTATCAGCTGTTATTTCTTCAATTTTTTTACTTTTCCTTGTTTCCTATCTACTTTTATGGTTCTAATTGCCTATGTATCAGCTTGTTGATACCATCTCAGAGCTCTTAGATGTTCTCCTCTAAGATTATTTTTTCTTTTCTATTCTTTCCTGAGTTGTTTTGCTTTGAAGCCCCAACATGGGGCTTGAACTCATAACCCTGAGATTGATACCTGAACTGGATTCAAGAGTTGGATGCTTGATGGACTGAGTCACCTAAGCACCCCTACTTTTTACCTGTTGATATTTCAGTTTGAGTTTTCTGTTGATCTCCTTTAAACTTCACGGATTCTTTTCTGTGCTGAGCTGAGTCTACTGATATTCTTCAGGTATGTTTCTATTCAAGTATGTCCAGTTACTTTACACTTTCTGTGTTATAGTTCTCATATTTAGGAAGTCTTATTTTGTTGATGATTTTATCTCTTGAAAGTGAATTAAAAAAAATCTTTATGCCTTTAGTTTCTTGTTGACAACTGATACTTTGTATAGGATAATAGAGACTGAAGTGACTAGATTTCATACCTGGAAATGGGTCCACATTGCTCGGCTTCTGGATGGAATGTTGAGCCAGTATGTCAGGAATTGAACTGAGTTTGGTCTGTGATGTTGCTATGGTTAACTTCTGTGCCTCCCAGCTTTTAGAAATCCTTTAGAATTACCTTAAATTTACCTTAAATTTAGGGTGGGGGCTGGTTTGCTACAGGTTTTTTTTTCCAAGATGTACTTTTTCTTCAACTTTAGATCTTCCCTTTGAACTTGTATGCTAGAGAGGGTCTTTATCTTCTTGCTTCTGTACAAGCAGGAGAGTGCTGTCACTTGATGCTCCATTAGTTTGGTGGTACGCACAGGAAGAGGAAGACTTTCTCCTTTCTTCCTTTTTTTATTTATGATAGTCACAGAGAGAGAGAGGCAGAGAGAGAGAAGCAGGCTCCATGCAACCGGGAGCCCGACGTGGAATTCGATCCCGGGTCTCCAGGATCGCGCCCTGGGCCAAAGGCAGGCGCCAAACCGCTGCGCCACCCAGGGATCCCCCTCTCCTTTCTTCTTAGGTAGGTCCTATGTCCCTAGATTCTTGTTGGGTGGAGGGACTTTTTCAGTGATCTTACTCGTTTCCCTCAGTTGTAGGTTTCAGCCCAGAATTTTTCTACTCCCGCAGGGTGTAGAGGGATTATTTTGTTTGCATCCTGCTATTAAGAGACATTTGTTTATATATATATATATATATATTTAAGATTTTATTTATTTATTCAGAGAGAGAGAGAGAGAGAGAGAGAGAGACAGGCAGAGAGAGAAGCAGGCTCCATGCAGGGAGCCTGACGCAGGACTCGATTCCGGGACTCCAGGACCGCGCTCTGGGCCAAAGGCAGGCGCCAGACTGCTGAGTCACCAGGGATCCCCTTTAAAAGTACTTTAAAGGGCAGTAAGATTTGCTGACCTTATCCTGGAAGTTTCAGGCTTTTGTTCCATAAAGGAGATGGGGGTGCAGAATCAGGGAAGAGCATCATGGTTTTTTTCCCCCTGGTACTTTCACTTGTTTGAACTTTGATAATATATCTACTTTTACTTTTACTGTTTTATGTTGGAAACACTTCCATGTAGTTTTGGGTTTAGTATGTTCATTATTATTGAAGAGAATAGAGTTTATCACTATACTGCTATTTATTTATTTATTTATTTATTTATTTATTTATTTATTGTACTATTGGATATTTGGGATATTTTCAGTTTAGATCTATTGTGAGTAGAGCTGTTATATATTGTACATGAGTTTGGTGAACATACATATTTTGTTTCTGTTGAGTATATTTATGATATTAATAGCTGAATCATAAGCTACACATATAATTAGTTTTAGGAAACCCTGCCTAACAATTTTCAGAGTCATTATACCAATATACACTCCCACTAGCACTGTAAGCAAGTTTCAGTTTCTCCAAATCCTTTCCAGCACTTGGAACTTTCTCTCTTTTTCATGTAGACATTCCAGAGAATATTAAATTGCTTTAATTTTATTCCCCCCTTGATTACTGAAGTTAGCCATCTTTTTTATATTGGCCATTTGGTTAGCCTCTTTTTTTTAATTGCCTGATCAAGTCCTTTATTCATATTTCCACAACTGGTATTTTGTTTATATTTCATTGATGCAGAACACAAAGTTCTGATATGGACTATATATGTATGTTAACTGATTTAGGAATCTGCATTGTAGTGGAGGGGGTACCTTTTTACTAATATGTGTGATAGGACTGTAGATCACTTTATTTTAATTACTATCTTTATTTAAATTTTTTTTTCTAGGGATTCCTGGGTGGCTTAGTGGTTGAGCATCTGCATGATCAGGGCAGGGCATGATCCTGGAGTCCCAGGACTGAGTCCCAGGATTGAGTCCCGCATTGAGCTCCCTGCATGGAACCTATGTCTACCTGTGCCTATGTCTCTGCCTTTCTTTCTCTCTGTCTCTCATGAATAAATACATAAAATCTTTAAAAAGATTTATTTTCTAAGTGTTCTATAGTAAACATGTATATATATCTATATAACAAATCAGTAAAGATTTGAAAACTAAAAATTAAGTCTTGTCATGACATAAGTATTGCTTGCTGATTAGTATGTACTATAATTTTAATGCATGCATTGACCCAATCAGCAAAATGCTAAAATCTGGCTAGATATTTAGAACTTTCAGTATTCTTTCTGTAGTGTTTGTGATAATATGAATAAATCAATGAATGGGTGAATCAATAAATGACCCAGATAAATCTCCTTTTGTGATTAATGAATAGTTTCTATATTGACTAACCATAAATGCTATTAAGATTTTATTTTTGATGTGCTGCTAAATCACTAGCCTCAAAACTGTGTTGGCTTAATTGTAAAGGCTAACATATAGCTTATGTAATTTTTGAGGGCATTAGATGAAATTAGTTGTTTTCTTAGAAAGGCATAATGTTCTTAGTGAGTTTTTCCTCACTGCTACATTAAGTAGTATAACATTTTGAATAGAGAAAGATTGATTTATAATTTCTGATAGCTCATTGTTTTTATTATCTTTGTTCATTTCCATTAAATATGTGTTTTTGGAGGGAGCATGGCAAGATGGAGGAGTAGGGTCCCCAAGTCACCTGTCCCCACCAACCTACCTGGATAACTTTCAAATCATCCTGAGAACCTACAAATTCGACTTGAGATTTAAAGAGAGAACAACTGGAATGCTATAGACAGAAGAGTTTGCACTTCTAACAAGGTAGGAAGGTGGAAAAAAAAATAAAAAAGACTCCAATGGGGAAGGGGCCCCCGTGAGGAGCCAGGCTAAGTGGGGCGGCAAGAGTATTGGGGACAGAAAAGCCCAGCCCTGGAGAGAGGAACTTAAAAAATCTGCACCGGATTCTTCCTGAACTGAAAGGCACTCAAAGGGGCTGCACGCCCTGGGAGCACGATCCCAGTGGCGCAGGCCCTGGAGCCCAGGGTGCAGGGGGACACAGCCCAGGATCCTGTGCTCCCCCTGGAACAGGTGGAGGCTGGGAAGGCCCAGGTCAGCGGCCCGCCCCCGGGAGCATCCAGGCCCCTGCGGACTGGGAGCTGCGGGAGTTACTGGGGGAGCTGACTCCAGGGCTGGGGAGCTGGCCGCCGCCACTGTTGTTGTTCCTCCCGGTGTCACCCTGTGCCTGGGAGGGGGGCTGCCAGGGAACAGGGGCTTCACAAGATAAACAGCTCCCCCTGAGCCATGCACCAAGCGGGGGGCGGGGCAGCTCTCCAAGGTGCACACACCTGAGAATCAGCACAGCAGGCCCCTCCCCCAGAAGACCAGCTAGAAGGACAGGGGAAGAGCAAGTTCTTGATCCAGCAGCACTGGGAAGCTCCAGGGAAAGTCAAGGGATTTACAGTATATATAACCAGAGGATACTCCTCCTTTTTTTTTTTTTTATTCTTCCTTTTTCCAGTACAACTCGTTTTTAGCCACTCTGCACTGAGCAAAATGACTAGAAAGAAGAACTCACCACAAAAGAATTAGAAACAGTACCCTCTCCCACAGAATTACAGAATTTGGATTACAACTTGATGTCACAAACCCAATTCAGAAGCACAATTATAAAGCTACTGGTGGCTCTGGAAAAAAGCATAAAGGATTTAAGAGACTTCATGACTGCAGAATTTAGATCTAATCAGGCCGAAATTAAAAATCAATTAAATGAGATGCAATCCAAACGGGAGGTCCTAATGACAAGGGTTAATTAGGTAGAAGAAAGAGTGAGTGACATAGAAGACAAGTAGATGGCAAGGAAGGAAGCTGAGGAAAAAAGAGAAAAACAATTAAAAGACCATGAGGGAAGGTTAAGGGAAATAAATGACAGCCTCAGAAGGAAAAATCTACATTTAATTGGGGTTCCAGAGGGCACTGAGAGGGACAGGGGACCAGAAAGCATATTTGAACATATCATAGCTGAGAACTTCCCTAATTTGGGGAGGGAAACAGGCATTCAGATCCAGGAAACAGAGAGATTCCCCCCCCCCCCAAATCAATAAAACCTGTTCAACACCTTGACATCTAATAGTGAAACTTGCAAATTCCAAAGATAAAGAGAAAATCCTTAAAGCAGCAAGAGACAAGAGATTCCTACCTTATATGGGGAGAAATATTAGATTAACAGCAGACCTCTCCACAGAGACCTGGCAGGCCAGAAAGAGCTGGCAGGATATATTCAGGGTCCTAAATAAGAAGAACCTGCACCAAGAATACTTTTTCCAGCAAGGCTGTCATTCAGAATAGAAGGAGAGAGAAAGAGCTTCCAAGATAGGCAGAAACTGAAAGAATATGTGACCACCAAACGAGCTCTGCAAGAAATATTAAGGGGAATCCTGTAAAAGAAACAGGAAGCCCAAAGAAATTATCCACAAACACAGGGACTGAATAGGTATTATGATGACACTAAATTCATCTTTCAATAGTAACTCTGAATATGAATGGGCTTAATGATCCCATCAAAAGACGCAGGGTTTCAGACTGGATAAAAAAGCAAGACCCATCTATTTGCTGTCTACAAGCGACTCATATGACCTAAGGACACCTACAGCCTGAAAATTAAAGGTTGGAGAACTATTTCCGTTCAAATGGTTCTCAAAAGAAAGTAGGGGTAGCAATCTTCATATCAGATAAATTAAAGTTTATCCCAAAGACTGTAGTAAGAATAAAGAGGGACACTGTTTCGTACTTAAAGGGTCTATCCAACAAGAGGCCCTAACAATCATGAATATTTATGCCCCGAATGTGGGAGCTGCCAATTATATCAATCAATTAATAACCAAAGTAAAGACATACTTAGATAATAGTACACTAATATTAGGAGATTTCAACATGGGACTTTCTGCAAATGACAGATAAAAAACTTAACTCAATCACAAGAAGGAATTTGGAAGCAATTCAAACACGTGGAGGTTAAAGACCATCCTGCCAAAAGATTAAAATAGGGTCAACCAGGATATTAGAGAAGAGTTAAAAAGATTCATGGAAACTAATGAGAATGAAGATACAACCGTTCAAAATCTTTGGGATACAGGACAAGCAGTCCTAAGAGGGAAATGCATCACAATACAAGCATCCCTCAAAAAATTGGAAAAAAAAAACCCTCAAATACACAAGCTAACCTTGCACCTAAAGGAATTGGAGAAAGAAGAGCAAGTAAAACCTACACCAAGCAGAAAAAGAGAGATAATAAAGATTCAAGCAGAACTCAATGAAATAGAGACCAGAAGAACTGTGGAACAGATCAACAAAACCAGGAGTTGTTTCTTTGAAACAATTAACAAGATAGATAAACCATTAGCCAGCCTTATTAAAAACAAAAGAGAAAAGACTGTAATTAATAAAATCACAAACGAGAAAGGAGAGATCACAACCAATACCAAGGAAATACAAACAATTTTAAAAACATGTTATGAGCAGCTATATGCCAATAAATTAGGCAATCTAGAAGAAATGTACGTATTTCTGGAAAACTACAAACTACCAAAATTGGAACAGGAAGAAATAGAAAACCTGAACAGGCCAATAACCAGGGAGGAAATTGAAGCAGTCACCAAAAACCTGCCAAGACACAAAAGTCCAGGGCCAGATGGCTTCCCAGGGGAATTCTATCAAACATTTAAAGAAGAAACAATACCTATTCTGCTAAAGCTGTTCTGAAAGATAGAAAGGGACAGAATACTTCCAAACTTATTTTATGAGGCCAGAATCACCTTAATTCCAAAGCCAGAGAAAGACCCCCCCAAAAGGAGAATTATAACCCATATCCCTGATGAACATGGATGTAAAAATTCTCAACAAGATACTAGCCAATAGGATCCAATAGTACATTAAGAAGATTATTCACCATGACCCAGTGGGATTTATTCCCAGGTTGCAAGGATGGTTCAACACCCATAAAGCAATCAACATGATAAATTATATCAACAAGAGAAAAAACAAGAACCATATGATCCTTTCAATAGATGCAGAGAAAGCATTTGACAAAATACAGCATCCATTCCTGATCAAAACTCTTCAGAGTGTAAGGATAAAGGGAACATTCCTCAACATCTTAAAAGCCATCTACGAAAAGCTCACAGCAAATATCATTCTCAGTGGGGAAACCTGGGAGCCTCTCCCCTAAGATCAGGAACATGACAGGGATGTCCACTCTCACCACTGCTATTCAACATAGTACTAGAAGTCCTAGCCTCCACCACCAGGCAACAAAAAGAAATAAAAGGCATTCAAAATGGCAAAGAAGAAGTCAAACTCTCCCTCTTCGCACATGACATGATACTGTACATAGAAAACCCAAAAGCCTCCACCCCAAAATTGCTAGAACTCATACAGCAATTTGGTAGCGTGGCAGGATACAAAATCAATGCCCAGAAGTCAGTGGCATTTCTATACACTAACAATGAGACTGAAGAAAGAGAAATTAAGGAGTTAATCCCATTTACAATTGCACCCAAAAGCATAAGATACCTAGGAATAAACCGAACCAAAGAGGTAAAGGATCTATACTCTAAAAACTACAGAACACTTCTGAAAGAAATTGAGGAAGACACAAAGAGATGGAAAAATATTCCATGCTTATGGATTGGAAGAATTAATATTGTGAAAATGTCAATGCTACCCAGGGCAATTTGCACATTTAATGCAATCCCTATCAAAATACCATGGACTGTTTTCAGAGAATTCGAACAAATCATCTTAAGATTTGTGTGGAATCAGAAAATACCTCGAATAGCCAGAGGAATATTGAAAAAGAAAACCAGAGCCGGGGTCATCACAATGCCGGATTTCGGGTTGTACTACAAAGCTGTGGTCATCAAGACAGTGTGGTACTGGCACAAAAACAGACACATAGATCAATGGAACAGAATAGAGAACCCAGAAATGGGCCCTCAACTCTATGGTCAACTAATATTTGACAAAGCAGGAAAGACTATAAAAAATAATGAAATAAGTGGGAAACATCAGTGAGGGTGACAGAACATGAGAGACCCCTAACTCTGGGAAACGAACAAGGAGAAGTGGAAAGGGAGGTGGGCAAATCAAAGTCCAATAAAAAATACAAAAACTATGTTTTTGTCTTGTTTGGAATAGAATTTACTAGGATTCATGTTAGATGTTATGTAAAGTTAAAAATAATAAACTTGGAATATCAATTTTACAAAATATGAACCTCCTCTACCTTATTATAAGGACAGGATTTATACCTCTGTATAGTGTATGATATGAATATCGTGTAATTTTTAAGCAAACTGTTGATATATAGGTAGGTAATATATTTACTATAATGCTTTTCCAAAGTCAATTTTAAAAAACAGTGTTTTTATATTAGAATATGAAAGGCCATGAGAAAAATGGTTGGATTTATTACTTACAAGTTTTCTACATGGAACACACATATAGCATCCCACCATAACAATATCATTTGATTTAGTGACTGGACACAGTTTAAAATATAACTCACTAAATAATGTGTCTGCAAATCCATTGATTGTAGACATGGTCTTGTGCAAAATGTAAAACTAACAGTAACTAATGCTCTTCAGAAGTTTGGTAGCCTTTGCAAATTGTTTGGAATTAATTTGTTTTGAGTAAACGGAAATTAGTCTGTTAAATGAAGCTTATAAAAAAAGGATTACAAAAGGGTAGGAGACCATCTCACCAGGATAGCTTAAAACCCACACATTGTATGAGTCAGGAGAAGTCCTGTCCTTTAAAAATGATCTTATTCTCTCCAGTCATCTGAGGTTTGTGCCTCCTGATGTGATCCAGAGATCTGGCAAAGTAGAAACATATTTAGAATCTTACTCATTAGAATACTGAACTCATCCATCAGCAGGATTGACAAGGTCTTAGACAAAGCATTTTGCCTGGCACACAACCTGTACTGAGATTTTCCTGTGGCTATAATGTAGCACACCTGACAGATGTTTGAGTCATTTAACACAGCAGGCGGTACTCATAAACACCACAGACTGGCATTCAACATGATAGGGATTATTTTTCTTTTGTCTGCCTGAAGTTATATGGCCTATAATCAACAAAGGATTTAGGCATAACTAGCTAAAACGTAGGGTGTGATATCATTTATATGCAATATTTCTCTTGCTTATAAAGATTACAAAATGTCCCAAGAGCTGAGATACTTCTTGACACAGGTAAAAAAACATTTTGCATGTTTCCCTTTTCTTGATTAGAACTGGTTTAGAAAAGAAAGGCATCATGGGTATTGTTTGGTCACAGAATAAAACTTATATATCGCTGTTTATTTTCTTGATAGTTCCTTAATCATGTAATGGGCTTTACTAAGTCCACGCTAATTTTCAAATTCAACATGGTGGTGGTGAAATAGAGTAACTGCAAGAACACTATTTTTAAAATTCCCATTGGCAGTGTGTCTACATCAGAAAGACAGAAGTAAATATAAACCTTTTGTTGTTTAAAAAACTATACTGTATGTCCTAAGGGATGGAGATAGATACTATTAATTTAAATGTCATGTTTGCATTGGATGAAGCACAACAATTTAAATTTGGCTTTATTAAAGTTCTTTTTTACTTTAAATTTTCTCATTTGGTAAGTAGCGTTTGGAGGAAATGCTCATTGATAAAAGTTATTTAGGTCCTTTGGGGAGCAGTAACACGCAGGGGGGCACGATACTTTCAAAATAGCATTTTATTGCATTTATAAATTATTACATAATCAAAACAATCTTGTTGTCTACAGCTGCATAGGGACTTTAAAATAGGAAAATTAATAATACCTTAAAGGAACAAATAAATACCACAATTGAACCATGGTAACACTCTGCCTTATATATAACACTTATTTTAGAAATTGTTTTTGTAAGCGTGCATTTGTTGGGAAAGGTTTCCAGTTCTTTTGCGTAGGTCATGGCTTTTTTTCAGTTTGCTTTAGAGTTCAGTGACTTGCTGGATACAGCTGCATGTGCAGATGCAGAAGGAGTTTTATCCCAGGAAATAGCCATTGTTTAGCATTTATGTGCCAA
Source organism: Canis lupus baileyi (assembly GCF_048164855.1). NCBI lineage: Eukaryota > Metazoa > Chordata > Mammalia > Carnivora > Canidae > Canis > Canis lupus. Next base: position 9,636,036 of record NC_132846.1, on the reverse strand, counting down.
GGTAAGTCTGTAGAAGTTAATGAAAACCTTCTTTAAGACTATGCCCAAACACAAGGGCTCGCTGGAATTCTAAAAACCTTCAGAAAGATTGAAATTAGTTTATCTTTCCAATTTTTTATTTACTCCTGTGTGCAGTTACAGTATATAGTTTTCCTAACACTCATTCTCCAACTCCTACATTTCCAGGATGTTGACCCACACTGACATTTGATTTTTGGCTCATTGGTGGTGGTATTTTGAGCAAAGTTTTATTTTTTAATTTTTTAAAAGATTTATTTAATTTATTCAAGAGAGACACACAGAGAGAGGCAGAGACATAGGCAGAGGGAGAAGCAGGCTCCATACGGGGAGCCAGATGCGGGACTTGATCCAGGATCCCAGGATCACGACCTGAGCAGAAGGCAGGCACTCAACCGCTGAGCCACCCAGGCATCCCAGAGTAAGGTTTTTTAGGGAGCTTAGGGATTAGGTATTTTGTCTTGTTAGCTGCACTGGGAAGGAGCTATGTCTAATATGGTCTTATATATGTGTATCTGTGATTCTGTTTTCATTTTTAACAAATTCATACAGAGCTTTGAAACAATACACTTGGGATCTGCATTGTGGGTACTGAACATCTATTAGTCCTTTCAACTGGAAAGATCGTTCTTCAGATTTAAGGTCAGTTTCCATTTCCTTAAGGAAGCCTTTCCTGACCTGAGTAGCTTGAGAGTGTTCCATAATGTGCTTTCCTTTTTTTTTTTTTTTTTTTTTCATAATGTGCTTTCCAAACACCATGTAACATTCCTTTTTAATAAGTGTCACATTGTAGTTTCACATTTATTTTCGATTATTTGATTAATATCTGTCTCTGCTGCTAACTCCACACTCCAAAACTACGGGGGTTGTGTCTGGGTTTCTTTTTCTTTTTTTTTTTTTTTCATCCTTCTATACTTGATGCCCAGTATGTGGTGGGGACTCAGAAAAAGGTTGTTGAATAAATGCATTTTATAAAGCCCTACTTTATATTATTTATACAATTTTCTAATGTTTAATTACAATTTTAACATATTCTTAAAACATATACTACTGGTAGAGAATTTTGCTTTGTGTATATTGTGTGGTTTTGACACACCATTAACATACTCTTTCCCTCCCTGCTGTGGAGTCCATAGAGAAATATATCCAAAAGTCAGACGTGGATTGGAGGACATGGCTTAGATGTGTGGTCAAAGTGTTACTAATTTCTCACCATCACTCATCTCCAGCTTATGAGACTTAGTTATCAAATCCCTACTTGGCAGTAAAGTAGAATAAAAAGTACTTTTGTTCAGTGGATACCTCAGAAGTGGGAAGCACCTCAGTGGGGAAAATGCTAGGATGGGTATAAAGATGATTCAAGAGCTCTGAAAGATAGAGTAAATGGGGTGAGGACAGTAAGCCTTAGCAGCCATTTACTGTCTTTCCACCTAGAGATTTGAAAATAAGGACCATGTTCAAGAAGAGAAACTCTTTAGATTCTTGCTCTATTGCCTTAAGGTCAGGCATGAAGTTAGAAGACTAAACTATGTAAATTAAAAAAAATACATCCTTAGGAAAAATCAAATAAACCTTTCTTTTTTTTTTGTAAATTTTTAAATTGGAGTTTTACTTACCAACATATAGTATGACACCCAGTGCTCATCTCGTCAAGTGCCCACCTCAGTGCCTGTCACCCAGTCACCCCAACCCCTGCCCACCTCCCTTTCCACTACCTCTTGTTTCGTTTCCCAGTTAGGAGTCTCATGTTCTGTCTCCCTCACTGATATTTCCCACTCATTTTCTCTCCTTTCCCTTTATTCCCTTTCACTATTTTTTATATTCTCCAAATGAATGAGACCATATAATGTTTGTCCTCCTCCAACTGACTTACTTCACTCAGCATAATACCCTCTAGTTCCATCCTTGTTGAAGCAAATGGTGGGTATTTGTCATTTCTAAATGGCTGAGGAATATTCCATTGTACACATAGACCACATCTTCTTGATCCAGTCATCTTTTGATGGACACCGAGGCTCCTTTCAATATGGCTATTGTGGACAGTGCTGCTGTTAACATTGGAGTGCAGATGTCTGAGCGTTTCACTGCATCTGTATCATTGGGGTAAATACCCAGTAGTGTAATTGCTATTTCTAACTCTTTGAGGAACCTCCACACAGTTCTATTTTTAACTCTTTGAGGAACCTCCACACTGTTTTCCAGAGTGGCTGCACCAGTTCACATTCCCACCAACAGTGCAAGAGGGTTCCCCTTTCTCCACATCCTCTCCAATATTTGTTGTTTCCTGTCTTGTTGATTTTCCCCATTCTCACTGGTGTGAGGTGGTATCTCATTGTGGTTTTGATTTGTATTTCCCTGATGGCAAGTGATGGGGAGCATTTTCTCATGTGTTTGTTGGCCACGTGTATGGCTTTATTTTTTTAAAAGATTTTATTTATTTATTCATGAGAGACACAGAGAGAGGGAGGCAGAGACACAGGTAGAGGGAGAAGCAGGCTCCATGCAGGGAGCCTGCTGTGGGACTCCATCCAGTGTCTCCAGGATCACGCCCTGGGCTGAAGTCGGTGCTAAACCGCTGAGCCACCTGGGGTTCCTTGTGTATGTCTTCTTTGGTGAAATTTCTGTTCATGTCTTTTGCTCATTTCATGATTGGATTGTTTGTTTCTTGGGTGTTGAGTTTCATATGTTATTTATAGATCTTGGATATTAGCCCTTTATCTGTCATTTGCAAATATCTTCTCCCATTCTGTAGGTTGTCTTTTAGTTTTGTTGACTGTATCCTTTGCTGTGCAAAAGCTTCTTATCTTGATGAAGTCCCAATAGTTCATTTTTACTTTTGTTTCTTTTGCCTTTGTGGATGTATCTTGCAAGAAGTTACTGTGGCCGAGTTCAAAAAGGGTGTTGCCTGTGTTCTCCTCTAGGATTTTGATGGAATCTTGTCTCACATTTAGATCTTTCATCCATTTTGAGTTTATCTTTGTGTATGGTGAAAGAGAGTGGTCTAGTTTCATTCTCCTGCATGTGGATGTCCAATTTTTCCAGCACCATTTATTGAAGAGACTGTCTTTCTTCCAGTGGATAGTCTTTCCTCCTTTATCGAATATTAGTTGACCATAAAGTTCAGGGTCCACTTCTGGGTTCTCTATTCTGTTCCATTGATCTATGTGTCTGTGTTTGTGCCAGTACCACACTGTCTTGATGACCGCAGCTTTGCAGTACAACCTGAAATCTGCCATTGTGATGCCCTCGGCTCTGGTTTCTTTTTCAATATTCTCCTGGCTATTCAGGGTCTTTTCTGATTCCACACAAATATTAAGATGATTTGTTCCAACTCTCTGAAGAAAGTCTATGGTATTTTGATAAGGATTGCATTAGGTGTGCAAATTGCCATGGGTAGCATTGACATTTTCACAATATTAATTCTTCCAATCTATGAGCATGGAATATTTTTCCATCTCTTTATGTCTTCCTGAATTTCTTTCTAAATAAACCTTTCTGAACTTTGCCATCTGAACCTTAAAAGTTTCAGATACAATATTTCTTTTGGTATCACAGCAGATAATCAACCTGTTCCTTGTCTTCTCCCGTTCCTTCCCATGATATTGCAGTTGTAATTATAAGCAAGCAGGATATACATCAGCACAACATTAAATACTTGAAATGCATAATCTCATTTTATCTGGGAGAGAACAGAGTGTAGATGTTAAGAGTGGTGTAGTGTAGAAATGAAGACCCTGGTTAAGTGATGTAGTGCACAGAATATTCCTGATAATATGGTCAGTGCTCTGGAAAATGTTGGCTATTATGAGGATGGTGACTATTGCTACACTAGAATGGAATTTCCCATTTTTCAGTCTATTCAAGTACTGCTCAGTTCTGGGGTTTTCCCTTCTATAACACTGTCTTCTGAGTGTAAACAACTTCTTCTTCTTCTTCTTCTTCTTCTTCTTCTTCTTCTTCTTCTTCTTCTTCTTCTTCTTCTTCTTCTTTCTTCTTCTTCTTCTCCCTTTAAGATTTTATTTATTGCAGAGAGAGAGAGGAGAGAGAGAGAGAGAGAGAGAAAGCATGAGCAGGGGGAAGGAGAAGCAGGCTCCTCATTGACCTGAGAGCCTGATATGGGGCTCAATCTCAGAACCCTGGGATCATAATCTGAGCTGGAAGCAGACACTTAACTAACTGACACACCCAGGTACCGCTAAGGTCCCTCTTCTTTCTGTCTTGGGAATCTTGAAAATTTTGGACCTTCAAAAGAGAGTCCACATGAACACAGAAACAGTCTGTATGGAGTTCAGCAAAGTCTCACACAGGAACCTCTCTAGCAGAGGCCCAAGCTCCTCAGTAAGCACATGAGTATCTGGCATGGCTTCTGTCAGGGTAAACATTAGCACTCACTGATGGTGATTGGCTTGGCCTCCACATGGCTCTGAGTGGTAGGCCCCTGAAAGTGTTTGAGTCTCTGTATGCTGACCTCACTCTTTTCCATCTATTCCCCCCAGATTCAATCCCCTCTCTTCCTACCTTTGACTTCCAGTGAGGTCCCATTCCATTCATAACTCTCCCTATCCTCCATCCCAGGAAGTTCACCCCTATTTTTTCTAGGAAATATGTGTAGAATCATCTAGTTTTTCTTTTTAGCCTCTCTAAACTTACTACTTTGACTATGAAAAGCTCATACTCTTCATTTTCTTCCTCCTCCTCCTTTTCTTTCTCCTCCTTCTTTATTCTAGAATACCTGTTCTGTTCTAGAAGCAAGAAAAACACCAACACCAACATTGATTATATCTTGATCCTTTTATTCTTTCAGTGTAGCAATCACACTTCTTCCTAAAGTAGTGGTGATGCTTTTTAACTACTAGGGAAAGATTCACACAGAAATAAGTGGGAAAATTAACATAACATGGATTAATATTCCAAGATACTATTTTGCTACATTGTTTTATTTATTTTTTAAAAAATATTTTATTTATTTATTCATGAGAGGCACACAGAGAGAGGCAGAGACATAGGCAGAAGGAGAAGCAGGCTTCCCACAGGGAGCCTGATGCAGGACTCTATCCTAGGATCCTGAGATCATGACCTGAGCCAAAGGCAGACGCTCAACCACTGAGCCACCCATGTGACCTACAACATCATTATTTTTTACTTTCAAAGTAACACTATCAAGCACAATTACCCCCATTTTATCAACAACAACAACAACAACAAAGAACTAAGAAGCTGATAATGTAAGATCTTGTTCCCAGTCACAGCCAGAACTAGGCCCAGGAACTCCAGCTTCAAAGCTCATATAATAGAGAGTTTCTCCAAAACAGTATGTTCTCTCTAGTCTCAAAACCTTTGCACAGACTCCTTTTTGTCCAATGCCTGGCTAACACCTACTATTGTAGTCTCCTACAGAGACTGAAGTGGTATGTATCATAGGGTTTGCATGGAATGATCTATTGAGAAATGTGGGGGGAAATATTATATCCTCAATTTCCATATTTCTTTCTGCAAAGTAGAAAAAAATAAAACTCCAGAAACAGGTAGTCTGACTTAACACTGGTGCCCTTGAGGGCTTTTAGAAAGAGGCATTTCCACAGTGAGGTGAGAACATGGCAAATGTCTCACTCTTGTTCACAGGCTACATGGTATAATGTTTTATAGTTTATCCATATCCAGTTTAATGGCTTTATGGGTTACACTCTCCCATTCTAAATAAACTCATTCTCACAATATGGGCAAGAGTATAAAAAGTTTCCTGAAAAAAACTCTAGAGATGATACTGTTAATTGCAAGCATGAGCAAACGGCAAGAAAATAACAAAGTACATCACCTTTTGAGTATGAGATTTTTTTCAGTCATAACACATAAAGGAAAAGACAATTAATAGATATTACCCCCAATATTGAAATTCTTCAGAAAAAAACATAGGATATTACATATAATACTCTTAACAATTTATTCAAACAAAATCCTAAGAAAAGAAGAGGTACTTTACCCCCAGAAGACAGTCCCATTCTATATGTAATTTGTGCTTCATTAACTATTAACTATTGATAATAGTGTGTAATATAATTGCATATTTTTTCATGGATGTAGTACATGGAGTACATGATAAAAAGACCCCAATAATTGCCAATCATTTAGGACACAGTCTAGACGTTATATTATCTAGCAAACATGTGTAAAGTCCACTTCTAAGTTCCTTTTCGTATGATCTCTTGGAAACTTTTACTTAATTAGATTGAAAACCTTGAAGAATCTGCTAGAATTGTTTGCAGCTATCACTCTATCAAGACTGTGAGGGCGGGGACAAGCCTTATTCATATTTGAATTCTCATGGTGAGGTATTTTGATACACAGAAGGTATTTGAGCAGATAAATGAATAAATACTCATCAAAAAGCTACCAGATACTGAGCTGATATGATAGAATTGGGTTCCACAGAGCTGCCTGCTTTCAAATCGTCCTTCAAAAACTATGGCAGGTGCTCTCCTCCGAACTGCATGGTGTCCCGGCATACCCCTTTTTGGACTGGCTTCCCAGGGGACTCAGTACTGAGCATGCTGAGTACTTTTTCTAGTCATTCTGCCTGTGGCCGCAGTAAGATAACAAAAATGAGCAAGCATGTCCTTCACTCACACTCCGTAATGGGTCATTGTTTCATTCTAGTCCAGTCCTTCCTGTTCTTAGGCAGAAGATGGGTGAGGGAGAGGATGAAGCATAGGAAGTGTTGGAGGGAGAAAAGGGCCTCAAACTCTGTCCAATGTGACACTCTTTGCCTCTTTCCACTATAACAGGCACATATGGGATGGGAGGAATAGCCTCAAGCAGCCTCATGTGCTGGTGGCAGGGGATTCCATTCTGACTTGACACTAGAGGGAACAATGCTGAAGGCAAAGTCATGAATGGAAGGTGCTACAGGAATCCAGAGTGGGCTAAAGCTATAGACCATGAAATTGCAGGAAAGAAGGTGAATCTGAGAAATTGAAGGAGAGAGAAAGAGAGAGGATTTGAGTCCCAGAGTGACGTATGTTTCTGGCTTAGATAGTTGCATGCTTGGTGATGCCATTCATTAAGAGAGGGATCACTGAAGAAAGAGGTATACGTTTTCAGGGTAATAGAGAGGAGTATAGGGTAAATACTTGTTACTTGAATGGTTCTCCTCTAAATTCTGGTCTCAACACACAATCAAGCACTCCGTGTTAAATGGTAACCTTTTTGTATTTTCTTGGTGAGGTCTAGATCACACCCTCCGTGGTGACACTATCAAATAATTACTGCTCTCCTCAAAACTGGATCTGGAAACTCCATGAAGGTTATCCCAAAGATAGAGTTTCATCCAGTTCTCAGGGAAAACAGAAGTAATCTGGGGGAGAGAAAGTCCTCTCTAACCTTTCTGGTCCCCCACTTCCAGTCATTCCCCAATCCCCCAGGGCCCCAGTTTCCTCCCTTGGTGTTCTCCATTCATTCCACCCTTAACATTGAACCCAGAGCAGGTTTGAAAACTGCAAATTGAATGTTGTCATACCTTTGCTTACTGCCTCCCAGTGCCTGATGAGCCAGACTTCACATGTGGCTCTCTAACTTCTCCAGTACTGTCTCTTGAGAACATCTCCCTGTTTCTTTATACCGATTCAATTCTTAAAATGCATCACAATTCTTAAAATCTTCAGAGATTTGCCTCTGCATCCCATCTGATGTGAATTATGATTTCCTTTTTATTTGTATTGTTATTTTTCATGTTGAGTCTTAAAGTTTTTTATTTAAATGCCATTTCCTCCTCGAAGTTTCCTTGACTGCTACCTTTCCCTCAAATGTAGATTAAATTCTCTTCCTATGTCTCCCTCTTGCCCCCACATCCTATATTTCCCTTATGGTAGCACAGATCATGGAGCTCCATAATTTTCTGTTTATTTGTCAGAATCCTATATGCCTATATGAAGGCAAGGTCTATTTCTGTCTTGTAACTGTGTATCTTTTTTAAAAAAAGATTTCATTTATTTATTCATGAGACATACAGAGAGAGAGGTGGAGACATAGGCAGAGGGAGAAGCAGGCTCTTCGCAGGGAGCCCGATGTAGGACTCGATCCCAGGACCAAGATCACGACCTGAGCCAAAGGCAGACCCTCAACCACTAAGCCACCAGGCATCCCATAACGGTATTTTTTACAGCTCAGTAGAGTTCCTATCATATACTGGATACTCTATTAATAACTTCTAATGAGTACTGAATGTTGAATGATTTTTATGGTATTATTCAATAAAACTGAACAATTTTGAATGTGTATAATAATCTAAGTTAAATAAATTTGACTTTAGTTAGTGTGAATGGCAATTTTTGTTTTCTTTTTGGTAACAGCTTTATTGAGATTTAATTCACACACCATACAGTTTGCACACATAAAATTACATAATTCAATGGTTTGTAATGTGTTCATAGATTTGTGCCTCACTTAATCATGATCAATTTTGGAGCATTTTCAGTAAATGGCAAATCTTTTTTTTTTTTTTTTTTAAGATTCTCTTTATTTATTCATGAGAAACACACACACACACAGAGGCAGAGACACAGGCAGAGGGAGAAGTAGGCTCCATGCAGGGAGCCTGAGGTAGGACTCGATCCCGGGACTCCAGGATCACACCCTGGGCTGAAGGTGGCGCTAAACCGTTGAGCCACCCGGGTTGCCCAAGTAAATGGCAAATCTTGATAATCGATAATTTGGTACATTGGAATCTTGCTTTTGCCCATCTGGAGTATTTTGATAATTATTTAAAATACTTTGTTGATATAGATCTTCAAATTGCATCTTCAGTGCAGTGTCATCTTTTCCTAACCTGTCACAATATATTGAGATTTCAGGAAGTCTTAATTTCTGGTATTTTGATTAATGCAAATCAACTTCAAATTATATTTACCCCTGAGTACAATAATGCTCTAAAAGTAGATCCCTTTCTCCATAGCTATAACTAGTCACTTATTATTTTTCATCTGCAAAGCATGGTTCTCCATGTCGAGTTAACTATCATTTGCACATAACTGAATATCACTTCTAGTCTATTTCGATCACTTTTAATTCTGCTATTCTCCTTTAAAACTTTTTATTGAATTTGGCTTCTACATGGCCATCAGGTAAGCCTTCTTAATATATTCAATATATTTCTTTCATTACCTGTGAAACTAGGTTTTGAAATTTGCTGCAGGAGAAATTTTTCTTCCCAAACACTTGAAAATTTTTCTTCTCCATTTTATAAATCAGATGCACATATATGTGGATGTGTGGTTGGCAAGGAGCCATTGCTGAAAGAAAAAAAAGGATACTAATTTCATGAATAGGAGCCTCAGGAAAAAAGACACATAGGCTGCAGTGTTCATAGAGGAGGGCAGGGGAGATCTGAACAAGCACCATGACATGAAACTCTGGGAAAGGGCAAGTTTCAAACTAATTTTCAGAATACTTTGCTGTTTTTAAAGTAATATAGTACTCTCATTCACCATTTCTTCGAGAAATATTCATACATTGAACCAACAGACTTCACAGTATATGGATTTCACTTCTCACTACCAGATATACATGTTAAAGCTCCAACTTCAAGATTAGTAGCAATAGTAACCACCCAGAAAGTATCATTATTTTTGTCTTTCATCTTCCCTTAAATAGTTACTGAGTAATGGCATTTATTCCCTCTCAAAAATGAAAATTCAGGCAAATCCATGTATTTTCAGTTCTCTTTTTGGAAAAAAAAAGATGGTCATCTTAAGTTGCAAAGATCACTATTATTTTATAATTAAAAGTAGCTAGTACCATATTATAATCAAACTCAGCCATTGTTGGAGACCCTCATCCTGCATTTTCCTGATTCAAGTGAACGAATCCTCCTCTGACTTACAGCTTGTGACTTCTTTGGGCCTTTGGGGAGTTGTTGACCTGCTTGCAGGTTCTCACAGCTGTGGTATACTAGATATGACCTCAAATTCTTTGCAACTCTCCTTATCATTAAGGCAGAATCTACCTCCCTATTCTGTGAACTGGGCTGGCCTTGTGGCTTGCTTTGATACAATAGAATATTCTGGAAGTGACATTTTGTGACTTCTGAGTTTGACATCATCCCCTTGGAATACTTCTGCATTCCTGTGAGGGTGCTTGAGATGAAAGACAAGTTGGATAGAGAGAGAGACCAGCTCCATCATGCCAATCTTCTCATCACTCATCAGGAGTTAAGCCTCCTGAAATATGAGTGAAGCCATCTTACTCAATCTTGCCACATCCAAGCTGCAAGCTGATTGAATGAATTAGCCCTGTCACAATGTTCAACACTGTCAATGTTCTTTTTTTTTTTTTAATTTTTATTTATTTATGATAGTCACAGAGAGAGAGAGAGAGAGAGAGGCAGAGACATAGGCAGAGGGAGAAGCAGGCTCCATGCACCGGGAGCCCGATGTGGGATTCGATCCCAGGTCTCCAGGATCGCGCCCTGGGCCAAAGGCAGGCGCCAAACCGCTGCGCCACCCAGGGATCCCTACTGTCAATGTTCTTTTTACAACACAAGAAATTGTTGTAAGCCACAATTGGTGGTGATTCCACAGAAATGGATCTCTGCTCACCCCGTCTACGTGATTTCACTGATTAGGCTCTAGAAGAATCACATGGCGACTTGTGCCCCATGAGAAATATTTATGCATATTTTGTCCTGATAGGCTTTGGGCTGCAGGCTGATCTTCATGTCACTAATGCTTATTCCGGATGATCTGTCTCTCCCCGTTGGTGTTTCCCAAGCAGAAGCTAGGTACCAGTCCAGTATATCCTCCTAAGGAAAGGAGCATGTCATTTTTCTGAGAGTTCCCGTGGAAAACTTTAGCAAGTATTTCCCCCATGTCTCTGCCTTTCTTTTCCATGCAAGATAAAAGACATAGTATAATATGTGTGCCTTTGACTACAATCCTTATCTATAATTCTGAAATCTAAGAAATTCTTGAAAAAATAAAGAAAAAATGATGAATGTATCTATATCTCTTTACATATGTGTGTGTGTCTTGTATATGTGTTTGGCAGCAATACCTGACAAATCAACAGGAGGTTGTTTATGATATTTATAACCTTTAAAAAATCCCACTTGGTGGGAATGTGTGTTTATCTTACTGTAGAAATGTTGATATGTAATATCCACTGAGGGTGTTATTTAATGAATACTATACAATCTTTCAAAAATTAAAAATTGAATTATAGAATACATATTATAGTTAATTTTATGTGTCACCTTGACTGGACCATAGGATATTCAGATATTTGGCTGAATGTTATTTCTGGGTGTGTCTGTGAGGTTGTTTGTGGGTGAGATTAGCATTTGAACCCGTAGACTGAATGAAGAACATTGCCCTTCCAAGTGTGGGCGTGCATCATCTAATCCTTTGAGGGTTTAAATAGAACAGAAGAGTGAAGAAAGAAAGCATTGGTTCCCTCTGCCTGTACTACGTGGGGACATGGGTCTTTTCCTGTGCTTGGACGGGATCTCAAACCGTTGGCTCCCCTGGTTCTCAGGCCTTCAGGCTTGAAAGGAAACTACACCACTGGCTTTCCTGAGCCTCCAGGAAATAGCCTCAAGATGCAGATGACAGATGGTGGCATTTCTCAGCCTCCATAATTGTTTGAGCCAATTCTGTATATTAAATATTTCTCTCTTTCTCTTTGTATAAATACATATGATATCCTATTTGTTCTGTTTCTTGGAAGAATCCTGACTAATATAGCATCTTTCTTCCAGTCTTTCAGCAAAGAGGCTCCACAGCTCCATAGAGGCTCCTTTTCTTCTTTGAATATTTGCATCCTGATGGAATATTTCATTTTGGCGCTGAATATCTATTATCATTTTGGCAAACAAAATGCCTAGTTTAACATTTTGTTATCTATTGATGGATGTTTTGCTTCGTTACTAGAATTGGATTTATATTTCTTTTAGAAGAATTACTATGAGTAACACAGGATGCAAAAGGACTGGTCTTATGAGACATTGTGAAAATGTGATTATAAGAAATTCTCTTAAGGGATGAATAAACTTCCTTGTAACTCCCTTACATCTTAGCCTCTTTCTTCCCATGATATGAAATAAAAATTATCTCTCGATTAGTCACCTTTCCTAATTCATTGTGGAACTAAGTGGATTAACAGGATTCTGACCTGATTCAGGGGTTTGAAAAGGGTGGTCGTGAAGGATGAAGCAGTTTGTGAAGGTCTCGGGGTTCTCAAATGCACTGAATCTAGTGGATTTCCTCATTACTCTGTTTCAGGTAGTGGAGTAGAGGACTTTCCTTGAAGAAAGTATTGGTATGCATTGTATGAAATACACAGATGTTTTGGGACTTTCATATATAACTTAAAGAATGTTTAAGCTTTTATCCCAACTTCTAGCATCAGGTAGCCATAGCTACTATTTATTTCATGAATTTAATTTAAAAAATTTTTAAGAGGATCCTATTTATTTATTCATGAGAGACACACACAGAGAGACAGAGATATAGGCAGAGGAGAAGCAGGCTCCTCACAGGGAGCCTGATGCGGGACTCCATCCCAGGACCTCAGGTCATAACCCTGAGCCGAAGACAGACGCTCAACACTGAGCCACCCAGGCATCCTATGAATTTAATTTTTATGCCTTTTCCCACCACCTAAAGTTAATATTACATTTTAAATAGGAATAATAATAGATCCATACTTTTTTTTTTTTTCTGGAACTACTCACTGAACTTTGCAGATAGTTAGCCATAGAATTTTCACATCTTTTTGCAATAAAAAAATAGACTGTATTTCCCATTAGACTTGTGAGTTGTTTTGGAGTAGCTATTGGGATTCAAGTTTTCTTAATATCCTTCATACATAACAGACGTTTAATATTTATTAGGTGTAAAATATCTATATTTTGAGGTGTTTTAATTCATCTCACATAGAGAAAAGTGTCTTATTCCAATTCACTTTCCATTCTCTGCTATTGCACACATCCAGTGCTACCTTCTGCTTTATCTATTGTTTAATTCTCTTTTTATGTTTAAATAGATTTTTATAGCTTTCAGAGTTCTTTTATGCGTGTCATTTCATTCAAACCTCATTTCATGGGACAAATTCATAGAGGAGAACGGGTACCAAACAATTTGCCTTAAGACACAGAACTGCTAAATATAAAGGTAAAGCTAGAAGTCAGTGTTTTTAATACCATTATGTAGCTTTTCAAAGCATAATCTTTCATTATATACCAAAAGATTCCTGTTCATTTTACTTTTTTTTGCCAGTAGTATGAAGTTGATGATAAAGAAGTATGTCACTATAATTTTTATTTGGTTTACAAATTTTTGTAGGTTTTTTTTTTTTAAATCAATATGCTGGAGTGTGTGTTCTCTAAATATTTTCTCTACTTGACTACGATGAAGCTGAAATTTAAGTTTAGTACATATAGGAAACATGATTTCTTTATAAACAAGTAGGATGGCTATGTGAAAATCTTTTAAATAACTAAATGATTTAGACGCATAAGTTTGTTAAGTCTTGGAGAATCTAAAAATACTAAAACAAGCTGTAATTTACAAATTTGCCACAAGATGGAAGCAGATTCCTTTGTTTAATTTTAGGAATTGCTATCCTTTTCCCAGGTTGAAAAATTAAACTCATTCGTGTTTCCTGATGAGCTAGTTGAAGATTGCAAACACATATTTAACATCCCTTCCTCCAGCCAGAATTCCTCCTTTCACTGTCATTTGTATCAACAACCTTACAGTTCAGTATAGTGGCAAACATTGGCAGCATTATTTATTTTGCTCCTCTCTTTTTGGGATGTATCTTCAACACTTACCATCAAGCAAGTCCTTTGTTTTTTATTTTTTAACATCAAACAGATTAACCTCTTACTCTCCTCTGTTACTTTCATAGAAATTCCTTTTAATTGAGCTTTCATGATTATTTGGTTAATAGAGTGATTAACTCGTTTCTAGACTCCAAAATGCATTCAAAATGTAGCCAGGTAAACACTATTACTTAAGGATTAAAAATTATATATGATCGTAGCACTGCCTTGGTTTAGCCCCTTATTGTCTCTAAAATCAAGGCCTTCTGTCCTTTTTTCTTCAGCATTTCTCCGAGTATTATTCTCAACTCATTCTCTCCATCTCAATTAAGGTAAGTCTTATTTCTGGTACCAGCATGCAGCTTATTTATTCCCATGTAATTTTTAGTGTACTCTGTTTTTCTACTACCTCTTTGCCATTTCTTCTTTCTTATAAGTCTGTTGAAAACTTGCCTCCTTTTGAAAGTATACTGTTTTCCAGAATAATTCAGTGTCACCTTACTGACTTGTTCGCACTTCCTTGAACTAGTCAACTTGGCCAATATATCTCTAGCTATATATATAGGTTCACACAATATTTTATGCTTTTTTGAAAAAATTCTCTAATTTTCCTCCATATTTTAAAATCAGTATGATTTCATTCATCAGAAGCACCAACCTATTTGAGATACAGTATACAATTTATCTTGATTTGCACTAATTTTTGTTCTCTAATATCTAGAGTTACTCAAGACTTAAATTCTGATCTACTTATACATATTAGAATAGGACACAGTAAGCTTGGCATAACATCTCAACATTTCAGTGGTTAAAAATTAAACAGAACTCATTATCTGGCTTTTACTTTCCATGTCTGCAGGCATGAATATAATCCTCATACCAACTTCTGCCGTAAAACCAAACTAACTATACTTTTATATTATGACCCATAGATATGTGATACGAGTTAGTGCATTAGTATCCTAAAGAGGCATAGGACTTTGAAAAATTAACCTAATGATTCCACCACAGAAAATACACCCAAAGTTTCCACAAAAGATACACCTTGATCTAATCTCTACAGAGAAAAATCTCTATGGTTCGTCATTTTGTATGTCTGTTAAAGCCCCCGACACATCACTGGCTAGATGTTTTCTGTTTTTGCCCAGGGCAGATGTTTCAGCTTATGTAATAGTGTGTTAGAGTTTGCCCAGGGCTAAATGTGGCTTTGCTTTATTATAATATCATATTTGATCCAATACCTTGACAACTGGCCTATTTTAATCCTAGGGACATTTTGATTTTTATGATGGATAATGTTTCCCTCTTTGCTTTTTCTCCTTTTGCAGTAGCAAATTTGGTTCACTGCTAGTAACTGTACAGTGCAGTATGATACTGCATTAGCATGATACTTTTATCCTTGAATTTATTATTTCCCACCCAATTCTTCCTGTCTTCCTGTCCCCAAACTTTCACAATTGCTAATTTGTTTTTTTACCATCCCCCTTCCCCATATGTACATTGTCTTTTCTTTACTGGAATATTTTGCTGTTAATTTTTTAAAGATTTTTATTTATTTATCTGAGAGACACAGAGAGAATGAGAGAGTGAGCATGAGGGAATTGAGGGGCAGAGGGAGAAGCAGACTCGCATTGAGCAGGGAGCCCAGTGCAGAACTTGATCCTGGAACTCCAGGATCATGACATGAGCCAAAGGCAGATGTTCAACCGACTGAACCAATCCAGGCACCCTGCTGTTAATTTTTTTTATTGACATAATTGATACATAACAATATACTAGTTTCAGGTGTACAACTTAATGATTCAATATTTTTACATATTGTGAAATAATTACCACAATAAGTCTAGTTGATATCCATCATCACACATAGTTATAATTTGTTTTTCTTATGATGAGAACTTTGGAGATCTACTCTTTTAGCAACTTTCAAATGTATGATACAGTTTTATTAACTAAAATCATCATGCTGTCCATTACATTTCCTCAACTTATTTTAATAACTGGGATTTTATACTGTTTGACCACCTTCATCCCTTTCATCCACCTTATACCCTCTGGCTCTGGCAACCACCAATCTGTTCTTTACATCTGAGTTCTGGGTGTTTTATCTCCACCTTCCCGCTTTTTTTTTAAGATTCCACATGTAAGTGAGACAATGTGGTATTTGTTTTTCTCTATCTGACTTATTTCACTTAGCTTAACTCAAGTTCAGTTCACTTAACTTCAGTTCTATCCATGTTGTTGCCAATGGTAAGATTTCATTCTTTTTTATGGCTCAATAATATTCTATTTATCTATCTATCTATCTATCTATCTATCATCATCTATCTATCTATCATCTATCTCTTATAATATCTTTATCTGTTAATCTATTAATGGACACTTAGGTTGTTTCCACTTAGCTATTGTAAATAATGCTACAGTGAACATGGGGATATAGCTATCTTTTCAAATTAGTGTTTTCATTTCCTTTGAGTAAATAACCAGAGATAGAATTGCTGAATCATATAGTGGTTTCTTTTTAATTTTTTGAGAAAACTTCATAGTGTTTTCTATAGTGATTTCACCAATTTGTATTTCTTCCAGCAGAGCACGAGGCTTCTCTTTTCTCCACATCCTCCCCAACACTTGCTATTTTTTGTCTTTTTGATGTTGGCCCTTGTAACAGGTGTCGAGGTGATATCTCATTGTGGTTTTGACTTGTGTCTCCCTGATGATTAGTGATGTTGAGGACATTTTCCTGTTTGACTACTGTTTGACATCTGTATGTCTTCTTTGGGAAAATGTCTACTCAGATCCTCTGTCCCTTTTTGAAATAGGGTTGTTCTTTGCTATTGAGTTGTGTGATTTCTCCTTATATTTTGGATATTAATCTCTTAACAGATATATAATTTGCAAGTATCTTCTTCCATTTAGTAGGTTGCCTTTTTATCTTGTTGGTGCTTTCCTTTACTGTGCAGAAGCTTTTCAGCTGGATGTAGTCTTACTTGTTTATTTTTGCTTTTGCTGCCTTTGCTTTTGCTATCAAATCTAAAAATTCATCATCAAAACCAATATCAAAATTCCATCTATGTTTTCTCATGGAGTTTTATGGGTTCAGCCCTTACATTCAAGTCTTTAACCTATTTTGAGTTTATTTTTGTATATGTAAGATAGTGGTTCAGTATTGTCATACAGATCCCATTGATAATTAATATTCACTTGAGAATTGTATTTACTAAACAAAAAGTGCCAGTTTTGGAAAAATTTCCTGCCTTTCCAATCTCCCCAGACCAGCCTGTAAATGAACACCCATCCTCTGACTTATTTCTGGCAATGTGGTTGACTAGCTAGTCTGAAAATTTGCTGCTGACAAACATTAAAAAATGTATAATTTAGCTTGCAAGATAGTTAAGGATCACAAAAGCTCAAAGCACAAGAAGAACAGAAAACCAAAATAATAAGCTGTTCTTACTACAAAGATTGTCTTATGGGTATTGCCAATCTCGAGGTGATTGGGTTTTGGTTGCTGCACTAAAAGAGTCGAGGACTTAAGTTTGAATAAGGTGACACTTGGATCAAGCTTCTTAAATAAAACAGTGCTAAATTCTCAACAAAAAGATTGATAAGAAAAAAAAAAAAACACCTTATGGGAAAAGAAACCTTTTTATGTTTGAAAATAACACACTTCTATATATCTCAAAGAAGAAATCATAATGGAAATTAGACAATATAACTGAAATAAAGAAAACACAATATATCACAAGTTATGGGATATAGCTAAAACAGTGCTCAGAAAATAATTTATTGCAAAAAAAAATTGAAAAATATGAGCTCAGTGTCCAGCTTAAGAAGCTACAGAGAGAACAACAGAATAAATTCAAAGTAACTATAAGAAGTAAGACTGACAAAGAGAGAAGGCAGAAATAAATAAATAACCAACATGACACAATCACACACAAATCAGACATTAAAAAGGTATGGTGATCTTATTGCCAATAATTTTGAAAAATTGGGTGAAGGACACAATTTGTTAGGCAAATATAACTTGTCAAAATCTGATTTAAACAACAGAAAACATGAAAGATCTCTACCTACTTAATAAATTGAAATAGTATTTTAAACAACTACCTTTAATTAACTCAAACTACTTCCCATTCCTTCTCTCTCACATCTACAAGTTGTGATGTTGGGTGCAAGTTGGGTTTATAGGCAAATTATACCAAATATTCAAGTAAAAGATAGCTTTTAACTCAGTATTGTTATAAACAAATTGTTTCAGAGACTGGAAAAAGCCATAGCATTGTCCAACTTTTAAAATAAAACAAATTGGGGCACTGGATGGCACAGTCAGTTCAGCCTCTGACTCTTGGTTTCAACTCACATCATGATCTCAGGGTTGTGAGATTAAGACCAGTGTTGGGCTCTGTGCTCACTACAGTTTGCTTAAGATTCGCTCTTTCTCTATGCCTCTCCATGTGAGGGAGCGTGTGCTCTCTTTCTCTCAAATAAATCTTTAAAAATAAAATACAATAAAATAGAACAGTTTAACCAAAGTCTAATAAGCTGGTAAGTGTAAAATTACAAGCTAGACCATTGCATCTACTTATAAGCAAAAAATCTTAAACCAATTAATTAATGACCTAAACTCAAAATGTCTAAAAAATTGCATCATGCTCATATGGGTTTTATTCCAGGAATGTGAGGATGATATACTACTGGAAAAACCATTAATGAAATTCATAGCATTAACAGATTAATGTAGAAAAGTCACAGGATTATCTAAAAAAATAGGAAAGTCAACAAAATCCAATGTTTTTTTTAATATTTATTTATTTATTTGAGAGACAGAGAGCATTAGTGGGTGTGACAGAGGGAGAAGGAGACAGAATTTCAAGCAGACTCTAAACTGAGAGTGGAGCCTGACACGGGCTCAGTCTCATGACCCTGAGATCACAACCTGAGTCAAAATCAAGAGTTGGACCTCCACTGACTGTGTCACCCAGTTGCCCCAAAACCCAATGTTCTTTTATGATCTCACTTTTTAGAAAGATAGGAATAGAGGAACGCTTCCTTCATTGATGAAATCTTACTGATAGCAATGAAACAGACATTACCTTTGAGGCCAGGTATGAGAAAAGTCATGTCTTACTTTGCATTGTGCTGACCAGGAAGCCCAGAAATTAGGGTAAGAAAATATAGAGATTGTAAAGGAAAAAACCGTACGCCGTATGTGAGTATAATAAGCAGCTCAAGAGACTTTACAACTCAATTGTTAAGATAAGAAAAGATTTCCACAGGTTTATTGCATATCAAATCCAGCAAAAAACATTTGAAAATGTAATTTTTAAAGGATAGCATTTAATAGCAACTAAAATGTAAAGCAGTCAGAATAAATCTAACAAAAGATGTACAAGACTTTTATGGAGGTAATTATAAAACTTTATTGAAAGTCATTAAAGAAGAACTAGATACATGGAGAAAGTGTGATAGATTAAAAATACTATAGATGTATATTATCTCAATTTGTGTATAAATTCAAGGAATTATTACAATAAAAATCTCACGGGCAGCCCAGGTGGCTCAGCGGTTTAGTGCCGCCTTCGCCCAGGGTGTGATCCTGGAGAACCGGGATCCAGTCCCATGTCAGTTTCCCCACATGGAGCCTCCTTCTCCTTCTGCCTGTGTCTCTGTCTCTGTCTCTGTCTCTGTCTCTCTCTCAGTGTCTCTCATGGATAAATAAATAAAAATCTTTTAAAAAGTCTCACTAGTGTTTTCATGGAACTTGAGATGATTCTAACATTCACTAGAAGAAAAAAAGGGAAAGAAGCTGAGGCAGCTGTGAAAGAGAGCATCTTGGGAAGGCATCCTATCAATATATGAGGACATTGTAAAGTGATAGCAATCAAGAGGAGGTGATGTTGACATGAAAATAGAACAATGAACTAATGGAGACAGATGGAAAGCCCAGATACAAAATGTGTGTTTAAAGTTGATACATGAGAGACCAGGCTTTGCAAATCGTGGGGAAAGGTGAACTTTTTATAAATTACCTTTATGGAAAAAAATAGGATCTTTATCTTTCATTACAAACAACAACAAAAGCTTGTTGAAGAAAGACCTAAATAGAACAAAACTTTAAGGCCTTGTGAGGCAAATGAAGAAAGATATCTCTTTATTTTGTAGCGATAAATAATTTCTTTCAATTTTTTTTTCTTTTGGGCAGCTTGGGTGGCTCAGCGGTTTAGTGCTGCCTTCAGCCCAGGGCCTGATCCTGGAGACCCGAGATGGAGTCCCATGTCGGGCTCCCTGCATAGAGCCTGCTTCTCCCTCTGCCTGTGTCTCTGCCTCTCTGTCTCTCTGTCTCTGTGTGTGTGTCTCTCATGAATAAATAAATAAGATCTTTAAAAAATAAAATAATCTTTTTCTTTTTTTAAATTGCAATATAGTTAACATACAGTATTATATTACTTTCAGGAGTACAGTATATGGATTTAACAATTCTAACATTAGTCTGTGCTTATCAGGTGCTTAATTTCCTTCACCTATTTCACCCATCCCCTCACCCACTTCCCTTCTGGCAACCATCAATTTGTTCTCTAGAATGAAGAGTCTGCTTCTTGGCTAGTCTCTTTTTTTTTCTTTGTCCATTGTCTTGTTTCTCAAATTCCACATATTACTGAAATCATATTTGTCTTTATCATTTTTTTCATTTGGCATTATACCCTCTAGATCCACCCATGTTGTTGCAAAAGGCAAGATTTCATTCTTTTTTTATGGCTGAATAATATTTCCATTGTATATATGTACCACTTCTCCTTTATCTATTCATCTGTGGATGAACACTTGGGCTGCTCCATGCTTTGGTTGCATGTTGTAATGCTGCAATAAACATAAGGTGTATATATCTTTTGTATTAGTACTTTCATATCCTTTGGGTAAATATCCAGTAGTGAAATTACTGGATCACCTAGTAGTTCTATTTTTAATTTATCAAAGTATTTCCATAC
Source organism: Canis lupus baileyi (assembly GCF_048164855.1). NCBI lineage: Eukaryota > Metazoa > Chordata > Mammalia > Carnivora > Canidae > Canis > Canis lupus. The sequence goes on along the minus strand of NC_132846.1, from coordinate 9,615,216 downwards.
TGTTTTCCACAGTGAATGCATCATTTTGTGTTTCCACCAACAGTTCATGAGGCTTTGTTTTTTTCCACCTCCTCCCCAACACTTGATGTTTCCTGTGCTTTCGATTTTAGCCATTCCGACAGGTGTAAGGTGATATCTCATAGTGGTTTTGATTTGCATTTTCCTGATAGTGATACTGAACATCTTCTCAAGTCTGTTGGCCATCTGTATGTTTTCTTTGGAAACATGTCTGTTCATACATTCTGCTCATTTTTAAACCATATTTTCATTTTTGAGGTGTTGAGTTGTATATGTTCTTTATATATTCTAGATATTAACCCTTTTTGAATATGTCATTTGAAAATATCTTCTCCTATTCAATAGGTTGACTTTCACCTCTGTTATTGGTTTCCTTTTCTGAGCAGAAGCTTTTTATTTTGATGTAGTCTCAATAAAACTACTTTTGCTTTTGTTTTCTCTTGCCACAGGAGACATATCTAGAAAGATGTTGCTATGGCCAGTGTCAGAGAAATTACTGGCTGTGCTCTCTTCTAGGATTTTTGTGGTTTCAGGTCTCATATTTAGGTCCTCACTCCATTTTGAGTTTATTTTTGTATATGGTATAAGAAAGTGATCCACTTTCATTCTTTTACATGTAGCTGTCCAATTTTCTCAACATCATTTGTTGAAGAGACTATCTTTTTTCTATTGCATACTTTCCTGCTGTGTCAAAGATTAATTAACCATATAACTGTGGGTTTATTTCTGGGATCTCTATTCTGTTCTGTCGATCTAGGTGTCTGTTTTTGTGTCAGTAGCATACTATTTTGATTACTACAACTTTGTAGTATATCTTGAAATATAGGATTGTGATACCTCCAGTTTTGTTGTCCCTTTCAAGATTTCTTCTGCTACTCAGGGTCTTTAATGGTTCCATATATATTTTAGGGTTATTTATTCTAGTCCTGTGAAAAATGCTATTGGTATTCTGATGGGGATTGCATTAAATCTGTAGATTGCTTTAGATAGAATGGACATTTTCACAACATTTGTTCTTCTAATCTATGAGCATGGGATATCTTTCCCTTTGTGTCATCTTGAATTTATTTCATCAGTATTTTATAGTTTTTAGAGTACAAATCATTCACCTCTTTGATTAAGTTTATTCCTAGTTATTTTACTATTTTTGGTGCATTTGTAAATGTGATTATTTTGTTAATTTCTCTTTTGACTGCTTCATTACTAGTATATAGAAATGTAATGGATTTATGTATATTGATTCTGTATCTTGCAACCTTACTGAATTCATTTATCAATTCTAGTAGTTTTTTTGGTGGAGTCTTTAGGGTTTTCTATGTATAGTATCATGCCATCTGCAAATAATGAGTTTTATTTCTTCTTTACCAATTTGAATTCTCTTTATTTCTTGCCTGGTTGCTATGGCTAGGACTTCTAGTACTATATTGAATAAAATTGTTTGGAGTGAATCCTTGTTTTGTTCCTGATCTTAGGGGAGAAGCTCTCAGTTTTCCATCATTAGTTATAATGTCAACTGTGGGTTTTTCATATTCAGTCTTTGTTATGTTGATAAATGTTCCCTCTAAATCTGCTTTGTTGATGCTTTTATCATGAATGGATGTTGTTCTTTGTCAAATATGTTTTCTGTGTCTATTGAAATGATCATGTGGCTTTTGTCCTATCTCTTGATATATTGTATCCTGTTGATTAACTTGCAAATGCTGAATCACTCTTGCATCCCAGTAATAAATCCCACTTAATTGTAGTGAGTGATTTTTTAAAATGTATTATTTCATTTGATTTGACAGTCTTTTTTGAGAAATTTTGCATCTTTGGTCATCAGAAATATTGGACTGTAGTTCTCATTTTTTGTAATGTCTTTATCTGGTTTTGATATCAGGGTAATGCTGGCCTCATAAAATGACTTTGGAAGCTTTCCTTCTATTTTTTGGATAATTTGAAAAGAACGCATATTTGTCTTTTTAAAAGTTGGTAGAAGTCACATGTGAAGCCATTTGGTCCTGAACATGGCTGGAAATCAGTCTGTTCAAATTTTCTATTTTTTTTTCCTGATTCATGCAGGTTATATATTTCTAGGAATTTATCCATTTCTTCTAGGTTCAATTTGTTGGTATATAATTTTTCATAATATTCTCTTGTTTGTATTTCTGTGGTGCTGGTTGTTATTTTTCCTTTTGATTTTATTTATTTGAGTCCTCTTCTCTCTCTTTCTCTTTTTGACGAGTCTTGTTGGAACTTTATCAATTGTGTCAGTCTTTTCAAAGAACTAGTTTCTGGTTTCATTGATCTGTTCTATTTTTGGTTTGTTTTTTAGTTTCTGTATCATTTATTTCTGCTTTAATTGTTATTATTTTCTTTCTTTTGCTGATTTGGGGTTTGTTTGTTCTTCTTTCCTAATCTTTAGGGTGTAAGGTTAAGTTTTTTTATTTCAGATTTTTCTTGCTTCTTGCAATAGGCCAGTATTGCTATAAACTTCCCTTTTAGGGGATTCCTGGGTGGCTCAGCGGTTTAGTGCCTGCCTTCAGCCCAGGGCATGATCCTGGAGTCCTGGATCGAGTCCCATGTCGGGCTCCCGGCATGGAACCTGCTTCTCTCTCTGCCTCTGTCTCTCTCTTGAATAAATAAATAAAATCTTAAAAAAACAACAACTTCCCTTTTAGAACTGCTTTTACTGCATCCCAAATATTTTGGGCCATTTTGTTTTCATTTGTTTCCATGTAATTTTCAATTTCTTCTTTGATTTCTTAGTTTACTTATTCATTGTTTAGTAGCATGTTATTTAACTTCCATGTATTTGTGCTGTTTACAGATATTTTTTCTTGTGATTGATTTCTAGTTTCATAGCACTGTGCTCAGAAAAGATGTATGGGGAATGCCAGGGTGACTCAGCGGTTGGGCGCCTGCCTTTGGCTCAGGTCTCAGGTCGTGATTCAGGGATCTGGGATCGAGTCCTGCGTCAGACTGCTTCTCTCTCTGCCTGTGTCTCTGCCTCTCTCTCTCAGTCTATGCCTCTCATGAATAAAGAAATAAATCTTAAAAAAAAAGATTCATGGTATGATTTTGATCTTTTAAATTTGTTGAGACTTATTTTGTGTCATAATATGTAATCTATTCTGGAGAATGTTCCATGCATTTGAAAAGAATGTATATTCTGCTGTTTTAGGGTAGAATATTTTGAATACATGTTAGGCCCACCGGGTTCAATGTGTCTTTGAAAGTCCTTATTTCCTTGTTGGTTTTCTACTTGGATGATCTCTCCACTGATGTAAGTGGGCGTTAAAGTCCTTAACTATTATTATATCACTATTACTTCCTTTAAGTTTGTTACTTATTGTTTTATGTATTTGGGTGCTCCCATGTTGGGTGCATACATATTTATAATTGTTACATCTTCTTGTTGGATCATTCTCCTTATGGTTATATGGTGCCCTTCTTTGTCTCTTGTCACATTCTATCTTTAAATGTCTATTTTGTTTGACATAAATATTGCTAACTTGACCCTATTTTCACTTCCACGAATGCTTTTCCATCTCTTCACTTTCATTTTTCATGTGTCTTTAGATTTGAAATTAGTCTCCTATAGGCAGAATATAGTTCAGTCTTGCTTTTTTATACATTCTGTCCCCTTATCTTGCGATTGGAACATTTAGTTCATTTACATTGAAAGTAATTATTGATAGGTATGTACTTATTGCCATTTTGTTACTTGTTTTATGGTTGTTTTTGTAGTTCATCTGTGTTCCCTTCTTTTCTTGTTCTCTTATGATTTGCTGGCTTTCTTTAATGATATACTTGGATTCCTTTCTCTATTTTTTGCATATCTATTAGTTTATTTTTATAAGGATTTTGTTTTTAAGTAATCTCTACATCCAACATGGAGCTTGAATTTACAACTCTGCAATCAAAAGCCACATACTCTTCCAACTGAGTCAGCCAGGTGCCCCATGGTTTTTTATTTGTGGTTACCATTAGGTTTTTTGTTTGTTTGTTTGTTTTTTAATAAATTTATTTTTTATTGGTGTTCAATTTACCAACATACAGAATAACACCCAGTGCTCATCCCGTCAAGTGCCCCCCCCCAGTGCCCATCACCCATTCACCCTACCCCCCACCCTCCTCCCCTTCCACTACCCCTAGTTCGTTTCCCAGAGTTAGGAGTCTTTATGTTCTGTCTCCCTTTCTGATATTTCCCGCACATTTCTTCTCCCTTCCCTTATATTCCCTTTCACTATTATTTATATTCCTCAAAAGAATGAGAACATATAATGTTTGTCTTTCTCCGATTGACTTACTTCACTCAGCATAATACCCTCCAGTTCCATCCACGTTGAAGCAAATGGTGGGTATTTGTCATTTCTAATAGCTGAGGAATATTCCATTGTATACATAAACCACATCTTCTTGATCCATTCATCTTTCGATGGACACCGAGGCTCCTTCCACAGTTTGGCTATTGTGGCCATTGCTGCTATAAACTTCAGGGTGCAGGTGTCCTGGCGTTTCATTGCATCTGTATCTTTGGGGTATATCCCCAGCAGTGCAATTGCTGGGTCGTAGGGCAGGTCTATTTTTAACTCTTTGAGGAACCTCCACACAGTTTTCCAGAGTGGCTGCACCAGTTCACATTCCCACCAACAGTGTAAGAGGGTTCCCTTTTCTCCGCATCCTCTCCAACATTTGTGGTTTCCTGCCTTGTTGATTTTCCCCATTCTCACTGGTGTGAGGTGGTATCTCATGGTGGTTTTGATTTGTATTTCCCTGATGACAAGTGATGCGGAACATTTTCTCATGTGCTTGTTGGCCATGTCTATGTCTTCCTCTGTGAGATTTCTCTTCATGTCTTTTGCCCATTTCATGATTGGATTGTTTGTTTCTTTGGTGTTGAGTTTAATAAGTTCTTTAGGTTTGTATATAACATCTTCTGCATATAACAGTCTATAATAAATTGATGGTCACTTAAGTTTGAACCTATTCTTTACTTCTCTCCCTCCTATGATTTAGGTATATATGGTGTCATACCATGCATGCACCCTTTTATTTTTTGAATCCCTTGACTGATTTGTAAAGAAAGGGAAGTGAACTGAATAGATGAAGATACTTGCAGTGCATAAAGCTGACAAGGATTACTACCAAGAGTATCTCAATGTTTTCTATGAATCAATAATATTATAGTAAAATACTCCAATAGGAAATGGGGAAAATGAGAAACAAGAAGATGGCATCTCACTGGTCAGTAAATACATGAAACTATATGAAACAGTAGGGGCTACCTGGATAGCTCAGTTGGTTAAGCATCTTCCTTCGGCTCAGGTCATGATCCCAGAATCCTGGGAATAGCCCCACATCAGGTTCCCTGCCCTGCAAGCTCTCTGCTTATCTCTCTGCCCCTCCTCCATGCTCATGCTCTCATTCTCATAAATATATAAAATCTTTGTTTAAAAAATTAGTAAACAAGAAAATGCTGATTAACCAAAATAAGGTACCATGTTATGGTTTGGTCTGAAGTTAAACATCTAAAGTGTTGACACAGAACTACTGTGATTGTAAATTGATAAAATCATTTTAAAGTGAGCAGGTGGTTATTACATAATAAACTTATCAATGCACATAAACTTATTCTAGAAATTCTTAAATGTGCATCCTAGAGATAATATTACAAATTCAGAAAGAGATATGTACAAGAATGTTTATAGCTTATTATTTGAAACAGGGAACATATTTTTATTGATATAGATATAGGATTATATGTGTAATTGACATGTACAGTGTTATATTAGTTTTACGTATATAACTAATTATATACATTGTATATACATTATACATTATGTAATGTTCACCCTGATAAGTGTAGTCACCTGTCACCATATAAACTTTTTACAATATTATTGACTATATTTCCTATGCTATACTCTTCATCCTCATGACTTATTTGTCGTATAACTAGAAGTTTGTACCTCTTATTCCTCTTTACCTATTTTACCATCCTCCCACTCTCTCACCCCTGGCAAACATCAGTTTGTTCTTTGTATTTTGAGACTGAAAAAAATGGATAAAATGTATATTACCATCATCAGAAGTATGAATAAATAAATTATGGAAAAAAAGCATGGTGGAATATGTTAAAGCAGTGGAAGTAAATGATCTGTACTAGAATGATTTGTATCATTATGGGTCCATCTTCCAAACATAATGCTGAGTGAAAAAAAAAACTTCTTGGAAAAAAATACACACAGTGTTAGCCCAAATATTTATGTTAAGGCTGTATGTAAGTATTAACAATACAGATATACAGGTACACATGAATATGATAAACATTTAATTCTGGAGGATATTTACTTCTGAGGTGGAGTAAGGGAAATATAATTTGAGAGAGAGACCTAAGGAATAACAACTGTGTTTATATTTCATTTCCTAAGCTGTATTTTGGATCCATAGGCACTTATCTGCTGCTAATTTTATAGTTTTAGATTTGTCTTAATTATTTCATTTAAGAAAGTCCTCCAAACAAAAACAACCAAAATTGGCTCTAACTACAATATGCTTTTTAAGTATATCCAGCAATTCTGAATGATGCTTATTTTTTTTTTGAATGATGCTTATTTTTAATAAGTATATATTATATTCTATATTAAGATAAAATTATGTTTCTAGGGACAGATAAATGCCCCAGACCATGAACCAACTGCCTTTGTAATGGGAGGTTCAGTACTAGTAAGTCTACTTGAAGCAAAGTACAAGCTATGGATGTTGGGCCCTGTGTGTGTGTGTGTGTGTGTGTGTGTGTGTGTGTGTGTGTGTAGATCGAGAGAGAGAGAGAGATAGAAAGGGGGAAAGAGCTGCACGGTGAGAAAGAGAATGAGTTGTGAATTGATGAACACCATGATTACAGTCAGAACTTTCATTTATAAAAAATTCACAATAGTCCACAAATAGCACGTTTAGAATGCATTTCTGTCTCTTTGTTTTTCTTTCTCTTTCTCTCTGTCCCTACTCAGCTCAAGTAATGATTTTCAGATACCTACCCAATGCTTTTGCATATCAAAAATTATTATGAGAGCTAGTAATGATCAGGGAAAATGCTACAAATCCTTTCATTAACTCTTTAAATTAAATACTATATAACTGTAAACATAAAATGACATATGACTAGGAATACAAATGACTACTCTGCAATTTGCAAATTCCTCCTACTTTTTTCTCAATGCTTCCTCTAATGTAGATTTTAAAAATCTATGTTTGAACAAAAAAAGCTATACAGCAAAAACATATTTTTATATATTTTTTGAAAGAATAGAGCTGATTATAATTCAGCTAGGACCCTTTGTGAAGATTAGCTCTATTCCTGCAGCTACAATTTTTGCTGCAAATGCTTTCTTATTCTTTAGAATAATTTATCCAACTTCCATTACAAATATGATATTTTTCTTGTATGTGTACCAAGGGCTTAACAAAAGCTCTTATTATCAGTTAGTTTATCTAGATTCAAAGCCTTTAAAGGAATGCTTAATGCTGATTATTGTATGAGACTTCTGCTACATTAAGTTAGGTATTCTGTGTAAACATTTTTCATCTTAGTGAAAAATATCAGAAATCTGAACTGATTACAACCCAGTATCGATATTCTCCAGACTTGTTTGAATCTATTTACAAAGTGCTAATTTTGCTGTATCATTTAAGTGTTAGGACTCTTTTGTAATTTATACTTTAATGTTGATATTATGACCAAACAGTCCATTTTAGGTTTAATATTGCATCACCAAGATGAAAGTAAACATAATGCTTACTGAGGATGCACATTTGCCTTTATATGTTCACTTTCACAACCGTGCAGCACATTTCTTTGCAGAATTTTTTGGTTCACTTACTGGTGCAACTCACAGGTATCAAAATTAGCTTGTGCATGGTACAAGGACCTTCTTCCCAAGTGTATGAAAACAAACACATAGAAACATCTCCCATTCTTCTCAAGTCTATGCACAAAAAGTCAGTGTCATGAATATGTCTCAAATGTTATCATTTACTAAAACACCTTTAAATTTTGGTTCAAAGTCATTTTCCAGGTCCCCATTTCCAAATTCTGCTTCTGAGAGAAGGGTCCTGGTTCCTGCATTTGCTTTTCCTTAGACCCTGAACTATGGAAGGAATGGTAACATAACCACCTTTCCCTCACAATACAAGACTGGAGGGTTCATAATAATTTTTGATAACCACACTGCCTTAAATTGCAAATTAGCCTCATTCATTCCCTATTATCTATTTTATTTCTAACTTTGGGTTCATTTAATGGGGACAGCGATTAGAATTACTGACATGGTCTGTGAATATGAACTCTATGTACAAGGTTCCCATAAATATTTCTCCTCATGTGTAGACTTTGGGCTGTCATGATTCAGAGTTGCCATTCTATATCCTTTTCCTTTCAAACTGTGTTGGGGAGAATTGGACGCTCCCAGTCTCCTCTTTATATAATACCACTACACTTCTGTGGCAACCCCAAAGTTGCCTTTAAATCACAGCCTGAAGTGGACATTTCCTTCTCAATCCTCTTGGGATTGTTCATCGTTTTATTGATACCAATAGATATAGCTATGGATACACATGCCACTCCTTTCTGCGTGTAAACAATGAGTACCTGTTGCCTTTCCAGTAAACTTATTTCTTGAATTTTGTAGCTGTTAGTAGGTATACTAATGGTCTAGATCTATTTCCAAATTTGTTGCTCATTTGCTTTCTACAGGAACTGTGTAAAATAGAAGAGTATAGAAAGAGAGACCTTGAACAGAATTCTTCTATATTATTCTGTTGACTACAATGCAGAGTGACAGGTCATTTCAAGCTTTCTAGATTTGGCAACTAATCTACGCTGTCTGGAAGTCATCTTGCCAAACATGATCATATAAAAAAATAAGTTTCCTAATTTAAGTATATATAAAAAGAAATAAAGAAAATAATGAGAAATATACCCACACAATAGATGGTAAGACTGTGACCAAAATATGCAACTAGTGATTCCCAAACTGGTATCACAGTAAGGAGAGACTTAATTTCTCTCTGAGTTAATTTCCTCTTCATTAACTATGGGTTTATCCTGGGAAAACATTATTTTAAATTCCTGCCAAGTCTTAATTTTGTATCATATGCATGCACTGACTACTAAAAAAATAAAACCATAAGCACCATATGGTTAATAAATTATTCTTTTTAAGGACTAGAACCAGAAGAAATGAGTTACAATTCTAGAAAGAATAAATTTTAGCCTATCAATGCAGGTTAGCAAGAACTATATTACATCATTTTCTTTAAATAGACTTAAATATTTTCTGAGGGCCATTTAACCTCAGTTGCTATTAAAATTTCCTCTCCCTTGCAAAATTGTACAAAGTCTCCAGTTTCTGTGAAATACTGAAACATGGTAGGATCTTTTCTAGTTGTAGGTCCCCACTGATTATTTCTGAGACAGCAGTGGTAGCAGCCTATATGCCCCCTCCGATTTCTCATTGTTAGTTTTTTTGGTGCCACATTGATAGTAAGAGGATCCTGTTATATGGACTACACAGCTTTCATATCCTGCAAACTGCCACCTCCCAGAAGCACTGGCACTGCCTTTCCTGCAGGGAGAGGGACTATCCATTTCTTACCATTTCCTGATTTCAGAACCATCTTTGCTTCTCTCTTGTGACGCCCAGAAGAATCAATTTTCTCCCTTCCCTATCTAGCACTCTTGGAGTAATCTCTTCAAGGAGTTTAAACTTTTACAAAAGGCAGTGAGAAATGTTTATTCTCAAAAAAGCTTTTACTTTCAGCTCAGCAAAAGTCCCTCAGCAAAAAGGAACAAACCTCATTGAAAAGGATGAAAAAAATATATCAGGAATAGCAAATATGATTTAACACTCTAATAAACCTGCTCTAAGTATATCTGGGATGTTTAATAATATTCCGTGCAATTCCCTAATCAACTTGTTTGTGAAACACAGCCAGATATTTACCAAAAGTGGTGATGACTGTGATGTGTCCATGTGAGATCTCTTGAGGAGGGTATATGACTTAACATTCCTTGAAGCCTATAAAACTGCAGTAATGAATTCAAGTTTCCATTAATCTACAGTGTTAGAGTATAAAGTCCTTGAGGGTAGGGTCAGAAGAGAGTCAGTACAGTTACTTATTGCAGGCACCAGCTCAATGCTGGAGATAGAGCAGGCCTTTGATAAACCTTCATTGAAAGAATAAATGAGTTAATGGAGCTAAATATGGTAATGTAATAAAATTAGTTTTCAGTACACAACCTATAATGATACTCCTAAGGGCTTCACGGTGATGAGGCATCTTCTGAATCATCAAAGACAATTTTAAATATGAAAGTTTGTCATAATCTGTATATGTACTCTATTTAATTCTAATTCCTTAATATTGATAATTGACATTTGATGGAATTTTATAAAATTTTTCCAGAACACTCAGTTAATATTTCATTAACTAGGATGTTTCTGTTGCCTAACTACTCTCTTTTAATGAAACTTGAATCTACACGTTTGAGACTCACTTTCAGTCAAATTGAGAATACTAAAATACAAGGGTGACAAGACATTTGCATTTACAGCAGCTAGTTTGTGTTAACTTTTTAAAAGTTTATTTTAAATCTTGTGATTAATAATGAATTGGCTTCTACGTAATCACTAAACATCATAATAGTTAACTTAAAATTTCCAGATGATTCAAATCTCTAAAGAAAGATCATTTTTACAAGAAGAAAAAAAAAAAACTGGCATTCTTTTTTTATTAATTCCCCTGTCTTACTCCCAGAGTGCCTTGTATGAAGTCTGAGTCTACTCTACACCCTTGTTCCCGAAACTGTGAAGGTCTTTTAATTATGAAATGACCTACTTTTTTTATAACAGAAAGCATCATCTGTTATATAACATATATTTTATATGCTATCAATAGCATTCTTTATAACAGGTTGCACAATCATATTATACAATCATATAACAAGCTGTACTTCATTGCTTCTAGATTGTGTTAACATGCTTTTAAATTAATTCTCTGAACAGAACACATGCGCTTTATGTTTATCATTATTATTTTCAGGTGTTTGTCTTGTTTCCCTTAATAATATTACATAGAGAGCTTAAAAATGATGGGGTAGTTGGACTCATTCAAGAGGCCAAGAAAGCATGGCTTATAAATCTGTTTTCTTTTTATTCTTGAGTTTTTTCCCCAGAAATTCTTTAATTTTAGTGATACATATCTTCCATGAAGCCTATCTAAAAAGCAGAGTTGAATATTCCGGGCATGCTTTTCCACTAGTGAATGTGAGAACATCCTGAGTGAAAGGTGGATCTTCTAAATATAGTTAGGTTGTTGTGAACATTAATGTGCTCATGTTTTCAAATCATGTTTATATTTTTGGTAAATATATAGATTAAAAATATTCATCATACAAGTAAAACCTGGGTATTTCCAAACTTTTAAAAGTGTGATTCTCATCTCTCCCTCTCTTGAATATCTGTTAATTACTCTCCATGTTTAGAGGATTTTTTTTCCCAAAAAGAGCATTTGATGAAAACTGTAGCTTAACTGAGCATATAATCCAAACAGAGAGATTGAATTGCACATTACTTTTTGTTTTGTACTCTTATTAATCAAATCATAGTACCTTTTTCCTTTTATCACCTATGCAGGACTGCAAAAGGAAGATAGCTACACATCCCAAAACAAGGATTAGGCTGAGCCTTGATGAGTGGCATGGGTGCCACTGCTACATGTAATGTGCTGCTTCCTACACTTTAGGAGATGGAAAGTATTGCCATTCTGTGGCATCACTCAGCAGGTGCAAATGAAGTATGAAATGAAAAATCCCAATCCACACAATGCACAGAGAAAAAACAGATAGCACTTGTAGTCACTGCTGTGCCAGGCTATTTAGTGTTGTAGACAACTCAGCTCCAGCTAGGCAAGCGCCCCAAATCTCTCCGAGTCTGACACCTGCAAGAGAAATTATGTTTCACTCTGTGCTACTTTGGTTGTGTTGATTCCCCTCCAGGAGTCCTGGTCCTTCCAGAAGAAAACCAGTTAAAGTGTTTAGGAACTGATTACTTTCTTAACGGGGAAGAGTAATGTGAGCATGGGGGCAGGTGTTATTTGGAAATGTGGGTGATTCTCAAAATGGATAAGAAGATGATTCTGAAATGAGGTTCTACATGGAATTATCTTGCTTCTTTTTTTAACTTGTGAGGTACTACCATAGCTAATATTTTTGCTTATTGCATTGCTTGGAGGTCTATAGGGAACCTACCAACTATGACTGTTGACATCTGAAGTAAGGATGAATAAAAGTTTGTATAATAGACTTATCCCAATTAATCCAGATAAATTAAAAGCACCATATTTTTAGAATATTTTTGTTTATCTTTCTACCTATTTGTCTAATTGACCTCAGTTTACATTTCTGATATTATTAGAGGTAATAATTAATTGATAATTTAAAAATATACAAATATTAGTTCCTTCAGGGGTCAACCCTACATCATTACAGTATGTTGTGAGAGACAATATCTTTTTTTAGTTGGAGCCTATATTTTATGGAGTTTGAGTAGTAGTTTGAGTAGTGGATACCAAAAATTTGAGTAGCATGATAATGTATATAGTAAAATTTGACTAATTTTAACAGTGAACAAGTTATAAAGGAGACAATTAGGAAGATAAAAACTGGCCTGTTTTAATCAAAATAGAACTATAAATAGTTTAAGATCATTGCTGCTTTATTATACTAATATGGAAATGCCAATATAAAATGAATGAGGTAAATTAAAATATCAAAATAGATTTGAGCAATGCTGCAGAGGCCAGGTTGTTAGAACTTCACATTGAATATATGTTGAGGAAGGTCTAGCTTTCTCTGTTAAGTTTCCTCATCTTCACCAGACAATAATAGTAATAAAACAATAGCTACCTGACAAGGTTTTGTAGGGATTGGGCACAATAATCCATGTATATAGCAACATTTCTGGAATATAGTACATCCTTGGACAATAATAGTGGTAACTGGATTCACTTATTAGTAAGTTCTAAAGAAGTCTCAAAGGGAATATATGTGTTTAAGCGCTGTAGTTTATATTTTGCCACAATTCTCATAGCATTTTAAATCTGAGTAAGTTAGCATTTGCAGATATATATATATATATATATATATATATATCTAATTGGAAAAAAAAGGATTTGGAGTAAGATCTTTAAAAATCTAAAACAGGGATTAGACACTAATATTTACCTTTTATATACAAAATGAAATAAAATTAAGTTTCCTCATTTAAGATAACCTCATAAACTACCAAATTTCTTTATTTACAAAGACATACAATGCTCCAGAAGTATGGTTTATGCCTATTGCATTCTTTATAATCTGGATTCTGATTCCATCAATCAACTGAAGATTTTCTCTTGCTGACACCTTTTTTGCCATACCCAATGGCTTCTTGTCACACAGTGTTTAGTACTTATAACCCATGGATTTCTGGGTATCTAAGATGGTAGTTATTTAATTTTGGGCAGGCAAGCAAAAATAACCCATGGCCAGCATGGTCAATGTAAGAGAGACTAAGGAAGTCTAATTGACTGGATTTATGGCTGGTTAGAAGTATATATAGAGAGAAATAGGAGTTTAGACTGACTCCCAGATTTTTAATTTTGCTTCCAGGGGCAGAGGTGGTCCATTTATTGATATAAAACATACAGGAGGAAGAAGCATTTTGGTAGAAAATTTAATTTCAGTTTGGACCTACTGTTTTTGAGCCAACTATAGTATATATATGTAAAAGTCATTGAAACTATGGGGTCTTTGGATCAGACCTAGAGTATATTAATAAAGTTTAGAGTTGTGAATGTGGGTTTATTTATTTTTACATGGTAATTGCAAGCTATATGCTTGGTAACTGTTAACTGTTAACAACATAGATAGAATATGTTGTAGGTTTATGTACAATTTCTAGGCCACAGCTCTAACTTCATTCCTTGTTTAAAAGCTTCCATGACACATTTTTGTGTCTTGGACATGACTGTAATTCAAAAGAACCTTTTAAAGTAAGAAGAAGCAGAACTCTGGTAATCACCAATATTAAAGAACAAGCATGTAGATAAAGATAAATCAACAAAAGGAGCTTAGTAGGAACTGTCAGATATGTGGAAGGAGAACTAGGAGAGAGTAACATCACAGAAGTCAAGTGAAATAGTTTTAAGAATAGTCAAATGTCACTGTAAGATCAAGAAAACTGTCAAATGTCACTGTAAGGTCAAGAAAACTAAATGAAAGATGTGTATTTTTGTTTTAATCAAAATTATTGAGGGACGCTTGGGTGGCTCAGCAGTTGAGCGCCTGCCTTAGGCTCAGGTCGTAATCCTGGGGTCCTGGTATTGAGTCCTGCATCAGGCTCCCTACAGGGATCCTGCTTCTCCTTCTGCCTGTATCTCTGCCTCTCTTTCTGTGTCTCTTGTGCATGAATAAATAAAATCTTTTTAAAAAATTGTTGATGATTGTTGCCTAACCAGTCTCATTAAACTGCTGTGGATGGAACCTTACTGTAGTGGTTCAGGGAGCTATGGATAATCAGTAATCAGCAAGTGGGTACAGTAATCCTGGAGTGCTCTCATAGGGAGTGGTGCTGTGCAGATAACCACAGAATCACATAAACCTGCACAGAAGGAAGTTGAGAGGAGACATTATTTCAAGATGAGAAAGACTTGGCATGTTTTTAATCTCTATAGAAGGACCCAGAAGAAGAAAGGTTGAAATCGGAGAGAGAGACATGAAGTCTTAGAGGACATAAAGAGCACATGTGAGGAACGTGAAGAATCAACCTTAACTGAATGAAAAAATACTTCTTTCCCTAGGAGGGAAGAAAATGAAATAAAAATAATAAATATAGTATGCTATATTATTTACTACATAACTATAGTAAATAATAAAGTGGGAAGTTGAGAGGATTTGCATCTGATAGCACTGATCTCTAAAGTAATACACATGATCCTATCTTGAGAAGGACGTGGTGTCAAAAATGGTATGAATTTTACTCTTGACAGGCTAGTAGAGAGGACAGGATAGAAACATACAATAAATAGATGAATATAGGTGCTAGGAAGAAAAAGAATGGGATACTTTGAAAGAGAATAGCAGGTTACATAATTCAGATTGAGGATCAGGGAAGGGTTTCAATTTAACTTATACCTAAAGAATAAGCCGAAATAGGCAGAAAAATGAGAGGGGAACATGTCACATCAATTTAAGGTACTGGGACACTTGTTAATTATTTTACTGGCATTTGCTTTTTTCTGTATTGAGGGCTTTTGGAGGCAAGGATAGTTGGGACAAAGTCTTGTTTCTTCACCTTCAGAATCTAAAATCACTATGTTAAAAAAATATTTGAGAATAGTCGACATGACACATGATGTTACATCAGTTTTAGGTGTACAACACAGTGATTCGACATATCTATATATTATGCTGTGCTCACAAGTGTACCTAGCATCTAACACTATCAGAATGTCATTATAATACTGTATTGCCCATGCTGTGCATTTTCTTCCCATGACTTATTATTCCGTAACTGGAAGCCTGTATCTCCCATCCCCCTCTCCCCGTTTTGCCTAACCTCCCACCTCCCTCCCCTCTGGGAACCATCAGTTTATTCTCTGTATTTAGAGGTCTGATTTTGCTTTCTGTTTGTTTATTCATTTGTAAAACCACTGTTTTATATATAATGTTTACACACACACACACACATATAGAAGGAAATACATGTGTAAACTTCACTGTTAAATGGATGCTGTGGTCCATTTTTTTTTTTATGTGATGACTGAAGTTCAGTGAAGTTCCTTCCCCAGTGTGTCAGGACTGCACAGTGTCAGGATTCAACACCTAGGTGTGTCTGATGCCACAGCCAGTACTCGATCCTGTTTCTTAGGTGCCTATCGAGTAACTTGTTTTAGGACACACTTGTCTGAGCATCAGCTTGGTTAGGATTTCTTTAACAAAACGCTATAGACTGCGTAACTTATAAACAACAGAAATATAGCCCTCAGAGTTTTGGAGGCTAGACGTCCAAGCTCAGGGAATAGCCAGCATAGTCAGGTTCTGGAGAGAGACATCTTCTGGGCTGCAGAAACATCCATGTGTGTATCCTCATGTGGTAGGTACAGGAGGTGAAGGAAGCAAGCTTTTGCATGATTCCTATAAGGGCACTCATGCCGTTCTTGGTCACTTCTCTCTCACAACCTTTTCTAACCTTATCTAATCCTAATTATCTCTCAAAGACTTCACTTCCTCATACCACCAGCACATTGGGGGGCAGAGTTACAACATATGAATCTGGGGGGACACATTCAGCCGGTAGCAGATAATTCCTTCCCTTTCTCATTTTTGTTCGCTCTCTTTGCTTCCACTTCTGAAGCTCGATGACACTGAGACCTCTGTCTGGGTTGGTTTTCTTGTCCCCTTTTATACTCCTTTAATGGCATCATCTATGCCCACAGCTTTAATTAACACATTCAGATACCCGATTCCCATCTTTACATTTTCAACACTGGCTCATGCTTCAAATCCATTTTCCAAGTGTTTTCAGAACAAAAAAAAAAAATCCAAGTAAATGATCTGATATCTCAAATTCCACGTGTTGCAAATTGAACTTGACATCTCTTTGTATGCCCAAATGGCTCTCTTAATAACTAGTCATTAGTTTACACATCTTGAAACCATTTTTATTTCTATCTTTTTTTAAAAAAACAAATCTGTCATGAAGTTTCCCAGTGAAATGGAAATTACATTTCTTCTCCTTTTCTATACACTAGTTCAGGCTGAAGGAATTACATGCTGCAACAACTGTCTGCTCTTTTTGCTCCTGGGAGTTGTCATTATCAAATACAAAATTCTTTGGCTTTCATGGCAATTTGTCATGTTGGTGCCTTCCTGGCACTTGTTTTTATATTTTTTTTCCACAAAAGCCTTTCACAAAAATTGAGTATTCTCATCATGATCTTACATAAAATCTATTGTGTTAGATTTTCTGTGCAGCCTCTTGTAGATGGTATTCTTTGTCTGCAATCATTCCACACCCTTGCTGAGGTTCCCTTGTGGATGGAGCATATTTCCTCATCCTATTGACTTTAAATTTGCCCTTGTGACTTAGTTTATCCAATGAGAAATGAGGAAAAATTCAGTGTGCTTGTGCTGAGGGGACTTGAAGAACCATTGGGTGTTTCTGTTTGTTATTCCACGCTCCTGTCCTGCACGATGAGAAGAGCAATGTAGTTGTATTCTTTGGCCAGGCTCCTGGAGTGAGAGACATTTGCAGCAGACCTGAACTGGACCTGTGGGAGCAGAGGTGCCCCAGGAAACCTGAGACACATGAGCAAGCTACACGCGCTTGCTGATTGTAATTTGCTGAGACTTGAAGTTTGTTGTACATCATTGTAGAAATAGCAGACTGACGGATAACTATTATGGAAACCAAGTCTTTAATAAGAAACCCAGTTATAACTCTGATGTTTGGCTTCTTCCTATTGCGCTCTAAGCTAAATGTTTTGAGGAAATATTTGATCGTAGTTTTAATAGCTTTGTTTTGTGTGTTGAATAAGCTGGAAGTATTTAGTTAAATATCACGCTAATTTCAAGTTTTTTGGGGGAGGCATAAATTATAGTTATTAGTAGAATTTAAGTTAGTAGAAATAAACTATTAGAAATGAAGTCTTTTAGTATAGAAATTAAACCAGAATTAGTGGACATTAATTTGATACAAGTATTTTCTGAAGATTTTATGAAGATTGAAATATTTTCTGAAGACTTTCTGATCCTTTTTTTAATAATAAATTTATTTTTCATTGGTGTTCAATTTGCCAAAATACAGAATAACACCCAGTGCTCATCCCGTCAAGTGCCCACCTCAGTGCCCGCCACCCATTCACCCCCACCCCCCACCCACTTCCCCTTTCACCACTCCTAGTTCGTTTCCCAGAGTTAGGAGTCTTCCATGTTCTGTCTCCCTTTCTGATATTTCCCACTTATTTTTCTCCTTTCCCCTTTATTCCCTTTCACTATTATTTATATTCCCCAAATGAATAAGACCATATAATGTTTGTCCTTCTCCAATTGACTTCCTTCACTCAGCATAATACCCTCCAGTTCCATCCACGTCGAAGCAAATGGTGGGTATTTGTTGTTTCTAATGGCTGAGGAATATTCCATTGCATACATAGACCACATCTTCTTTATCCATTCATCTTTCGATGGACACCGAGGCTCCTTCCACAGTTTGGCTATTGTGGACATTGCTGCTAGAAACATCGGGGTGCAGGTGTCCTGGTGTTTCATTGCATCTAAATCTTTGGGGTAAATCCCCAACAGTGCAATTGCTGGGTCGTAGGGCAGGTCTATTTTTAACTCTTTGAGGAACCTCCACACAGTTTTCCAGAGTGGCTGCACCAGTTCACATTCCCACCAACAGTGCAGGAGGGTTACCTTTTCTCCACATCCTCTCCAACTTTTGTGGTTTCCTGCCTTGTTGATTTTCCCCATTCTCACTGGTGTGAGGTGGTATCTCATTGTGGTTTTGATTTGTATTTCCCTGATGGCAAGTGATGCAGAGCATTTTCTCATGTGCGTGTTGGCCATGTCTATGTCTTCCTCTGTGAGATTTCTGTTCATGTCTTTTGCCCATTTCATGATTGGATTGTTTGTTTCTTTGCTGTTGAGTTTAAGAAGTTCTTTATAGATCTTGGAAACTAGCCCATTATCTGATACGTCATTTGCAAATATCTTCTCCCATTCTGTAGGTTGTCTTTTAGTTTTGTTGACTGTATCCTTTGCTGTGCTAAAGCTTCTTATCTTGATGAAGTCCCAATAGTTCATTTTTGCTTTTGTTTCTTTTGCCTTCGTGGATGTATCTTGCAAGAAGTTACTGTGGCCGAGTTCAAAAAGGGTGTTGCTTGTGTTCTCCTCTAGGATTTTGATGGACTCTTGTCTCACATTTAGATCTTTCATCCATTTTGAGTTTATCTTTGTGTATGGTGCAAGAGAGTGGTCTAGTTTCATTCTGATCTTTTTAACTAGGGTTTGGGAGACCCATCTTGAGATATATAAAAATTTCCTTACTCTTAAAATTGATTCTTTAATGTTGGCCTTTAAAATATGAAAAATAGATTATATTGGGGTCCTTAATTAACTCTTTTGTGTCAATGAAAGCCAAATTAATGTTTTCACAGAACTCCTACTCTTTATGAGATAACCTTAATTAGTTCCTTGAATAGTTTTCCAAAACTGCTACTTTCTAAAGGCATTTCAGAAGGAGTCATTTCTTGTTTCTTGTCTGTGGCCTTTCTCAAATCCTTTCAAAGGCCTGGTGACCAACACCACAGAACAGGCATTGACACATTTTACTGTGACTCTTCCAAGATACATGAAATTGTGTTACTTATTATTCTTGATGTGTGACTATAATTTTCTATAGCATCTTGCCCTCTATTGGCCTTAAAAGTAATTCTCTTGAGCCAGTTGAATTTCCTCACATAGGGAGCTCTCAAAGATCTCTAGGGAAATAGATACAGAGAAAAGCTAAGGTTGCATGTTTGTGGGTTTATTTTAGTATTATTTATTTTCACAGTGTGTTGAGTAGCCCCAAAGTCATATACTATATACCAGAGAAGGGATAAGTTCCCATAGATAGAGCTGGGAAGTACTCAGGGTCCAGTTGAGGTAATAACATTAGTTGTGAAATGCTGATGAGGATCAGTTCAAAGAGAAAGAATACAGGCATATTAGACTTCAAGAAATAAAATATGAAAAGTAGGGGTGCCTAAGTGGTTCAGTCGGTTAAGCATCCTACTCTTGATTTTAGCTCAGGTCATGATCCTGGGGTCATGAGATTGAGCCCAGAGTCGGGCTCTCAGAGTCTGCTTGAGATTCTCTTTCTCCCTCTCCCTCTCCCTCTGCCCCTCCCATGGCCACTCTCTATTTCTGTCTCAGATAAGTCAGATCTTTTTAAAAAAGAAAAAGCATATGAAGTAAAGAATTAAATTGGAAATCAGTAATTTAAGGGGCTTTCAGTAGGGAAGAGTAGGAATTAATTTAGAAAATGTTGGTGTAGAACATTGTGTCAGTAAAGGCAAAGTGAAAGATAAGAGGTAGAGAACATATTAGGACACTTAAAAGTGCCCCCTCTGACCCTGTTTTTTCCAATGTGAATCACTTTATGACTGATAGAACAGTGTTTTAGTGTCACATTAATACCTATTTTTTCTCTTTTGTGGACGTCTACGTGGAAAAAGCCTCCTTTCTTTTGATCTTCTAGCCTGTAGGCCAAATCCACTGACTGTCTGTTTTTTATAAAAAATGTTTTATTGGAACACAGCTATACCTGTTTGTTTATGTATTGTCTATGGCTGTTTTCATGCTAGAAAAGCAGAGGTGAGTTGTTGCAAGGGAGATTGTATGGCTCAGAAAATGTAACATTTTTTACTATCTGGATTTTTACAGAAAACGTTTGCTGACCCTTGCTTAAGCTCCATGGCTTTCACTTTCTTTTTTTTTTTTTTTTGATTGGTTCCTAAGGGAATATCTCTATTTTACATCTCATCAATGTACAGGAACACACATAGACAAAAATTTATCTGGGAAAATATTTCATGCAATAATTTTTATGTGATATGCTTATTCCTTCTTATTTAATCCTATTCTCTTTCAGCTTTTAAAAAAATGCTATTTCAATCTTCATTGCTTACTACTATCCTACCCTCATATTTAGGACTATGAAAGCAATATTTTCTGCAAATATCAATGTCACTCATCTGTTTAGAGCATTGAGTTGAGTTTAGAGAATATTTAACATAAAATAGAAATGTTATTATCTTGGCTAATATTAGAAAGCAAAAGAAAAAAAAATTAAGTTTGCCATTTGCCATGCTAGCATAGGGGAAAGATTGAAAGGGACAACACAATCTGTGGAAACATTAGGAGGCTACTAACTTAATGACTTAAGATTGTTTACAAGGCTTCCTCAGGAACTTAATTAATTTCAAATGGGTATCTTACATTCCTGAGAATTTGGCTCAATTCCATTTGTTATTGTTAAATTTTTCATTTGTTGTTTGGGAACCAGAGCTCAGCATAGAATACATAAAGATAAGGATCCAAATAAATCATAAACTTGAATCAATGTCAAACAAATTCTTTACTTTTTTTCCCACTCATTCTTTAATTCACTCACTTATTAAACACCTGTCCTTTGAAAAAATTTTTTAAACATTCTAGAGTGTTGCCATTCAAGGTAGAATGCTATCTTTGTGAAGCCTACTACTTACTGTTCAATATCAGAGACAGAAATTAATCAAATAAGCACATAAAACTGCATTTATGATAAAAGCTCTGAAGTTGAGATACATGTGCTGTGGAGCATATAATAAGGCAATTTGACCTAGTCGGGGAGGTCAGTCAAGACTTCCACGAGGAAGTTAAGATTGAGGTGATTTGAGAAGGAATTCGTGACTGTTGAGGGCAGGGGTGAGTGGACGCTCACAATATGAGCCCATCTTCTGAGATATAGACTCTAGTTCTCTCCTTGAGCAGTGTTATTGTCCCATTTCTTCAATCTTTACTTTTGGTGGTATTTTAAGTTTGTTGTTTATCTTCTTCTCTCCTGCCTTTTGTCCACAAAATGGAGAGAACATAGCTTAAAAACTCTATTATGTGCCCTTCTCTTTATTCAAACATTTCCATGTGAGGTACATTCATATTCGTGGCAATTGTTCTTGTTCATTGGGATTAAGTCTTAGACAGTTTCCTTAAATAGCTCTATAAATCCTCATGAAGACCTGACCTTGGCTTTCAATCAGCTTATATTTATGGTTTGGAAATGCTTCCTTGTGAAGCTGATAGGTTCAGTCACTGGCCATGGATTTATGGTTGCATTTATTATGACAGGTTTGGACTCTAAAATGATAGCAAGGTAAAGCCACTGCAAGAATAATTTTTCTTGTTGAGATCTAAAGCTTTCTTGCCCCCCCCCCGTCCATAAAAGTTTCCTTTGAAAAAGCAACTGAAAAACAAATGATAACTTTTATTTTAAAACACTTACGTAAAAGTCGTTTATCTGCCTAGTTTCTATGCCTTAATACATTGATGTATCCAGGACTATTTTTTAATAACATAAAGAATGAGCCAACAAATACATTTCAATTTACAAAGTTAGGTTTAACCATGCTTCTAGGTGAGGAATGTGGGATTAACTATTTTGCTTACATAGTTGTATAAAGATGAAGAGCAGAATCCTATAGTATGAAAAATAATGAAACTGCAAATCCAGTGCACACCGTGGCAGGACTCTCAGTCCAGAATTGACTATACAGACAATAGGATAAAATACCCAAATGAAAAAGATGGCATAATGGTACCATTCAGATAGCATTCTGCATTTCTTTCTGTATAAAGTGGTGACTTTCTAATATTTTGATTATGTAAGTAGTTAAATAGGCGAAAGACTTGGTGAACAATGAGCTTCCAGTGTGAGGGTTACTAATGTCCACTTACATAGGGATAGGGAGGAGGTCGGGTAAAATGTTTTCTCTTTCCTTCCGTACCCCAACTGCTTACTCTTCAAAGGAAATGCAGAGAATCATAGTTGAACAATGCAACTTCCAAACAGCTGAGCAGGATAAGAATAAATTCAGTGACATAGAAATGTGCTTTTGTGGGGATCATTGCCCTTGGCGTATTCCTGTACTCAGATATGAAGTTAGTGCTCATTAGGTTTTCTCACGAAAGTCAAGACCTTCTTGGCTCCTGTAAACAACCCGAGAACCCTTAGAATCCTTTAATTCCTCTCCGGAGTCCGAGATGCTCAGGCGTCATGGAGCCCTCACACCGGCAGATGGCGCTCGGCCTCCGTCTCAAGAAGGCAGTTTGGGCCCCTGCTTCTTACCGTTCATTTTAAGGGGTGGAAAGCAGTGTTCAGAGAAAAATCTTTGTTAGCACAAAGCCTCTGTATTTGTGAGAGACAAAAATTACATTTCTAGTTCACTCAAAGACTAGTTGGTAATCTCTGAATTTTGCAAGTGCATTTTGCGAGTTAACTCACCGGAACAGGAAAAAAAAAAAAAAAGCCCAACATTAACTGGTTAACTAGGTGCGCTCATTTGCTTTGTGTCGGGGCATTGACGTTGCATGCGAAAGCATGGAAAAGGCAGCTGATATTTTCATGCATTTTGAAGGAAGAATAAAATGGCTGATTCTCTCTGCCTTGCTTGTTGCAGATTTTGTAAGCCGAGGAAATGGATACTACGGTTGTTTGTAAAACCGGATCCGAACAAAGGAAGGAGCCAGGATGCTTTCCTGTAGCACTGACACAGGCACCACACTCTAGGAAAAGGATGAGGCTGCAAAAGAAGGTTTAGCTTAGCATTTCAATTCTAAAATGGATGGTCCTATTTAATTTTCCACACACAATATCTTTCCCTGCTAAAGAATACATTAATATTACTAATCTCACTTATGTAGCCGCTTGAAGAGGCCGCAGCAACAAGGATATTTCTAAAGCAGATTGTAGTCATTTCTGCTGGTATAGAAAATTCCCTACCCGCACCGAAAGTAATTGTGTTGGTAATCTCACGCTATTGCTTTAGTGGGAGTTTGCATCATTCTTTGCTCCACGTGAGCCATATAGACAAGCATAATGGATGGAGTGATGAGAGGGTGCATGATGAATTAATATCCCAGAGGTCCTGAAACTAATAACAATGAAGGCTTTTCTGTGGCCACTGGCTTCCTGGATTTGTATTATGAAATGTGAGTCTGGAGTTGTCTGTCGACTGGTCGCCCTGTAGAAGGTTAGAAGGAAGTGTTCCCTCCATTACAGGATTAAAAAAAAAAAAAAAGAATTAAAAAAAGGAGAAGGAAGATATGAATTTGCTGGTACTATAATGAAAGAAGTCATGAACCAAATAAATTCGAGATGTCTCCATTGATAAATGTAAGGTTTGTCCCCCTCAGACATTGCACTTCATAAAATATCTACACTGGCTTTAGTATTTTCTTTTGGTTTGCATTTTGCTACAGAAAGAGTGTCATATTCATGGCGCATTAAGCTGCTTCTTCAAACATGTGTGGAGTGAGCATCAGAGATGGCTTGAAAGAGTGCTTTTCTATTTGTAATCCTTGGAGGTGTTACTGGGCAAAATAGACCCAAAGTCGACACGAGCAAATGTAAATCTTGGTTTTTCATTATTCTACTTGTTCTTTTATCCATTTTCAAGTTCTCCCCAAGTGCCGCCTTATGCTGGGTACTATGCAGGGCACCAAGGATTTCAACAGGGAATAAATGTGATTCCTTCTCACAGAGATGCAGACATGCGTATCAGTAATAATAATGCAATATGATATATGCTGTAATAGAACTGGGACGGTGGTCCGTACTTCGTTTATAGTGATTAGCCCAGAGGATTTGAATTAAAGATAAACTTACTACCAAAAATACATAAAAGCCATTTCTTTTACAGAAAAAGGTATCAGCCAGGAAAAGTGCAAACTTAGGAAGAAAGAGGTCTTTTGTCCAGGAGATGATTCCACTTCTGGCCAGCCTAGGGCAGAGGCAGGAACTGCGGTCAGAGTGTGCACAGAAGCTGGCCAGTGCACTGCTCTTCTCACATCGTGTTTTTACAGTGTGTTTTTACAATTCGATTTGACTAATTATGTCTTTTGAGAATGCAAATACTTTGACATCCGAACACCAAAATGCACTTAAAGACTTTAAGGGAAATACCAGTACTTAAAATGTAGATTTAGACAACCCATGTACTTTGTTCTTTCATTCAGACAGATATTTGAGAACTCACTGTATCTTATACCTGCTTTTTTACTAACCATATTTCTGAAACAGAATCATGTGCATTTTAGTGAAATGTTAAGTAAAAAAATTGAGTAATAAATGTACATAGATTTATATAGATTTCTGGTCTTTACAATGGATAAGTAACTGCATGCTGTAATTTTGTACATGCATGCTTGTAAATAGACCTTCGTTGGAAAAAAGAAAGGAGTGGTCATCATGATATGAACATTAAAATAAATACATTAACATAGATATATGAAAAATATAGGGCAAGAGACAGAGAGATGGACAGAGAGTTTACTTCATGAGCTGATTTGAAATTTGCTCCATGATTTTGACAAGTCACCTGTATTTGCTCTTGTGTGATACACTTTCAATAACCCTTATTGGTAAAGCACTTGGAGATCATTGGTTGAAAAGTGCAATCGACTGTGAGTACGGGCTTTGGAGCCTTACAATTGAGAGTCATCATAAATTTTATCTTTGCTGGCATAAGTACAGAGATTATTTTTTTTATAGAGAGGTGGCTCTTTCATTTTGTAAACACTTTAAGCTAGGTGCTCCAGTAATGAATCTTAGATCAGTAGAAAAATTGGTTGCAATGATAACATATATACCAATCACTATTTGGATGCTCTTAGGTCTTTCTGTACTTACCGTGGAATAGGAAAACACTAATATTTCGAAGTAATTCTTTATGTGTCATCTCCTGTATTTATGGTAGATTACAGGAGATAAAATCATGCAGATTTACTTTGGAAAAGAAAAAAGTATATACTTGAGAGATCTTCCCTGATAGCACAGATTGCTATCAACTCTTTAATATTAAACAGATATTCTGGGATGATACTGAATTTATTGATCACAGAAAGGGGAGCTTTATAGTTGTTGGGAATGTTGTCTCATCACCTGTGGGCTGGAAAGAGAAGAAATCTTAAAGGGTAAAGTGGAAGTAAATTAAACTTTCCTCACTATCACCTTAACTTTTCCAATCACAGGCAGTTCTCTGAGCAGGTGGAGAAAAGACACCGAAAGAATTGGAAGCTGAAATAAGAATACCGATGAAAAATACATCACAAATGACTAACAAACTGTAAATGAAGATTGGGTGACTTACAGGTGGGAGCCGCTAACAGGCTGCGAGGCAACGTTTGACCTTTTTTAATGGAAGTTTTAAGAGAGGACTGGAGGTGATGAAGGGTCATTCAGCAGATGTCAGTGACTCCTGAGTAGTGCTCCTGGTGGGCTAGTAGGATTGCATTGAAGGATGGTGGAGAAGGCGCATCAGTCACTAGGGCAGAAGAACTCCCTAGCCATTCTTTTTCTCTGTAGCAATTGAGAAACTGCACAAAGTACAGGAAGTCAGCTCATTTATTTAACTTACACTTTTATTATGATATAATTTCTTATATTTGTAGACTGCATTATGTTTTAAAGCCCATTTGCCACATTAATCACTAAGAATATCAAAATAAGGTATATTTTCATCTTAAAATCCATTTCTGTGCTGGATGTGATAAAAAAAAATTCACTTACAATCCACCTGGGATAAGAGCAATAATAGAAACCAAACTTTTGCAAATACAGTTTGCTCTTACGTATAGGAAAGGTTAGAGAGAATAAAAGCCATTAAAGCTGTGTATGAAAGATACATTAGAGTTACATTTATATCATTGATTACACTGTTTCTCAATTATACAGAGTGGGGAAAAAACACAAGCAATTAATCATGGTAGATTACACTCATTTTGTATTTGGCCAGCAGTAGCAAGTAGTTATTAAGAAGTCTGAGTTCCAATTGTTTCTCTAAATAATACTTTGCAATATCTTTTGCTTATGTGATTTCTGTAATACCCTTTGGTAAATGTGATTATTTATACCTAGAAAGGAGTTTAAAATTGCTCTCATTCCCTTTTTATAATTATACTTTTAAATAGATTCTTTAATATATTTATATTCTTAATATGATGCCATTACCAACCCTGCCATTTGTTCTCTTTAATCTGGATATGCATAATTATAAACCACACCAATTACAACCACTATACACATGCATTATCAACTAGGTAAACATTTAGTAATAAAAATAGGATTAAAATATTCAGATGAAATAATTATACCCCTGCTTTATGTAAAATAGTAATCAATAGGAGCTGGAAGTTACTAAAAGTTTTCTTTTATGGAAAAGTATTAGCTATGTATAGATGATACAATTCAGTATTGATAAAGAGCAAATCTTTCAACGACTTAATTCCTCAGATGGAATTTTCTGTAACAATGGGAAATGGGGAAAAAGAGCTTATCTGAGATATCAGTAGGGTCTAGAACATTTATATTATCTACTCATAAGTTTTGAAATGGCCACTGATGGCAAAAGAAGACATTGTATTGTGCTTTTTATAAGAATTGAATATGCTAATGCCTTAGAATCCTTTATTTGCATTCAACAGAAAATAAGAAATTAAGAAATAATCAGCAAGGCCAGAAATAATTTTATATTAACGTAATTTAAACAACTACTTTTATTTTAGAAACTGCATGCTATTGACATATGGCTTCGAATGAGTGGGATTCATAATGAAATGTTGCCCTTCATGTCTGTAACGTTTAGGAAACAAAAGTTAGCCATGCATTTTTACAGTATAAAGTTCATCCAACTGTAGTTCATCAGATGGTATCCTGATTTGTCTAGCCTTCCTTATCTGTTGCTTGTGCCTTCGAATAAGCATATCTATCTGATAATTTAAACAAGATTCCAGAAAAATGGGATAGCCTGCAATAGTAACTATAGTATTTCTCTAACAGTAGTGCCTGTCATATGTAGTAAATTCTGAATACACATTCATTGAATAATTGTATTTAAACTGATTAAAAGTTCTACTCAAATAGTCAAAGGGTCAGGTTGAAAGTGGTGGTAAATGTTGCTAACAATTACTCTCACTTGAGGAGAAGCTTGCACTCATATAGGAATGGGGGTGGGCAAGGAGAAAGGGAGTACAAAAGAAGAGAGAGAAGAAAAGGGACAGGACAGGTCAGCAGTCACATTGGGAGAAGTTGGAACGACAGTGTCCTGAAGGACACTTCAGGAATGAGTGAAAATTCCCTGTATTCATGTGGTGACCGGGGATCAGTCTAAAATAGGTGAGCTTGGTGTTTGAACTTTTTAGAGTGAGTTCACGGTATGTTTAGTGGGTACTCACAGAAGGAGAATCTTCCTATACTAATGGAAGACATTCAATAATTTCTATTTAGTTTTGTTTTAATTTGTGAGGAGCAAGCAATCACATGTCTTGGAAAGTGCTTGGCTTTCATTCATCCATATTTCATGTCCTTAGACTTAAAACAAAATAAAACATGTATCCTGAGTGCTACAACTATGGAGAATCTCTAAATATCACGTCAAGAAAAACAAACAACTGTTAAGTAGACATTTTAGAGAAAATAATCAATTTTATTTTCATTTGGTTTTATGATTTTCATTTGCTCATTTCTATTTTTCCCAGTCTTAGAAATACGAATCAGTGCAACCAACAGTAAGAAAAGAAGATTCCTTTCCTCTCTTCCTTCTCCTCTTCTTCCTCCTTCCCCTTTCCCTCCTCTCCCTCCCCCTCCTCCCTCTCCCCTCCTCCCCCTTTGTTCCTTTTTTTTTTTTTTTTAAAGATTTTATTTTTTTTAAGTAACCCCCACACCCAACACAGGGCTCAAACTCATAACCCTGATATCAAGAATCCCATGCTCCCCTGACTGAGGCAGCCGGGCTCCACTCCTTTCCTTTCCTGTAGATTCATTCTTTCTGCTCTTGCTACTGGAGGTTCTTATATTTTGAACCTTAGCCCAAGCACTTCTATTTTTGTATCTTCTACTTCCCCTTCTCACAGCATCTGTTATCACGTCCATGCAGGTGATTTCCAAGTCTACGTCTCAAATCCAGTCTTCCTATACTTGTTCTACATCTACAGGTTTAGATTTTAAGGATATAAAATTAAACATTGATAAATGGAATTCATTTTTGTAACCCAAATCTCTTATTTCTAACTTCATCATTCTAGCCACTGAGACTCAAACCTCAGTTCGTATTTGACTCAGTTAATTCTTTTTTAAAAAGATTTTATTTATTTATTCATGAGAGACACAGGGAGAGAGGCAGGGACACAGGCAGAGGGAGAAGCAGGTTCCCTGTGGGGAGCAGGATGTGGGACTCTATCCCAGGATCCCCGGGATCATGAACTGAGCCGAAGACAAATGCTCAACCACTGAGTCACCCAGATGCCTCTCAGTTAATTCTTCTGACATCTGTCACCTTATTCACTACCTTGTTCCTGGTTAGTAAAAACAATCTTAATTTGTATCCTTACTTCTTTCCAATATCATTCTGTATGTCATAGACAGTTTTCCTAAAACTTTCATTAGGATACTCAAAGTCATCTTTATTTTGACTCCAGGTTATTTCTCTGGTTCTGAAACATATTTTAAACTCTTCACCCCTGAGAGGACAACACCTGCATTTAATCAGTGCATTTTGCATCCATATCTCTGTCTTTATGTTCATCATTCCTTCTGTGTACATATCCTGACTCCTTCCTCTGCTTCTAGTAACTTATTCATTTTTAAAAATCTGGCTTATTTTTAAGCTCCTTCTTGAGTTTTCTATGTTCTACTTAGAATTACACATTTTCTATACTTTGACACTTTTGACATTAGGCAGGTTGGTCTACTTAATGTTCTCTGACTATTGTTGTGTAAATAGTTCTCTATAAAAGTTTCCAAGCTCTTCTCCTTTCTGTCTTCATACTTTTTCCAATCTACCAAAATTTTAAGGTCATATATACACATTGTGGTCTAGACTTCAGTTGCTTGATGCCTGTTGAAGGGATATGAACTGGCTCTCTTCCTTTTTCCAGATTGTCAGCAATATTTCATTAAATAAAAACATGGATTCATTTTTAAAATTTAAATTCAATTAATTAACATATAATGTAGTATTGGTTTCAGAGGCAGAGGTCAGTAATTCATCAGTCTTGTATAACACCCAGTGCTCATTATATCATGGGCCCTCCTTAATGCCCATCACCCAATTACCCCATCCCCTCCCACCTCCCCTCCAAAAACCCTCAGTTTATTTCCTAGAGTTTAGAGTCTCTTATGATTTGTCTGCCTCTCTGATTTAGTCTTGTTTTATTTTTTCTTCTTTTCTTCCATGATCCTCTGCTTTGTTTCTTAAATCCCACCTAGGAGTGAGATCATAGGATAATTGTCTTTTTTTTTTCTGATAAATTTTTAACCTCCCCCCCCCCGCCAATACTTTAGTCTCAGTGAGGATTTATTCCATATTCTGTCCTTAGACTGTTTCCCATCTTGCTTGTTAATTTGGCTGTGAGTTTTTGTAATTTCTGACTCCTTAGGCATTTGGGTGGGAAGTTGGACAAGCTGCTGTAGGTACTACTGGCCAGATGCTGTATTTTGTTTGATTACAGATGCTTCTTCTTACAGTGTATCCAAAATATTTCATAGAGGAAATCTAACTCCAAGTTCACTTCCTGCTATCTTGCCGAATATGTTGAAAACATAAAGTCTTTAAGTTCCAAACTGTATTTCCCTTATTTGTGAGTTGACCCTATCTTCACCTTAATACGCACTCTGTTTGGCGTCACTCCCAGACCTATTTTCCTTCTGCCAGTTTGGCTTGCCATAGATCTTTACTTTTATAATCTACTCTAGAAATGATTTCATCAGTCTTTGAAATTTGCTCAGTCTGCACTTTTCCCCAAGCCTGTTCCATTGCATATTCCCACCAGGCTTGCTTTCAGCCCATCTTATGGGAAAAACCTATTGAATTAAATAGGAAATGTCATTTGCAAGGATTTAGGCCTCTCTGAGGTATATGTAAGTTCCCTTTCCATGCTATTTTGCTACAGTGCTAGGAACGGAAAATTAGTGAAAGGTCACAGATGGATTAAAATAATGGCAGTATTTTTTTATTTCCAAAAAATTATTCTGACAACTAATTTCAAGGGCATTCTTCTACTTTCATCTCCTAACTTATCTCTTTAGCACTGTAGTAAAAGAACACTAAAATACAGTATTTTTTTATTCTTTAGAAATCATTTTAGGAAGTCTCAGGTCTGTAGCTTCTTGCTGGAGATTCCTTGAGTGTTTTTTTTTCCCTCTGAATATAATAAAATGTAAATATTAGAGAGAGAAAAAAATATTTCAAACTACCACAAGACTAACCACAATATATTCTGCCTTTAAGGAAGAAGACTGAATTCTGTAGCAAAATACCTTGATGATTTGTGTTTGTTGCCAAAGATAAGGTCCCATGGAATTATCTGTAAGGTCACTGCAAACACTGACAAAGCTAAATTAACTGCCTGAAAAACAAAGTGGATATTTCAGGATTGTGAGGTTTACAAGAGGAGGACAAATGTGAGAACACTCTTGAGGGATCAAAAGGCCACAGGAGATTGGAGAACATCAGGGGAGAAGCAGAGTCATGAGAAAACATCCACATGGGCTTCGGCTGAGGGGATTTTGTTTTGAGATCAAGTCTGTGTAACATTTCATCCTAAGTTATCCTCTGTGCTGTGGCAACTTCTCCTAACTGAAGCTGAAGGAGAGACATACTAAACATCATGCTTTGAGTCTTCTAGGGAGTGTTGAATAAAAGGTGACTATCATAATTTAAGCCCACAGAAATTTTCAGAAATATACAGAGGATGCAAAAACATTTTATTAAAATTTTAAAGGACAGAAGTAAAACTTGAGGGCCCCTCTAAAGGCCAAAGCTGGGACAATGTAACAACAGAATAAATACTGATTTTATTCTATTATAACCCAAAGAATATAAAACATATATACATGAGTTCAGACATATAAAATAAATAAGAATTCCTGTTCTTTAGAGAGACATTATAAATAATATGTAGATACTTTTATTGTCTGGGAAATGGAGCTTAATTTCCCTCTCTTTCAGTGTGGGCTAGACCTAAAACTGCTTACACAGCATAGCATATTAAAAGGGAAGAATAGTAACTCTACAGTGTAGAAACCAGGCAGACATCATCTTAATTAACCAAGTAATCAAAGTTAAGGTCACTGATGACAAATCATGTTGATATGATATAATAAGAAGGATACCTCACTTCTGTGGTGGTCTTCCCCTAACCAAAAAGCCCAGTCTAATAATGAGAAAAGCTCAAACACACTCAAATTGAGCATCGGAGGACAAAATACCTGCCCAGTACTCTTCCAAAGTATGAAGGTCGTGAAAGAGAAGGAAAGACTCAGAAACTGTCACATACTGAAGGAGACAATTTGACATGATTACTAAATGCAATATGGTATTCTAGATTAGATCTTGGAAAAGAGACATTAATGAAAAAAATGATGAACAAAGTCTGAATCTGAATAAAGTCTATACAGTTTAGTGGCTCTGAACCAGTGTTAATTTAGCAGCTTTGACAGTTTATGTAAAATGTTAACATTAAAGAAAGCTGGGTAAAGTATATATGGGGGCTCTTCATATTATCTAAAATAATAAACTAAAATTATTACTCATTAAAAAGTCTGTTGAAAAAGTTAAAGTTTTATGTTTTTAGCATAAGCTGTTTTAGATTCATGTTAGTAAAACAATTTTAATTGAAAAATTCAAACAAATACTGATCAAGTGACTACTATAGGCCTGGGACAGATGAATAAAAAAAAGACAAAAATTACTGCCTTCCAGGCAGCAACCTCTTGAAATCAGCCATAGCAACTTCTTACCAAACATATCTCCTGAGGTAAGGGAAACAAAAGCAAGCAAGCAAACAAACAAACAAACAAACAAAAAACTATTGGGACTTCATCAAAATAAAAGCTTCTGCACAGTGAAGGAAAACAACCAACAAAACTAAAGAAAACTTACAGAATGGGAGAAGACATTTGTAAATGACAAAGCTGATAAATGGTTAGTATCCAAAATCTATAAAGGACTTATAAAACTCAACACCCCCCCCAAAAAAATAATGCAGTTAAAAAAATGGACAGAAGACATGAACAGATATTTTTCCAAGGAAGACATTCAGATGACCAACAGACACATGAAAAGATGTTCAACATCACTCATCATCAGGGAAATACAAATCAAAACTACAATGAGATATCCCATCACACTGGTCAGAATGGCTAAAATTAATAATACAAGTAACAACTGGTATTGGTGAGGATGCAGACAAAGGGCAGCTCTCCTATATTGTCAGTGGTAATGCAAGCTGGTGCAGTTACTCTGGAAAACAGTATAGAATTTCCTCAAAACGTCAAAAATAGAACTACCCCATGATTCAGCAATTGCACTATTAGGTGCATCCAAAGGTTGCAAAAGTGCTGATTCAAAGGGGCACATGTAGGGCTGCCTGAGTGGCTCAGCAGTTGAGTATCTCCTTTTGGTTTAGGGCATGATCCTGGCTTAAAAAAAAAAAAATAAACCTTAAAAAAAGCAACAAAGGGGAACATGTACCCTAATGTTTATAGCAGCACCATCAACTATAGCCAAATTATGGAAAGAGCCCAAATGTCTATTAACTAATGAGTGGATAAAGAAAATGTAGTATAGGATAAAGAAAATGTAGTAGATATACACAATAGAATGTTGCTCAGCCATCAAAAAGAATGAAATCTTGCCACCTGCAATGATGTGGGCAGAGCTAGAATACTATGCTAAGCAAAATCAGTCAAAGACAAATGTCATATGATTTCACTCATACGTGGAATTTAAGATACAAAACAAATGAACATATGAGGGATTAGAGGCATACCAAAAACCAGACTTTTAACTATACAGACCAAACTGATGGTTACTGGAGAGGAGGTGGGGGGGGGGGTGGATTACATAGGTGATGGGTATTAAAGAGGGCACTTCTTGTCCTTGGTTTTATATGTAAGTCATGAATCACTAAACTCTATATCAGAAACTAGTATTGCACTGTATGTTAACTAGGTGGAGTTTAAATGAAAACTTGGAGGAAAAAATTACTGTGTTCATGGTGTTTGCAGTGGAGAGAGGCAGACAATGAATAAAAATAGCAAATATGTAAATTCTATAAAACATGAGAATGTGATAATACTACAAAAAGTGATTAGACAGGGAAAAGGGGGCTTTGTAAGCAGGGTGGGATTTAACTTTATAAGATACATGCTAATTGAAAGGTGATATTTAAAAGCAAAGCCTTAAAGAATGTGAGGTGGTTAACTATAGCAATACTGGGGGGAAGAGAATCCCAGGGGAGAGAACAGGAAGTATGAAGGTCCAAGATTGGAGACATCCTAGGCACATATTTAAGGATCATCAAAGTGGTCGGCTATCTAGCACCGAGGGGAGAAGAGTCTTTTAGGTGAAAGTGGGGTGGAGGTTGACAGAGGGCACAGTAGGCCATCATTGTCAGAAATTTGGCTTTTACTGTGAGGAAGATGGGGAGCCATTTCAGCCTGTTGTGATCGGACTTTGGTCTGAAAGGGATGTATGTGTCTGCTCTCTTGGGGTAGGTAGTGGGTGGGTGAAGGTAAAAGCAAGACATACCCATTTCAAGTTTTTATTTTCATTTTCTGCAAAGTCATTTTTTGAATGGATATTCTATTCTGTCAACCTCAAGCTTTAGTTTTTTAAAAATAAAACTAACTACATGTGTTATTTATTTATTTATTGCATTTATTCCCACTTTTTTTCCTTTTGAGGGCCTGGGAAATTTAAAAATAATTTTCACTAAAGCAGAGGTCATCATCAACAAATCAGTTTTCCCCCAGTTTTATTGAAGTGTAATTGACTGATGAAATTATAAAATATTTAAGGTTTGATTTGATACGATTGATATATCCTACGTAGGATATACGTAGGATACCTACATCCTAGGTTTATATATCCTATAAACCTATGATATATCGTAGGTTTGATTGATATACGATTTGATAATTTGGCATAAATATACATGGTGGAATGATTCCCCATACTGAGTTAGTAACAAATTTTCTTTATAAAATTTTTTAAAAGATTTATTTATATGAGAGAAAGAGATAGAGAATGAACAGGATGGCCAGGAGAGGGAGAAAGGGAATCTCAAGCAGAGTCTGCAGTGAGTGTGGAGCCTGATGTGCTCAATCTCATGACCATGAGATCATGACTTAAGTTGAAACCAAGAGTTGGTCACTTAACCATGACTGAGCCACCCAGGTGCCCTTCTTTATAAAAAATTAAGAAACATGGTCTAAAACTGATCTAAAATTTTTGCATTTGACCAATACAAGCTACTCTAAAACCTCTAATCTGGGAGATATAGATTTAATATCTTATATCTGTTCAATTTGCAGTGTGTCAGACACAAGTATATAAATACTATAATTTACTAGACACCTCCGGGTAATACCATAATCTTGTTAAAATTAGCTTTTGAGATCAGACTTTAAAATAACCTCATTTTTTTAGACTGAAACTTCAAAATAAATACTGGGGCATTATATTAAATATTAAATACAATCTATCCATTTGATGATCTATTCTGTAGATTCAGAAGTTATGAAGAGAACAAACAAATTTCTTTTTTTATTTTTCCTTTTTTTAGTAAATTTGAGGTCAGCAGAATTTGAGTTCTTTTATTATGGTTTGATAATACAAAAAACATTTTGACTTACAAATTCCAGTAGTAACTTGGTTGACATGTAAGGAAAATTTAGGATAAAATCTCAAGTTATGGTCTGTTGCCCTTTCAAATAACATTATACTATTCTCTCATTTTCTTTATGTATTGAATTCATTGCCTAGATACTAAAGAAAATGTTAGTGTTTTAATGATTAAATTTTTCTCTCAAATGGTATATATATATAGAATAATTTAGTACAGTCATGACTTAAATGTTGAACTGTGTGCAGAAATGGGATATGAATGAATTGAAACCTATTTTTGAATATTCAATGTTATAGAAATATCTGTGCTTATCATTGACCTTTTGGTAAATTCTTATGTTAATAAAATATATTTGGCTTGCTCCTGAACTGATTTTGAGTTAACATGATTTTTAGTTATAGAATGAATTGGAAAAGCAAATACTTTTGTGTTCTATTTTCAAAATAAGGGATGTTTTGACAGAAAAAAAAGGAAATCTTGTTCAACCCATGTCAGCATCAGTCAATGCCTTCATTTGTAGGAGAACTTGAGGAATGTTTAGTGAAATGCTGACAAATGGACTTGAGAGCATATCTAATTAGTATTTTTTTTTCTTCATGGGCATGTAGAGAAGGGAAAGTAATTATAGAAACCCGAAGTTTAGTCTTCAATTGAAGTCCAACTTAAATGCAGTTTAAAGCCTTTATCCCTTTAAGCTCACCTCTCTTACTGCCTTTTGATTTTGTGGTGGTTCATCCATATTAATGTACCTAATGACAGACACCCTGAAAAGGTGAGAATGAGTGCTTTTCCTCTGACATATCAGCAGAGGATGATGGTACAAAGCGTGTCTTTCAATGTGTATCTGCATGGACTCTGGGTCTGTGAGAATGATATATACTTCTACTTTATGCCTGCAAGATTCAAAAGGCCTTTTCAAATATTCATGTCCTTTTTTTTCCTTCTTTTTATTCTCCACCAGTATGTGTTATATGATGAGAAGAATGTCAGTGTCTCTGGAGTTTTATTTTTAAGTTTTAGTCTTGCTTGAGGGGTAAGATATATTGAAATTTTGCTGGTCAAGCTGTTATACTTTCTCATAACATATCTAATAATTGCAAAGCAATTTGTTCAAATAATTTGGGCAGGCCTTGCATAGTTACCATGATAGATTCTGAGGCAGGTTATTGGGCAGTGTCTAGCATTCAATATGTAACACACGGGGATAACTTTCCCTTTGTGTTGCCTGTTATAACCAAGGAGAAGTCAAGGGAGGCACAGAAGTGAGGCCTGCCTGTTTTCCTTCCTTCCTTCCTTCCTTCCTTCCTTCCTTCTTTCCTTCCTTCCTTCCGCTGAATTCTGATCATTCTTTTCTAATCTTGTTTAAACTTGGGTTATAACTTACTCATGTATGATGCATCAAGTTAATAGGATTTGTATTGCCATAGGCAATATTGCCATTTCATATGCTATAGCAGGCAAGTGGAAGTGCTGATTAGAAACATAGTAATACAACTACCTCTACGTGCTTAGTCTGACCTTGGAGATGAAGGACTGTGCATTCATGTTTGTTTATTTGTTTTTAAATCGCACACACTAGTTGTTGCTATTTTTTGTTCTTTTTATTTTCCATGGCTTTGGAAACTTAAACTGTACCTTAATATTCTAGTGTATCATTTAGTCTTTTTCTTCCATCAGATTTCTGACCCATTTGTTTTTTAAGATTTTGCTTTTAATTTTCATCGCCTTCTGAAACTTACCTTTCTCCACATCCACCAGGATAGGAAAAAAAAAAAATAGAGTAAAATCATCAGCTAGTGGGAAAGTCGTTTGGAGGATGCTGGCCAGATTAACCTTTACATAATAATTATGAATTAATAACTCCTTTCCTCCTCAATAAAACCCATGTATTTAGTTAGCTTCAGGGAAAATAGATGAGGAAATAGAAATAAAATCACAGTGAAATGATTCATCATGTTATAATAAAACAGAGCTGTGGCTTCAAGGACTCCTAGTCTTCAAAAACTACCCAACACAAAGGGAAGAGGGAATTAAAACTATAATTTTCCAAGTATTAAAAATATAAGCTACATTCTGTGTGAAGAAAATAACTTGTCAACCCCCTCTTCATTATGTGAACATCCACACTGGGATACGACATGTGTTGGAAGAAGTGATTAAAAATGATCTAAACCAGCACACTAAAATTTTAAATAGTTTTCACTATTGACACAGAAAGAGCATTCATTGGGAATTGCAATAACATCCACTTATGCAAAAATATCTTTTGACATGCAGTGAAAACATAACCTCTGGATACGCATTTTCTCTTTTAGGTTTTCAGTGGGAATTGTGCCTAAGTGATTAGGGCAGGATTTGGTCCAATAAATAAACTGAGAATTTTGTAACAAGCGGTGGAGTAATACATATTAATTCTGAACAGATTGACACTGTAATTTGGGATAAAAACCATAATGATTACAGAACGCAGTCAGTGTAAGTCAAGTCTGATGGACTGGAACAGATGTGTCCACCTGTTTAGAGCCCAGCTCTGCATCACTTGGGATGCATAATGTGACTGAGGTCTGTAACATTAGCTATTTGGAAAGGTATACAGGTTAGGAAAAAGGAGAAATGTCAAATTTTGGATCATTCTTTTATTCTCCTATGTAGCTGTTGAGGTAAAAAATATATGAGAGCACATGAAGGACTAAAATAAAAGAGAAAGTCCAGAGGAAATGTAAACATTATTAGATGCCTTTCATCAGAAATGATCTGGAAGGCTTCATAAAGGACATTTCAAGGGCAGGTGGACAGAATAGATTCAGTTTTTATTTTCCCAAAATTGACAAATTCCATGTAAATTACCTCAATTTTTTAACAAGTACTAAAGCAAATGAAGAAGGATGGAAGGAGATTCCAGCATTACAATGTTCATGCCCAGGGGCACTCCATATATCTAGTACCAAGTAAGATTAGGCTTTTGTGAATATTTATCATCTTAAATCAAAGGGAAAATATTTTTTGACATAATATGCCCCAGGTCTAAAGTTTATACTGTATGTCATTAGAGGGTAATTTTATTTTTTCTTAAAGTAGAAGGAACATCTCTACTATGAACATAAATCAGTCTTTTTATTACGAGAAAATTTTAATGTGTGGTCATCAACTTAATTCATTTTAAAAATTGAATCTTATAGGTGTTACTATTAAAAATATCTTCCTGTCTGTGCTATTCAATCTTTCTTCTTTAAATTTATTAACAAAATTGAGTACATGGGTGTTATTCTTCCTTCTCCTTATAACCTTCTGGGTAGTTAACCAATTCTTAACCTATGGAGTCTCTATTATTGTAAGGATAAAATATTATTTTGTTGTATTTTAATATATGGAGTATATAGAAATCACTCTTTTACTTCACTTTAAATCTTCAACTATATTTGTCAGAGATGTTTTATATCAAAAAATTTGACTTTCAGTAGCAAGGTTTTTCTTGGAATGAGAGATAAATATTTCATAATGAGGAACACAAGTCAGTTTATAAAACTGAAAATATATTCTTGGCAAAAAGCTATCTATTGGTAAAACCTATCAGAAACACCCAAGAAGCTTTTGAAATTTTACCTTCCTGTTTCCCTTTCTAAACATGGAAGAACTAAAAAAAAAAGAAAGAAAAAAAGGAAGAACTAGGGAAGATCTTTTCCATGCAGGCTGTATTCATTCCCATACTTGATAGAAACTTTAGAAACTTTAACAATGCAAAGATACCACATATGGGGTACTTGGCCGGTTCAGTCAGTAGAGCATATGACTCTTGACTTCAGGGTTGTGAGTTCAAGCCCCATATTGGGCATACAGCTTATTTTAAAAATAAAAAATAAAATATTCAAGGAAAAAAAACTAAAGATACCACTGGCTAATGGCATTATGGGCTTTTAAAGAATACAGTTTGACTTACTTCTCATATAAGGAGATGTATAAACTCTATTGGGTATACAAAAAGAAGGAGATACAACTAATATTAATAGATGAGATACATGCAAGTGTTCTATTTTGAGGGGCAACAGAGTGTTTGATTTGTGAGTATTTAAGTATTGGTGGAGATTTCTGCTTTAAGGTCAAAAAGTTAAAAGTGTCTAGAAAAATTGATGTGTTTTATACAATTCTGCACATAGTATGTTTACTACGTTATAAAAAGTGTTATTGTTTTATTTCACAATATTTAAAGTCATCATAGGGAAATAAATGCTATCAATCATGACCTAATTAGTACAGTACTATTTTTTTTTAAGATTTTATTTATTTATTCATGAGAGACACAGAGAGAGAGACAGAGACATAGGCAGAGAGAGAAGCAAGATCCATGCAGGGAGCCCAATGCGGGACTCGATTCCAGGACTCCAGGATCACACCCTGAGCCAAAGGCAGATGCTCAACCACTGAGCCACCCAGGCATCCCAGTACAGTACTATTTTTAAAAAGATTTTATTTATTTATTTTACGGAGAGAGAGAGAAAGAGAGAGAGAGAGACAGAGCACAAGCAGGAGGAGCAGCAGGCAGAGGGAGAGGGAGAAGCAGGCTCCATGCGGAGCAGTGAGGCTGATAGAAGGCTCAATCTCAGGACCTGAGCCAAAAGCAGACACTTAACCAACTGAGCCACCACCTAGGCAACCCTTAGTACAGTACTATTAATTTATACATACAACATACTGTAGTAGAAGATGACTAAGTCTTTTTTGTGTCTAAATTAGTAGTTTTTGATCCTGGCTGTGGATCAGCTGGGAAATTTTTTTTTCTTTTTTTTTTCAGCTGGGAAATTTTAAAGCAATACTGAAGTCTCAGTCCCCAGACCTCCTTCCTGAGATTATGATATAATTGACCTGAGTTGTGGTGCAGGTACTGAATTTTTAAGATCTCTCTCGGACATTTTATTGTGAAGTCAGTATTGAGAAGCACTAATCTTGATTTGTTTGTTTTTAAACTAATGAGTTCTTGTGAGGAAAAAAGAAAACCTGATAAAACAGTATGTTCATATAAACTTATATAAAATTTTACAGCTGTCAAAAAAGATTCAAGTCCAGTGTGAACATCTGGCTAATTAAGGATTAAAATAGAGGGAAGTAGGATTTGGGGGGATTATTTAAACAAATTTCAGGGCTGTCAAGGAATGTTTTTTAAGGAAAGAGTCTTAATGTATCAATGCTTCATTCCTTTTTGTGGCTAAACATTCCATGATATGGACATACAACAGGAAGCCAGTAACCAAAGACATATCTTACACGACTCTACTTATATAAAATATCAAGAATAAGTAGATATATAGAGACAGAAAGTGGAAGAGTGGTTGACTAGAACTGGGTTTGGAGCATTACAAGATTGAGAGTGATAACTAAAAGTTAGGGGGTTTCACTTTGGGGTGATGAAAATGTTCTGAAATTGAGTATGATGATAGTTACACTTATCTGTGATTATTTCAAAGCTCATTGAATTATACAGTTTAATGGGTGAGTTGAATGGCATGTGAAAGTTGTTGATGAATGAAATAGGTGATGGGGATTAAAGAGTGCACTTGTCATGATGAACACTGAGTGATGCATGGAATTGTTGAATCACTATATTGTACACCTGAAACTAATATAACACTGTATGTTAACTAACTGGAACTAAATTTTTTCAAAATGAAAAGAAATTAGTTTCTAAAGCAGATTAAAGTAAAAGTATACTTGCCAAGTCAAAAATCAAAGGTATCTATAGGGAGTTAGGGCAGAGAACAAGGAGAGTTTGCTAAATGGCATGTAACTGATGAGTGCTAGCATATAGGGTTCAGGGAATTGTTCCCGAGAAGGCTAGAAGTGAAGCTGGACAGAGGAACTGGATAAGATCATGAAGGATATAGTAAGTCTTCAAAAATTAATTGTGGTAAAATACACATACCATAAACTTATCATCTTAACCATTTTTAGTATATAATTGAGCAGTGTTAAATATATTCACATTGTTGTATAACAATTTCCAGAACTTCATGCAAAACCGAAACTGAACTGTACTTATTAAACAATTCCCCATTTCCCATCTATCCCCAGCCCCTGGCAGACTCTGTTCTACTTCTGTTTTTCTGAATTTGACTAGATACCTCCTATCAGTCGTATCATGCAGTATTTGTCTTTTTGTGACTGACTTATTTTACTTTGCATAATGTTTTCAAAGGTCACATATGTTGCAGCATGCCTCATAATTCTTTTCCTTTTTAAGGCTGAATAATATTCCCTAGCATGTGTATACCACATTCTGTTTAGCCATTCATCTATATAATGTATCCTTGCTTTCACCTCTCAGCTAATGTGAAAAATGCTGCCACAAATATGGGTATACACATACCTTTTTAAGACTCTGCTTTTCATTGTTTTGGATATGTAACCAGAAATGGAATTAGTAAGCACTTTTCAAGGACTTTAAAATGTGTCTTGAGAACAGTGAACAGCACTAAGAATTTTCAGAAGCAGGAAAGTCACACAGACAATATTAAAGGAGGAACAATTATGGAGATTTTTTAATATTATGAAGAGGCAAATTAAGATTCAAGAAACCTGCTTCCTTGTCATGTCGTATTCTGTGTGATAATAGATTGAACCAAAAACAGACAAGAGTCTTTCTGGGATCCCAGTGAACTCTGATGTGGGCATGTGTTAAACTGTGCCTAAACAAGAGAAGGATTTGAAGGTAGATTTGAGAGTATTCTTAAGCTGCAAACCAGTCCATCAAATTAGGATAGAAACATCACTGTCCCAAATAGCTTTAGCCCAACTTCTGACCAAATACTGACTACACAATAGGCTTCTCTGACCCAAGGGGAATTCTTAGTAATTCAGGCTTTAAAATAATATCAGAATCATTCTTGGCAATCAGGAAGGCTGATGCATGTCTAAGGCTGTGCTCTTTCAGGAGTGATAGAGAGGGAATCTCTGAGGTATTAATATCTGCTTGAACGTGAGGCAAAAAAAATGTATACTATCTGTACCGAGATAGCAGGCTCCAAGCCACATATATTTCCCGTGGTAAAGAGAAAAAATAGAACTGGCTAAAATGGCTTATGCACAAATATTGACCAGCAAGAGGCTATGCTGATCCATTGGTGACCAGTAGGTAGCCAGATAAGACTTTCTGAGTAGACATACCAGAAGTGCACAATAGGCTTTGCAGAATTAGTTTTTATTTAAAAAATTTGTTTAACAAATAAATGTGTTTAACAAATAAATCACCAGGCTAACAAAAACAATCTCCTGTGGGGAACAAATTAGTGTCTGGAATTGGTACCACGTATTATCTGAAATTCCCAATAATCAATGAATTTTTGAGTTGAAAAGCTGAATAATAGCAATGAAAAAAAATCACTTGGTGAGCTCCAGTAAATTTGATGAAGCACAAGAAAAATTAATAAGTATGGATATAAACCAAGATAGTGCAGTGTGAATAACAGAAAAGAAAAAAAATCAAAATTGTTAACAGATTCAGACAAGTGTGGGACATCATTAAGTGCATCAACATATATGTGGAATACCAGAAGAGCAAGGAGACATAAAAAATATTTGAAGAAATAATGGCTGAAAATTATGCAAATGTAATGAAAATCATAATGTACCCACCTTAGAAGTTAAAAAACTCTAAGTGGAAAATGATGCAAAAAAATCCATATCCAGACACATCATAGTCAAAATGTGGAAAGACAAAAATAAAATATCTTGAAAGCTGCAAGAGACAAATGACGCATCATGCAATAAGAAAAAAAAATCACAATAAGAGTAACAGCCAACTTTTCATCAAAGCAGTGGATCTCAGAAAACAATGACATGTTTCCAAAATCAAAGGAAACAAAAGCAATAAATGAATTATTGGGACTTCATCAAGATAAACAACTTCTGCACAGCAAATAATAACCAAAACTAAAAGGTAACCTATAGAATGGGAGAAGATATTTGCAAATGTCTTATCAAATAAAGGGCTAGTATCCAAAATCTAAAAGAACTTAGCAAATTCAACATGCAAAAAACAAAAAATCTAGTTAAGAAATGGGCAGAAGACATGAACAGACATTTCTCCAAAGAAGACATACAAATGGCCACAGACACATGAAAAAATGCTCAACATCACTGAGCACTAGGGAAATACAAATCAAAATCACAATGAGTACCACCACACACTGGTCAGAATGGCTAAAATTTACAACGCAGGAAAATACAGTTGTTAGTGAGGATGTAGAGAAAGGAGAACCCCTCTTATACTGTTGGTGGGAATGCAACCTGTTGCAGCCTCTCTGGAAAACAGTATGGAGATTCCTCAAAAAAGTTAGAAATAGAGCTCCCCTACCACCTAACAGTTGCATTACTAGGTATTTATACAAAGGATACAGACATAGTGATTCAAAGGGGCACATGCACTCCAATGTTTATAACAGCAATGTCTACAATAGCCAAAATATGGAAAGAGCCCAGATGTCCATTGACAGATGAATGGACAAAGAAAGTATGGTGTGTATATACAATGGAATATTACCCAGCCATCAAAAAGAATGGAATCTTGCTATTTGCAACAATGTGGATGGAACTAAGGGTATTATGCTAAGCAAAATAAGTCAGAAAAAGACAAGTCCCATAAGATTTCACCCATATGTGGAATTTAAGGAACAAAATAGATGAACATAGGAAAAGGAGAGGAAAAATAATATAAAAACAGAGAGGGAGACAAATCATAAGTGACTTAATTACAAGGAACAAACAGGGTTGTTGAAGGGGAGGTGAGTGGGGGGATGAAGTAACTGGATGATGGGCATTAAGGAGGGCACTTGAAGTTATTGAGCACTTGGTGTTGTATGAAAGTGATG
Source organism: Canis lupus baileyi (assembly GCF_048164855.1). NCBI lineage: Eukaryota > Metazoa > Chordata > Mammalia > Carnivora > Canidae > Canis > Canis lupus. The sequence continues at coordinate 9,570,825 of NC_132846.1, read as the reverse complement.
AATCACTGAATTATACCTCTGAAACTAATAATAATATAGGTTAATTAAATTGAATTTAAATAAAAAATTAAAAAATTAAACATCTTTTTAAAGAGGGAATTATGTAGGTAATTTTTAAAGACCACATAATTGCATATTTATTCCCTATTCTTCCCTTCATTGAAAATATGAAAAGACCTAACATAGTTGAATAGACCAGCATTATAATTTAAAAGCTTCCCACAAAGAAAAGTCCAGACCCTTTGGGAACCTAGGTAGTTCAGTCACTTAAGAGTCTGCCTTCAGCTCAGGTCATGATTCTAGCGTCCTGGGGTTGAGTCCAGCATCGGGTTTCTTGCTCAGCAGGAAGTCTGCTTCTCTCTCTCTCTCTCTCTCTGCCCCTCCCCCTTGCTCATTCTCTCTTTTGTGCTCTCTCTCAAATAAATAAATAAAATATTTTTAAAAAAGGAAAGTCTAGGCCCAGATAACTTGATTGGTGAATTCTACCAAACATTCAAAGAAGAATTAATACCTATAGCTCACCTATTCTTCTGAAATATAGAAAAAGAAGATTTCCTAACTTGTTATATGATACCATTTTAACCAGTATACCAAAAGCAAAGGCATTACAGATTTACAGGCCAATATTTCTTATGAATATTAAGATACACTTAAAACTTCTCAAAAAATACTATCAAACTGAATCTAGTAATATACAAAGAGTTGTACACTATGACTAAGTGGAATTGATCTCAGGAATGCAAGGATTAACATCTGAAAATCACTAATAATGCAATAAATCTTATTAATTGAGTAAAGGATAAAACCCATATTATCATCTAACTAGATGCAGAAAACATTTGAAATAACTAATACAATTTAATGACAAAATTACTCAAGGGACGCCTGGGTGGCTCAGTTGATTGAGCATTTGACTCTTGGTTTTGGCTCAGGTTGTGATCTCAGGGTCATGACATTGAGCCCTGCATTGGGCTCTCTGCTCAATGCAGAGTCTGCTTGGGACTCTTTCTGCCTCTCCCTCTCCAATCCTGCTCATTGTCTTTCTCTCTCTCTCTCAAACAAAACAAAAGAACTACCCAATAAACTGTAAATAGAAGAGACTTTCCTTACCAATATACAAAAATAGGCCATCTACAAGAAATCCACAACAAATGTTACACTTATATTAGGCAGGATAAAGAAAAGCTATGCAGATGATGAAGGAAGAAGTAAGACTATCTTTGCTGAAGATGACATGGTTTTGTATATAGAATATCCTAAGGAATATGCACACCTGAACGCACACTATTGGAGCTAATAAACAAGGTTAGCAAAGCTGTAGAATATAGATCAATACACAAAAATCTATTATATTTGCATAAAATAGCAATAAAAGTTCTGAAAATAAAATTAAAACAATTTCATGGATAATAACATCAAAAGAATAAAATAAATAAAACCACAGAATTACAAAATTTGTACACTGAAAGTTATATAACATCATTTTCAGAAACTAAAGATCTAAATAAATCATAAGACACTTCACATTTATGCAGTGAAAGACTTACTGTTTGGATAGCAATACTCCCAAACTGAACTCCAGATTCAGTGTAATCCTTATCAAAAGTGCAACTTTCATTTATTTTTTTTTAACAGAAATTGATTATTTTTAAAGAGAGGGAAGGAGCAGGGGCAGAGAGAGAGGGAGAGAGAGAATCTTAAGCAGGCTCCAAGCTTAGCATGGATCCCAGTGCAGGGCTCACTCTCAGAACCCTGAGATCATGACCTGAGCCGAAATCAAGAATAAAACACTTAACTGACTGAGCTACCTAGGCACCCTAGAAATTGATTTTTCAAAATAATAAGGGCCTTAAATCTAGAATATCTGAATATCTGAAGAACTCCTATAGTTCAATAATAAAAAGAAAACACAATTAAAAAATGAGCAAAGGTTTGAATAGACATTTCTCCAAAAATATATATACACATGGCCAATAGACATATGAGAAGATGCTGAAAATTATTAGTCATTGGAAAAAATAGACACTGGAAAGCTTCATACCCACTAGGATGGCAATAATGAAAAGGACATATAATAAAATCCTGGAGAAGATATGGATACATTGAAATCTATATTGCTTGTGGGAATGTAAGATGGTGCAGCTACTTTGACACTCAAAAAAAGCAAACATGGAATTACCTTATTACCTGACAGTTCCATTTCTTCCTGGGAGAAAGGAAAACATACATCCATATGAAGACTTATGCTCCTCACAGCATCCTTCATAATAGTTGAAAGGTGGAATTGAGTACAATTGGCAATAAAGATAAATGAAGTCCTGATGTATGCTACAACATGCATGAACTTGGAAAATACACTAAGTGAAAGAGTCCAGTCAAAAAACACCACTTATGGTATGGCTCAATTTATATGAAATATATTGAGGTGACTCCATAGAGACAGAAAATTACTTGCTTAGGGCTCAGAATAGGTATGGGGCAGCTAATGGGTATAGGTTTCTTTTGGGAGGAATTCAAGCATTCTAAAGTTCTATTATAGTGATGGCGAGCAATTATGTGATTATACTAAAAATACTGAATTGGATATTTTAAAAGAGTGAATCTTACAGAATCTGAATTATAGCTCAGTAATGCTGTTAAAAAGATAATTGCTTACACAGAAAATAATGTATTAGTATAAAATGTACATAAAAATAATGTATGAAAACAACAGCAAAAAAAGACTGGGAAGAAATATATTGCAAGGTTTTTATATTATTAACTAACAAAGGAGAAAAAGTGAATCATAAAAAGTACTTGGACAACACTGAGTAATGTATGTAATCATTGAATCACTACATTGTACATTGAAACTAATATAATACTCCAAGTTAATTTTTATTTTACTGGAATTAAAAATAGACAATCCAAAAATTGTCAGAAAAAATAGAGAAATGGAAGCAAAGAACAGATGCTACAAAGAGATAACAAAGAACAAGAGGTACTACTCAATTTGAAGACTTATTATAGAGCTCAGTAAGAGAGCAGTATGGTAATATAGAAGGATGCATCAATGGAACAGAATACAGTTCAGAAAGAGACCTATGCAAACATTTATAGTTGATTTTTGACAAAGGTGAAAAACAATTCTGTGGGGAGATGACGACAGTAAAAAATAAGTATTATGGGAAAATTGCACACAATCCCCTGCCCCCACCTTTGATTGATATGTAATCGTGTGTATTATGTGTAAAAAGTAGCTCAAAAGAGATCATGGGCATAAATATAAAACCTAATGTTATAAAAGTTCTACGGAAAATCATAGGAAAAAGTCTTTGTAATCTTGTATAAGGTAAAGATTTCTAAAAAAAAAAAAAAGGTAAAGATTTCTGAGATACCACAATCAAAGCCATCATTAATAAAAAATCATAAAAATCTAAAAAAAATTCCATCTTAAAGACCCTCTGAAGAGAATAAAAAGCTATAAATGAAGAAATATTGGCAATGTATTTCTTTTTGTTTTGTTTTTCCACTGGAAAATAATTTTTATTGCAATGCCATCAGCTGCACAGTCTGTTCCTGACATTAGCAATTTGGTCTTTCTTAAGTGGTCCCATGAAAGCTTTCTTCTCCTCCACAGTCTGGAATAAGACAGAGCCAAACTTGGAAGTGGTGTTGATGAGGTGGTGAAGCTGAGGTGGTGAAGACCTCAATGGTGAAGCTGAGGTCAGTCTTCTGGGCCTGTCCTTTGGTCTGTACCAGTGAGGACTTGCAGAAAATAAGCTGTTGACTCTTGGTTCCCAGCACACAGCCTTTCAGCCTGACAGAGGCATTGATCACTTCACTATAGTGGATAAAACCACCCAGAGAGTTGATGCTCCCATCAGACATATCATAATCAGTGGAAGCATTGTTCTTAATTACTTTGCCATCCTTGATGAGGTAGCTCTGGCCGGTCTTGTAGATCTTCTTGTTGATCTCAGTGTGGTGATGGTAGCTTTTCTGCCCAGCCTGAACCACAGAGAAGGCCATGGTGCAGAATGCCATGCCCCAATACAGGCAACCTTATGCAGCCTCTGCCCGGTCTTGTGGGGTAGCTTCTTGGTATGCCAGTGGCCGGTGATCCTTTGTAGCTTTTGTTTTTTGTGATACCAATGACAATGATCATCTCATCCTGTCCAGACACTGGATTCACAGGCACCTCTTGTCAGTCCCATCCACCTTCTCAGCTCTCAGGCACTATGCTTCCATTTACCTGGCTCTCCATGAGGTGGGCCGCCACCACCGTTGTCATCATCACATCGTGGTCACTTCTTCTTTTTCTCCTTCTCCTCCTCCTTCTTCTTTTTTGTAAACAAGGACAATTTGATTTTTAGAGGTAAACAAACAGGGATAAATATGGTTTCAGGGAAAGGTCATGACTGGTTCATATTCTTGGACCTACTAGAGGGCCATCTTTAGCCTGATGTTTTTCAAGATCATGTTGAAGTATGGGCTAACACTCCCACCTGAGGATTATTTAATTCCCTAAGGAATGTATATTTGTTCATTAACTATTTTTTAGGGCACAGACTGTGAATACTCATGTTAAGTTGTATATATATTGTCCAAAAGCAATGCAAATGATTTTTGTCCTATAGGAAGAAAACCTCCAAAATAATTGTCTATTAACCACTTTTGTATTTAACTTAACAAATTTATATCAGCCTACCTTTCCCAAATTATATAAATCAACAACAAATGACAGGGGGAGCTAGCCCCCTCAAACACACATGCGCACACACTCTATTCTCTCTCTCTCTCTCTTTTTTTTTTTTTTTTTTTACTTCCCGGGACATTGGCTAGCTCACAATCATCCTATTAACAGTCTTCTCCCAGGTGAGCCCCCAGTAGCCAGCTTTTGCTTCATGGCATTATAACTCTTTGAAATAAGCCTAGTTAAACATGATAAATCTAATTGTTTCATCAGGAAATGCCAGATTCCAAAAGCCTGGCTGTACTTTTACCCTTGGTTTCTGTGAAGTTATCCTGTAAAACTTTTGATTCCCTCTAGAGAACTCTCAACTGGAATTTCTTGAGGGAATTAAGTCCTAGTTAATGTACTCAGGCCTCCATTTTTATGTATGAATTAGCTTCATTTTCCTATGCATCTAGAATAGAATATGATGTGTATTACCCTTGGGAGGACTGGGAAAATAATCACACAAATCACTTTTGGCTTGTAATTCAAACAGGAAGAACCTCCTGAGACCTTGGTGTTACACCAAAGAAGCATAATTTAAATGTCAAAGGGTAAATTCAAAATAACTCAATTCTCTATTTCAAGTTCTCTTACACTTTGCAAGGGGATATGGAGACCATATAGGTCTTTGAAATAAGTTATTCTCCCTTTGCTTTTTGTTTCACCTAATGTTTTTTTTAAATTTCAAATATTCTAAAAAAATTTCCTTCCTTTCCACATAGTTCTATCCTGTCTCTCACTCTCCATGTAGCTAGCGAGATGCTTCTTTCACCATAACTCTGTACTTTAAGATTGCCAAATGTATATCGTTAAGTGCGCAGTCTGCAGGAATTGTGATAAATCTATTACTCTAAATTAATCATAAGATTTCCTTAGTGTTATGTTTAGATTACTTTCGAATTTTTTGTGTGAATTTACCGTAAGTTTTTGTTTTATAATTACTGTGGGATTCATACATAATTTCTTAGGTAAATATCAGTCTGTTTTGAGTGATAGCAATTTAATTTTGAATACATTACAAAACTTCACATTTTTCTCCCCTTATGATGTTTTAGACTTTGATGCCACATTTTCACCTTTTTATTTTATGCATCCCTTAACTAATTACTGTAGTTTTAGCTAACTTTTCTATTTTGTCTTTTAACCTTCATACTTGCTTTATTAGTTATTGATCAACTACTTTACTATCTATTTCCCTTTTCCAGGGAGATTTTTACTTGTTTTATGTTTCTTGTTATTGGAGCCATTTCTTTTCATCTTAGAGAAGTGCCTTTAACATTTTTTTTTGTAGGGACAGTTTAGTGGTAAAGAGCTCCTTTAGCTTTTGCTTATCTGGAAAACTTTTAGTGTCTTCTTTAATTCTAAATGATAACCTTGTCTTACAGACAATTCTTTGTTGGATTTTTCCTTTCATCAATTTGGGTATGTCATGACACTCTCTACTGGCTTGCAAAATTTTGGCTGAGAAAAACAACCTGCCTGTAGCTTTATGGGTTTTCCCTTGTATGTGATAAATTGTTTTTCTTTTGCTACTTTTAACTTTTATTACTTTAATTATATTGTCTTTTGGTGCAGATTTCTTTGGGTTCATCTTATTTGGAACTCTCTGGGATTCCTGGACCTATTTGTCTGTTTCCTTTCCAGATAAGGGATGTTTTTTTCCATTGTGTCTTCAGGTATATTTTCTGGCCTTTCTCTCTCCTCCTCCTCCTCCTCCTCCTCCTCCTCCTCCTCCTCCTCCTCCTTCTTCTTCTTCTTCTTCTTCTTCTTCTTCTTCCAGGGATCCCTATTATGCAAATGTTACTCTGCTTGATGTTTTCCCAAAGGTCTTTCAAGGTTTTTTTTTGTTTATTTGTTTTAAATTCTCTTCTCTTTCTGTTGCTCTGTCTGGATGAGTTCTATTACTTTGTCTTTCAACTTGCTGATCCAGTCAACAGCTTCATCTGGTCTGCTGTTGAATCCCTCTGGTGTATTTTTTTAGTTAAGTTATTGTGTTCTTCAGCTCTGTAACTGCTGTTTGAAACTTTCTATCTCTGTTGAGGATCTCACTATGTTCATCTTCCAAGTTCAGTAAGCATCTTTATGATCATTCTTTGACTCTTTATCAGGTAGATTGATTATTTCCATTTAATCAATGTCTTTTTTTTATCAATGTCTTTTTTTTTTATCTTTTTCTTTTATTTGGGACATATTCCTTTATCTCCTCATTTTGCTTGGTTTTGTTTGTTTCTATGTATTAGGCAAATTAACTACCTCCTTCAGTCTTGAAGCAGTGACCTTGTGTAGATGTCACATGGAGCCCAGAAGTCCAATTTCATCTGACTACCAGAGCTAGGTGTTCAAGAGGTATCTTCTGTGTGACTGCTATGGTGGGGCCATGTCTGTGATACAGGAATGGGCAAGACTGGTGTTGGTCCTCCTGTATTATGCAGCTACACTATGGTGCAGGAGTCGGTGGGGCTGTACCAGGCTGGCTGAGATGTGCTGAAGTATAGGGGTAGGCAGGACTTATGCCTAGCCCAGCTGTGATGCATTGCTGCACTGGCCCATGAAGGTGGCCTGTACTGTTGCTAGTGTCAGCTATAAGGGGTTGTGGCACTGTGGGTATGGGTGGATTTCTTAGCTGGTGTGCTCATTTCTTTAAGTAGGCTAGAGGAATGGTTCCTAAATGGTGCTTGCCAGCACCAGTCTTAGTAAGGTAGATTGAGGTTGCAAATATGGTACCTGCCAGGTGTCTGCCAGAGAAAATCCCAACAGTTTGCTGCCTACCACCCCTCCCCACCTCCCGTACATGTTTTAAGATTAGTTAAGTGAGTCTCTTCCACATATGGTGTAGGGCATTTCAAATTGTTTTTGTTTTGCACTGGATTCCTGGGTAAGTGAGCTTTTGTGTGAGCCCTTAAGAGCAGATTCTCCATTCTTTACAGTTCCATGGTTCTTGAATATAATTCTTATTGGTTCTCAAAGTCTAGTGGTTAAGGGCTCATCTATCTTGTGCAGTATCTTAAGGGTTCCTGATGTGGATTGAAAACCCTTCACTTCTAAGGGAAAAGTTCTATTTTTAGATGCCCTCCTGCTGGTAGATTGTCATGCTTGGGGTTGAGAATTTTGATGAGATGGTATCTCTGCCTCTCTTACCCATCTTGGTGCTTTCATTTTTGTCCTTTGTTGTAGAGACTGTGTTCATCTAGTTTTCTACACGTTTTCAAAGGAAGTAATTCCATATGTAGTTGTATACTTGTATCCATGAGAGGGAGCGAGATCAGGAACTTACTATGTGGCCATCTTGAAACCAATCTCTTCTTTTTCCTAAGTTAACCATTTGCTACTCATCCTTTTGCTTTATGTCCCATGTTCATCTTTATCCCATGTGACTCTGGACTTAGATGACATTCTCTTTCAAGGACTTTATTTTCAAATTGCCTGTGACCCTCAGAAAATGTGTTGTTTTTTATTATACTTGGCAAAAGGAGAAGTACCAGTTTTCCTTGTAACCCAAAGAATGATTTTCTTCTCTTTTATAGTCTTATAGTCTTCTAATTTGAGACTTTGATTCCAGTTCTGTAGTCCCTTCACTAAAGAGAAGGCCACATTTATTTGTTTACTATTTTAAATTTATTTTGGAATAAGTAATTTATGGACACAGGATAAAATTTTAAAAGTTATAAAAAATTTTTCATGAAATTTAAGTATTTTTCTCACTCCTATGTCCCAACTACTTGGTAATTCTTCCTAGAAATAATCAGTATTACTAATTTCTTCTGTAATCCTTCAGATATGTTATGTATGTAGAGGTAAATCTTTCTCCATATAATCCCCTTTATATCTGTTTTCTTTTAAATATGTTAGCTACTACAAATAATACTTTATATACTGCTTTTTTGCACCACAGTACAGAGTATTTTATCCTAACTTTGCCAATAATATTAGCCTCCTGAGTGAAATGTAAAGTAAAAAATGAGAAGAAAACCTGATTTTTTCTAACTATCTACAAAATGTCTTACTTTGGTTGACATATATTTTGACTTAACCAACAAAGGCAATAAGTTTATATGTAAGTAGTATGATAACCTATTATATTAATTAAATGCACTGCCTAGAGAAAATAGTTCATTATGTAACTTGAAATAAGTAGTTGAGAATATGTTTAAATGTAACTCTTTGTTTTAAATTTTGTCTTGTAGGTAAGACTTTAGAGTAGTGCTAAAGCTTACTATGGGATCAGATATATTTAGTAAGAACTTAGTTCAAGTACACTTTATTTACATTGAATTTGTATGATGAATAACTCATTTTTTGCCAATTAACAATTTCAGCAGTTTTGGGGAAAATGATTATTTTTTAAAAGATTTTATTTATTTATTTAAGAGAGAGAGAGTGAGTGAGAGAGAGAGAGAGTGAGTACAAGCACAGGGAGCAGCAGAGGGAGAGGGAGAAGCAAGCAACCCACTGACCAGGGGGTCTGATGTGGTGCTCGATCCCAGGGCCCTGTGATCATGACCTGAGCCAAAGGCAGACGCTCAATGAACTGAGCCACTGGGCACAGGAAAATGATTATTTGTAAGCTGTCTCAGTTTTAGTTAGTGCTTTTGGTTTCTAAGAGGCCCTCATTTATGGCACACAATGCAAGAACATAAAACCACTCATTTGCTAGTTTGAAGATAGTTAAACTTCTCTTATTTTGCAGTATTAACTCATAATTTGTAAAATAAGGCTTTTATATTATTTTGGGAAAGGTGTTATAACACCTATCTTGGCCTCTTGGAATCTAAAACATTGATTTGTTAGTAAGGAATAATCTGGGAAAGATGGCTTTATAGTAGTGGCACTTGTGAAATAGAATATATGATTAGTTTGACATGTAGTAAATGACTTTTTTCCCCACAAAGCCAACATTATGCCAAATAATAATAACTTTTAGAAACATTTCTAAGTCATTCCATTTTATTTTTAGTTTTATAATGTTTACTTGTAAATTAAATTTTACTTCCTAAATGAAATAGTTTTCTAAATGAGAAGAAAACACCTCCTGTGGTTGTTTCTAATTTCATTTTCTGCTAACATAGCTGTTGGCAGTAGAAATGCAGAACAATTTTCAAAGAGTACTGTCAACCATGTAATTTCTTGGCAAATATATGACAATTACTTTCCATGTAATTATAGTGTCATTCCATGGGATCCTACAGCTTAGTCTAGGAAGAGACTTACCAGGTCATCCTGTCCATCATTTTACTTGTTGTTTCCTTATGTCTGTTTCCTACTCACACCATATATTTTGACTCCACTTAATACCACAGTCAGATCAAAGTCCATACCAGAATTATCAAAAAGAAAAGAGAAAGGAGCCAAACAAAATCATGAATGAAAGAGGAGAGATAACAACCTACACAAACTATAAGAGAATATTATGAGCAATTATATGTGAACAAATTGGACAATCTGGAAGAATGGACAAATTCCTAGACACCATCGAAACTGAAACTGGAAGAAATGTAAAATTTGAATAGACCCATAACCACAAAGATATTGAATCAATAGTCAAAAATTTCCCAAAAAACCAGAGTCCAGGGCTGATGGTTTCCCAGGTGAATTCTACCAAACATTTAAAGAAGAATTTATATCTATTCTTCTGAAGCTGTTCCAAAAGTAGAAATGGAAGGAAAATTTCCAAACTCACCAATGAGGCTAGTATTACTTTAATCCCAACAGCAGACAAAGACTTCACTAAAAAGGAGTATTACAGACCAATATCCTTGATGCACATGGGGGCAAAAATTCTCAACAAGAAACAAGCTAATTGAATCCAAGAGTACATTAAAAGGGTTGTTTAGCATGATCAAGTGGGATTTATTCTTAGGCTGCAGGGGTGATTCAATATCCACAAATCAATCAACATGATACACTGTCTTAATAAAAGAATGGATAAAAGCCATATGATCCTCTCAATACATGCCAGAAAAGCATTTGACAAAATATAGCATCCTTTCCTGATAAAAAAAAAAAAAACCTCAATAAAGGATAGAAGAAACATACCACAACATCATAAAGGCCATATATGAAAGACCCACGGTGAATATCATCCTCAGTGGGGAAAAACTGACAGCTTCCCCCTAAGGTCAGGAACACAATAGGGATGTCCACTCTCAGCACTCTTCTTCAACATAGTACTAGAAGTACTAGCCTCAGCAATCAGAGAACAAAAAGAAATAAAAGATATCCAAACTGTCAAGGAAGTCAAACTTTCACTCTTTACAGATGACATGACACTTTATGTAAAAAAACCAAAAAGACTCCACCAGAAAATTGCTAGAACTGATACAGGAATTCAGCAATGCCACAGGATATAAAATCAACATACAGAAATCTGCTGCATTTCTATATACCAACAATGAAGCAACAGCAAGAGAAGTAAAGGAATCAATCCCATTTACAATCACCCCAAAAACCATAAGATACCTAGGAATAAGCCTAACCAAAGAGGTAAAAGATCTGTACTCTGAAAACTGTAGAACACTTATGAAATAAATTGAAGAGGACACAAAGAAATGGAAAAAAATTATGTTTTTGGATTGGAAAAAAATATTGTTAAAATGTCTGTACTACCCAAAGCAATCTACACATTCAGTGCAATCTTGATGAAAATAACACCAGCGTTTTTCACAGAACTAGAACAAACCATCCTAAAATTGGTATGGAACCACAGAAGAGTCTGAATAGCCAAAGTAATGTTGAAAAAGAAAAGCAAAGTGGGAGGCATCACAATTCCAGCTGTCAAATTGTATTACAAAGTTGTAACCTTCATGACAGTATGTTACTGGCACAAAAACAGGCACATAGATCAATGGAATAGAATAGAGAACCCAGAAATGGACCCATGACTGTACGGCCAACTAATCTTCAACAAAGCAGGAAAGAATATCCAATAGAAAGAAGACAGTATTTTGAACAAATGTTGGGAAAATTGGACAGTCACAAGTGAGAATGAAACTGGACCATTTCTTTACACTATCCACAAAAAGAAATTCAAAGTTGATGGAAGACCTAAATATAAGTCAGGAAACCATCAAAATCCTAGAGGAGAAAGCAAGCAGTGACCTCTTTGACCTCAACCCAGGCAACTTCTTACTAGACACATCTCTGGAGTCAAGGGGAACAGAAGCAAAAATTAACTATTTGGACCTCATCAAGATAAACAACTTCTACACAGCAAAGGAAGCAATCAATAAAACTAAAAGGCAATTGATGGAATGGGAGAAGATATTTGCAAATAACATATTAGATAAAGGGCTAGTATCCAAAACCTGTAAAGAGTTTATCAGACTCAAAACCTAAAAACCAAATAATCCAGTTAAGAAAAGGGCAGAAGACAGGAATAGATTCTTTTCCAAAAAAGACTTCCAAATGGCTAACAGACATATGAAAAGAAATGCTTAACATCACTCATCATCAGGGAAATACAAATCAAAACCACAATGAGATACGACCTCACACCAGTGAGAATGGCTAAAATTAACAAGTCAGGAAACAACAAATGTTGATGAGGATGTGGAGAAAAGGGAATACTTTTGCACTGTTGGTGGGAATGAAACCTGGTGCAACCACTCTAGAAAACAGTATGGAGGCTCCTGAGAAAGTTACAAATAGGGGCATCTGGGTGGTTAAGTGTCTGCCTTTGGCTCCCGTCATGATCTCCAGGTCCTGGGATCAAGTTCCACGTCTGTTCCTTGCTTAGCGGGGAGTCTGCTTATCTCATTCTCTCTGCCTCTCCCCCTGCTTGTGCTCTCTCTCTTTCAAATGAATAAATTAAAAGAAAAAAAAAACTTTAACAAAATTAGAAATAGAACTACCTTATGACCCAGCAATTGCACTAATAGGTTTCTATCTAAAATTATAAAAAATGCTGATTTAAGGAGTTATGTTCTCCTCAATGTTTATAGCAGCACTATCAACAATAGTCAAATTATGGTAAGAGCCCAAATATCTATTGACTGATGAATGGATAAAGAAGTGTTTTACACACACACACACACACACACACACACATCACACACACACTATTCTCAAAAAGAATAAAATCTGTGCCTGGGTGGCTCAGTTGGTTAAACATTCAACTTTTGATTTTGGCTCAGGTTGAAATTTCAGGGTCATGAGATTGAGCCCTACATCAGGCTACACTAATACCTAGTGGTAGTATTATCTTTCTCCTTCTCCCTCTGCCTCTCCCCTTTTCTCTCCCTCTGCAAAAAAAAAAAAAAAAAAAAAAAAAAAAGAAAAAGAAAAAATGAAATATTGCCATTTGCAATGACATGGATGGAGCTAGAATATATTATGCTAATTGAAATAAATCAAAGAAAGACAAATATATCATTTCACTCATGTGGAATTTAAAAAACAAAACAGATGAACATAAGGGAAAGGAAGGGGAAATAAAATGAGTAAAAACAGAGAAGGAAGCAAATCGTGAGAGACTTTTAACTACTGAGAACAAACTGAGGGTTGCTGGAGGGGAAGTAGGTAGGGAAATGGACTAAATGACTGATAGGCATTAAGGAGGGCACATGCTGGGATAAGCACTGAGTGTGTGTGTGTGTGTGTGTGTGTGTTTTCCAGATTTTATTTATTTATTCATGGGAGACACACAGAGAGAAGTAGAGACACAGGCAGAGGGAGAAGCAGGCTCCATGCAGGGAGCCCGATGTGGGACTCAATCCCAGGACCCCAGGATCACGCTCTGGGCCAAAGGCAGGTGCTCAAACGCTGAGACACCCAGGCGCCCCAGCATTAGGTATTATATGTAAATGGTGAACCACTAAATTCTACTCCTGAAGCCTGTACTATCTTATATGTTAATTAATTGGAATTTAAATTAAAAAAAAATTCTCCCAGGGTTGCTTGGTTGGCTCAGCAGTTTAGTGCCTGCCTTCCACCTAGGGCATGATCCTGGGGACCTGGAATCAAGTCCCATATCAGGCTCCCTGCATGAGGCTTGCTTCTCCCTCTGCCTGTGTCTCTGCCTCTCTCTCTCTCTCTCTCTCTCTCTCTGTGTCTCCCATGAATAAATAAAATCTGGAAAAAAGAATTCCCCCACACTTTGAGTGCTTTTCTTGAATATTTCCATTTAAAATATGTCTTAAGACTCATCATCCAATTTTTCAAAAGAAAATGCAAAAGAAAGTACGTAGTTATTCACACTCACAAATTAGAATTAGTTTTTTATAGGAGAGTGGAGAAGCAGAAAAGTATGCTGACATTTTTAGTTTAATGAAAAATTATTGTTTAGCTTAGTTTTGAATAAACTGTTAAAATACCTGAATGGAAAATATTTTTTTAAATGTCACAAGTTTAAATAGAATTTCATATGCTTTTTAAGTAGAATTTCTGATGCTTTTACCTATAATTACAAAAATTACATTGATGTTACAAATGTATTGGTTACTAGGATTGGGGGCTTGGTCTGTATAACTCACTCACTCTTTATGGACATTGAGATTTACTTAAAAGACCTAGGTATTATGAAAGCATTTTAATTATGATGAAAGTAATATAGACATTTGATGGATTTACTGTATTTGGGTATATTGGCAAAATTTCCATAACATGAAGAAAGAGGAGGAAGAACAGAAAAGTTTGAACTAATATATGAGGATTGTCAGCATTTTTGAAATATCTGATTAATTATGAAAGTCTCCATTTAATTTTTCCAGAGTACACAGAACCAAAAAGGAAAAAAGTCTTCAATTTTTAAAAATAATCACTGCTTAGAATATATACTGCTCTATTTTATTTTAAAATGCTATTTATACCACTAAATGATTAAGTATCATCAAGCCCTTTACAGAGATTAAAAATGTCAAAAATCAGAAAATTATTTTACCAAGATGTGTGTATGTTAACCACATTCTAATTAATTTATAAGTATAAATGGATTTATTTTTCACAAGTATTTTTTGAGCACCTATTTGATTCTATGCATGGCATAAATCTTGAGGAGACAGAGTACAAATATGAATGAGCAAAGAACATAGTGGTGAGGTTGTGGTTTGCTGAAGCCAGCTTGTACTGGCTCATGGTAGCCAATTGTGAGCATCCTTCCTGAAAGCCAGGTACAATTACATCTTGTTGGTACCTTAAATTTGGTGGCAGTGGAAACATAGTGAAAATAAGCAAATCTTACAGAAGATGGGTTTTTCGCTCTTTTTTTCCTTCTTCTTAGTGGTGGCAGGAGTCAGTTGTTAGTTTTCTAAGACACCATTGGGTAAAGGGTATAGACTATGCAAGGAGATACATATAATCAGCCCTGTTTTGCACTGTGTAAAGTTAGACAAGATTTACTTAACCTTTTTAGACTTTCATCTCTTCTGTTAAGTGCAATTCATATCATTAACGTCATATATTTGTTGTGAGTAATATATGAAGTAATAACTGTAATATGCTTAGGTTAACTTGGTTCACAGAAAACTGATTTTTTTTTCAGTCACAGTTTGCTGTGTAACAACAGATGTTACAGTAGAGTAGACTAAATTGATAAGTATCAAAGTATCTTAAAATAGTTATTTAGAAAGTATTGGTAGTATAGAGAAGAGGATGCTTAACTCTGTGAAGGAAGCTTGGAGGGATATATAGAAATAATTGTGATAGATGTACTAGAGTTTGCTAAGTGAAGAAAGTGGATGGTGTGAGAAGCAGCCTAAGTCATAGAAACTGTGTGAGGGGTACAGATATAGTATAGAAGGACATTTGATAAAATGGGTAGTACTTTCAGAGATACGTGTGTGCTTTGTTTCAAAGTCAACTCTGGGCAATGTATCTTTTGAGAAAGGCTACTGACAGTAAATGTCATCTCTCCTAATAATTTTGCCTGAAACATGATATTTTTTAGTTTTCTCTCTGCTCCATGGTTCCTAGAATTAAGAGTGAAACATTTCCTATTGGACACTGACCACCAGGCTCATACGTACATTTATAAATTGAAGTACTAAACAAACTAGGTCTTCAAATTGATTTATATATGTGAACTAATCCACTAATGTGTCAGGCTAAATTGTTAAGCATTTATATTAACTTTTGTAGCTGGGAGCTTTGGAAAAACAGTAACACATAGTCATTTACATTTAAGAAGGCAGTATATTTCAAGCCTATATTTAGCAAATACAACCTATTCATAAATTCAGTATTTTTTTTAAAAATGAAGCTGATGGAATAATATTAGTTAAATATAATATTTATTGAAGGCTCCTAGGGGGCTCAGCCGGTTAAATGTCTGACTTGATTTCAGCTCAGGTCATGATCTCAGGGTTGTAAGATTGAGCCCCACATTGGGCTCTGCTCTAGGCATGGAACCTGCTTAAGATTCCCCCTTCCACATAGGTTATATGGCAAGACGTCAGAGGTGTAGGGTCCCCAAGTTACCTGTCCCCACCAACTTACCTGGATAACTTTCAAACCGTCCTGAAAACCTACGAATTCAACCTGAGATTTAAAGAGAACAGCCGGAACGCTACGGAGAGAAGAGTTTGCGCTTCTAACAAGGTAGCAAGGCAGAAAAAAATTAAAAGTAATCCAGTGGGGGAGGGGCCCATCCCTGGAGAAGCAGGAACTTAAAAAATCTACACAGGATTCTTTCTGGATGGAAAGGTGCTTGCAGGGAACTCGGGCAGGACCCCAGGAGGGGCAGTGGAACCCCCAGTTCTTGGGGTCACTAACTGAGAAGGTGCGCCCCGGGTAGAGCGCCTCACGCCCCACAGGCTGAGTGGGGGGAAAGGGCTGGAGCTCTCCAGGCGGGGCCTCGGGAGCAGCTCAGGTGGCAGCTCCACGGGGAGGGGGCTGCGCGGCCCTGGGAGCGTGATCCCAGCGCAGGCCCTGGATCCCAGGGCGCTGGGGACACACAGCCCAGGATCCTGTGCTCCCCCCGGGACAGGTGGACCGGGAGGACACAGGACAGCGAGGATGCTCCTGCCGCCAGGAGCCCCCGAGCACCCGAACACTGCCACCCCTGGAGCATCAGGCCCCTGCGGACTGGGAGCTGCAGGAGTTACTGCGGGAGCTGACTCTAGGGCTGGGGAGCTGGCCGCTGCCAGTGGGGTTGTTGCTCCTGGTGTCACCCTGTACCTGGGATGGAGCGAGGCCCCAGGGAACAGGGGCCTCACAGGATAAACAGCTCCCCCAGGTGCACACACCTGAGAATCAGCACAGCAGGCCCCTCCCCCAGAAGACCAGCTGGAAGGACAGGGGAAGACCAAGTTCTTGACCCAGAAGCGCTGGGAAGCTCCAGAGGAAGTCGAGGGATTTACAGTATATAGAACCAGAGGGTACCCCTCCATGTATTTTTCTTCCTTTATCCAGTACAACTGTTTTTCTATCAGACTGTAAATTTCCAAATTTATTTTTCTCTTTTCCTACCTTAACTACAATATTTTACCATTTCTTCATTTTTAAGATTCTTCCTTTTTGACTTTCATATTTCTACAATTACAGGTCCTAAATATGCTTTCACTTCTAGATTCCCTTCAACATAATCAACTTAGTTTGGGAGATATACAAGATATGTGTTTTTTTGTTTTTTTGTTTGTTTGTTTTGTCTTTTTTGTTTTCTCTGCCTCATTCTGTTGTATAATGGTGGAAGTTAATACCTTCTGAAACATGACTAGTATGCACCCAGAACCAAGTGGTATGCTGAGCTGGTTCATTCTGTGAGATTCCTCATTCCCATTCTACCCCCCTCTTTTATCTCATTTGTGCTTTGGTGGTAATGATGGGGACTTCTACAAGTATTTCTGGTTTATATAAATGTGGGACTGAACATCTCCTAACATACAGAACTTAATATACTCAGAACCAAGAGGATCACCCTCTAGAAACCCTCAGGTAGACTACATTCTAACTTCACTACAATTTCATCACCACCACCATCTCCCAGTACCCCCCTTCTATTTTTCTTCTCCTTTTTTTCTTTTTTTTCCCCTCTTCCTCTTTGGGATTCTTGGCCTTTTATTTTTTTACTACTTTGTTTTAAAATTTGTTTTTCACTTTAATGGTCCTTTTGTTTTATTTCATTCTGATCTTTGTTTTCAATTTCTGGTCTCTGACCTCAGCAGAATCATCTAGTGTGAAATATACTTAGGTCTTGGTTGATATTCTTGATGCAGCCTGCTCATATAGCCACTCTGCACTAAGCAAAATGACTAGAAAGAAGAACTCACCACAAAGAAAGAATCAGAAACAGTACTCTCTCCCACAGAGTTACAGAATTTGGATTACAATTCGATGTCAAAAAGCCAATTCAGAAGCACAATTATAAAGCTATTGGTGGCTCTGGAAAAAAGCATAAAGCAATCAAGAGACTTCATGACTCCATAATTTAGATATAAACAGGCTGAAATTAAAAATCAATTAAATGAGATGCAATCCAAACTGGAGGTCCTAATGATGAGGGTTAATGAGGTAGAAGAAAGAGTGAGTGACATAGAAGGCAAGTTGATGGCAAGGAAGGAAGCTGAGGAAAAAGAGAAAAACAATTAAAAGACCACGAGGAAAGGTTAAGGGAAATAAATGACAGCCTCAGAAGGAAAAATCTATGTATAATTGGGGTTCCAGAGGGCACTGGGAGGGCCAGAGGGCCAGAAAACATATTTGAACAAATCATAGCTGAAAACTTCCCTAATTTGGGGAGGGAAACAGGCATTCAGATCCAGGAGATAGAAAGGTTCCCCTTACACCCATATCAATAAAAACGGTTCAACAACTCAACATCTAATATTGAAACTTGCAAATTCCAAAGATAAGGAGAAAATCCTTAAAGCAGCAAGACACAAGAGATCCCTAACTTTGCCATTCAAATGGTCCTCAAAAGAAATCAGGGGTAGCAATCCTCATATCAATTAAATTAAATTTATCCCAAAGACTGTAGTAAGAGATGAAGAGGGACACTGTTTCACAATTCAAGGGTCTATCCAACAAGAGGACCCAATAATTATGAATATTTATGCCCCGAATGTGGGAGCTGCCAAGTATATATATAACCAAAGTAAAGACATACTTAGATAATAGTGCACTAATACTAGGAGATTTCAACATGGGACTTTCTGCAAATGACAGATCTTCTAAGCACAACATCACCAAAGAAACAAGAGCTTTAAATGATACAGTGGACCAGATGGATTTCACAGATATTTACAGAACTTTACATCCAAATGCAACTGAATACACATTTTTCTCAAGTGCACATGGGACTTTCTCCAGAATAGACCACATACTGGGTCACAAATCAGGTCTCCACTGATACCAAAAGATTGGGATTGTCCCCTGCATATTTTCAGACCATAATGCTTTGAAACTTCAACTCAATCACAAGAAGAAATTTGGAAGAAACTCAAACAAGTGGAGGTTAAAGAGCATCCTGCTAAAAGATGAAAGGGTCAACCAGGAAATTAGAGAAGAATTAAAAAGAATCATGGAAACTAATGAAAATGAAGATACAACTGTTCAAAATCTTTGGGATACAGCAAAAACAGTCCTAAGAGAGGAATACATTGCAATACAAGCATCCCTCAAAAAATAGGAAAAACCCCAAATACACAAGCTAACCTTGCACCTAAAGGAACTGGAGAAAAAACAGCAAATAAATAAAAGCCTACACCAAGCAGAAGAAGAGAGTTAATAAGGATTTGAGCAGAACTCAATGAAATAGAGACCAGAAGAACTGTAGAACAGATCAACAAAACCAGGAGTTTATTCTTTGAAAGAATTAATAAGATAGATAAATGATTAGCCAGCTTTATTAAAAACAAAAAAAGACTCAAATTAATAAAATCATGCATGAAAAACGAGAGATCACTACCAACACCAAGGAAATACAAATGATTTTAAAAACATAATATGAGCAGCTATACACCAATAAGTTAGGCAATCTAGAAGAAATGGACGCATCTCTGGAAAACCACAAACTACCCAAACTGGAACAGGAAGAAATAGAAAACCTGAACAGGCCAATAACCAGCAAGGAAATTGAAGCAGTTATCAAAAACCTCCCAAGACACAAAAGTCCAGGGCCAGATGGCTTCCCAGGGGAATTCTATCAAATGTTTAAAGAAGTAACAATAACCATTCTGCTAAAGCTGTTCTGAAAGATGGAAAGGGACAGAATAATTCCAAACTCGTTCTATGAAACCAGCATCACCTTAATTCCAAAGCCAGAGAAAGAACCCACCAAAAAGAGAATTATAGACCGTATCCCTGATGAACACAGATGCAAAAATTCTCAACAAGATACTAGCCAATAGGATCCAATAGTACATTAAGAAGATTATTCACCATGACCAAGTGGGATTTGTCCCCGTGAGGCAAAGTGGGTCAACACTCGTAAAGCAATCAATGTTATAGATCACATCAACAAGAGAATAAACAAGAACCATATGATCCTCTCAATAGATGCAGAGAAAGCATTTGACAAAATACAGCATCCATTCCTGATCAAAACTCTTCAGAGGGTAGGGATAGAGGGAACATTCCTCAGCAAATCTACGAAAAAGCCCACAGCAAATATCATTCTCAATGGGGAAACACTGGGAGCCTTTCTCCTTTGATCTGGAACATGACAGGGATGTCCACTCTCACCACTGCTCTTCAGCATAGTACTAGAAGTCCTAGCCTCAGCAATCAGACAACAAAAAGAAATAAAAGGCATCCAAATTGGCAAAGAAGGAGTCAAACTCTCCCGCTTTGCAGATGACATGATACTGTGCATAGAAAACCCACCTCAAGATTGCTAGAACTCATACAGCAATTCGGCAGTATGGCAGGATACAAAATCACTGCACTGAAATCAGTGGCATTTCTATACACTAACAATGAGACTGAAGAAAGAGAAATTAAGGAGTCAATCCCATTTACAATTGCACTCAAAAGCATAAGATACCTAGAAATAAACCTAAGCAATGAGGTAAAGGACCTATACCCTAAAATCTACAACACACTTCTGAAAGAAATTGAGGAAGACACAAAGAGATGGAAAAATATTCCATGCTTATGGATTGGGAGAATTAATATTGTGAAAATGCCAATGCTACCCAGGAATTCACACACTCAGTGCAATCCTTACCAGAATACCATGGACTTTCTTCACAGAGTTGGAACACATAATCTTAACATTTGTGTGGAATCTGAAAAGACCCTGAATAACCAGAGGAATATTGAAAAAGAAAACCAGAGCTGGAGGCATCACAATGCTGCATTTCAAGTTGTACTGCAAAGCTGTGATCATCAAGACAGGGTGGTACTGGCACAAAAACAGACACATAGATCAATGGAACAGAATAGAGAACCCAGAATGGGCCTTTAACTCTATGGTCAACTAATATTAGACAAAGCTGGAAAGACTATCCACTGGAAAAAGGACAGTCTCTCAATAAATTGTGCTTGGTGGGGCAGCCCATATGGCTCAGTGGTTTAGCGCCATCTTCAGCCCAGGGCCTGGTCTTGGAGACCCAGGATCCAGTCCCACATCAGGCTTCCTGCATGGACCCTGCTTCTCCCTCTGCCTATGTTTCTGCCTCTCTCTCTCTATCTGTCTCTCATGAATATATAAATAAATAAAATCTTAAAAAAATAAAATAAATGGTGCTGGGAATACTGGACAGCCACATGCAGAAGAATGAAACTGGACCGTTCTCTTGCACCATACACAAAGATAAATTCAAAATGGATGAACGATCTAAATGTGAGACAAGATTCCATCAAAATCCTAGAGGAGAACACAGGCAACACCCTTTTTGAACGTGGCCACAGCAACTTCTTGCAAGATACATCTATGAAGGCAAGGGAAACAAAAGCAAAAATGAACTATTCGGACTTCATCAAGATAAAAAGCTTTTGCACAGCAAAAGAAACAGTCAACAAAACTAAAAGACAACCTACAGAATGGGAGAAGATATTTTCAAATGACCTATCAGATAAAGGGCTGGTATCCAAGATCTATAAAGAACTTATTAAACTTAACAGCAAAGAAACAAACAATCCAATCATGAAATGGGCAGAAGACATGAACAGAAATTTCACCAAAGAAGACCAACAAGCACATGAGAAAATGCTCCGCATCACTTGCCATCAGGGAAATACAAATCAAAACCACAGTGAGATACCACCTCACACCAGTGAGAATAGTGAAAATTAACAAGACAGGAAACAACAAATGTTGGAGAGGATGTGGAGAAAGGGGGGACCCTCTTGCACTGTTGGTGGGAATGTGAACTGGTGCAGCCACTCTGGAAAACTGTGTGGAGGGTCCTCAAAGAGTTAAAAGTAGAGCTACCCTATGACCCAGCAATTGCATTACTAGATATTTACCCCAAAGATACAGATGAAGTGAAAAACCGAGACACCTGCACCCTGATGTTTCTAGCAGCAATGTCCACAACAGCCAAACTGTGGAAGGAGCCTCAGCGTCCATCGAATGATGAAAGGATAAAGAAGCTGTGGTATATGTGTTCAATGGAATATTCCTCAGCCATTAGAAATGACAAATACCCACCATTTGCTTCAATGTGGATGGAACTGGAGGGTATTATGCTGAGTGAAATAAGTCAGTCGGAGAAGGACAAACATTGTATGTTCTCATTCATTTTGGGAATATAAATAATAGTGAAAGGGAATATAAGGGAAGGGACAAGAAATGTGTGGGAAATATCAGAAAGGGAGACAGAACATAAAGACTCCTAACTCTGGGAAACGAACTAGGGTGATGGAAGGGGAGGAGGGCAGGGGGTGGGGGTGAATGGGTGATGGGCACTGGGGGGGGGCACTTGACGGGATGAGCACTGGGTGTTATTCTGTATGTTGGTGAATTGAACACCAATAAAAAATAAATTTATTATTAAAAAAGGGAAGGACAAGCATTATATGGTTTTATTCATTTGGGGAATATAAAAATATTGAAAAGGAATAAAGGGGAAAGGAGAGAAAATGACTGAAAATATCAGTGAAGGAGACAAAACATGAGAGAAGGGTAGTGGAAAAGGAGGTGGGTGGGGGTGGCAGGGTGACTGGGTTATGGACACTGAGGGGGCACTTGATGGAATGAGCACTGGGTGTTATAGTATATGTTGGCAAATCAAACTCCAATAAAATTTTTTTAAAAAAATAAAATTCTTTCTCTCCCTCTCCCTCTGCCCCTCCTTCCTAACTTTCTCTCTCTCTCCCTCCACCCCCTTCCTGAGTTAAATAAATAAATAAGGTATTTATTGTATTTTAATAAACAGTTATTTTATTTTTAGTATTTAATAATTTTGAGGTTACAGTTTTACTCTATATTGGTCAGAATTAAATCATAATGCATAAATGCTTTCATTAGGCTTTGTTTAGAATCCCCTGGTACATTTTTTAGGATTGTTCTAACCTCTTCTTCCATGTTATTAATAAAAAATGATAATCAAAAGAGTTTTTATTCTCTTAATTAAGAGAATAGGAAATAAACACATACTAGCAAACAATCAGCCACATGTTTTTAATGCTTGAAGCCTTGCCAAGGTTTTCTTGGGACAATCTTCCTTTGGACTGTGCCTTCCAAAGAAAATAGAGCTTTGTAATAAGAAATTTGTCCTTTAGTACTAAAATAGTTAAAGTAGTATAAGTACTAGATACTACTTAAAGTACTATAAGTTTTTTAAAGACTATAGGCCATAGATATAAAGCAATTTGATTATAATATACCTTTTTGCTTTTATTACAGGTTCTATGGGTCAAAATGTATGTATGTAGATGATGGGCTTCAAGCTACATATTAGAATAGACTTGATGGTTTATTTTTACTGTGGTGTTCAGTCCTGAATATCTGATAATGGTTGTTGTGCTAAACACTTGCTTACTTTGAACATTATTAGGCCCTTGTTAGTAAAACTAAATCTATTTTGTATACTGGTTGTTGTTAGTAAAAATAAAGTCTTTACCCAACTTGTCCACTGAAAGGGATGTTGCAATTATCTTTCTGGGACCCTAGATCAACAGGGCATGTCCCAAATCCATAGCATGAATATTTTATAGTCAGTAAAAAGTGTGACCTCTTCTGGTTTTCTTTCCTCCTCTTGTGCTGCTGTAAGCTCTAGTTGGGTGTGTGAGAAATTGAAACCCCTAAGTCCTCTCTCCACTTTGAGAAGTCTCTTTTTTCCCCTGCAGAGTGTTTTTTTATAGACTTTTATCTCTCACTGAAATGACACTTACCTAAGGGAAAATAATCTGATCTAGCACAAGTTCTGAAATCGGAATTAGTCTTTCAGCAGATTAAGAGATTCAGATGACATATGACCAATGAATTTAGATTCTACCTGGAGAGGGATTTGTATTGATGCAAACAATGGAACCAGTAAAGAAATTAGAGGTGTACAGTCAAAAGCAAAATTAAAAATCACTTTAATTTCACATGCCAGAATTTACATTGTAAAAACCTATCAAAGTAAAATGCAGGATATTCCAAAAATGAGCTAAGACAATAAAAGTAATTTGTCAAAACCAGATGCTTTTAGAGTTACAAAGAAAGTATTTCTAGTTCTGACCCTTCGGACCTATCATTACTATGAGAGACTGTAAAAAAGGCTTGGGAGAAAGGTGTTAAAGGAGTAGAGGTTGATAAGGTAGGAGTCTTCACAGCTGTTATAAAAGTAAATCTTCCTAAACCAGACCCAGCTGTAAAAGAGAAAGATTTACTGTTGGCTGTCTCTGTCTCTGCTGCTCTAACGGGCACCATTAGCTGTATGTTGTGAAAGCGGCTACTTGGGAAGATGGGAGACATTACTTTCTTCTACGTTCTTGAGAAAAGTTTCATGGAAAGAGCAGACAGCTTTAGGCTTAGCTTTTGTGACTTTATTATTGAGGCCGTATAGTGTGGTGGGCTTTGATTTCAGATATACATAGGTTGGAATGCCAGTTTTAATTATTAATTATTTGTTCTTGGGAAGGTAACATTATGTTAAAATTTTAAATTGCATAATTAAGAAAATGATCATGATGAAAATAATAGCAAATATTTATATCATTATGAGGATTAGCATATGTTAATATAGCTTTTCAAAACTCTTAGTAAACTGCTTGGCACATGTTTCACTGTATTGCTAATATAAATTACAAAGACTCAGACCATAGACTCTTAGCACCAGCCATATGAATTGGCTGTTCTACTGTTGTCATATTGTAGAGAAATTTGACTCATTTTACATACATTTGAAAAATTATTACTCTGTAAAATAACAGACATATTAAAAGAGAAAGGAGAGGTTCTTTAGCTCTTCATGGTATTTAAAAGTTATCCCAAAGCACTCAAGGCAGTGAGCCTTCAA
This sequence comes from Canis lupus baileyi, assembly GCF_048164855.1. Lineage (NCBI taxonomy): Eukaryota > Metazoa > Chordata > Mammalia > Carnivora > Canidae > Canis > Canis lupus. The sequence goes on along the minus strand of NC_132846.1, from coordinate 9,545,784 downwards.
CAGATAGTATTCACTGATTAAGCAGGAAGAAGCAGCAACTTAAATAGAAACCAACACTTTGCTTTGATCAAGAAAAGAGAGGGTCAAGGAGGGAGAGGAGAGCAAGTTGGAAACAACTGCAAAAAGTTCATTCAGGGGTGCCTGGGTGGCTCAGTTGGTAGGGCGTATTTCTTTGGCTCAGGTTGTGATCTCAGGGTCCTGGGTTCCCTGTTCAGTGGGGAGTCTGCCTCTCCTTATGCTCCTCCTCCCTGCTTGTGCTCTCTCCCTCTCTTTCAAATAAATAAACAAATAAATAAATGATCATTCATACAACCAGACCAAAGATGGCAGAAGTGTGAGTCAGTCTCTGAATGAAAGAAGCAGGAAGTAAAGTACCAGATTCTGGACTGTGTTCTTTATATACATTACTTCATGTAATTCACAGGGCAATCCTATGAGAAAAAGGCTTCCTAATTTTACTAACAGGAAAACCTAGGATGTCCATGTACTAAAATCCTACAGAAGCAGAGATGAGATGGACTTAACAGGTTTTCTGAAATTCTTCCTTGGCTTTTATGGAAAAAACTTAGGTCAGGGGAAGAAATGTTCTCAGCCTTGGTTGAAATTGAAGTAATGGAAGAAGCCCATGTAGAAATATCTACTTTCTCATTTTTGGGAGTGATCAGGGGGAACTAGCAAGCCCTTTCTCCCTGGGACTCAGGTGTGACTTCTTAGACTGCAAGGAGATACAATATCATAAAATAGCATTTTTCAAACTCAGAACCTTAAGAGTGTCAAGCAATGTGTGTGTGTGTGTGTGTGTGTGTGTGTGTGTGTGTGAAAGAGACAGAATAGGAAATGAAGGGAGCATTCCCTTTTACCTGTATTAATTTTGTTCTTATTATTACCAGGTACTGTATAGAGTAATGCACAATATGTTCATTCTTACTTTGCTTTTCTTCCAGTTATTTTCTTTTAGGGCTGTAGGGATAGATTTGTGCTATAGTGGGTTTTAGATTACAGAGTTACTAGATGTCTACGGTACAGGAAGTGGATCTCTTGTACTAAGGAAATCTAATCAGAGGGCTAAACACTTTTAGTGTTGGTGAGACAAAAATATGATTATCAATTTATTATGTTATAATGAATCATCTCACATTACAAAGAAAACAAATGTCTCTTTTCGGCAGATCATATGCTTCTCACCACTATATACTATGAAAAGAGCATCTTGAATGATTAATTTTTACAAAATTAATGTAAAATGAATTTTAAATAGTAAGCTCAGGATGTTTTTTCTTGTCCAGTGGGGGAATTTTCCTTGTAATAACCATTGTAATGAATACTTTTTATAGCTTTAAAAAAAAAAACTGCAAGTGTTCATCTGTTGATAGAATGCAAACTGGTGTAGCCACTTTGGAAAACAGTATGGGGGTTCTTCAAAAAGTTAAAAATAGCACTACTCTATGACACAGCAATTGAACTACTATTTATTTACTCAAAGGATACAAAAATACTGATTCAAAGAGACACATGCACCCTGATGTTTATAGCAGCATTATTAACAATAGCCAAATCATGGAAGGAGCCCAAATGTCCACAAACCGATGAAAAGATAAAAAAGAAGTGATATACGGGATCCCTGGGTGGCGCAGCAGTTTGGCGCCTGCCTTTGGCCCAGGGCGTGATCCTGGAGACCCGGGATCGAATCCCACGTCAGGCTGCCGGTGCATGGAGCCTGCTTCTCCCTCTGCCTATGTCTCTGCCTCTCTCTCTCTCTCTCTCTCTCTCTCTATGTGACTATCATAAATAAATAAAATAAATTAAAAAAAAAAAAGAAGTGATATACATATACAATGGAATGTTACTCAGCCATCAAAAAGAATGAATCTTGCCATTTGAAATGACATGGATAGAGCTAGAATGTACTATGCTAAGTGAAATCAGTCAGAGAAAGACAAATATATGATTTCACTCACATGTGGAGTTTAAGAAACAAAATAGATTAACATAAAAGAGGGAGGCATACTATAAGAGACTCAACCATAGAGAATAAACTGAGGGTTGCTGGAGTGGAGATGGTGGGGATGGACTAAATGGGGGATGAGTAATGGGAAGGGCAATTATTGTTATGAGCCCTGGGTATTATATATAAGTGATGAGTTACTAAATTCTACTTCTGAAACCAGTATTACGCTATATGTTAACTAACTAGAATTTAAATATAAACTTAAAAAACAAACTCTAAGTGTTCTTCCTGTGTTTGGAAAATCCGTGATTATTAGAGCCCAGCTTCTCTTTATGAAAACTAGAAAAAAAACTCTCAATCTTCTCTATAGCCAAAGCATTGTTGTTTGACCTAGATTCTAACTAGTGACCCAAAGAGACAGGTTCTGCACAGAGTCTGTTTTGATGAGACTGGCAGGTGATACATCTAATTTCCAGCATCAACACTGGCGGACATTCCAAGAAGGTGTCCAATGCCTGGAAATAGTAGAGTTCAGCTGTGAGTAACAGGGGCCTTACTTAATAGTGGCCACTATGATAGCTCTTTTTTTTTATATCTTTAAATTCATTAAATTTTAAATTAAATTTAGAAACTTAAAGTACAAATGGATACTTCATGTGTAAGTTAAACATAATAATGACTATGTGACCATCCAGGAACCCCATTCTCTGGCTATGTCAAAAATAGCTCTTTGAGTTCTAGAGCCCTCAGTCTTCCATAGAATTTTACAGTAAAGAGATTATTTTCCCAACCAGTGATCATGTGTTTCATATTTTATCTTTTAATTTTATTAATAAACTTTACTTTTGTAAGAATTGTGTATCACAGAAAAATTGAGATGATAGTAGAGATGTCTCATAATATACCCTATCTCCAAACACACTTTCTACAATTGTTAGATATCTTACATTACAATGATTAGTATGATATATTTATTATAATTATAAGTCAATACTTGTACATTATTATTAAGTCCATACTTTACTCAGATTTCTTTCGTTTTTACCTAATGTCCCTTTGCTCCACCAGGGTTCCATCCCAGATATCATACTACATTTGGTTGTCTTATCTTCTTAGGCTCTTGGCTGTGAGTGATTTTTTAAAAAATATTTTATTTATTTATGCGTGATATATATATATATATATATATATATATATAGAGAGAGAGAGAGAGAGAGAGAGAGAGAGAGAGAGAGAGGCAGAGACAGAAGCAGGTTTCATGCAGGGAGCCCAACGTGGGACTCGATTCTGGGTCTCCAGGATCCCACCCAGGGCTGAAGGCGGCGCTGAACCGCTGAGCCACCGGGGCTGCCCTCGGCTGTGAGTGATTATCAGACATTCCTTGTTTCCCTGTTTTTGATGATCTTCACGACTTAAATGAGCACTGGTCAGATATATTGTAGGTTCCATTTTTCTGTTAAAATTTTTCTGATGTTTTCCTCACCCCTAGACTGGTGTTATGGGTTTTTCAAGAGGAGGATCACAGAGATAAAGTGTCATCATGTCAAGAGTACATACTATCATCATGAATTTCTGACTATTGGTGTTGAAGTTGATCACCTGACTTAGGTAGAGTTTGTCAGGTTTCTCCACTGTAAAGTAACTCTTACACTGTATTCTTTGGAATTTTCTTTGGAAGGAAGTCACCATGTGTGGCACACTTAAAAAGAGTGGGAAGTCATGCTTCCTCTCAATTAGTGTAGGGTATCAATGTAATTTATTTGAAATTCCTTTGCATGGAAGATTTGTCTCTACTTCTGCATTTGTTAATTTATCAATCACTTATTTATATCATTATAGGCGCATGAAAATTTATTTTATACTTTAAATTTTTAGCCAATATTATGTTCATTATTTTGTTGTTCACATTTTTCCAGTTTAGGCCATTGGAGCACTTTCTTTCAGTTGATTCTTGTGCTCCTTTCATATACTCCCCTCAATGTGTGTGTGTGTGTGTGTGTGTGTATGTGTGTGTGTGTGTGTTTAAAGCACTTACCTTCTGGCACTTCAGGATGTTCCAGGATTATATTGTATATTCCCTGTAAGACTTTAGAATCAACCATTTCTCCAAAGCCCCCTGAATTGTTTTATTGGAGAATGGTATTAGAAGCCAAGATCTGGGAGCTAGGTATGCTTTTTTCTACTGGGGTATTGTTTCTTTCAGGCCCTCTCAGGTAACAGATCAAAGAAATATACTTGTGTATATTAACCCATGTATATTCACAAATCTGTATTTCCATATGTAACCATCTGTATATTAATTTAAATGTGGGTTCTTACTGATGTCTTCAATTCTAGTCCATTACCACATGGATTTTTCTTTTTTTTAAATTTAAATTCAATTAGCCAACATAGAGTACATCATTAGTTTCAGAAGTAGAGTTCAATAATCCATCATTTGCATACAATACCCAGTGCTCATCACAACACATGCCCTCCTTAATGCCCATCACCCAGTTACCTCACACCCCCACCCACAGCCCCTCCAGTCCTCCTAAGTTTGTTTCCTATAGTTAAGAGTCTCTCATGGTTTGTCTCCCTCTCTGATTTCTTCCCATTCAGTTTTTTCCTCCCTTTCCCTATGATCCCCTGTGCAATTTCTTATAGTCCACATAGGAGTGAAACTATATGATTATTGTCTTTCTCTGATTGACTGATTTCACTCACCATAGTATCCTCTAGTTCCATCCACATCTGTGTAAATGGTAAGATTTCATCCTTTTTTAAAGAGACTTTATTTATTCATTCATGAGAGTCACAGAGAGAGAGAAGAGAGAGGCAGAGACACAGGCAGAGGGAGAAGCAGGCTCCACTCAGGGTGCCTGATGTGGGACTCAATCCTGGGTCTGCAGGATCACGCCCTGGACGGAAGGCGGCGCTCAAACCGCTGAACCACCAGGGCTGCCCCGATTTCATCCTTTTTGAACTGCATGGATTATTCTTGTCCCCTCCTCTTGCTTATCTGTAATTTCCCATTCCAACAGTGAGAAGCATGCCTCCCACCATCTGCCATACATTTACTAAATTGTTCTAGTATACTTGTACAGCAGTATCAGAATTATTAACATACCATGAGGCGAACAATTCTGTTGACTAAAGTATGGGATTATGTGTAGTTTCTTTTAGTCTTACAGACTCCATTTATATCCCAAATTAATTAGGTCAGCGCCTTTTCCACACCCTTCAGTGAGGTCGTTTTATACATTTGTAATAGGTTCTCTTACCACAATCCACATTCTTTTCCCTGATCATATAAATGATTTATTTTTAAATATGCATTCATCAAGCTTTAGTCTGTGTTGTAAAATTTTGTAGTTTTTGACAAATGCTTAATGTCATATATCCAGCATTACAGTATCATACACAATAGTTTTATTGTCCTAAAAATGTTCTGTACTTCACCTATTCATCCCTTGCCACTCCTTCAAACTGCTGGTGCTATCTCTAGTGTTGTTGCCTTTTGCAAAATGCTATAAAATTGTGTATCCTTTTCACACTGACTTCTTTCACTTGGCAATATGAGCAGTAATTCACTTAAGATTTCTCTGTAGATTTTTGTGGGTTGACAGTTTATTTCCTTATATCACTGAATAACACTCAACTACACAGGTGCACACAATTTACTTATACATTCACCTATTGAAAGACATATTGGTTGTTTCTAGTTTTTGGCATTTATGGGTAAAGCATTTATAAGCATTCTTGTGCAAGTTTTTTTGTGCCTGTATGTGTACATAAACTTTCAACTCAATTAGACAAATACCTAGAAGTGTGATTAATGAATTATATGGTAAGACTTTAGTTTTGTAAGCAACTGCAAAATGATCTTCCAAAGTGACTGTACCATTTTGCATTTCCTCCAGCAATGAAGCAGGCAGTGACAGTTCCTGTTGTTCTGCATCCTCTTCAGAAATCAATATTGTCAAATTTTTGGATTTTAGCTATTTTAATAGATGTGTAGTGATATCTCATTGTTTTAATTTGTAGTACCCTAATGACAAAATATGTTAAGCATCTTTTATATGCCTTTTAAGCAATTGTATATATTCTTTGTTGAAGTGTCCATTCAAATATTTTGCCCATTTAAAAAATTGGGTTGTTTGTTTCTTATTGTTTGTTTTAAAAGGTTTTTGTATATTTTGGATGCTAAGTCATTGCCCAACCCATGGTCACTAGGCCAAACCCAAGGTCTAGTTATCTTCTGGAAGTTTATACTTTTGCATTTTACATTTTGGTTTCTGATCTTTTGAGCGTGTAAGGTCTGTGTGTGTATATGTATTTTGCATATGGATATCTAATTATTCTAGCATTATGTTTGAAAAGACTCTCCTTTCTTCATCAAATTGCCTTTGTCATTTTATTTTTATTTTTTCTTAGATTTCATTCATTTACCCATGAGGCACACAGAGAGAGGCAGAGACATAGGCAGAGGGAGAGGAAGGCTCCGTCTGGGGAACATGCTGCAAGACTTGATCTCAGGACCCTGGGATCATGACCTGAGCCAAAGGCAGACACTCAACCACTAAGTCACTGAAGCATCCCAAATTGTCTTTTTTTTTTTAAATCAAAGATTGTTTGATAATATTTGTGTAAGTATGTTTCTGAGCTTTTTATTCTGTTCCACTGATCTATGGTCTATTCTTTGAGAAGTATCATGGTCTCCTGTTTGCTGTAGCTCTTTAGTAAGTCTTGAAATCAGGCAATGCCAGTCCTCAAACTCTGTTGTTCTTTAATATTTAAGAACAATTGACTATTCCTAGATTTTTTCATTTTCATAAGAAGTTTATTTTTATTTTACTGTTATACTTCTTTTTTTAATTTGTTCACTTTTATTTTAATTTTTTAGAGTCCACTTTCGCTAGAGAATATAGAGAATACATGCTATTTCTCATCCCCATTGTTTCTCAGTGGTATGACAGATTGACATTCACCTTTGTCAAAATCACTCCTCAAATCACCCTCTTTCTAATCATCTCTTTTTTCCCGGGCTGCCCCAGGTATCTTGGTCTGGAACCTCCCCCCTACCCTCCAAGATTTCAACCATCAATCATTTTGTCCTGTTGTCTGTTTTGTTTTACTTCTTATTTTTGGATGTTTCTCAGGAGGGTTTACAATCCAAATGAATAGAGGAGGATTATAAAGGCCAATCTGGTCTCAGGGTCAGAAACCTCCAAACAAATAGCCTTTCAAATTACCTGATAATATTGATTGACATGATTGTGTTTTTATGCTAACAGAATATCATATTATCCTCTTTAATTTTTTCCAATTTATTTAAGCTAAAACCCAAACCAAAATAAAACAGTTTGCCCATTTCTCCCACTCCTATCCCCTGCATCTGGCAACTACAAATATGTTCTCTGTATCTATGAGCATATAAGATTCCACATATAAGAGAGATCATATTTGTTTTTCCCTGTCTGACTTATTTCATTTAGCATAGTACCCTTAAGATTCATCTATGGTGTTGAAGATTGCAAGATTTCATTCTCTTTAATCACTGAGTAATATGCATATGTATATATGAAATATATATACATATATATACATTTATATATACATTTTTTATCCACTTGTCCATCAATGGACACTTAGGTTACTTCCATAACTTGGCTCTTGTAAATAATGCTTCAATGGACATAAGGTGCATATATTGTTTCAAATTAGTGTTTATGCTTTCTTTGGATAAGTTTCCAAAAGTGGAATTGGTAGTTCAGTTCTACCATATGGTAGTTTATATGGTAGATAATAGTTCTATTTTTAATTTTTTGAGAAAACTGTTTTCTAAGGCGCCCACACTGTTTACATTCCCACCAACAGTGCATGAGGATTTCCTTTTTTACATTTCCTTTCCAACAGTTGTTATTTCTTGCCTTTTATAATAGCCATTCTAACAAATGTGAGGTGATAATTCATTGTGACTTTGATTTGCACTTCTCTGATGATTGATGATGTAGAGAATCTTTTCGTGTGCCCATTGGCCACCTGTATATTTTCTTTGGAAAAATATTTAGATCATTTCTCCATTTTTTAACCATTTTTTTTTAAAAAAGATTTTATTTATTTATTCATGAGAGGCACAGAGAGAGACAGAGACACAGGCAGAGGGAGAAGCAGGCTCCATGCAGCAGGAACTCGATCTCAGAACTCTGGGACCATGTCCTGAGCAGAAGGCAGATGCTCAACTGCTGAGCCACGTAGGCATCCCATAACCAATTGTTTGTTTGTTTCGCTATTGAGTTGTATGAATTCTTTACATATTTTGGGCGTTAGCCTCTTACCAGATATATGCAAAGATTTTCTCCTATTTAGTAGGTTGTCTTTTCATTTTGTTGATGGTTTCCTTTTCTGTGTAGAAGCTTTTCATCTAAACTTTAGATTCAACTTGATATCCACAAAATATCTTACTAAGATTTGTATTGCATTGCATTGGAACTGAATTGGATTTATAGATAAAGTTAGGAAGAATTGAAATCTTGTAATATTTAGTCTTTCCATTTATGAACACAGAATTTCTGTTTACTTAGATTTTAAATTCTTTCAGAGCCACCTGATCTTGAACATATTTTGTTAGATTAATACTTCAGGTGTTTTTTTCTTTTGATGCTAATAAAAATGATACTCTGTTTTTAACGTCAAATTCCAATTGTTCATTACTTGTATATAGAAAAGCAAATGACTTTTCTATATTAGCATTGTATCTTGTGAATTTGCTATGTTCATGAATTAGTTTTGGGCTTTCTTTTTTTCTTGATTTTTTTTTTTTTGGATTTTCTATAAAAAGGTTGTGTCATCTGTGAACAAAGAGATTTATTTCTTCCTTCCCAATTCATCTATCTTTCTTTTCTCATCTTATGCATTAGCTGGAATTTCTAGTATGATGTTTAATAGGGGTAGTAAGAGGGGACATATACCTTGCTCTTGATTTCAGGGAGGACAGCATCCACTTTTTCACATTTAGTATGTTGTTAGCTATAAGCTTTCTGTAGATGTTCTTTATCATATTGAGGAAACTTCGTATATTCCATATTTGCTGAGAGTTTTTGTCATAAATGGGTACTGGATTTTGTCAAATTATTTTCTGTATCTTATGATAGATACTATGGTTCTTAGTCTTTGGACTAAGAATTGTGTGTAATTGATTTTCAAATGTTGAATCAGACTTGCACACCTAGAGAAATGTTCACCTATGTATAGTGTTTAATTAATTTTATTATTGAATTTGATTTGCTAGTATTTTGTTAAAAATTATCACATCTGGGCAGCCAGGTGGCTCAGTGGTTTAGTGCCACCTTTGGCCCAGGGCATGATCCTGGAGACTGGGGATCGAGTCCCGCGTCAGGCTCCCTGCATGGAGCCTGCTTCTCCCTCTGCCTGTGTCTCTGACTCTTTCAATCTCTCTCTCTGTCTCTCATGAATAAATAAATAAAATCTTTAAAAAAATTATTACATCTATATTAATAAGAAATACTGATCTCCAGTTTTCCTTCCTTATAATTTCCTTATGTAGATATGAGAGTAATGTGAGACTCAGAACAAGTCAGAAAAAGTTCCTTTTGCTTTTATTTTCTCTGGATGAGATTGTAGAGAATTAATATTCTTCCATAAATGTAAAATTCACCATTGAATCATCTGGTTTGATTGCTCTCTTTTTTGTAAGCCTATTCATTATTGAATTAATTTCTTTGATAGTTATAAGCCTATTCTGGCTATCTATTTCTTTTTATGTGAGCTTTGGTAGCTTTTGTTTTTCAGGTAATTGGTCCATCTCATCTAACATCAAATCTATAGGCAAAGCTATTGATAATATTCTTTTACCATCGTCCTAATGTCCAGGTGATCAGTAGTGATGGCCTCCTTCATGTCTCATATTAGTAATTTGTACCTTTTCTCTTTTCCTTTATTTCTGTTTATTTCCTTTTTTCTTTCTTTCTTCCTTTCTTTAATCTTGGCTATAGATTTATCAATTTTATTGATACTTTCAAAGTACCAGATTTTGGTTTTCTTGATTTTCTCTGTTGATGTTTTATTTTCAGTCTTATTTATGTTCTATTTTTTTAAAGAGAAACAATCTTTATTTATTTTTTAAGATTTATTTATTTATTTATTTATTTATTTTTTATTTATTCATGAGAGACACAGAGAGAGAGGGGGGCAGAGACACAGGCAGAGGGAGAAGCAGGCTCCATGCAGGGAGCCTGATGTGGGACTCGATCCCGAGACTCCAGGATTACGCCCTGGGCAGAAGGCAGGCACTAAACCGCTGAGCCACCCAGGGATCCCCTATGTTCTATTTTTTATTATTTATCTTCTTTTCCTTACTTACTTTGCTCTTCTATCTCTAGTTACCTAAGATTGAGGGTGAGCTATTGGATTTTGGATCTTTTACTTTTCTAGTATGTGCATTGTTATCAGTTTCCTTCTAAATACTTTTTTTGCTGCATTCCACAAATTTTGATAAACTATGTATTTAGTTTGAAATATTTAAAAAATTATCTTGTGACTACTTTGGTTATTTTGAAGTGTACCGTTTATTTTCCAAACATTTTGGGATTTTTTAGCTATCTCTCAGTTATTAATTTCTAGTTTAATTGCACTGTAGTTTAATAACATACATATGTATGAATTTCTGTTCTTTTAGATTTTTTTTAAGATTTTATTTATTTATTCATGATAGACATAGAGAGAGAGAGAGAGAGAGAGAGGCAGAGACACAGGCAGAGGGAGAAGCAGGCTCCATGCCGGGAGCCCAACGTGGGACTCAATCCCAGGTCTCCAGGATCGGGCCCTGGGCCAAAGGGAGGTGCTAAACCACCTAGGGATCCCTATAGATTTGTTAAAGTACATTCTAGCATCATGAATATGGTCTATGTTGTTAAATGTTCCTACTGAGTTTGTGAAGAATGTGTATTCTGGTATTGAGGGATGAAATATTCCAAAAACATCAACTATATTCAGTTGATGAATGATGCTATTCAATTTAATTATATAATTGCTAATTTTCTGCCAGCTGGCTCTATCAATTACTGAAAGAGGGATGTTGAAGTCTCCAACTCTAATAATGTATTTGCACTTCTATTTTCACTCCTGTATTTTGATGTTGTCTTGTTAGGTACATAAATGTTAAGGACTGTTATGTACTTTTGGAGAATTGATCCCTTTATTATTATGTAATGCGGATCTTTATCCTGATATTTCTTCTTCTTCTAAAGTCTGCTTTGTCTAAAATCAATATAGCTAGTTCAGCTTTCTTTTGATTAGGGCTAGCATGGAGTATCTTTCTCCATTATGCATTATGTATTTATATTTAAAATGGGTTTCATGGGGCACCTGAATAGCTCAGTTGGTTGAACATCCTACTCTAGATCTCAGTTCAGGTCTTGATCTCAGGTCATGAGTTCAAGCTTTTCGTTGGACTCCATGTGGGGCATTGAGCCTACTTAAAAATAAATTAATTAAAAAAGTAAAATGTTTTTCTTATAAACAATGTATAATTGTCTTTTTTTTTTTTTAAGTAAAGATGTATTTACTTGTTCTAGAGATAGAGTGTGATTGGGAGGGGCAGAGGGGGAAGGAGAGAAAAGTCCAAGGAGACTTCATACTGTGAATGGAGTCCAGAGTGATCTCACAACCCTGAGATCACAACCTGAGCTGAAACTAAGTCAGACACGTAACTGACTATACCATCAGGCACCCATAATCCATAAGTTTCTTTTTTGGAAGTGATTTTTATTACCCATTTATTACACATCTTTTAAAGGATATTTTTTAGACATACAACATGCTTCTTTTATTCCTCCTCAAAAATTCATAGACCACTCTGAATATTATTCTGCCTTTTGGTTTATGTTATCTATTCCTTGATTTTACCCAGCAAAATAGGAAATATTGAGGAATCAAAACTATCCAAGGAACGGTAAATATTTTCACCGTTTTTTGTTTGTTTTTATTCTTTCTCTCTCTCTCTTTCTTTCTTTCTTTCTTTCTTGGAACAGTAAATATTTTCACTGTTTTTTGTTTGTTTTTATTCTCTTTCTTTCTTTCTTTCTTTCTTTGAACAGTAAATATTTTCACCGTTTTTTGTTTGTTTTTATTCTCTTTCTTTCTTTCTTTCTTTCTTTCTTTCTTTTCTTTCTTTCTTTTCTTTCTTTTCTTTCTCCTTCCTTATTTCCTTCCTTTCTCTCTTTTTTTTTTAAAGATTTTATTTATTTATTCATGAGAATACACAGAGAGGAGAGAGAGAGAGAGAGGCAGAGACCCAGGCAGAGGGAGAAGCAGGCTTCATGCAGGGAGCCTCATGTGGGACTCGATCCAGCCTCTCCAGGATCACACCCTGGGCTGCAGGCGGCGCTAAACCGCTGAGCCACCGGGGCTGCCCTTTCTTTCTTTTTCTTTCTTTCTTTCTTTCTTTCTTTTCTTTCTTTCTTTCTCTTTCTTTCTTTCTTTCTTTCTTTCTTTCTTTCTTTTTCTTTCTTTCTTCTTCTTCTTCTTCTTCTTCTTCTTCTTCTTCTTCTTCTTCTTCTTCTTTCTTCTTCTTCTTCTTCTTCTTCTTCTTCTTCTTCTTCTTCTTCTTCTTTCTTCCTCTCTCTCTCTCTCTCTCTCTCCCTTTCTTTCTTTTTGCCACAACCAAACTGTGAGAGTAGCAGACATTCAATCAGCATTGTGTCTTACCTTGGGAACAAGGTAGGGAAAAGAGGGAAGGTGATATATTATCACTGCTCTCTATCACTGTACTCTTATTAATAGCTTCTAGAGCTTGGACATTGAAACTGCTTAGTTCATTCACTTCACAGTGGTACATTAGTGTTATTTAACTGGAGTGTAACACTTAGATCTTCCCATGTTTTTATATATATATATATCTCCCTTCTTTTATACATATATTTATATATATCTTACAGAGGAACAGATTATAGTTAATTTGAGTCCAGTAGAAAAGCAACCTAACATGGTATTACTAGACATCCTAAGACCCCAATATGATTTTCTGAGTCACAGTGCCTGGGCTAGCATTAGCCTAGAGCAGGTGCAAACAAAATATTCCAGTAAAATTCTCATAACATATGAAGTCTCCTTTAAGAGTTTTTCTGTTGCTTGCCTTTGGCTATAAAACCATAATTATCACAGTTAACTTGACTTCATTTGACCATAGATATAAACCAATTCTTAACCTTATTTATTTTTTTGTCTCTGATTCTTTAGAAGCAGTCTCTCCACTCCTGAATTCTTTATATTGATTTCTTTTTTTATTTGACTAGATTTCTGCAAATGTTTTTGACTGTTTTGTTTGTTTGTGTTTTATAAAAGGACATACTTCTGCAGTTCTCATGTTCTCATGGCTGTCTTTTTTGCTCTTTTTATAATTGCAACATTATTTGGCAGTATATTACATCTTTGGATTATAGCCTTATCCTCAGAATGTGCAGGCATTCCTGCACTGGCCTTGATTCCTGTCTTCTGGCCTTAAAGACTTCTTTGGAAAATTCTTGAGACACTATGATCTCTTTCTCTCTCCATCCTTGTAAGTGATTTAATGCTTTTATTTGGATGCTCATATATTTCTGGAACTTCAGTGTGCTAGAGCTTGGTATTGATTATTTTGCGCTAATTTTTCCAGTGTCATAACATTTCCTTTGACAGACTTAAGTGTTTGTTTTAATAGTTTTCTTCTTATATTTTAGGATATTTTTCTCTTCTTTTTGTTTTAATTTTTTCTATAGTATAGGCAACTTTTTCATTCACATTTTCCATATCTGCCATCTTTTCTAAAGTCTTTTTATAATTTTATTTTTTCCATTTGTTTTTATTTTATCTCCTCCGGATTCTCCATGAGTCATTTATTTTTTCATTTGTATTTATTTTATTCTATCTATTTAGAAGATGTATTTATTTTATTTTATTCTAATGTATCCTTATTTCTATTTTCTCAAGGCCTAAAGCTATGCCTACTGATTCATCATTCAATACATATTACTGGGTGAATTTGGTCTTACAATATATTCAAGAACAGAGATTTGTGTATAAAGGACTGTTCAGGATGCCTTGAAGAAAAATGACTGAATGTGGTCTCTCTTCTTCCAAATGGGAAGATAAAGCAGGAAGAGTATAGCCTCTTCACTCAGAGATAAGGTATAATTTGATAAGACAGTAAAGATAAGATTTTCAACCACCCATTCCATCTTTCTTACTTGATATTTTTATTTTTTACTTATGTGATCAACATTTTAATAAATGTCTGAATGTGATAAAGTAATAATTATTTTTGTAGAGGTATATTTATTTTATGTAATTTTGTATTTTCAATTTTTTAATTTAATCTTACCACATTCTCTATCAACATTCCCAATCCCAGAAACCAAATATTAAAAACACTTTTTGTGTTTTTACTTTCCTCCATAAATTTTTATATACATAGAAGATTTGTTATTATTGTTTGACAAAAATGAGATATTTCAGTCTCTGTATTATGTTCTTTTCTCTCAATAGTATCTTATGAAAAATTCTCTAAATCATTTAATCTAGGTATAATTCATTCTTTCAATGGCTATAAAATATTTCGTGGTATGAATACAATTAATCAACTACTTCCAATGGATAGTATTTACTTTATATTCGGTTGTTTTTCCCACTATAAAAAAAAAAAAACTTCATAGGGATTCACACAAAGGATACAAAAATACTTATACAAAGGGATACATGCACCCCAATATTTATAGCAGTATTATTAACAATAGCCAAATTATGAAAAGAGCCCAAATGCCCACTGCCTGATGAATGGATAAGGAAGATGTGATGTATATATATATACATATACATACATATATATATATATTACATCTTTACTCAGCTGTAAAAAAAGAATTAAATCTTGCCATTTGCAAGGATGTGAATTATGCTAAGTAAAATAAGTCAGAGAAAGACAAATTCCATATGATTTCACTCATGTGGAATTTAAGAAACAAAACAAATTAGCAAAGGGGAAAAAGAGAGAGAGACAAACTAAAAAACAGAATCCTAACTATGGGGAACAAACTGAAAGTTGCTGGATGGGAAGTGAATGAGGAGATGGCTTAAATGGATATTAAGGAGGGCACTTGTTGGAATAAGCCCTGGGTGTTAAATGTAACTAGTATTACACTATATGTTAACTAATCTGAATTTAATAAAAACCTGAAATAAAAGAGAAAGAAAGAAAGAAAGAAAGAAAGAAAGAAAGAAAGAAAGAAAAATGAAAGAAAATAAGCTTCATTGTTGTATGTATTTACCCCATTTTTTAATGATTTGTTAGTATGGAATACATTCTCAAGAGTGAATTTGATGGGTCAAGAGTTTCTGCATTTTTAATTTTAAAAGATATTTCTAGATTGCTTTTGACAGAGGTACTAATAATTCATATTTTCTTGAATAATGAGTTTGCTTTCTCCACATTCCACATAATATGTATGAATACATTTTGCTACTTTAGTGAGGCTAATATGTGAAAATATTTCTTATTGCTACTTAATTTATATTTTCCTGATAAATGGTATATTCAAGAATATTGTCTTTTCCTGTATTGGAACATTCGAATTTTCTCTCCTGTTTTGCTTCATTGTTTCATTTACCCATTTATTGTATTTATTTTCCCCCTTTGGTTCCATTTTTGCAATTTGTCTGAAGATTTTTTCATATTATAGCTCTTAACCTTTTTTTGTGCCCAAGATTGTGAATCTGAGAAACCACCAAGGAGCGAACACCGATGCAAGTACATGAGGGTTTATTAACAAGCTTGAGCTTGGGTCAAAGTATACCCAACACAGCGGAGCAGGGACTTGGACCCCAAGGTGGGTTACAGCTGGGTTTTTACGGGCTGGTCTAGGGGATTGCCAGAAGGGGTGGAGGAATTTCTTAAGTTCTGTTTTCATTCCGATATGGGACTTCCTGCCATGGGTGTTAAGCTCTGTTCTCATTCTGATATGGGGCTTTCAAGGGCACTAAGCGGTTTTTCCTGTAACCAAAGTAGGGTAAAGTTCAGCTCTTATTCACAGGGGCCTGAAGTAGCTGTACTTGTGCTAATGCTGAACTTGAGGTGGAATGGCCTTAATTTTCTCAGCCCCACATTTCCCCCTCTCAGAGGAACCTAAGGAAGGACCCAATCATGGGTCCAGGTTGGTCCCAGAGTGAGCCAGGGGGAATGATTAAACCAGGATTGGAACTAACCTTGTTGCTCTTCTCGTTCCGTTTACGTCTAGCCAAACCTTCTGACTTTTGCCCTAGATTCTCGGACTATTCCTGAGTGGTCAGTGAAGAAGCAACATTCCCCGTTTAAGGCAGCACATAACCGCCCCCCTTGTTGTAAGAAGACTAATTGTGGAGGCCGAGAAAAATCAAGGCCATCCCACATAAAGTTTAGCATTAGCACAAATACAGCCATCTTAGGCTCCTGTGAATAAGAGCTGAACTTTCAGGAAAAACTGCAGAATGTCCTCAATGTCCCCGGCAGGGAATCCCATATCTGAAAGACAACAGAGCTCAGAATTGCCCTGGGCAGAGAATCCCATATCAGAAAGACAACAGGGCCCACACCTGTGGTAGAAAGTCCCATATTAGAATGAGAACAGAGCTCAATGCCCTTGAAAGCCCCATATCAGAATGTAAACAGAACTTGAGAAATTCCTCCACCCCTTCTGAAAATCCCCTAGACCAGCTTATAAAAAACCCAGCTGTAACCCACTTCGGGGTCCAAGTCCCTGCTCCGCTGTGTTGGGTACACTTGGACCCAAGCTCGAGCTTGCTAATAAACCCTCGTGCACTTGCATCGGTGTTGGCTCCTTGGTGGGTTCTTGGATTCGCAATCTTGGGCACAACACTAATCCCCTTCTGTTTTGAAGGACAACCTCAGACTGGGGAGTTCTGGAACAAAGTCCTTGAGAACGGCATGAGGGTCAGCTGGCCGGACATTGTGTAGTGGATCCAGGGAGTAATCCCATCGACCTTGAGAGCGGTGGGAGTGGTCAGGGTCACGATGTAGGGTCCCTTCCAGCGAGGTTGAAGTGTCTGGTGTTGGTATCTCCGCATGTACACCCAGTCACCCGGCTGATATTGATGGGGGTCTGGGGGTGGCCCAGTCTCGTAGAGGGCCCTCAGCTTAGGCCACATCTGCTCATGGGTTCATTGTAACATTTGGAGGGAGAAAAGGAGTTGGTGATCATCAAACTCAGCAAGCACCTTAGGTTTTAAACTGGGGATAATAGGTGGAGGAATACCGAACATGATCTTATAGGGTGTCAGTCCCATCTTATGTGGGGAGTTCCTCACCCTATATAGGGCAAGGGGGAAGAGAGTCACCCAATCCCCTCCAGTCTCTAGGGCTAATTTAGTTAAGGTCTCCTTTAATGTTCTGTTCATCCTCTCTACCTGTCCTGAGCTTTGGGGCCTATACCCACAATGTCATTTCCAATATGCCCCAAGTACTAGTGCCACTCCCCGTGTTACCTTAGAGACAAATCCTGGGCGGTGGTCTGATCCAATCTTAACAGGAAAACCATACCTCAGTAAGATGTCTTCCAGGATTTCTTGGTCACGGTCTGTGCTGTTTCATGTTTGGTGGGAAATGCCTCTGTCCATCCTGAAAAATATCTACAAACACTAGTAAATATCTGTATCTGTATTTTCCAGGTTTTATCTCAGTGAAGTCCACTTCCCAGTAGGCTCCTGGGCGGTCCCCTCGGAACCGGGTGCCCAGCTTAGATCCATGGGCGGTGGCATTAGTTAACTGGCACACGTGGCAGCTCACCACAATCTGCTCGATCTTTGCTCAAGAGTCTTTAATAGTGATCTTTGCATGTCGTATGAGGTCTCCCATCTTCCTCGTCCCCATGTGAGTGCTCCGATGCATTCTGGATAGGCCTCGCCGTCCTAGTTCCTCTGGCAGGATGATGCTGGAGTCTGCGGCCCTCCCCTAGCCACGCAAGCACTGGCTCATAGGCAAGCGTGTAAGTCAGCGTCAGTATAGTTGGGGTGTCGGGCAGGGTCTGTGCCCCCGGATCAGGTAGCGTGGTTGCTAAGACCTGGGTCACCAGAAGGGCTGCCTCCTTAGCTTCTGAGTCCGCTAGCTGGTTCCCCGCTACTGGCGTGTCTGCCTTTTGGTGCCCGGACAGCGGAGGACGGCCAGGGCCTTGGGCAGCCAGAGGGCCCTCAGGAGCTCAAGAATCTCCGTTTTGTTTTGAACAGTCCTTCCCTCTGCGGTCAGAGCCCTCCGTCCCTGTAAAGGGCTCCGTGCATGTGGGCGGTGGCGAGGGCGGACCCGCTGTCGGGGTAGTTTACTCGTTTACCTTCCCCCATGGTCAGCACCTTGGTCAGGGCATCGGTTCTGCCCGTTGAGCCCAGGTTCGGGCCGCCAACGGCTCTGCCCAGACGGTCTCCATTTCCACGGTTACGGCTGCCCCCGCGGATCTGATTCCTTCTCAGACAAAACTGCTGCCGTCCGTGTACCAGGCGGCGTCCGTGTTCGGCAGTGGCTGGTCCTGGAGGTCAGCTCTGACTCCGTGCACCTGTGCCAAAATTTCTTGACAGTCATGCGGAGGGATGTCCCAGTCTGGGTTAGGGAGTAGCGTTGCCAGATTCGGGGTTGTTGGTGGCTTGAATAAAATTCTGGTGGGTTTTAGCAGCAGGCTCTGATAATGGGTCAGATGGGCATTGCTGATCCAGCGGTCTGGGGGCTGTTTGAGGACCCCTTCAATAGCATGTGGGGTTGTAACATGCAGTTTTTGCCCCATGGCCAGCTTGTCTGCGTCCTTGACCATAGTGGCCGCTGCAGCAATAATTTTTAGGCATGGGGGCCATCCTGCAGCCACCGTGTCCAGCTTTTTGGAGAGATAGGCTATGGGTCTCTTCCAGGGACCTAAGTACTGGACAAGGACTCCTTTCGCCACCCCGTCTTTCTCATCCACATGTAGGTAGAAGGGCTTGGTTAGGCCAGGCAACCCGAGAGCTGGGGCAGACAGCAGGGCCTGTTTAAGGTCGTTAAAAGCTCTGTTCATGGCCCCTGTCCATTCAAAATTTTGCTGGTGCCTGGTAGCCTCATAGAGAGGTCTGGTCATCTTAGCAAAACCCAGAATCCATAATTGACAGAATCCTGCTGACCCCAGGAATTCACGTACCTGGTGGATGGTTTGTGGCTGTGGGATCCTTAGGACGGTTTCCTTCCATGCATCCGTCAACCATCTTTGTCCATCCTTTAATTTGTACCCAAGATAGCTCACCTCTGCTCTGCACATCTGGCCTTTTTTAGTTGAGGCCCAGTATCCTAGAGCCGCTATTGTCTGGAGCAAGTCCCTAGTGCCTTGCCAGCATGTGTCCTGGTGCTCCGCCACCAACAGGATATCATCTACATATTGCAATAAGGTCAAATGAGGGTGCTCAGAACAGAACTCACCCAAGTCTTCGTGTAAGGCCTCATCGAAGATGGTCGGTGAATTTTTGAATCCTTGTAGTAGTCGAGTCCAGGTGAGCTGGCCATTGATGCCTTTCTCAGGGTCCGTCTATTCAAAGGCGAAGAGGTCTTGGCTCTTGGGTGCTAAAGGCAGGCTGAAAAAGGCATCTTTTAAATCTAATACCGTATACCAACTTTTGTCTGGAGGCAAGGTGGAGAGGAGGGTGTATGGGTTTGGGACTGTAGGGTGCATATCCTCTACTGACCGGCTGACTTCCCTTAAGTCCTGGACTGGCTTATAATCGTTAGAGTGTGGTTTCCGTACCAGCAACAAGGGAGTGTTCCATGCGGATTGGCAAGGCCTCAATATGCCCGAGTCCAGTAGTCGCCATATGTGGGGTGTGATTCCCGTACATGCTACGACAGGTATGGGGTATTGGCGGACCCTGACAGGGTCTGCCCCTGGCTTTAGTTCTATGTATATGGCTGGTCGGTGCCGGGCCAGCCCAATTTCCCCAGTTTATGCCCATGCTTGGGGAAATTCCTGTAGCCAATGGTCAATGTCAGTCATTGGGGCTGAGGGCGTTTGGTGGAGACGATATTCATCCTCTAAATTCAGGACAAGCACCTGAATTGGGTACCCCTCCTTGTTTAGGATTTTTGCCCCTTTGGGGTGGAAGCAAATTTGTGCCCCAATCTTGGTGAGCAAATCCCGACCTAACAATGCGTAGGGACACTCAGGGATGACCCTGAAGGAGTGGGATACCCGGCCCATGCCGAGATCCACAGTTCTTCGGGTAGTCCATGAGTACTCTTTGGTGTCCATGGCCCCTTGCACCCATGAAGTCTTGCTTGCCAATTTCCCTTGGGGTTGTAACAAAATCAAATTTTGTGCCCCAGCGTCCACTAGGAATTCAACAGGTTGCCCCTTCACTCTGAGAGTTACCTTGGGCTCGGGGAGGTGTGCTGAACCCCAACTCCCCTAGTCGTCCAGGTCCTCCATCTCCAAGATCTTCATAGGGGCCTTAGATCTTTTGTTAGGGCAGTCTTTTACCCAGTGGCCCTCTTCTTTGCAATAAGCACATTGGTTTTTGTTCAGTTTAGGGCACTCCCAACAGGGACCAGGGCCATCCTCCTTACCTGTCCCTGAAGCCAGCTTCTTGAGGTTCCTCCGTTTTTCCTGTAGGTTGTCCATGGTTGTGGCCAGCAGGATCTTGGCCAGGTTTCGGGTCTGTCGGTCACTTAGTTTGGTCTGTTGCTCTTCCAGACTTTCTCTATTATTATAGACTCTTTCTGCTACTATTACTAAATCCTGCAAGCTCTTCTCTCCTAGTCTCTCTACTCTTTGCAATTTCTTTTTAATGTCTGGAGTGGCCTGATTAACAAAAGCCATGATAATTGTCGCCTTTGTTTCTGGGGCTTCTGGGTTCATAGGGGTGTACTGCCTAAAAGTACACTCTATGTACTCTATGACTCTCTCTAAGAAGGCTGCTGGACTCTCATCCTTACCCTATCTTACAGCATATACCTTGGCCAGATTGGTCGGCTTGTGCGCAGCGGCCTGGAGACCTGCTGTTAGAGTCTGGAGGTGGACCCGGAGTCTCTCCTTACCTTCAGCTGAGTTGTAGTCCCAGGTAGGGCAGGATAAGAGGAAGGCAGAGATTATGAGGTCTGTCAGTCTGTTTTTGAGTCAGCTGTCTGTCCTCTCCCAGGACAGACTTCCGGGCTTCCACTTGAATTCATTCTCTCTCTTTGGTGGTGGAGGGAACCTGCAAGAGCTGTGGGCAGTCATCCCAAGTAGGCTGGTGGGTAAAGAGAACAGTATCTAAAAGCCTGATTAGATCTTTCGGATTATCAGAGAACTTTGCATTCTGGGTTTTCCAATTATATAAATCACTGGTGGAGAACGGCCAATATAACATTAGCTGTCTGCCAGTCTTGTCAGGGGGGCCCCATGGCCCGGAGGGGAAGGGCGGTGGAGTCCGCTGGCCCCGCTTTTGTTAGTGGGGCTGCCCGGTGGGCCTGTCCGTGTGTCCCCGCTGCTGGCCTGCGCACAGGGACTCCGTCGTCAGGGAGAGGGGCGCCCCTTCTGCAGCCCCTGGTGCCTCCAATTGAGGGGCGGAAGGGGGAGGGGTGCCTGGTAGGGCGGCGGGAGAATCAGGTCTTCCGGGGAGGAATCCTGGAAGATCGGATAAAGGGGCGTTTTGGTCTTAGAATCAGTCTCCTTCTCGGCCTTTCGCAGGGCTAGAACCTTGGTAGGTTCTGCTTTGAGGGACAAAAATGGTTTTAGCCAAGGAGGGGGATTCTTGATCATGTCCTTCCAGGCCAGGATGTAGGGCACCTGGTCAGGGTGGCCATCTGGTTTGTCCCTGAAGATCACAGCCTTAACCTGTAAGATAATAGGTGGAAAGTTCCTTCTTGGGGCCGTCCCACATCAAAGGTTGGCCATTCTGACATGCAGTAAGTCTGAAATTTCCCTCTCCGTATGTCTGTGCTCAGATTATGAGCTCTTTCCCTAACGTCTGAGAAGTGGGAGAGCATAAGAGACAGGGGAGTGGTTTGTGTCTGCCCCATTATGTCCCCCGTCCACACCAAGGCACAGACAGTTATGACAGTTAACAAAAGCACAGTAACACAGACAAGCATTCCAGTGCGGCAGTGGCGACAAAACAAAGTAAACTGAAGGGCTGGCAGTCGACCCTCCTTACAGATGAGGACCTCATCCTCCAGGGGGGGGCAAGGGACGTCTCCCAAGACCCCCGTCCACCGCCCGCCAGCACGTCCGCCTAAGCCAATGTCGACCCAATACAGATTGGAATTCCTACAGGTAAAAATACAGTTTAGAGCTCTCAGAGAATATGCTAGTGTATAGAAATGCCACTGATTTCTGGGCATTGATTTTGTATCCTGCCACGCTGCCAAATTGCTGTATGAGTTCTAGCAATCTTGGGGTGGAGGCTTTTGGGTTTTCTATGTACAGTATCATGTCATCTGCAAACAGGGAGAGTTTGACTTCTTCTTTGCCAATTTGAATGCCTTTTATTTATTTGTGTTGCCTGATTGCTGAGGCTAGGACTGCCAGTACTATGTTGAATAGCAGTGGTGAGAGTGGACATCCCTGTCTTGTTCCTGATCTTAGGGGAAAGGCTCCCAGTGCTTCCCCATTGAGAATGATATTTGCGGTGGGCTTTTCGTAGATGGCTTTTAAGGTGTTGAGGAATGTTCCCTCTATCCCTACACTCTGAAGAGTTTTGATCAGGAATGGATGCTGTATTTTGTCAAATGCTTTCTCTGCATCTATTGAGAGGATCATATGGTTTTTGTTTTTTCTCTTGCTGATATGAGCAATCACATTGATTGGTTTATGAATGTTGAACCAGCCTTGCATCCCGGGGATAAATCCCACTTGGTCATGGCAAATAATCTTCTTAATGTATTGTTGACTCCTATTGGCTAGTATCTAGTTGAGAATTTTTGCATCCATGTTCATCAGGGATATTGGTCTGTAATTCTCCTTTTTGGTGGGGTCTTTGCCTGGTTTTGGAATTAAGGTGATGCAGGCCTCATAGAACGAGTTTGGAAGTACTCCATCTCTTTCTATCTTTCCGAACAGCTTTAGTAGAATAGGTATGGTTTCTTCGTTAAACGTTTGATAGAATTCCCCTGGGAAGCCATCTGGCCCTGGACTTTTGTGTCTTAGGAGATTTTTGATGACTGCTTCCATTTCCTCCCTGGTTATTGGCCTGTTCAGGTTTTCTATTTCTTCCTGTTCCAATTTTGGTAGTTTGTGGTTTTCCAGAAATGTGTCCATTTCTTCCAGATTATCTAATTTACTGGCGTATAGCTGCTCATAATATGTTTTTAAAATCGTTTGTATTTCCTTGGTGTTGGTGGTGATCTCTCCTTTCTCATTCATGATTTTATTAATTTGAGTCTTTTCTCTTTTCTTTTTAATAAGGCTGGCTAATGGTTTATCTATCTTATTAATTCTTTCAAAGAACCAACTCCTGGTTCTGTTGATCTGTTCCACAGTTCTTCTGGTCTGATTTCGTTGAGTTCTGCTCGAATCTTTATTAACTCTCTTCTTCGGCTGGGTGTAGGATCTATTTGCTGTTTTATTCCCTAGCTCCTTTAGGTGCAAGGTTAGCTTTTGTATTTGAGTTCTTTCCAGTTTTTGAATGGATGCTTGTATTGCGATGGATTTCCCCCTCAGGACTGCTTTTGCTGTATCCCAAAGATTTTGAATGGTTATATCTTCATTCTCATTAGTTTCCATGAATCTTTTTAATTCTTCCTTAATTTCCTGGTTGACCCTTTCATCTTTTAGCAGGATGGTCCTTAACCTCCACGTGTTTGAGGTCCTTCCAAACTTCTTCTTGTGATTTAGTTCTAATTTCAAAGCATTATGGTCTGAAAATATGCCGGGGACCATCCCAATCTTTTGGTATCAGTGGAGACCTGATTTGTGACCCAGTATGTGGTCTATTCTGGAGAAAGTCCCATGTGCACTTGAGAAGAATGTGTATTCAGTTGAGTTTGGATGTAAAGTTCTGTAAATATCTGTGAAATCCATCTGGTCCAGTGTATCATTTAAACCTCTTCTTTCTTTGGAGATGTTGTACTTAGAAGACCTGTCGATTGTAGAAAGCTCTAATTTCAAGTCACCAAGTATAAGTGTATTATTATCTAAGTATGTCTTAACTTTGGTTATTAATTGATATAATTGGCAGCTCCCACATTCGGGGCATAAATATTGATGATTGTTAAGTCCTCTTGTTGGATAGATTCTTTAACTATGATATAGTGTCCCTCTTCATCTCTCACTACAGTCTTTGGGATAAACTTTATCTGATATAAGGATGGCTACCCCTGCTTTCTTTTGAGGACCATTTGAATGGTACATGGTTCTCCAACCTTTTATTTTCAGGCTGTAGGTGTCCTTATGTCTAAAATGAGTTCTTGTAGACAGCAAATAGATGGGTCCTGCTTTTTTATCCAGTCTGAAACCCTGCGCCTTTTGACGGGATCATTGAGCCCATTCACATTCAGAGATACTATTGAGAGATATGAGTTTAGTGTCATCATGATATCTATTCAGTCCTTGTTTTTGTGGATTGTTCCCTTGGACTTCCTCTATTACAGAATTTCCTTAGAATTTCTTGCAGAGCTGGCTTCGTGGTCACATATTCTTTCAGTTTCTGCCTATCTTGGACGCTCTTTATCTCTCCTTCCATTTTGAATGAGAGCCTTGCTGGATAAAGTATTCTTGGCTGCATGTTCTTCTCGTTTAGGACCCTGAATATATCCTGCCAGCCCTTTCTGGCCTGCCAGGTCTCTGTGGAGAGGTCTGCTATTAATCTAATATTTTTACCCATAAAAGTTAGAGATTTCTTATATCTTGCTGCTTTAAGGATCTTCTCTTTATCTTTGGAATTTGCAAGCTTCACTATTAAATGTCAAGGTGTTGAACGGTTTTTATTGATTTTAGGGGGGATCTCTCTATTTCCTGGATCTGAATGCCTGTTTCCCTTCCCAGATTAGGAAAGTTTTCAGCTATGATTTGTTCAAATACATATTCTGGACCTCTGTCCTTTTCGGTGCCCTTGGGAACCCCAATTAAACCGATTTTTCTTTCTGAGGCTGTCATTTAATTCCCTTAATCTATCCTCATGATCTTTTGTTTTTCTTTTTTCCTCAGTTTCCCTCTTTGCCATCAACTTGTCTTCTATGTCACTCACTCGTTCTTCTACCTCGTTAACCCTCATTGTTAGGACCTCTAGTTTGGATTGCATCTCATTCAATTGATTTTTAATTTCTGCCTGATTAGCTCTAAATTCTGCAGTCATGAAGTCTCTTGAGTCCTTTATGCTTTTTTCTAGAGCCACCAGTAGCTTTATAATAGTGCTTCTGAATTGGCTTTCTGACATTGAATTGGAATCCAAATTTTGTAACTCCCTGGGAGAGAGGACTGTTTCTGATTCTTTCTTTTGAGGTGAGTTTTTCCTTCTAGTCATTTTGCTCAGTGCAGAGTGGCCAAAAACAAGTTGTATTGGGAAAAGGACAAAAAGAGAAGAGAAAAGAAAAAAAAGAAAAAAAAGAAGAAAGAAAAGAGAAGAAAAGAAAAACAAAGGGGTGGGGAAGCAAACAGAAAACAAAAAGAAGGGGTATTATCTTCTGATTCTATATACTGTAAGTCCCCCGACTTCCCCTGGAACTTTCCAGTGCTGCTTGGTCAATAACTTGCTTTTCCCCTGTCCTTCCAGCTGGTCTTCTGGGGGAGGGGCCTGCTGTGCTGATTCTTGGGTGTGTGCACCTGGGGAGCTGCCCAGCCCCCTGCCAGGTGTATGGCTCAGTGGGGACTGTTTATCTTGTGAAGCCCCTGCTCAGTCCCAGGTACAAGGTGGCACCAGGAGGAACAACAGTGGCGGCAGACATGTCCCCAGCCCTGGAGTCGACTCCAGCAGGAACTACCGCAGCTCTCAGTCCTCAGAGGCCTGGATGCTCCAGGGGCGGAGGGCGCCAATCTGCATAGTTCGGGGACCCCGGAGGGGGCAGGAGCATCCTGGCTGTCCTGTGCCCTCCTGGCCTTTGCCTGTCCTGGGGGGAGACATGGATCCTGGGCTGTGTTCCCCAGCGCCCTGGGCTCCAGGGCCAGTGCCGGGCAAGCTGCTCCCAAGGCTGTGCAGCCCCCTCCGTGCGGAGCTGCCGCTGGAGCCGCCTCCGAGCTGCTCCCGGGTCCAGCCCGGCAGCGCTGCAGCCCTTGAGGGAGCTGGGCGGTGGGGTGTGGGCACTCTCCCCAGGCACAGGTTCCTCTGATGGTGCCCCTGGGAGCCTGAGGGCATCCCTGCCCCTCCTGGGGTCCTGCTCCAAATCCCTGCAAGCGCCTTTCTGGCTGGGAAGATTGGTGCAGCTCCCGCTTCTCCGGGAGGGGCTCTCCTGTCCTGGGGACACTCCCCAGGCGGCCGTAGCACGGCTCCTCGCGGGGCCCCTCCCCCTTGGATGCCTTTTATTACTTTATTTTTTTCCCCCGTCTTCCTACCTTGATAGAAGCGCGAACTCTTCTCACTGTAGCTTTCCGGCTGTTCTCTCTTTAAATCTCAAGCCGAATTCGTAGGTTTTCAGGATGATTTGAAAGTTATCTAGGTAAGTTGGTGGGGACGGGTGACTTGGGGACCCTACTCTTCCGCTATCTTGCCCCCTCCCCCTGGCAAAACTTTTTGAAATGACATAATGTAACACCTAAGGTGCTGAAGGATAGAAGTAAAGAAAGGAGAGAGCTGAGGAATTGTGATAATAGTTTGTGAAGTTAAAATTGACTTGAGAAGATACACTACAAGAATTTATACTGTAGTTCTAACTCCTATTATCTAGTTCCTTTACTCTTGAGTGTACGATGGGATTTTTTTCTTAAATACTTGGTTGGTACTTCTTTTAATTTTGATCTTTGATGTATGAATTCTTAATTCTATTAAGGATTTTTGAGCCTTTTATGATTCTGATTCAGCAGATTTAGGTGATTACAATTTTTAGGATATTTCTCTAGTAAATTTTTTCTTTTAAATATACCATTTAAAAAAAGAATGTTGCCATTAAGAGAGTGTGAACATAGAGGTGG
Source organism: Canis lupus baileyi (assembly GCF_048164855.1). Taxonomy (NCBI): domain Eukaryota; kingdom Metazoa; phylum Chordata; class Mammalia; order Carnivora; family Canidae; genus Canis; species Canis lupus. The sequence goes on along the minus strand of NC_132846.1, from coordinate 9,518,769 downwards.
AGAAAGAGTGGGGGGAGATGGCATTCTATTTCCCTTGAGGAAAAGTGTTCCTTCTCCATTGGAAAAGTTCATAAATAACAATTTAGGATGCTCCAGAGTTAGGAGTCCTTCATGGTTTGTCTTCCTCTCTAATTTTTCTCCAGTTTCTTCCCTTTCACTTATGGTCCCTTTCACTATTTCCTTATTCCACATATGAGTGAAACCATATGATAATTACTTTCTCTGATTGACTCCTTTGACTCTGCATAATACCCTCCAGTTCCATCTATGTCAATATAAATAGTAGGTATTCATCCTTTCTAATAGCTGAGTAATATTCCATTGTGTATATATACCCATCTTAATCCATTCATCTGTCAAAGGACATTGTGGATCCTTCCATGTCTGTCTAAGCCATTTTCAAAGGCTGTTTTCCTACTGATGGAAACTGAAAGATGTGCTTTCATGTCTCTAAAAATAAAGGTACTGGGTGCTAACCTTTCATCATATCTATGACTTTGCTGTGACAAATGTTTACTTTTCCAGGAAATTATCTACTTACTTCCTTTCTGCATCAGTTCACATCAGACATTTAATATTACCTGTTTCACACTTCCCCTCTCAGCAGATTGAGCACTGGAATGGAGAGAAATTTTGTACTTTATTGTTCTAACTTGTAAGATCTAAATGTACAACAAATATAATCAAGGCCGAATTCCCGAAAAGGAGACAGAAACTGAATGATTATCTGAAAGACATTTTGAAACTGCAGCCTTTTAGTAGGTTGACAGTTGAGGAATAGTACAAATAAATCATTCCTTATTTCAACTTTTTTTTTTAAAGATATTTATTTATTTGAGAGAGAGAGAGAGAGAGAGAGAAGGCGACTAAGGGCAGGGGTGGAGAGGGAGAGAGAGAATCTCAAGCAGACTCCCTGCTGAACATGGAGCCCAACCAGGCTTGATCATGATCCTGAGATCATTACCTGAGCCAAAATCAAGAGTTAGATGCTTAATCAACTGAGCCACCCAGGCACCCCTCACTTCAGTCCTTATATCCATCATTATAAAGAGATTTGGAATCAAATGACCATTTCTCAAGGGAAACTATATTGAGAAGAGATTTGTCTGAGGAGTTTGTATATCAGACTTTCTTTAAGGCTACTGCTTAAAGGGGAACTTTTATGAGGGGGAGACTCTGACATCCCAAAACAGGTTTCTATTAAGAGCATTTTTTTGGTGTGTTGTTATAAGGAATAAAACTCTAATTGTGAGTATAATATTTTGAAAAGCAATTGTTTAAAATGATACTTTGATTCCTATTATGGTATTTCTAAAACCTACAGTTAAAATAATGATTCTAGCATTCTTTTTGAAGAATAAATAGTAATAAACTTGTCTTATGGTAATATGACTCCCTTGGATATCAATGCCCTAGATCAAACTTAACTTCCATAGGAGGTATGTATTATGCTGTGACCAGTTTACCAAGATATAATAAAACAGTTCACCTAAGCCTGAGGTAGGTGAGATCAAGAATATTTAGTTACCACTGCAATGTTACTTCAGCTAAAAACTGAGAAATCTTTACAACACCCAGAAGCTGGGGCAAGATGAGGGTTGTGAGAGCTTTTACATGAAAAAGTTCAGGTTAATGGGACACCTGAGTGGCTCAGTGGTTGAGCATCTGCCTTTGGCTCAGGGTGTGGTGATCCCAGAGTCCCAGTATCGAGTCCCACATCGGGCTCCCTGCATGGAGCCTGCTTATCCCTCTGCCTATGTCTCTGCCTCTCTCTCTCTCTCTGTGTCTTTCATGAATAAATAAAAAAAAATTTTTTTAAAAAGAAAAGAAAAAGCTCAGATTCAGTATTTATTGTATGAATTATGTCAGAACATTTGGAAATGCAAGACCATCATAGCGATGCTACCATTAAAGGACATTGCATAAGAAATTGATATATACAGGCTACAGAAAGCTAATGGGACTTCTAAATCTACTTTAATATGTATCTACTTTAATATGTTTATCATATTTCTATCCTTAAAGTTTGCTCATTAATCTGGTCGAGAAGGTGGAAGCTGCAATGTTTAAAGCTTGCTCATGTTTACAAAAATTAACAACTCTTAGGTTCAGAAGTTTCTAAAAACATATCAGTGTGTATAAATGAAGAGTTGTTTTAGTTCTGTTTGGTAACTCATAAACTTAATCAGTGCCAGACATCAAGATTTATTTTATACACCTATATTCTCCTGTAGGGAAAATTGGAAAAAAGTCTGGTAATCAATTATAACATCCTATTTTACTCCTCTGTAATTTGCTCCTTATTTTTTGGCCTCCTCACAAAGTTTTCCAATCTGTAGTTCTGTAGCTGCTGCAAAATCATCAATGAAACAAATGCACCATTTCAATATTTCACTCCAAAAATGTCAATATTTCCCTTCAAGGAAAAAAAAAAAGTGCACGCTGATGACAATAATTAGGAAACAGAGTAGAAAAGGGGCTTGAGAAAAAACTGTTATTAGGCCCCATGTCTGATTTAAGTGCTATGGGTAGCATTTTCCTCTCAGTTCATTTTAAGACCTTGCTGGAGAATAGTACAAGAGGTTGTTAAAAGGAAGTAGTTAAAAGTATCAGGTCATTAGGATTTATGTCAGCACTTCCCTGAGAGGAAGGCATTTTTTCCCCCAACTCTGAAGTGTTGTTTTGGCCCATTGTCAGCTGGAAAACAGATGTCTTGTTGGTGTGATATTTGTTGCACTATATCACCTAGTGGAAGATAGTGCTTCATTCCACCTAGGGGAATAGAGAATTGCATGTCTTGAATTTAACCATCTATGGCTGGCTTTTTTTCCTTTTTCTTTCTTTTCTCTTTCTTTTTTGGCATACAATTTATTGCACACAAGCTGCTTAATCAGGACATAGGTTCCAAACAGTGCAGTGTCAAGTAACAAATTCATACAATTGGTTGTTTTTAGTACTACAACTTCCTAAATATGTAATAACATGCTATTTATGTATCTAGGTAATTGGTACTTGATGCTTAACAATAGTGTTTATTAGGAATACCAACCAAAAACTCATTCATTTAGAAAATTCTGTATTTTCATAATCCCTTACTTTAGGCAATTTCTTTCATGTGTTTTGCCCTGACCTTGTTAGGAGTCAGAGATGCCTCTTTCATTATAATTCTTGAGTCTTTTTTAGAAGTCATTTTAGATTTTTAGATAGTGAAAAACATTCAACTCAGTGTAGGGGTTCTAACAGATGGTCATAAAACCACTGTTTGAAAATATCTTGTAACAGCGTGCTCATTATATTACCATGAATTTTAGTTTTAAAGTACATACCTTCTTTTTTTAACTCAAGAAAAATTTAGAACTTCTGTAATGGGCAATCAATGTGTAGCCTAAGAAAACTGACAACCAGGAATTTCTGATAATGACCATCATGCTTAAAATGAAGTAAAAGAAATACCAAATCACTTTGTTTTTCATCATTGCTGGAATTTTAATACAGATTTCAAATTGAGGTGGTAAATGCACCAGATGGAGTCTAGTTGTAGTACGTGGCAAAGAAATGATGGACTGACAGAAGATAAACACAAACTTGCAATGTAATAATAAAATCTTCATTTTACTCCTTTCTGTGATGTGCGAGTGCCAGGACTAATGAGAGTGAGGACTGCTGTATGAATATGAGATAATTCAGCAATTATAAACATCTTTATTAACTCAATCCATTTTGTAGTTTTCTTTAATTTGGTGACATAGTTAAATTTACTTCAAAAACTTTGAACTAAAGAAAAATAGTAATTTTTTCTACCATCACTCACATGTAAGAAGTTTAAAAGGCCATGTTTTAGTTAAAACAAAACAAAAAGAATTATGGTTCATATACTTGGAAAACTTACCATATTTCAGTTCCACAGTAAACTTGAACTCATAGTGATTTGGGAGACTCTAAAGTCAATTCGAGCCCCATAAGAACTTTCTCAAGAAATGGGCTTAGCCTTTGGCCATTAAAAAATATGTTAGGTTAAGGGAAACTTTAAAAAATTACAATAGCATTATTCTTTTCTAACTCTATAGATTATCTGAGAAATAGTTGTCTTTGCTAATTTCCCATTGTAGTTATAAATTAACTTTGGAGAAATGATTTTGTGTGATTTCTATTGGGAAAATTAACACCTAAGTATAGTCACCTTTTGTAAATAAATTTATATTTCTATAAACACCTCAGGTTTATTTAATACAAATGCATATATTTAGTGTTTTTAGTAACTTGCCTCAAATTTGGTGTATGCTTTTGATTACTGGTAAGTGAGAGTAGTAGCAAAGCTTGCCATGAAATTGGGTTTGTAATTTGAAACTAGTATGCTGGAAAAAAGTCTTAATGACTTTACAATCTTAGACAGAAGGTGATAAAGAACATTTTTATAATATTGACTTATTGATAAATTGTAAAACTTTGGAACTCCTATAATAAAAAATAGTCATTCCATATAGAATGTAGATTGCTAGCTTAAAATAAATAGCTTAAAATGGGGGTTTAATGGTGCAATTGCATTTACAATTCTCAATTGCTGAACATTCTAATTTCTGCTTTTAAATGGTTAATTACAGAAGAAAAAACTTTGCTCTCAAGTTAGTGTACCATTTTCTTTGACTATACATGTTTGTCATTAGTTATTTAAATATAGGGGGAAAATAAAGATAGAAAATGCCTCACAAATTTATGTCCTTCTAGAATACCTTAAAAATCAGCACTGAAGCATCCTTTTCTAAGAGTAAGATGATAATTTTTAAAGATGCTAAATAAATATTGATGCCTTATAGAAATTTTGGTTCTGTTATAGTTATGAAATGAAGAACATTTTGATCATAGGATTAAGTTGGGAGTGAAATTCATCCTCCCTTATGTTATGTTAGACATTATAAAAGAATCAGAAAAGAAGCTGTATTTGTGCGATTGTATTAATGATTAATCATGTTAGAGGAAGAAATTGATTTGCTAGGTTTCCACTTTAAGCATTTTGGAAAGGCAGTTATTGGCAATTCTTGCAATATTGCTACTGGTCCAAAAAATTTCACTGACTAACAAATAACCATTGCTTATTTGACAGTGTATTAAAAAGACAACAGATGAGTCCCTATACACCGTCAGAAAAATTGATTATCCTTCAATTGCTTTGTACCTCAGTTGTCTTTCAAAATATATGTCACCTTGGCTGATAGTACACCATCTCAAGTACTCCCTTTCTAGAGCTATATTCATTTTATCATTTGTTTCCAATGAACCTACTTGATATATAGATTTCTGCTGCAAAAATCAATCTTATATGTTTGCCTTATGTAAGTTTCCAACTGCTTTGAAGCCATTGATTCACAGTCCTTAAGAACTTACTACTCTAGCAACAGCATCACAGGTATGCTAAAAGTCCCAAATAGCCTTTTGTGAAGTATTTACATTTTCATTGTAAAATAGGGTTTAATGTTCACTCATAATATACTCAAGTCCATTTTTGTTTCCTCTACCATAAACCATGAATCCAATATATTATGCTGTTCCTTTACCCTGGAGTACTGAGTTTTCTTCAACACTGAATCAGTCTATAACGTACAACAAATTCCATCATCCTGAATATGTGGCATCTGATTAGATAATTATCATACCTTCATACAGTTGAGTTTTTTGCACAGGAATTTTACATTACATATACATATGTATAATGTATACTCTTAAAAATGGAAAGATTAAGACAACTTGCTTGAAGCATGATAAGTGGACTAGTTTTATTTTCAGAGAAGGCCCAGGTATGGCTTTGAAAGATAAAATATTTTAATTATGTGAAAATTTTACTTTATATTTTCACTAGAGGTACATAAAAAGTGTTGACAAGAAACAAACAATTTGCCATGAAATTACTTTGTAGATAATATTCTGAGAAAAGATTCTAGAGCTGAATTTTATAGTGTAGTATCATAGGACCCAGTAATCATGTGGCAAAACATGGGGAGGCAGTGGTAGTTTTTAAAATTTATTTTGTAATCTCTAAAACATTTAAAATGTGCTTTATATATGTAAAAAATTTAGATATAATTTTTGAAGTTTTAGTGGCCATACTTTATTTAGTACTATATTAATATTGCTTATTTTAACTTAGTTTTGGATTCTTTATATATGTTTGAGACTCCATTGAATCTATAATATGGTGAATATTTAGGGGTTCATTTTAACCATTAAAGATCCAAATGCTCTCCACTTGTAAATTTTATATATTTTTTTTCTTCTAGAATATGCATTTCATCTTAACAAAATTTGCTTTCCCTTTTAAATAATTTTTGTGACTATGTTTTCTCTTTCCTCAAGCCCCAGACACATAGATTTCATTCATGTCTCTAAGAAACAGGTTTTCTAATTTTGCCTCAGGGAAGATTGAGAGTTGTTAGGTATAGTGAATTCTAAAGTTATTAACATATTTTATAAAATATTACCTTAACATTCACATGAAAAGTACAAATGATTTTCACTGTGAAAATGGTTTACTTTACTCTTTTTTTTAACTAATAAATTGATATTAATATAGAACACCTAACCTATTCCTAGGTATGAATCTTATACTTAATTATTCTAAAAGCTAATAAATAGCGTTATCATTACTTTTCCATCTAGAGGAATACACAGAGTCTGTTTCTCAAAAAGGCCTATAGCTATCTCTCTATATACTATGTTAGTTACTATTCTCCCCTTGTAGGAGAGGAAGTAGTTAAAGTTCTTGATATTTAATTCTTCCCCTCCCAAGTTGCCAATGAAATTATTATAGGACAGCATGGGGGAAAACTGTAGCCATGCTTGAATCTAGAAGAGAAGTTAACAGGCATGAAGGAACTATCAAGGGTAACTGTATATCTGGAAGACATAAGGAACACACAAAGAGACAACTGGCAAATCTGATCCAAACCAAAAGTAGGGCAGTTTCAGGGAAAACAAATACCATTGATTACTATAAAGATTTTGGACCATGACATTGATGATGAATATAATATTTGAATTGCTTTTATAAAAAATATAATTCAAAGATCTGATAATCAAAATTGTGTGATATCGACATAAAAACAGAAACTCAGATCAATGGAACAGAATAAAAAGCCCAGAAATAAGCCTGTATATATATATATGGTCAGTTAATTTTGACAAAGAAGCCAGTAGTATACAATGAGGAAAGGACAGTCTCTTTAATAGTGTCGGGAAAACTAGGCAGTCACATACAAAAGAATAAAACCAGACTAATATTAGTTACACCATACCTGAAAATTAATTCAAAATGGATTAAAAATTTGGATATAAGGCCTACAACAACCACAAAACTCTTAGAAGAAAACATAGACAGGTAAGTTCCTTGGCATCAGTTTTGGTAATGATTTTTGGGATCTTACTCCAAAAAGAAATAACAAAAGCAAAAGTAAACAAGTGAGATTACATTAAACTAAAAAGCTCTGCACAGCAAAAGAAATTATCAGTAAAATGAAAAGGCAAGATATTAAATTGGAGAAAATATTTGAAAATCTTGCAAATCATATATCTGATAAGGGGTTAATATCCAAAATAAATAAAGAACCTATACAATTGATCTAAATAGACATTTTTCCAAATAAGACATACTTTATCATTTAAAATAGAATTTTACCATTTTAAGAAGCATAAGTATTATCACTTTAGTCAGCTGATTTTCGAACTAAGAAGTATTTAATAGTTTGAAGTCAGTCAACCAGGAAATAGCAGTGTTGGGAATAGTGGCCCCCATTTCAGCTGCTATTTCTTGACCCTACATTCCAATTTTGAATAAACATAGAGATTTTCAGAACTATCTTTAGTCAATAATTATCATAAGGAAGAGTATAAAATATAAAGAATATAAAATGGCAATGTTTGTATTTGTTACACTAAAAAAATAGTAATTTTGCCTTAAATTCATTGGAAATATTCTCTACACTTTGAGTTTCATTAATTATTTTTCCTTAGCTAAAAATATTTTTCTGAGTTTATTAGATGCTCAAGTCCCATATTTACTCCTCAATTCCTCTCTGGGCCTTTGACAATACTTAGTGAGCACTAGTTGCCTGCCCCACAGTGTAGTGCAGCCTAGGGGATCTGTCCCTTAGAGTGTTACATAGAAATGGGAGAAGGGAAAACAGAGTTATGGACAAATAACAAAGTTTATGGACAGATATTATTGAGGTATAATTTTTAAGTGAAAATGGGCAAATGTTTAAGGATATTATTCTTGACTACCATATTTGAGAATAAGGCACTTCACTTTGCAAAACTAACATTTTTACTAAATATATACAGTATTTCATAATATACATATATTTAGTTGAGTCTTTGAATGACATATTTTTCAGGTAGACTTTTATGATTAACAAAAAATTTAGGATTGTGTGAATTGTAGGATTTTAGAAAGCCTGTAGGATTTTAGAAAGCCAAAGAAACGCAAATGACTTGCAAGAGTTAAATCAAATAAAAGTCTATAATTTTCAGTACATTGAGAGTGAATATAAAAGATTTAAATTGTAATGTTTTTATGTGCAATTTTGGCCAATTAAAAATTATATACATGCTTTCCTTCATTTTAGAAAAATACAATTAGATAGTTAACTGTTCTTTTTGTTTATTGTTTCTAAGATTCTGTGATAGTTATTTCCTTGGTTGAATGGATAAACCTAATGATAGTTAATGGGAAGTCTTTTTTTAATTGTTTATCAGTTTTGTAGGTTTTTCCTATTTTTGCATTTAAATTATATTCTTTTCCTCTTTAATGAAGCAAATTATAAGTCTACTTCTATAAATTTAAGATGTTTCTTTGCAGCCAATTGGAAACTATTTTATCAAATATGATGAATGTTTTAATATTTCATCCACTATTTTTGGTGAATGAAATAAGGGCATTTAAAATTATGCTCTCTGCCATTTTGCTGGAATTGGAAGTTTAGCTTCAGAACCTTTTTTTCTTTTAACATTGAGTTTTTCCTATACTCAAAACAGATTTTGTTTGGTTAGTAGTGCAGAAAGATATCTGGTGTTATAGTAATGCCCTATTTTTTGGTACTTCTCACAGCTACCAATAAATGTGTAAGATGTGGTTCATTTATCTTTTAACCTTAAAAAATACATTATAGTTCTCCTATTTTTTCACAAAGTTACCCTGTAGGTTACATGGGTAATAAATAGTATTATCCCCATTTGGCCAGTGAAAAAGGTGAGGCAGATTAAAATAACCTGATTTGCCTAAAGTTACTTAACAAAGTTAATATTAAATTTGAGATTTAAATATAGGACTTTTATATCTCAGCATAGCTAGCATCCTATTAAATATGATCTAAATTGTTAATTCAGTAATAGCTTCAATACACTTGATTTTCTTCATACTCTAGTCATTTTAATTATATGACTGCAGCAGACAAATGCTGAAATAAGAAATAAACATTTTATTATTATTGAAAATGGTTTTTGTTCAAATCCGTATTATATATTCTTAATAGACAGCATTGAAAGTCCATTCCATTCATTGTGTTTTTACTTTTTGCTAATCTTTAGGTTTTTTTCCAGCTCTTCTTTTCTAACTTATTCCATGCTGGCCAAGCCCTCAAAGCCCTAAAAAAAGTAGGCAATATTACTCCTACTTAATTGAGGAAGTGATGGCCATGTCATCTTAGTGTACCTCTGCATCTTTATTTGTCCTCTTTTTCTTTTCTTTTAGAGAAAACATTTCTCTATTCTATTACAAAATAATGCTTCCAACTGTTCTCTTAATCTCATAGCAGTAGGAAATTTGCTGCTTCAAGTGTCTTCATTCTCCTTTGAATGCTACCATCCATGAACTGTTTTCCTTCCAAATGACAAATTCTTATCTATTCTAAAAAATTCCCTCAAACAGGCCTTCTCAAACTACCATCTCATCCATTTTCTTTACTTCTTTGGTCAAAGCTATCAAGTGTAAGCTATTCTCTTGTGTCTTCATATTCACTCTTTCCCTAGTTATTCTTAAGTATTATGGGTCACAGGACCTTTCTAGCTTTTAAAAATTAGGTAAACTAACCTTTGAAAAATGCACTTGATGAAAATATTTTCCATAAAATTTCTGATATTAGATATAATGAAGCTCACCAGAGACCTCATGGGTAAGCTGTTTTTAAGTTTTATTCTGCAAAAGAATTACCTAAATGTAAAGCATGGTCTTATTCTAGAATTCTGTTGATAGAACTTTGGAGGAGAGCCTTAGAAATTCATCCTTTTTAAATAGATGTCCTTGATGTGGTGGAGCTCCAAAAATTTCACCTCATTTCCTGTCTTCTGTTTATTCAATTAAACACTCACCTAGACTCTTCAACAAACTTTGAGAATTTAGTATTGAAACAAGAAATACTAATATTTTAAATTTCAGACATGTATCTCAAATAATAAGAAATTGATTAATAATGGGTTGGATTTTTTCACTGCCATCACATTTTCAATCCAGTGCCCTGATGTTTCAGTTTCTTTTTAATTCATGTAAGTTCAGTTCAATGAAAGTCTGTTTTAAGCATATCCTTAAAACCAGACACTCGGTCTTTTCTTTCTTTCTTTCTTTCTTTCTTTCTTTCTTTCTTTCTTTCTTTCTTTCTTTCTTTCTTTTTCTTCTTCTTCTTCTTCTTCTTCTTCTTCTTCTTCTTCTTCTTCTTCTTTTCTTTCTTTCTTTCGTCTTCTTTCTTCTCTTTCACAAAATATTTTCTCCCTCTTTTAATGAGAACTCTTAGCATCTACTCTCTTAACAACTTTCATATATAACATATAGTGATGTTGGCTAAAGTACTCATGTTTTATATTTCATTTTAATGCTTATTTATCTTACAAATGGAAGTTTGTATCTTTTCACCACCTTTACCTAATTCCCCCTCCTCACACTCCTTGCCTTTGCTAATCACAAAATTGATACTTTTTTCTAAGTTTATTCTTTTCCTTTTATTTTTGTGGATTCTGCATATAAGTAAGATCATATTCCATTGCACATGTATACCACATTTTCTTTATTCATCCATCAATGGACACTTAGATTATTTCCATTTCTTGGCTATTATAAATAATGCTGCTATAAACAGAGGGTACACATATATCCTCAAAATAGTATATTTACATTGGACAAATACTCAGAAGTGAAACTGCTAGATCATATGGCAGTTATATTTTTAAGTTTTTGAGGAACCTCTACTTTTTCCATAGTGACTGTACCAATTTAAAATCCTACCAATAGTGCACAAATGTTGTGATTCTTATCTTGTCTTTTTTTTATAATAGTTATTCTAACAGTTATGGGAGAATATCTTATTGTGTTATTGGTTTGGTTTTCCCTAGTGATTGGTGACATAGAGCATCTTTTCTTTCATATAGGTTGTTGGCTGTTCATATATTGTCTTTGGAAACATGTCTATTCAGGTCTATTGCCCATTTTCAATTGGATTATTTCATTACTTTCTTTTGTAATTGACTTGTATTATTTCTTTACATATTTTCGGATATACCTTATCAGATATATGGCTTGTAAATATTTTTTTCTCATTCTATAGGGTATATTTTCATTTTGTTGATCATTTCTCTTGCAGTGCAGAAGCTATTAGTTCAGTGTAGATCCACTGGCTTATTTTCATTTTGTTGTTATGCTTTAAGTGTCATATACAAAAAAATATATATCATTGCCAAGACCCATTACAAGGAGCTTTTTATCACCAAGGTTTTTTATTTTTTATTTTAATTTATTTTATTATTATTTTTTAGAGAGAGGTAGGGGCAGAGGGAGAGGGAAAGAGAAAATCTTAAACAGACTTCATGCATAGTGCAGAGCCCAATGTGGGGCTCGAGCTTATGATCCTTAGATCATGATGTGAACAAGAATCAAGAGCCAGATGCTTAATCCACTGAACCACCCAGGCATGCTTATCATCAAGGCTTTTAAAAGGAATTTTATCATTTGAAGTCTTTCATTTCAGTTTTTAATCATTTTATGTTAAATTTTGTGAATGATATATGATAAAGGTCTAGTTTCATTCTTATACATGTGAATATTCACTTCTCCCATCACTATTTTTTGAAGAGATTGTCTTTTATTCATTAAATATTCTTGGATCCCTTCTCAAATATTAGTTGACCATCTATTTCTGTTCCATTAATCTATGCCTATTTTTATGCTAGTACAATGCTATTTTGATTTACTATGGTTGATAATATACCTTGAAATTAAGAAGAATGATGCCTCCTGCTTTGTTTTTCTTTCTGAGAATAGCTTTGGTTATTCAGAAATTTTTATGGTTCTATAAAAATTTTAGGATTGTTTCAAGTATTTCTGTGAAATAAATGCATTGGAGTTATGATAGGGATTACATTGAATCTATAGAGTGCTTTGGGTTATCTGGACATTTTAACAATTAATTTTTTCAATACCTGAGCACAGAATATCTTTCCATGTATTTGGAAATGTCTTCTTCAATTTCTTTCATCAAATCTTTAGTGTACAGGTTATAATGTGAAGATCTTTTACCTCCTTGGTTAAATTTATTCCTAGGTATTTTATTCTTTTTCACACAACTATGAAGTTGTTTTCTTAACTTCTTCATAGTTAATTAGTATATATAAACACAACAAAATTTTTATATTGATTTTTATTCTGAAGTTTTACTGAATCATGTATTCTAATAATTTCTTGATGGAGTCTCTAACAGTTTGCGTACGTGATATCATGTTATTTACAATTACTGACAATTTTACTTTTTCATTTGATCATTTTGACCATTTTATTTATTTTTATTATCTAATTGCAGTGGCTAGGATTTCCACTACTGTGTTAAATAAAAATGAGGGTAGTGTGTATCCTTGTTTTGTTTCTGTTTTTAGAGGAGAAGCTTGCAGATAATCACTGCTGAGTATGATGTTAGCTGTGGGCTTGTCTTATGTGGCCTTTATTATATATTTTTAAAAGATTTCATTTATTTGAGAGAGAGAGAGCAGACGGAGGAGTAGAGGGAGAGGGACCAACAGACTCCAAAATCAGTGTGAGGCCTGATGCAGGGAGGTCAATCCCACAGCTCTGAGATAATGACTTAAGCTGAAATCAAGAGTTGGATGCTTTAACTGACTGAATCACTTCGGTGTCCCCGGCCCTTATTATACTGAGTTATGTTCCCTTGAAACCCATTTTGTTGAGAGCTTTTTATTGCAAATGAATGTTGAATTTTGCAAATGCTTTTTCTGCCACTATTGAGATTATTATGTGATTTTTGCCCTTAATTTTGTTAATATAGTATATTGCATTTATTGATTGGCCCGTGTTGTACCATTCTTATGTCTTTGGAATAAAGTCCACTTGGTCATGGTATATAAGTTTTAGAAAAGATATTGTTGAATTTAGTTTGCTAGTATTTTGTTGAGGATTTTTCATATATATTTGTAAAGGATATGGCTCTATACTTGTATTTGCTTATGGCATCCTTGTCTCATTTTGTTATCAGGGTAAAGCTGAACTCATAAAATAAGTTAGAGGTATTTCTCCCTCTTCTACTTTTTGGAAGAGTTTTAGAATTGGTGTTCATTTTCTTGAATGTTTGGTAGAATTCATCAGTGAAGCCATCTGGTCTTGGATTTTTGTTTTTTGGGGAGGTTTTTGATTACGAATTTGATCTCCTTACTAGTAATTGTTCATATTTTCTATTTTTTCATGATTTAGTCTTGGTAGGCATCTTTCTAGAAATTTGTCTATTTCTTTAGGTTGTCTAATTTGTTGATGTATAATTGTTAGTCTCACGAGCCTTTGTATTTCTATGATGTCATTTGTAAGGTCTCCTCTTTTATTTCTCATATTATTATTTGTTATTTTTTCTTTTTTGCAGCACAAATAGGGGGAGCTGCAGAGGAAGAGGGAGAAGCAGGCTCCCCACTGAGCCTGGGATAATGACCTGAGCCAAAGGCAGGCAATTAACTGACTGAGCCACTCAGGTGCCCCTTATCTTTTTAGTCTTATAAAATGCTACTAATTTTTCTCTGTTAATTTTGTATCCTTTAATCTTAATAAAATCACTGATTAGATCTAAAAGTTTTTCAGTGCAGCTTTTAGATTTTGTTATCCATAAAATTATGTCATCTGCAAATAAAGATAACTTGACTTTTTCCTTTCTAATTATGCCTTCTTTTTCCTTGCCTGATTGCTCTGGCTAAACTTCCAGTACTATTTTGAATAGGAATGTTGAGAATGGGTATCCCTGTTTTGTTCCCAATCCTAGAGAAAAAGCTTTCAAACTTTCACCATTGAATATAATGTTAGCTGTGGGCTTGTCATACGGCCTTTATTATTTTAAGTATAATCCTTCTATATTTAATATGGATTAACAAGGATTCTTACCATGAACAGATGCTGAATTTTGTGAGAAATAATATTTTTTACCATTAAGATTATCATCTGATTTTTTTTGTTATTAACATGATGTATCATATTGATTAATTTGTGTATATTGAACTACCCTTGCATCTTAGGGGTAAAACTAAATTGATCATGCAAAATTATCTTTCTTTTTTTTTTAAAGATCTTATTTTTATTTATTCATGAGAGACACACAGAGAGAGGCAGAGACACAGGCAGAGGGAGAAGCAGGGTCCATGCAGGGAGCCTGACGTAGGACTCAATCCTGGGACTCCAGAATCATGCCCTGGGCCGAAGGCAGGTGCTTAACCACTGAGCCACCCAGAGATCCCCCAAAATTATTTTTCTAATGGGATGCTGAATTGAGCTTGTCAATACTTTCTTGAGAATTTTTGCATGTATATTTATTAGGAATGTTGGCTTGTAGTTTTCTTGGCTTTGGTAAAAGGGTAATTGTACCCTTGTAAAATGAATTTGGGAGTATTCCTTCCTCTTTAATTTTTCTTTTTTTTTGGAAGAGATTGGAAAGGACTAGTGTTAATTCTCTAAATGCTTGGTAAAATTCACCAATGAAGTCATAGTCCTGGACTTTTCTTTATTGAAATATTTTTTTTATACTGTTTCAACCTCCTTAGTAGTAGCTGGAGTGTTCCAGTTTTTTTTTTTTTTCTTCCTTCCTGATTCAATTTCGGTAAATTACACATTTCTTAGATTTTTTCCATTGCTTCTAAGTTATTTAGGGTATTGGTATATAATTGTTTATAGCAGCTTCTTATTATCTCGTCTTTCCATAATTTCCTTTGTAATGTCTCTTCTTTTATTCATAATTTTGTTGCTTTGGATTCTCTCTTTTTTTCCTTCATTAGTCTAGCAAAAGGGTTGTCATTTTTTTTTCTTTTCAAAGAACCAACTCTTAGTTACATTAATCTTTTCTATTGCTTTCCTCTTCTCTATTTCATTCATTTATGCTTTCATCTTTATTATTTTTTTTTTCTTCTGCTAAATCTAGGCTCAGCTTGTTCTTTTCTAGTTCCTTCAGGTGTAGAGTTAGGGTTTTGTTTTGTTTGGTTTGTTTTTGTTTGGTTTTTCTACTTCTTAGTGTAGACATTTCCTCTGTTATAGGAACTTTCCTCTTATATGAGGTTTTGCTATATCTTATTAGTTTGGTATGTTGTGATTTAATTTAATTTAATTTTTTTCAAGATACTTTATTTCTCCTTTAATTTCTTCTTTTGTTTATTGGTCATTTGGGAGAGTGTTGCTTAATTTCTATATTCCTGAATTTTCAGGGTTTTTTTCCTGTTAATAATGATTTCTAGTTTAATACCAAGGTAGTAAAAGGAGATGGTTGATTTTATCTCAAAATTCCTACATTTGCTAAGACATTTTTGCATGTGCATGGCCTAATATATGGTCTGTCCTAGAAAATGTCTCATGTGCACTTGAGTAGAATGTGTATTTTGCTGTTGTGGATCAGAGTGTTCTGTACATGTCTTCTAGATCCATTTGGTCCTTAGCATTGTTCAAATCCACAATTTACTTTCTATTTCTCTGTCTGGATAATCTAAACATTGTTGAGAATGAAGTGTTAAAAGTACCCAACTGTTACTGTACTACTGTTTATTTCTCCTTTTAGCTCTGTTCACTTTTACTTTATATATCTGTGTGTTCCCAGGTTGTGTGTATACATTTTTATATCTTGATGGATTGACACCTTTATCATTATGTAATGATCTTCTTTGTCTCTTTTTACCATTTTTAGGATAAAGTCTATTTTGTCTGGTATAAGTATAGCTACTTTTTTTATTGTTTTTGTTGCTGTTCATTTTGGATATCATTTGTTTGAAATATATTTTTCTGTCCCTTCACTTTCAGTCTATGTGCATGTTTAGGACTTATGTGATTCTTTCATAGGCAGCACATCACTGGGTCTTATTTTTTTTTAATCCATTCAGCCTTCTCTATTTTTTTTTTATTGGAGACTTTAATCTATCTATGTTTACAGTAATTATGGACAGGCAAGGACTTTCTGTTTTCATTTTGTTGTTTTGGGGGTATTTTGTAGATTCTTTGTTCCTTGTTTCTTATCTTTTTTTTAAGGTTTTTATATCCTTTGGTATCAGTATGTTTTGTTTTTTTAATCATTTATGTATAATTACTATAGGTTTTTCTCTTGTGGTTAGCGTGAAGCTTACATAAAATATCTTCAATAGAATTCCTAAATCTTGCACTTTTACTACTATTCCCCATCACATCTGTCACAATCAGATTCCTAATGGTCAAGCCCTGCAGAATTCCCCACAATCCCCCCAGGGCAAGACTGAAATAGGAACTCCCAAGAAGTGACTCACAATGCTGGGGACCTTGATGTCCACCCTAAGCTTTCTTTTCCTACAGAAGGAACTGTGGGCTCAGGGGGACCTCTCAGTGTGGTACTGCTCTGTCCTAGGGGATTGGCAATGTGATCAGTATGTTGCTGTTCCTCTTACCCTTCTAATGTGGTCTGTCTTGGTCTCTGTGGTGCAGGGAATACTTCAGCCTTGCTCTCATGTTCTAGGATTCTCTCAGTGTTATCCTTTCTATGAATAGTTGTTAACTATTCTGTGAGGTAGAGTGAAGTTGGGCACAACCTATGCTTGCCATCTGGGTGATATCACCTCTGAGCACTTCTTGAATAATCAACATTTTATATGAATATTGGTAGACGTTCCCTTTAGGACGGTTTCCCATTTTCTCTATTTTTGTGAATTTATGTCTGTACTAACTTATATGAAGTATGTATCTAATTTGGAGTACAACTCCCACAGGTTAATAATTTTGACAAATGAGAAAGTTAAACAATGATTAGGGAAAATGAACATGTACACATAATTTTTGCCAACTCTCAAAATCTATAAACATAGAGGAAATAAAACACTTACTAAATTTCACTTGAGCAAATTTACCATTTTGTGTATATGATACTGAATGGTGTGATGCATGGGATTCATGGGATGAGAAAAATATGAACAATTAATTTGATAGATTCATTTAAAAATCACTATATTGGGATGCCTGAGTGGCTCAGTGGTTGAGCATCTGCTTTTGGCTCAGGGTATGATCCTGGAGTCCCAGGATTGAGTCCCACATCGTGCTCCCTGTGGGGAGCCTGCTTCTCCCTCTGCCTATGTCTCTGCTTCTCTCTGTCTCTTATGAATAAATGAATAAAATCTTTAAAAAAAATAAAAAATAAAAATCATTATATTAAGATAAAGGAGAAAGATAAGTATATGCATTAGTAATATCTGGAAGAGACTGGTCCATTTCATTGTTTAAAAATATAGTAATTATAGAAAAACAAATATACTTAATACTGATCTTTCTGGTACAGTCACTAGGAGAAAAGAAGTAGGGCAAAATGACTATAACTAAACAAATCTCTGGGAGTAAAATGTTTGTAAAGCTTATTGAAACCTTCCACTGCTACAGAAATTATGTGCATTTTATAAATAATCAATAAAGTCCATTTTGGCAGGAAGAGCTAAAACAATTTGGTGACTTGGTCTTCTTTTGAATTGGTCATTAAATGAATTGGTCATTTGGCTAACTCTGTCTTTCTGCCAGAAAAGTGTCCTTCAACAAAATGGCTTTCAGAGAATTATTCTGCCATTTTTATCAGCTATCCTCTGTTTAATCTCTTGCTCATCTAATTTATTCTGCTCATTATTGCCACTCTGCATTAAAAATCAGCTGACCACTATCCATGTAATTCTCTTAAATGACATCCGAAGTCCTGTAGAATATAGACTCATTCCTACCATCCAATCACAGCTTTGCACACAGTCTGCTATGCCACTTCAGATCTTGCAGTATGTCCATGTGAGGCAGTACATTTTTGTCATGTTGCTTTCTAGCCTGGAAAGACACTGTTTGTCTTTCTTCCTATCAACTGTTCATCTAGTCCAGTACAGTTGCTCTGTTAAGTGAATTTTTCTCCAGTCTTCATAATTAATCCAAATATAAGTCTTCTACTATATCTATAGGCTTTAAAAATATATACATACCACATGCAGCATTTGAGAGGAAGATAGAACAAAGAGATTAAGACTGTTTTTGTAAGGCCCCAAAGAATGACAGTGCTTGGATAAGACTATCACAGCCTAAGCTTTCTCAAAAGATTCATTGAGCTGTTATCCTAGAAATAAGACTTTGATTTTTTTTATCTATAAGTAATCTTACTACAAATCACTGTTTAACATTAAATGAGTTCACAAACAACTTATACTTACCAAACCAGATGTCATTTTTTTCATTAGAAAATAAAGATTTGGTTTAAAAACATGGGTCATCATTTAGCATTCAGGATTGGGCACACCTTCCTAGGAGAAGGTCTACTACAGTTTTGCTACATGAAGGCAGGAACTGTGTGTAATATTCTCCAGATGACCCAGAGTTTAGCACAATGCCTTGCATGTAGCAAGTGCTCAGAACTATTTGTTGAATGAATTAATGAATAAAATAATGAAAATGATCATTACTATTAATGCTTGCAAATCACAATCCAATTTATTGCCACATGTAGTGACTAGAATTTGAGAATAAAAGGATTGAAAGTTCATTGGGATCACCATATTTGCCTTATTCCTCTTCTTTTACTTCTTTTTAATCTTCAGCTTTGATTTATTTGAAGAACTGGAGATAGAATGGTTAATAAAAGAGTTATAAATTTCTGCCCTCAAATAACATATTTTTTAAGGGAAAAACACTAAAAATATATAATAATACTACAAAGAAAAATAAAGCAGAGAAGGAGTATAGATACTGTGAGATACTGTTTTTAAAATTGTCATCAAGAAAGGTAAATGATAGATAAAGTGACATTTATAAGTTCTGAAGAATAATGCAAGAAACCATGTAGGATATTTGGGGGAATCTCACTCAGGCAGAGAGAGCAGTAAGGGAAAAGGAAGATGCTTACTGTTGTGAAGGAGAAGCAGTTCTGTTTGAAGCTGATCGATAAACATGAAATAGTAGAAGATGAGACCAAAGAAGGAAGGGTGCTCAAATATGTAAGTGCTTGTAAGCCATCATAAGGATTTGGAATTTTGCAGTTGAAAGTCCACTGGAAAATTTTCAGGAGCAATGTGACAGAAATCCACCTTATGCATTAGAAGCATTACATGTATTGAGAATGGAATATATATGAGTTGTGGAGCAAAGGCTGAAGCAAAGAGACTAGTTATTATTGCAATAACTTAAGACAGAGGTGATAGTATAGTGGGGTTAGGGGGATGTGGGTTGTATTCTAGACAGTTTGAAACAGAATTTGCTGATATATTAGATGTCTTTCTTGAAAATATGAAAGAAGTCAAGGACAGGACTAGGTTTGTGAAATAACTCAGGAGGGTTGCCATTTCCTGAGATAGTGGAAATTGTGGGGTGGGGAAGCAAAATTTTGAGAAGAGCAAGTTTTGGGGGATAGATCAAAAGTTTATTTTTGGACACATTGAAGTACCTATGCGAGTTACCTATTAAGCATCTAATTGATGATTTTATCTATGACTCTGATGATCAGAAGAGAGACCTAGACCAGAGGTAAAATATGGGAGTAATTCTCAAATATGTAATATATATACACACATATATATGTATATATATATATATATAAAGTATGAGTAGAGAAGAGAAAGACCAAAGAATTAACCCTTAAGGTAAGCCAATATTTAAAGCTGAGGAGATGAGAAGCAACAGAGACTGAGAAAAAGACACAAATAAAAGAGCTGTTTCATGAAGGAGAGAATTGTCAGTTACTATTAATAGGTAACTTAAGATGTGATTAAGAATTAACCATTGGAGGATCCCTGGGTGGCGCAGTGGTTTGGCGCCTGCCTTTGGCCCAGGGCGCGATCCTGGAGACCCGGGATCGAATCCCACGTCAGGCTCCCGGTGCATGGAGCCTGCTTCTCCCTCTTCCTGTGTCTCTGCCTTTCTCTCTGTATGACTATCATAAATAAATAAAAAATTAAAAAAAAAGAATTAACCATTGGATTTAGCAAAGTTTTGTAGAGTGAGAAGAGTTGCATTCTGATTAGAATGAGTATACCAGAGAGTGCAGAAATTGGAAAAAAAACAAGTGCAGACGATTCTCATGATTGAAAAATTTGAATTGCAATGCTCAAGTACTAATCAATGGATCAATATTCCACATATATATTTGAACTTTCCTCTAGAAGAATGCAGTCAGCTTTTTAATGAGAAATTAATATTCTCAGTGAAATGGAACATCAATCAAAGTTAGTGGAAAGAGAACCATTTACAGCACAGAAATAAGTACTTGAATCTTGATTTCAAATAGATCTGGATGATATCACCTATGTGACTCTGGAAGTTAATTCAAATTTCAGAATTTACTTCATTCAACTCTGTCATGAGGTACAGAGCTTAGTATAGCATCCAGCATGTAACTGGCATTTAAACAGCTATTAATATAGTTTTTTTGTTTTTCTAACCAGGTTAGTTTTCTTTGGTTATCCTTTCGTTCTTTGTGGTGTCTTACTTATGACATTCTTCTATTGATTATACTAGTTAGCAAAAATGTAAAAATTGTTCATTTGAGCTCTATCCATCAATTGTATCAAGCTAGAGAATCAATGGAAGGAAGTCTTCCTGATTCTGTATATCAGGTTGCTAGTGATAATAAGTTAGCTTTTATTTCTTAGCGATTCAGCTTTCCCTTCTCTAGCGTTCTTGAAACTGCGTATGTTTAGAGTCATCATGTTTTCCTTCCTTCCTTCCTTCCTTCCTTCCTTCCTTCCTTCCTTCCTTCCTTCCTTTCTTCTGTATCTTTCTTTCCTTACATAGTAGCACCAAACCCATACACATGCATTCATTTTGTTTTTTTTCAATAGAAATTTTTTTTAGAGGGTCCCATGTGTCACACATCACACTCTGGGCTGTATAGCTGAGGATCTGGATTATGGGAGAGTTGTGTGGCTGTTTTTCTGAACTGGTCATCTTTGCCCAGAGGAGCTGAGATGGACAAATGCCCATCAAAGAAATTTTCTCCTAAAGTGGATAGAATAGAAGGGCTCTTCAGTTTTGGCTTAGTTTAGGGCCTGGGGAGTTGGACAATAAGTGGATTGGAGGGGTACTTTTAGCAGGCTTGTGGATCTTTTGTCTTGGTTTATTTCCATTGCCTCACCAAAACCACTAATGGTCTTTTTAAATATCAAGATTCTTTGAGTTTTGATGATACATATAAATGGGTCAATCTGTAAATTTGGTTCTTTTGGTCTCCTGTACCAGCAATCTGTTTTTACCCTCTTTTAGAATTTGATAATCTCATTCATTCTATTTCTTCCCTTATTTCCTTACTGTTATTCCCTCCCCCATTTTCCCTATTCCCACTGTCCAATGTCCACCCAACAAAAAACTGTTTTAATCCTGAGATATTTTGGAGGCATTGTCAGAATCTTCATTTTATCATGCAGAAATATTCTACAGTTTGTGAGAAAAAAATTCACTTTAAAAATAATTTTCTCATATTTTTAATACAGCTTAATTTTAATTCATTTGATAATAGGCACTTGAAAATCTTAAAGCATTGCTTGGGGTTAACCTTAACTTTTTGTCAGACCTCAAATCTTTTTTTCATCTTTAATAATTTTTATGAAATGTTTCCACTTGTAAAATGTAAAGCATTTCTATAATTTAAAGAAAGACTGAAAGAGAAGCAAATATCACTATACGCACTATTCAGTTTCTATATTCTATAAGTATATATTTAACATAAATTATTTTATATATATTTTATTTTGCAAGACAGATTCAAGAGTTTATATATGTATACATGTGAGTATACATATATATTTTATTTTAAATATGAAGTTATGGAGACAACATGCAGATCAGTTGTCAGACCTCAAACCTAATTTATAAGTCGCCATTGATTATTGTGAGCCCTGACATCTTCATAACATCTGTAAGACTGTTTTCTAGTGAGTCTTTCCAAAGTTGTATGTTGCTTCCTTTAATGAATATATCATTTTATTCTCTATGGAAGTTCTACTACATTATAGGTACTGTTAAGAATGCTTCACAGAATCTTGAAAAGATATTCACTGAGGGGGGCACTTGATGGGATGAGCACTGGGTGTTATTCTATATGTTGGCAAATTGAACACCAATAAAAAATAAATTTACAAAAAAAAAGATATTTATAATAAATGGTAAATTTTCATTGTACTCTAAAATGAATAAATAATATAAGAGATTGTATTCATAATTATAGGCATGGAATCTAATTTGACTAATGTAGCACTATATAATTTTAATATTCTTTGGTACCATAAATTATATGAACTATGAACAGATTTCAGATTCTTTGATTTAAAAAAAAATCTAGATGATATCTTGTGAAGTATATGAGTTTCATGACTTTAAATATACTTTGCATATTTAGGCAGTTTTTAAAGGATGCTACTGATGTAATATTTATGATTAATTTTTAGCTTTCATATTCTGCTTTTTCTTTTTCTCCTGATATTGAGAAGGAAGATCTGGAATCTATTTCAAGCTAAAGAGGAAATTCAACCTGGGCTATCTTTATCTTTCAAGAAAATTAACAGAGTACCAATGGAGCCCTTTATCTATTGAATGCAGACTTCATTAATTAATCCTTTTTATCTGTGACAGTTAAAGGTAAATCTAGAATATTTGGCCTCCTTGAAATGATTTCTACTTTTACTAGTTAAATATATATTCTTTCAGCTATATGTTCTCTTTTGTCAACATGTATAAATTAAATCAAATTGCATTGGGCTATTTCTTGCTTTGCACGATTTTAAAAAAAGATAGCCATTTAGATAAATACTTTTTCATATTATTACCTTAATATTTTTGAGAATGACAGAAAGAAAATGGAGTATCTTTCTGTTACTCCTCATTTTCATAATAGTAGAAGGTGGAATTCATACGGCATTATAAGTAGAAATTTTCTGCATCACTAAGAACATGGCTTAAAGTATAATACCACCTGGACAAGTCAGAAAAATATTCTAATAAGAAACAATTCTACTTATATATCATAACCTGCACAATCTCTCTCCCTTTTCGCTAAATACGCTTTCCACAAAAAAGCAGTACTGATGTACTGGTCCTATCTTTTTTTTCATCTCACTCCACATATTTATTCTGATCATTTGCTTAAGTAATTATTATTCAACCTTTCAAACAAGGCTATGGGGAAGCAAGACTGAATCCTGAGAATATAAAAGCAGTCTCTTTCTTGAATTTAATTTTCAACTGTTTTTGGTTAATGGATCAGCTGCTTTTAATACTGATGCTTTTCTTTCTTTCTTTTCTTTCTGTCTTTCTTTCTTTCTTTCTTTCTTTCTTTCTTCTTTCTTCATTCTTTCTCTTTCTTTTTTTTTTTTTTTTCATGTAAGGCCATGCTGGTAGACTATTACCTGCCAGGAATGAGTAATGGGAAAACATTCTAGTTACATGGATATTTGCCCATATATACTCACTTTTAACAAAAAGTGACAAGCATGTCACATTTCATCAGGTCACATCAGACTGTACCTCAAGAAAACAGAGAACATAAGATAACCTATTTCAAAACACCCAGCTTCATGCAGAAGCACAGAAGCAAGAAAATATCAACTGCTTAGGATTAGAGAAAAACTAACCTATCCTTAGATCAAATGCACTTCTCTGTGTATCAAATACACTTAAATTTGAAAGGACTATTGCCTAGCAACTATAATTTATCTTTCTGTTCGTATGTGTTGAAGTGATCATATTTCTATTAAATATGTTTGTTTAATATATTAAAGCAGCTCTATTAAAAATATAAAATTTAAAAAAATAAATAAAAAATAAAATAAAAATATAAAATTAAGTATAATGGTGATTCCTTGCTTGGAGGAAACATGCCATCTCTTGGATTATCTAGAACTGTGTTGTCCAACACAGTAGCAACTGGTTACATATACTTATTAAATGAAAATTAAATTAACATTTTCTCAGCCTCATTATTCACATTTCAAGTGCTCCATAGTCAGGTGTAGCTAATGGCTCCAATATTGGATAGCACAGGCAAAGAACATTTTCATCATCACAAAGTCCTACTGGATCGTACTAATCTATAATGCACAGGTAAAATGTAGTCCTATTATGTCTCTAATCTCCCCAGTACATTGAAACTATATATAAAGTACTCCAAAAGGGATTTAGTCAAATACTTGTGGTTTAAATAAATAAACTATGTTATAACATATATAGTCATATTTTTTATTTTGAACATTTTATTTTGGAAACTTTTTAGATTTTTAAAAAATTTTTGCAAGGGTACTCCTCACCTAGATTCAGTTTTCCCTAATTTATTTTCTTACATTACTCTGATACATTTATCAAAATTAAGAAATAACACTATGTCAAATTCTAGACTTAATTAAAATTTCGACAGTTTTTTCAATTAACAACATTTTTTTTTCTGTTTTAGGACCCAACCTAGGATATCATATTGTATTTGTCATGTCTTCTTAGTCTTGAATGGTCTATAATGTTTTTTCAGTCTTGATTTTTCTTTATTAGCTTGAAAAGTTTGAGGAGTGCTGGTAAGTCATTTTATAGACTGTTCCTCAATTTGGGTTTGTCCGATTTTTTTTCATACTTAGATTGGGATTATGGATTATTAGAAATAATACCACAGAGGTGAAGCAATGTTTTTATCATGTCACAATACAGTCTATGCACATGTGATTACTTATTTTTTATTTATTTTTTAAATATTTTGTTTATGTATATATGTATGTTTGTATATATTTGAGACACACACAGAGAGAGAGGCAGAGACATAGGCAGAGAAAGGAACAGGCTCTATGCAGGAAGCCCATTGTGGAACTCAATCCTGGGTCTCCAGGATCACGCTCTGGCTGAAGGCAGATGCTCAAGCACTGAGCCATCCAGGCATCCCCACATGTTATTATTTAGTCTTGATCCCTCAGTAAGGTAGTGTCTTCCAAGTTTCTCCAATAATATTAATTTTCCCTTTCCAAATTTGTCCCTTTCCATATTTTGAAAGCAAGTCATGACGTTTAGCCAGCACTCAGAATGAAGGAGGAGAATTAAGCCCCAACTCCTATAGGGTTGGGATGGGAGGATGGAATATATATATTTAATTTCTCCATAAGGAAGATTTTTTCTTCTCATCTTTTCAAATTCACTACTTAGATCACGTATTTATATCAGTCGGTATAGACTAATATATTTATTTTACACTCTGAGCTATAGTTCAGGACTACTAATTATTTTATTAATGAGGTTATAATAGGTGTGGCTCTTTCAGGGTGACTCTCACGTCCTTTTCACATGCCCTGTTCTTCTATTTTTTTTTGAACTCTACTTTCTGGTACTACAGGATGTTTCAGGTTTATCTTGTATTTTCCCTACACCTGCCCTAGAATTAGCTACTTTTCAAAAAAACGGTGTTGAAAGCTATTTAGCAACCAAGACCCGGCCGCTCACTGGGTATACTTGTTGCTACTAGGTGTCAAAAGCTTCTAGACTCTCTTGGAGGACAGAGAAACATGATATGTATGCATCAGTCAATCTGTTTATATAGACATATCTGTGCTTGTTTCTTTACCTACTAATCTCTCCATATATGTTAAGCTAAATGTAAGTTCAGAGTAATGTCTCCAAATCTAATCTAGTACCAGAGTTTATCATAGCCTTTTAGTTACACTTTTCTATAACTTTCCTGACAGTGAAAAACTTGGATCTAATCATCTAGTTTCCATGTATTTAATTATTTATATCCAATAAATGTGTAAAACAGCTTCAGAATTGTTAACCCATACTCCATATTTGTGGCTTTATTTCTTCATTTGGCATTTATGCAGTACATTACATAACAGTTTGTTACAAAGACATAGACTAATTTTCTTGTTGTCCCATCAACTTTTTTATTGAAATATATTTGAATGTAACATTATATAAATTTAATGTGTACAATATATTAATTTGATATATTTATATACTGTGATATAATTGTCATTGTAGTAGTAATTAACAGCACTATCATGTTATATTATCATAGTTTTGTTTTAATGGTTAGAATAATTAAGTTAGAGTTTAACAGGTTTGATGATTATTATAATGATTTTTGTCTGTATTCACTGCACTGTGCTCATATGTGCTCAAGTTCCACCCATGTTTTGCAAGTGGCAGAAGGTCCTTATTTCCCATGGATAAATAATATCACATTGTATTTATGCAATAACATAAAATTAATTTTTTAGAACTCCATATTTTTTCCAGTTTACATTCCCTGTAATAGTGTACGAAGGTTCCCTATTCTCCATCTCCTTGCCAATACTTGCTATCTTTTCTTCTTGAAGATATGAGTTGGTATCTAATTGTGACTTTGATTTGCATTTTTCTAATGATTAGTGGTGTTGAGCATCTTTTCATGTACCTATTGGACATTTGAATGTCTTTTTTTGAAAAAAAACATCTATTTAGATTTTTTGCTGATACTTTTAGTCATATCGTTTGGCATTTTGTTGTTGAGTTGTATGAGTTCTTTATATATTTTGGAGATTATGGTCAAAATTTTAAAAACTAAAAATAGAACTTCCATGTGATTCAGCAATTTCATTTCTGAGTATATATCCAAAGGAAATGAAACAACTCCCATGTTTATTGCAGCATTATTCACAATAGCCAAGGTATGAAAGCAATTTAATTGGGTATTAATCTCTTATCTGATATATAGTTTGCAAAATTTTTCTTCCATTCTGGAGGCTGCATTTCTTTTCTTTTTTTCCCTGAAGGTTGTATTTTCAAATTATTAATTGTTTCTTTTGTTCTTCAGAAGCTTTTAATTTTTATGTAATACCATTTATTGATTTTTTGCTTCTTTTTTTTTTTTGTGGTCTTTATGTCATATCCAAAAAACACTCCTAAGACCAGTGTTAAGGAGCTTCTTCCCTAGGTTTTCTTCTAGTTTTATGATATCATGCTTTATGTTAAAGCCTTTGATTGATTGTAAGTTATTTTTATGAGTGGTGTAAGAAAGAGATCCAATTTCATTTTTCTGCATGTGTTTATCCAGTTTTCCAAACATAATTTGTTAAAGAGACTCTCCTTTTCCCATTGGGTATTCTTGGCTTCTTTGTCGAATATTAGTTGACTATGAAGAGGTATATGCAGGAGTTTAATTGTGGGATTATCATTTTGCTACATTTGTCTATGTGTCTCTTCTTATGCCAGTAACTTACTGTCTTAATTACTATAGCTTTGTAGTATAGATTTCCTGTATCAGGAAATCAAGAAGAGTGATGCCTATACCTTTGTTCTTCTCTTTCATCATTGCTTTGTCTATCCATACAGGCTTAAGAGATGTTTTGTCCATTTTTGTTTTTGGTAAAGAATGGCATTAGAATTTTTATAAGGATTGCATAAAATCTATATGTGGCTTTGGGTTGTATGGATATTTTAACAATATTAATTCTTCTGGTCCATAACATGACATGTCTTCCCATTTTTTTTCAACTTCCGTAATTTTTTGTAGTTTTCATTGTATAGATCTTTCCCTTCCTTGGTTGAATTTATCCCTAGTTATTTTATTGTTTTTGAAGCTATCATGAATGGGCTATTTTTCTTGATGTTTCATTATTAGTGTGTAGAAATGCAACTGATTTCTGTTGTTTTTTAAAACATTTTATATACTGTAACTTTATTGAAATCATTGATTAGTTCCTAAAGTTGTTTGGTTGTCTTTGAGATGCTCTGCATACAAAGTCATATCATCAGCAAGTAGTGACAGTTTTACTTCTTCTTTTCTGACTTGGATATCTTTTATTGCTTTGTCTTTCCTAATTGGTTCAGTTAGTACTTCTAGTACTATAGTGAATACGAATGATGACACAGGCATCCTTGTCTTATTTCTGATCTTAGAGGTAAAAGCTTTCAATTTTTTTTCCATTGAGTGTAATGTTACCTGTGAATTTGTCATATATGACTTATATCATGATCAGGTATATTTCATCTATACCCCATCTGTTGAAAGTTTTATCATGAAAGAAAATTGCATTTTCTTAAATACCTTTTCTACATCTTTTTAGATTGTCATGTGATTTTTATCTTTCAATGCATTAACCACCTTGCATGTATTGAAACATTCTTGTGTTGCAGGGATAAATCCCAGTTGATCCTGATATATAATCCTTTTAATGTGTTCTTTAATTTGTTTTGATATTTTGTTGATAATTTTTGCGTCTGTATTCATCAGAGATGTTGGTCTATAGTTTTCTTGTATTGTCTGTATCTGGCTTTGGTATCAAGGTAATGTTGATCTTAAAAAAAAAAAAAAAAAACGCTGATCTTGTAGAATGAGTTTGGGAGTGTGTTCTCCTCTTCAGATTTGAAGAGGGATCCCTGGGTGGCGTAGCAGTTTAGCGCCTGCCTTTGGCCCAGGGCGCGATCCTGGAGACCGGGGATCGAATTCCCCATCGGGCTCCCGGTGCATGGAGCCTGCTTCTCCCTCTGCCTGTGTCTCTGCCTCTCTCTCTCTCTCTCTCTCTCTGTATGACTATCATAAATAAATTAAAAAAAAAAAGAGGAGGAAAAGAAGGAGCAAAATTTCCCCCTGTTAAAAAAAAAAAAGATTTTTGGAAGAGTTTGAGAAGGATTGACATTAATCCTTCTTTAAATGTTTGGTAGAATTTTCTAGTGAAGCCATGTGGTCTTGGAGGTTTTCTTAGTTGGGAGGTTTTTGATTACTGATTAAGCCTCTTTACTTGTTGATTCATTCAGATTTTCTGTTTCTTCCTGATTCAATGTTAGTAATTTGTGCATTTCTGGAAATTTATCAGTTTCTCTCATTTATGTAACTTGTTGGCATATATTTGTTCATAGTAGTTTCTAATGATCTTATGCAATTCTGTGGTATCAGTTGTAATGTCTCCTCTTTGATTTCTAATTTTGTTTATTTGAGTCTTTTATTTTTTTCTTTAGTCTAGCTAAAGATTTGTCAATTTTGTTTATCCTTTTTAAAACTTAGCTCTACTTTCATTGATTATTTCTATTTTTGTTCTGTTCTCCATTTCATTTATTTCCACTCTGGTCTTTATTATTTCTTTCCTTTTTGTAACTTTGGGCTTAACTTGTTCTTTTTCTATTGCTTTCAACTATAAAGGTAGATTGCTTATTTGAGATCTTTCTAATTTCTTAATATGTGCATGTCCTGCTACACATTTTCCTCTCAGAACTGCTTTTGCTGTGTCTCATAAATTACATGTTTTTTACATTTTTGTAAGATAACTTTCTTTCTTTTTTTATTTCCTCATTGATCTCTTGGTTGTTTAGAAGTCTGTTGTTTAGTTTTCACGTATTTGTAGATTTTCCAGCTTTCCTCTTGTTGATCTCTAGTTTCATACCATTGTGGGAATGAACTAAAATTTGGTTAATTGATTATACTTTATGTATGGCTTCTGAAATTAGCAGGAAGTACATCTCATAGGCTTGAGTACATAGCTGGCCAAAATGCTTATGTTTACAAAGGGCATCTAGGAAAGACAAAAAGTGAAAGAGAGAGAAGAAAAGAGCATAATCAAAAATGTTTATAAAAGGGTCTTACAGGGATCCCTGGGTGGCGCAGTGGTTTGGCGCCTGCCTTTGGCCCAGGGCGCGATCCTGGAGACCCGGGATCGAGTCCCACATCGGGCTCCCGGTGCATGGAGCCTGCTTCTCCCTCTGCCTGTGTCTCTGCCTCTCTCTCTCTCTGTAACTATCATAAATAAAAAAAAAAAAATTAAAAAAAAAGGGTCTTACAGACCTGTAAGCATTATATTAGAAAAGCTAAAGTCCAAAGGAAAAACAAATCCATCAAAAGCAGTAAGGACCAATCTATGAAAATTTAAATCTATGTTCAGTGTGAGAGGTGAAAAAGACTCAGGACTGACAGAAAACTATGGATGGATGGTGGAAATAAAGCAAAACTTTCATTTTATTTCCTTCTTATCTGCCAACAAGATTGGCAAAAAACAAAAACAACCTCCCCCCAAAAAAAACAAAAAACAACCTACAATATTGGTGAAATGGAGTAAAAGCTCAAGTTAAGTGAAGTAATTAGGGACTGTCATCTAGTTGACAACCTAGGATACAGAGATCTCCCAGGTGAGTTCAGTAGAAGTTGCTGATAACTTTGGAAGAGCTGTGAAGAATGGCATACATAGCAAATATTGGTAACAGGCTAATTATCAATATTCAAAAGCATGAAGAAATTAAGTAGGTTTTATAATTTAAAAGCTTCTGAATGTGATGTCAATCTTGTGGATGTTTCTAGAATAGCATATGAGACTGAGATATACAAATCTTAAAGAGTAATTCTATGCTTCTAGGCCCGTTTAGAATGAAATCCAAGGGCACCTGCATGGCTCAGTTGGTTAAATGTCTGCCTTCAAGTTATGATCCTGAGGTCCTGAGATTGAATCCCACATGGGACTCCCTGCTCAGCGGGGAGCCTGCTTCTCCTTCTACCTTTACCCTTTCTTCCCTCTGCTCAAATAAGTGAATCTTTTTTTTTTTTTTTTTAAAGAAAGAAATCCAAATGAAAACGTCCAAGTGAAGATTTTATAGGGGCTTCAAAGTGGTTACTTTTACAGATATAGAGATGATTTTTATGTTAAATAAGCACAAAGTAGAAGACATGTAAATTTCTTGGCAATAGTATGTTCTACAGAAAATCAAGACTTTAGGTTTATTAAGTATCATGACTAAATTTGGTAGAAAATTCAGTAAAGGTATAAATTACTTCTTGATATAAGGAAAATAATTATTTCAGAGTTGTGTTACTGTATAATATTCACTTACGGAGTTAACGATATTTTTATCTTTGCTTATGGATTTATTGATTTTTATATTCTAAGCAGTTTTACTTTTGGCATTTTTGATCATATATTTAATATCTAAGGCATCAGAGCCATTATATTTAAATACCATATTCAAGAAACTATATATTTCTTCTATGTTTCTTTCAGTATTGTCTAATAAATAATTTCACATTAAAATCTCTATGATGTTATGACTTTTGTGCATGCAGTTACATAAGTGGCTCTAAGGCAATGTTTCCATTAACTAACTTCAAGTTTTGGTAATAGTTAACTTATATTTTAGGATATTATACTTTATATTTTTATTAAAGTATTCTACAGTTTAAAAAATTGAGAATGGCTTCAGATTTACTAAATCATGGTCAAATTCTCCAAGTGGTCTGTATCAGTGTTACTTTGCTAACTTGCTTCCCTTATGTTGCTTTTATATTGACAGGATCACACAAGTAGTTTTTTTGACCTATCCTGCCCTTTCCTAGAGAAATATAGCTTTTATATATGTAAATGAATTATATTAAACCAGAAAAAAATGAATGATAATTCCAAGAGATGCAGAAGAAAAAGATGAAAAGGTTTTAACAATAAAAATTATCCAAAAAACAAAGGGAAGCAATCTATAAATTAAACTTTGTAAGAAGGAGTTTAAGCAGTTTCATTTTTAGTATTTTTAAAATTGACTGTATACCAACACATTAGAAAGTTTTGTCATTGTTGTTGTTTTTGAGATATAGACTATCTTCTCCCTTTTATTACAAGGAGGTATATAAACAAGCTTTTCTATCGCTCTCCTTAAGAATATTTGATAGTTAGAAAACACAAGCCACCAGAAGACAGGGATGTTCTTAAATTTTCTATAAACCTATGTAACTTATTTATTTAATGTGCTGGATTTGGTAGGAACAACTTTAAATGGGTTCCTGGTACCTCTTGAGTCTCATTCCTGAGATTCATTCTTCCCCTTCTCTTGGATAAAAATTTGGGGAAATCCTAAAAATTTCTTATGACTTTGAGGTAGTAAAAGTCTAGTCTGGTATAATATAATTCCAGTCTGTACATTGTAATATCAAATTTCTGAAAACTTAACTAAACAAAACTTTCTTCTCTCCCCCAAGCTGAGCTTGATATAACTGGAAACCTTCAGTAGTTTGGGAGACAGGATCAACTGCTTTCTCCCTCATAGCTCTACTTTCTTATTCTATTTTTTTTTTTTTTTACTTTCTTATTCTGAATTAATTGCTGCATTTGGACATTTGAGATTATGGCATAAGAGGGATGAGAGGAAAAGTACTGGTACTGTTGTAATACCACGTTTATGGCAGAACCGTTATCTGTGGCCATGAGAACATGGGTGCATTTGCTGGTCCTTTGGAGCATTCGTCATATAAAGAGATGGACATTTATTTGTTTCAGGAATTAAGTCTGAAGGGAGGAAGCTCAGAAATAAAAAAAGGCAGTTCACTGATGCTATCATGAATTCTGGTTCTTATCATCTTTCTACTTCTCCATGCTTATGTTTTGGCCTGTATCTTTATGGTTGTTTTCTCCTGGTGGCAAGACAAAAGTTATACTTTAAGGTTTATATTAGTACTACTGGTAAAAATGAAAGGAAAACATAGAAAGCCATGGGGCATATTAATTATTTGTTCCTTTTTAAATGACAATAATGGAATATTTTATGACATTTGTCATGTGATTTTTTAAAAATAAACTTTGTAATTTAAGGACAATTTCATACTCAAAGAAAAATTATAAAGATAGTAGAGTTTCCATATACTTCATGCTGTTTCCCCTATTTTTAGCACATTATATTCATATGCTACATTTGTTAGACTTAATAACCAATATAGATACATTATTATTGACTTAAGCCAATACTTTATCCATATTTCCTCAGTTTATACCTAATTACCCCCACTTTCTTTTTTGTTGTTGTTGTTGCAGGATCCCATTCTGTTCTCTATTACATTTAGTTGTTATGTCTCCTAAAGCTTCTCTTGGCTGTGACAGTTTCTTAGACTTTCCTTGTTTTTGATGACCTTGAAAGTCTTGTATTGTTTAGTCATGTGTTTTGTGTAGTGTCTCTCAATTGGTATTTGTCTGATTTTTTAGACAATGGTTAGGCTGTGGTTGTTTCGGGGAAGGAAGATCACAAAGATAAAGTGACATCTTCCTTATACCATATCAAAGGTACATTCTATCAGCATGATTTGCAACTGTTGATGTTGACTTCAAGCATCTGGCCAACATGGAGGTTGTCAGGTTTCCCTACTATAAAGTTTTTTTTCTCCCTTTCCATACTGTACCCTTTGGAAGGACATCATTATGTGTAGCTCTCACTTAAGGAATGGGAAGTTGTACTCCACCTCTGAAAGGGGGGAGTATGTACCCAAATTAATTATGTTTTTTCTGTGTGAGAGATTTGTCTCTTCTCCCATATTTATTAAATTCTTCACTATTTTTATTGTTGCAAATAGGATGGACTCTATGTTATACTTTGGATAATAAAATAACACTATATTTTGTTACTGAAATTATTCCAACTTTGGTTCCTAGGAGCTTTTTTAGTTGACTTCTATTTCTCTTTGGCAAACTACCATCATTGTATATTTTATTATTATTTATTGTCATCATCATTATCTTCTTCTTCTTCTTCTTCTTCTTCTTCTTATTATTATTATTATTATTACAGCATTTTCTTACTTGTTACCACTACAGTACGCTCCAAGGAAATTTTGTATATTCCCTGCCCAAATCCTAGAGTCAGTTTTTTCTTCAAGGGCCATTATTCCTTTTGTTTGGAGAACGGCATAAAAAAAACAAGATTTGTGACCCCTCCATGATGGGTGTGGAAGTAAGGGCAAGAAGAAGAACAAACAGTTCTATAATTATGAAGTAAATCAAGAAGGAGAGGAACCATCTCATATTAAAAGGGCATTCAGGTTTCTATTTCCAGGCAAAAGAAAAGTGGCAGAGATAAGGCTGATGACCTGAGAACCTAACTTTTTGGCCCCAAAGTACTTAAAAGTCCTTTCAGTGTTTCCTGACATCTCTAAGAAATTATAAAAAAGAAGCCTATTCATAAATCATGGTATTAATTCCCAAAATGGGCTTTCCTCACCCACTCTTCAGTATCTTTCCTAACTTGCAGATTCACTGAAGTGTCTGTTTCTAAGTTTTATTCCTAAATTAATAACTAATACATAGAAAACAAAACAATAACCTAACAATACCCCCCCCCCCCAGGTCTCTCCTGAAAACTTACATTTATGGCTCTTGTTTCCTCACTTTGTTTCCATTTTTATTCTGCTTATAGTGGCTTGCTTCTTTCTTTCTTTCTTTCTTTCTTTCTTTCTTTCTTTCTTTCTTTCTTTCTTTTTTTCTTCTTCTTCTTCTTCTTCTTCTTCTTCTTCTTCTTCTTCTTCCTTCCTTCCTTCCTTCCTTCCTTCCTTCCTTCCTTCCTTCCTTCCTTTCTTTCTTTCTTTCTTTCTTTCTTTCTTTCTTTCTTTCTCTCTCTTTCTTCTCTTTCTCAGTGTAAGAATATACTAACACCCATATGTATAAAAGAACTCCTACATTCCAGCTTAGAGAGTTGTGCACCTCTCTATTCTATTGATTCTAAAACACATAAGTTGTTTAGGCTGGCTTAACCTCCCTTGAATGATGGAGAAATGCAGTGACATCAAGAAAGAAAAACAGTTATTTTTAGGAGTTGGCAGTGGAGAGTTAGAAGAAACGATTGCAGACATGTAACAATAAATATTATTTTGCCCCATAATAACTTCAAACTTGAGAAGTTGCTGTTTCTTTTTTTTTTAATTTTTATTTATTTATTTATGATAGTCACAGAGAGAGAGGCAGAGACACAGGCAGAGGGAGAAGCAGGCTCCATGCACCGGGAGCCCGACGTGTGGGATTCGATCCCGAGACTCCAGGATCACGCCCTGGGCCAAAGACAGGCGCTAAACCGCTGCGCTACCCAGGGATCCCATAAGTTGCTGTTTCTTAGGTTACATTTCTGACCTAATATACAATGTCTTTAGTTCAAAAAAAGTGGCGCTAAATAAACTGTTAACTAAAGATCAATGATGCAAAAATGTACTTAGTACCCACAGTGCCTGAGAAATGCAATACGTAAAACTACCACTTATGATTATTTGAGATGCATTCAGTGTCCACTAATGTGATCTGCTGCACTTTGTCTAGATATTAATAATGGCATCATTAAATTAAAAGCTGGCTCACTTTAGTTAAACTATAGAAAATAGAACCTTTCCCTTTTACAGTTGTGGTTGATGGCATGTTCATTGGGAGTAGAATATTGGTTATGCATCTAATTTAAATGTATTTGTTGTCTAACGTCTGATTCAAATTTTCAGATTAAGTAAACTTAAGGAACTGATACTTGAGCATTATTTATGAAGAGAAAGGTGGGGTGAATGAAAAAATAAGTGCCTTTAATATTTTGAAAATAAATTAATTTTAATAACACTACCTCCAGTTCTATAGGCTTTTCTTATAATTCCCCTTCATTACCTCCTTGGCTATTCATTTCTTCATGTGACTGTGTCTGTTGCAATGTTTCCTGTGGGACAACTGTGTCTTAATATTTTAGCAACAGCATAGCCATGTAATTATCTGTAAATAATTTAGCGTGTATTTCATTCATGTGGAAATGATCCAATTAGCCAAAGTGAGGAAAAATAAAAACTTGGAATGAAATGTTAAGCCACTCACAGTCTGGTTTTATTTATTATTATTATCATTTAAGTTCTTCAGTGTTAGCTAATTAAAAATATTTTCTATTTCAAATTATCTGCTAAGTTCCTCCAACAAGTCTGAAGCTATTAATACTCATTTTCTCTTTCTTGAAGTGTTTGGCACCAAAAGAAATGGTTGTTTTGCCTATGGTCGTTGTGGATTTGTAGGAAGGTTAGCTTAGATTGCTTTCACTGTGGCTAAGGCTCTCCCTTCAATAAGTTAATTGGCTCACCCTCTTTCCCCAGAGTTATAGACTATATCATTCATCATGAATACAGATTTCCTCACTTGTCTACTTATCACAAGGCTAATGATAGGAGTGCAGCAGTGGCACAGATAATTAAAAGCTGTAGATTACTCAGTACTCCCTTCCACTAATATTAGTTGTCTTAGAAGGTCTTAGAATTTATAGGAGGAGAGAAAGGAGATGATTTTGGGGACATGTGTAGTAGGACTTATGCCAGCAAAATCTACAGTGTAGATGTTCTGCTGATACATAATTTAACATAACTGAACTTAAATGACAGAGTCCTCACTGTTGTTTTTCTTCCTATGAGCTATAAATAAATTTGATGTTAATAAATTAAATAAATTAAATTCATTTCTGAAAACTAGCTTATCAATAAGATGTTTGATTGTTGAAGAAAAAAGAGATAGAATGCCTACTTCCAAGTTTTACTTATCCAAATAGATTCAGTTGAGTACCAAGCACACAAACAAAACTATCATCAAGATAACCCATTCATTTTAAAGTGAGATTGATTGCACAGCCTTCAAGAGCTCTGGCTCATTTATATACTCACTTCAGTGCTCAGCACTTTTACTCTTCATGAATGTGGTGCCTGATGTACCAGCTAACCATCTGATTTTACTACATGGTCCTTTAGGAAAGATTTTTTGCAGGTGAAAAATTTTTTTAATATTTTATTTATTTCATTTATTTTATTTATTTATTCTTGAGAGAGAGGGGAAGAGAGGCAGAGACCAAGCAGAGGGTGAAGCAGGCTCCATGCAGGGAGCCCGACGTGGGACCCGATTCTGGGTCTCCAGGATCAGGCCCTGGGCTGAAGGCGGCGCTAAACCACTGAGCCACCTGGGCTGCCCAGTTTTTAAATGCCTATAAA
Organism: Canis lupus baileyi; assembly: GCF_048164855.1. Lineage (NCBI taxonomy): Eukaryota > Metazoa > Chordata > Mammalia > Carnivora > Canidae > Canis > Canis lupus. The sequence continues at coordinate 9,481,582 of NC_132846.1, read as the reverse complement.
ATACTAGATAAATTAAAGCATGGTACCTGAAAATGTATACGTTAAATCACAGCTAACTGGAATTAATTATGTCACAACTTGTCAGTGTTGCAGGCTATACTAACCTATCATCTAACAGTGAATGCATATATACTTATGTATAAATTATTGTCTCCAAAGTAAAATTACCCAATACTATATATTTTGCAAATTAAAACTTAAAAACAGTGTTTTACAAATAAAACTGGGAGAAAAATAGCAGTGTCAATGAACATATATTGAGCTTTTTTCGGTCAAATGTAAATTTTCTATGCACTGTAAAAAATAATGCAAAGATACCTTATTGTATCTTTAACCCAGTGGTGCATATGGTAAATTTTACAAAAATGATAGCAGAACTTTAAGATATTGACATTGATACAACTTACTCATGTGATTCAGATTTACTTAGTTTTACTTATACTCATTTGTTTCTTTTTTTTTTAATTGAAATTTGATTTGCCAACATATAACACCCAGTGCTTATCCCATCAAGTGCCCTCCCCAGTGCTTGTCACCCAGTTACCCCATCCTCCCACCCACCCCCCCTTCCACTACCTTTTGAATGTCTCATGGTTTGTCTTCCTCTCTAATTTTTCTCACTCATTTTCCCTCCTTTCATTATAATCTCTTTCACTATTTCTTACATTCCACGTATGAGTGAAACCATATGATAATTGTCCTTCTCTGATTGACTTACTTCACTCAGCAGAATATCCTCCAGCTCCACCCAGGTGGAAGCAAATGGTGGGTATTTATCTTATACTCATTTCTAATTGTGTGTGAAATTTAACCCTACATAATTTTGTCACCTGTGTAGATTTGTTTACTTATTACCATAGTCAAGATACTGAGTAGTTTCGTAAAAACAAGGATTGCTCATGTGGCTCTTATATGATAAGTGTTTGATAAACACAACCTATGTCTCTTCCCTGTACCCCTACCCACCATGTCACCTAACTCCTGGCAAGCACTACTTCTCTTTATTTCTGAAATTTTTCCATTTCAAAATGTTATGCAAATAGAATCATACAGCATATAATGTCTTAGGATTATCACTTTTAACATAGTTGAACACCCTGGAGATTCTTCAAAGTTGTTGCCTGCATTAATAATCATTGGTTTTTATTGCTAAGTAGCTCTCCATGGCATGCATGTAGTAGTCTAATCATTCACATGTTGTTTCTAAATTCATATATTAAATGGTAGCTAGTATTTCTAGTATTTGGCTATGCAGGTTTTGACTATTATGAATTATACTATGAATAAAACAGCTATTGTGAATAAAAATGCTACATTAATTTATGAGTTTTTGAGTCACATAAATTTTATTTCTCTGGAGTAAATGTCCAAGAATACAATTGCTGGATTTTATGGTGATTGCATATTTACATTTACAGGAAACTTTGTAACTATTTTCTAGATTTGTCATACCATTTTGCATTTCCACCACCAATATAAGAATAGTCAATTCCCTGAATCCTGATGTTTTCACTATTTTTTGATATTTTTATGATTTACTATGATAGGTATATAGTGATATCTAATTGTATTTTTAATTTCCATTTTCCTGAGTTGAATATATTTTCTTGTACTCATTTTCCATCTCTATATATTTTTCAGTAAGCTGTCTCTTCTTAATTTTTGCCTGTTTTATGATCAGGTTGTTTTATTATCAGTTTTGAATTTTAAAAGATTTTAATCTACTTGAGATACTTGCTCTTTGCTGGATATGTGATATGCAAATGTTTCCTACAATTCTGTAGCTTGTGTTTTAATTCTCTTCACATGGTATTTTACAGAGCAAAATTTTTAATTTTGATGAGATCCAATTTACCAATTTTTCCTTTAATGGTTGTACTTTTTGTGTCAAGTCTAAAAACTCTGACTAGTCCAAATCCTACAGATTTTTTCTAAAAGTTTTATTGTTTTACATTTTACATTTAGAGCCATGATCCCCGGCTCGTCTGGGTGGCTCAATGGTTGAGTGTCTGCCTTTGGCTCAGGGCACTATCCCGGAGTTCTGGGATTGAGTCCCATGTTGGGCTTCCTGCATGGAGCCTACTTCTCCCTCTGCCGATGTCTCTGCCCCTCTCTCTGTGTCTCTCATGAAAAAATAGATAAAAATCTTAAGAAAAAGAACGATGATCACTTTGAACTAATTTTTGAATAAGAATTTTAGATGAAAATTAATTTTTTTGCTTATGGATTTCTAATTTTTCCATTATCACATGTTGAAAAGACTATCTTTCTTACTATCTTACTATCTTTCTTAAATTGCTTTTACATCTTTATCAAAAATCAATTGAGCATATTGATATGATTTCCATGTTCTTTATTTTACCTTATTGATCAGTATGTCTAGCCCTTTACCAATATCATACTATTTTGATTAATTTGGCTATATAGTAAGCTTTACCATCAAACAGAGTGATTCCTTCTTTATATTTGTCAATATTATTTTAGCTTGGGCCTCTATGGTCTACGGCCTGTACCTTTCCATATAAATTATATAATTAACTTGTCAATGCCTATAAAAAACTTTGCTGGAATTTTGGCAGAAATTTCATTAAACTTATACATCGATTTGGGGGGAAATGACATTTCTACTCTGTTGAATCTTCCAATCAATGACAGTGAAATATTTCTCCGTTTATTTAGGTCTTTGATTTCTTTCATCAGCATTTTATAATTTTCAAGTTAAAGGTCCTATATATATTTTGTTAAATAAATATCTGAGTATTCATTTTCCCTGGAGTGATTATCAAGAGTATTATGGGTTTTTTAAAAGATTTTATTTATTTATTCATGAGAGACAGAGAGAGAGAGAGAGAGAGAGAGAGAGAGGCACAGACACAGGCAGAGGGAGAAGCAGGCTCCATGCAGGGAGCCGGATGTGGTACCCAATCTTGGGTCTCCAGGATCACACCCTGGGCTGAGGAGGCGCTAAACCACTAAGCCCCCCTGGCTGCCTGAGTATTATGTTTTTAATTTCATTTTCTACATGTTCACTTTTAGTATACAGAAATGTGGCTGATTTTTGTGTTGATCCTATGACATCGCTGAGCTCACTTATTAGGTGTAGGAGGTTTTATCTTTTTTTATTTTGGTAAATTCCTTGGGATTTTCTTATGTAGACAATTATGGCATCTTCAAATATTATGTTTTTTATCTTCCTTTCTAATCTGTAAGCATTTTCTTTTTTTGTCTTACTGCACTCACTCAGAACTGCTATTGCTCAGAATTGTGAAAGCAGACCCCCTTGTCTTGTTGCCTATTTTAGGAAAAATGTATTCAGTCTTTCAGTCATAGTATGATGTTAGATTCAGGTATCAAATTGAGATAATTCTCCTTTATTCCTAACTTGCTGAAAATGGGTGTTGGCTTTTGGCAAACTTTTATAAAGATTTTATTTATTTATTTGAGAGAGAGAGAGAGCGAGAGAGAGAGAGCATGAGCAGGAGAAGAGGCAGAAGGAAAGGGAGAGAATCTCAAGCAGACTCCCTACTGAGCATGCCCCACCTCCCATCTCAGAGCTTGATTTCCCAACCCTGAGATCCTGACCTGAGCCAAAATCAAGAGTCAGACTCTCAACTGACTGAGCCACCCAGGAACCCCTATATATTTCTTTTTTTTAAAGTCAATTCAAAGAGCATATGATTTTTCTTCATTGGCTTGTTAATATGGAGAGTTACTTTCATTGATTTTCCAACATTGAACCAGCCTTGTATATCTGTAATAAATCTCACTTGGTCATAATGAAATATAACTTTAACAAATGGCTTTAATAAGGATATTTTCAAAATAATTTTAGATGGCTCTGAAGGAATATCAAATGCCCATTAGACCTATTATTTCATAGCAGCTTTGTGGAAAGTTCATAAAATTGGTAGTACATTTTTTTTTCCATAAGAAATGATCTACCTTCACTCCATGTGCAACATTTGCTTGAGAAGTAACATGACCATTGAATGTGTTCATTTTTATTCATCTGCAAATGATTTGGATAATTCTATTACAGTTATAAAGTCCTTCGAAATTTCCTAATTTTAGGTTGACAACTTTTCTTTTCATACATAGTTTTTTAGGTTATACACAAAATGTAACAAGTTAACTGTTTATAAGAAAGACAGAGGCTTAAGTTCCAGTTCTAGGACTGTTGAAGTTCACTTCTTTTTAAGCTGAATCTGTCATAAAAATGAAAATAATTTTAATAAGAAAAAAATTTAATATAAATAAATCAAGTCCATTGGAAAATAAATGCTATATAAATATATCAGGTGGTCATCTTAAAAATTGAGCAGAATGTTTCCACCAAATTAAAGAATTAAGGTTCTAGGGATGCCTGCTACCTCAATTGGTTAAGCATCCAGCTCTTGGTTTTGGCCCAGGTCATGATCTCACTGTTGCGTGATCAAGTCCTGCATTGGTTGGGCTCATGCTCAGTGGAGTCTGCTTGAGATTCTTTTCCCTTTCCTCCACCTCCCCCTCTGCTCCTTCTCCTACTCATGCTTTCTCTCTCACTCACCCTCTGTCTTTCAAATAAATAAATAAAATCTTTAAAAAGGTTCCAGATTTATCTTAAATTGTAATTAATATGAAACTTTCCAAAATGCTAAGTGGTCAGAGATATTTAATACAGACTAATTATAAGAAATTTATACTTTGTTGGTCAATGCATAGGTAAATACTGGCAATTTCATATAGTTCATACATAATATTGTTTTCACTGTGACTGGCCTGACAATTTTCTAAACTAATTTTTAAGGAAAGAGGAATTGTAGCACATATATGTATACTACTTTTTATTTTCTTATATTTCTGTGAAGTAATTCTTTTTTTTTTTTTAAAGTCTTTTTTTTAAATTTTTTTTCATTTATTTATGATAGTCACACACAGAGAGAGAGAGAGAGGCAGAGACACAGGCAGAGGGAGAAGCAGGCTCCATGCACCGGGAGCCCGACGTGGGATTCGATCCGGGTCTCCAGGATCGCGCCCTGGGCCAAAGGCAGGCGCTAAACCGCTGCGCCACCCAGGGATCCCTCTGTGAAGTAATTCTATTGTTATAGACTATAAAGACTATTATTACATCACTTACATGACTTCTCACTTTTTAGAATCATTTCCTTTACATTTTTGTTTCTGATAGGAAAAGGTTCACAATATAGAAAAATGTATAAAGATCAAGACGATTAGAAAAATGTATAAAGATCAAGGCAATGAAATACATATTATAAACATACAACTTAAAAATTGCATTTTTGTTTCACTTATTATTTGGAAAATATAGACTGTTGCAGATACAGTTAAAACCCAAATGACTTCTCCATTCATCGCTTTTAGTATGAACTGGGAGATACAGTTGTGTTTTAGTAGGAATATTTATAACAGAACTCTAAAATGCATATATTGATTTGTTTTACTTATGTTTTAAAACCTACTAAAATAAGGCTTTTGATGTATAACCTCTCTTTTATATTTTGTTGAAATATGAATACAAATGTTTTAAAAATAAGCATGTGTTTTCTTGAAAATAGTACATGGAAGATTATCTTCCTTTTAATCAAAAACAAGCTAGAAAAATTGATTGATGAATTTTCTTGATAGCTTTGTAATGAGTTGACAGAAGGTGCACACTTAGGTGAAATATATTTAGAATTTAGTAGAGTCTTAGACACAAGATAATGACATTTTAGCCATAGAAGGAATTCAAATAGCTCAGATATGAGCAAAGGTTTAAGGACCAAAACCAGCACTGGAATTACAAGGTAAAGATAGTAATTGCACCTTCCACATAGAGCATTTAACTTCATCAAAACACTTTCTCTTGCTTTATCTCCTTTGATTTTCAACAGCTTTTTTCTTAAAAATAAAAATGCCATTGTATATAGCTCATTTACAATTCTTAAACTTGACACTGTACAAGCAAAACAAATTTACTTATGCATTCAATCATATCTCAGTGGTTCATGAAAAGAATAGCTCTAATTCCATCCATTTCTTCCTATTTCTCTAGTTCTTCCTTTAATTATGTAGGCAGTTTCCTCAGCCTTTGTATTTAGCCTATTTTGCATGCTCTTGCTTTGGTCTATAATCTACAGAATTGCATGTGTGTGTATGTCTATACCTCTTTTCTTTAACTCCTTTGTTTCTATTGCTCCATTTTCTGCTTCTCCTTTTTTTTTTTTTTTTTTTTTATTTTTACTTTTTAAGAATTCATGGGAATTTATAGTTAGTTCTCTGCTTTTCTTATCCATGAATTTCCCTAGGTGTTTCCCTATTCCTCTTAACAAAAGCTGTTCTTTATAGGCATGGCATGCAATTATATTTGCTGAAGCAGGCCCACACTCTAATTTAGGTTATTTCAGCCAATGTCAGTTTGTCCATTGCTCTAGTCTCTGAATACAAATGTTATTTTCCATGGAAGTTCCATTTTGCTTCCGTGGGAGCTTCCATTTTTACTCCCTTTCCCTTAGTCTGGTCTCCTATTACCACTTACCTCTCTTTTACTGAGCCAATGTTAGAAGTCCATATTTTCCATTTTCAGTTTTATGTCTAGACCTTGGAGGTTGATTTGGTTCTAAATGACTCCTATTCTTGGACAATTCACATGCATGTGTCCTTGCCTGTCCTACACCTGATGATGGAATGGGATTTTTCTGTCAGCATTCTGAACACTCTAACTACATATGACTTTCTGTAGAGTTCTTAAGCCACATTTTTAGCAAGTTTTCAGCTGTTCCTTACATCAATTAAAACTCTTCCCTACCGCCAAATCAAATAATTTGGCAAACACTTAAACCTATTGTCTCATTTCCAGGCAAGTTATTATTTCACAATATCTTTTTAAGCATGTCACTGTGTACTCTGCTTTTGCAGCTTATTTCAGATTTTATTCATGAAATGTCTTAGCTTGGTGGATTTATCAGAAATATCCGTAACAGTTCTAGCTTTTTATTTTTTCTTCTACTTGACACACTTTCAAATGTAAATCCAAATGGCCTGATAATGTGGAACTGTTAGCTAAATTCCTTGCTCCTGGGAATTTGAACTAGGTTAAATATATCCCTTGAGTTCATCTGTTAGGTCTCCACCACATATTGCCTTCCTCTGTAGATGTTATAATCCTTTGTGTATATAATCCCCACCATATTCTTTCATACTCACACTATTACTTTCCTCTTTAAAGAAGCTTAATTTATCTTTTTATTCCACTTTCTTTTTTTTTTTTTTTTTTTTTCCCCTCTGCCAAGGTCAGCAATGATTTCCTAATAACCCAATACAATGAGTTATAGTCAGTCCCTATCTTACCTGAGCTCTGGATCCTTTTGACCTCTCTCTTTCAAATAATTGCCATCCATTTTAAACTAACTTTATTTTTTAAAAAAGATTTTATTTATTTATTCATGAGAGAGCGAGGCAGAGACACAGGCAAAGGGAGAAGCAGGCCCCATGCAGGGAGCCCGACGGGGGACTTGATCCCGGGTCTCCAAGACCACCCCCTGGGCCCAAGGCGATGCTAAACTGCTGAGCCACCCGGGCTGCCCTTAAACTAACTTTAAACTCACTTCTCTGACTGTTATCTCCTATACCTTTTTGTTAGATAATTTTTCTCAATAGGCTCCTTAAGTACTAATATTGGTTATGAATTTCTTCTTGTCTCCTTCTCACTTGATAATTGCTGTACTAACCCCAGGAGTTATGGCTATTACCAATAGACTGACACTTTCAAAATCTTGATTGCAGCCTACTCCAGACTCACCTATGCAATTCACTACTGAATTATGATATACATCATATTACATATTTTGGAAGAGTATATATAAAAATATAAAAATAAAATATAATAAAATGATAACATTCAGAGTGTATACACACACACGCACACATGCATTTTCAAGTTCCAAAACTTTAACAACTTGGAAATGACCTCATCTCTCTCTCTTTTTTCTCTTTTTACCTTATGTTGGTGAATGCCAATTTATTAGATTGTTTATTTCAAGTTAGATATTTTTTCTTCCTTTCTTTCACGTTTATTTATAATAAATTATATTTACCAGTTTCTGCTTATTTTACATCAAAAACATCTCTTTAAAGTTATTTTTCCTCTTCAACTTGATTAGTTAGTTCAGATTTTCATATGCTCTCTCATGGACTATTGAGGTTTTTTCTTTACTAACACCCCTCATGTTTATATTCTCCCCTAATCCATTCATTAGTTCCCTTCTTACAGTAATTTACTAGCTCCTCATTTCCATTTTATGAGTTTCCTGGATAATTCTTATGTAGCCAGTGGGAGCAAGGTCTACTTAGATTTATGTTTGATTGTAAAACCCTGCTACTCAAAATGAACTCTGGCTCCAATAGCATTCACAACATGTGGGAACTTGTTAGAAAAATGGAATATCATGACTTGCTCCAGACCACCTAAATCATATTCTACATTTTAATAAGATCCCCAATCAATATACCAGCACATTAAAGTTTGAGTAGCACTGTGTGGCAGTTCTATCCTGAATTGTGCCAATCTGAGTGTGTTGTAAGTCTGGAAGGTAGCTGGGTATTCCTATCTATTCTGTAGGGTCCAGGGAAGACTCAATCCAATTTTGTCCATGTACTTCCTTTCCTTACTTCACTTGCATTGCAGATTCTTCAAATGGTTCATTAAGATTGGTTTTTACAAACAAACTATTGGTCTCAAATTATTTTCTTTTTGTAAACTAAAAAAAAATGCTGTAGCTTTTAAATTATATTTGATTTTTTTGCATATTTTTAAATCTCCTAGGTCTCAAAAGGGCTTGGTTTTAGCTTGAGTACATGCTCAAAATATAAAGCATTTTCTTAATATTTACATTCAACAAATTGCAATAATTCTGCATAGTAAAACTTTGCCTATAAGTTCCAGTTTTGGGCTTTCCTAATAAACCTTAGCTTGAAGCTTTTAAACATATGATACCATAATGGTTACTGAATTTGATTCTTCTAAATAAGAAGTTACTTTTTGATTCTATAAGGGGACTTTGAACTCAGGTATAGTCTTTCAGATGATCAGTGAATGCATACTCCAAAGCAGCAGTTCTGAAAGTATGGCTCCAGGACCTACAGCATTAGTATCCCCTATGGACTTATAAAAATGAAACTTCTCTTGCCCACCAAAGAAATACCGATGTGAAACATTTTGGTGGGAACTCATGATCTGTGTTTAAACAATTCCTTTAGGTGATTCTGATGCATGGCAAAATTTGGAAATCACTAGTTTGTTTTAAAGCAATTACTTTGATTTCATTGCCCTTGCTAGTGATTGATTTAGATATGGGCACAAAATACAATATGAGTCAATGAAATATGAGATAAACATGGTAAGGAAGCCTTTGGGAAAGGTATTCTTACTCTTATAAAATAATGAGCAAGAAGGAATACTTTCATGGCTGGCTTATTATGTTGCAAGTGATTCTTGGTCTATATATTTATCTACCTGGCCACCATTAGACAGAATAGCACTGATACTGAAGTTGGTTGAATGGAAAGATCATAAATACATAGGTTCTTGATGATGTCATTGAGTCCGTGAATAAACCAACTCTGGAATTATACTTGCTCTCCATTTCTTGTTATATTAAATAATACTCTTATTATGTAAGCCAATTTAAGATGGGTTTTCTGTTATCTACACTTAATAATATTTAAACTTATAAAACATGAGTTTCCTTTATAGTCAATAATAATAACATAATAAATGCTATTTAAAAATCAGTGATGCATAAAAATTTTTCATGAATTTTTCTTGCCCACATCGATAATACTTGTCAGTGGTACGCAGTAGTCTGCAGTTTTGTTTTTTGTTTTTTTTTTTTAAGATTTTATCCATTTATTCACGAGAAACACAGAGAGAGAGGCAGAGACACAGGCAGAGGGAGAAGCAAGCTCCATGCGGGGAGTCCAACGTGGGGCTCGACCCTGGGTCCCCAGGATCAGGCCCTGGGCTGAAGGCGGCGCTAAACCGCTGAGCCACCGGGCTGCCGGTCTGCAGTTTTTAATAGGGTAAACACCCCACATTTTAAAAAGTATATCAGAAGCTGAAAATAAAAACACTTAAAGTAGGTAAGAGTAGCTACCTATGAAAAGCTTCTGAAACTTAAAAAAAAAAAAAGAAAGTAACTCATATATGTGATTGGATTAAAGCTCCTTCAGTCTTATGAGAGATTTAAAGTATGTCTGTGAAGAAAAGGGGCAACAATTGAAGTATAATTAATAAATTAATCTATAGTGAAAATGTTTATTATATAGAAGTGTTCTAAAGATAGAAGATTTTGTTGAATAATAACAAATATTGGAAGTGGATAGTAAAATCTTTTAAGTATTTATTCAGCTGTTTCTGATCAACACTACTGTCAAAAAATCTTCCAGCTTTACTACAGAGAGGAACAAATACCAGGTAAAACTGTCAAACTACCCTTGTTCTGACTTCACACATGCATAACTATTTTACATTTTGAAGCTTGTTTCTTAAAATATTGTAATTTTGAGATGATAGTGTTACAGAAAACAAATTGATTCATTTTGGTAGCTAGAAATAACATATCCATACTCTCAGGTTAAAAAAAACAAACATAACATTTGGGTATGTAGATCAATGTTTTAGGAAGAATGGTTAATGTTAATACACTTAACTACGTTCATGGTAATAAAACTCAGTTTCTGTGATGTAAAACTGAGAGCCCAACTTGGATAGTGTAGTACCTTGAGTGCCAGAAATACTTACTGAAACATTTTTTTCTCTCTCTTTTAATAATTATCTTAACTGCTGGAAAGTCATAACTACTCTAATTTCATTTCTAATGGAGATTCTGAATACTTCATAAGAGCAGTTTAATAGTTATAAACAGAAACAGGAAATAATTTTCTTTTGTAAGTAGGGATATAATATCACTTCAACTTCTGTGAAGTGATATTAAAGCACACTGACAGTTTATACTTTCTCTTCTTGCTACTTTATATACCAAAGGATCAAATACATGAATAAAATTTTTCTTGTACTTACTAGACACTTTTTTGGATTAGCAGTGATAAAATATGAAAAGCAGTACGATGATAAATCGTGACATGCTTTTCAGGAAGTATGAATAGCAATATAGCTTATAGATAATCTAGCCCATTATTATTCTCCAGAAATATTTATATGTATGATACCACTGTGAGGATGAGATATATATGTTTTGAGTTTTCCTTTAAAGTCTGAAAACTAAAATTTCAGTAAACCCACATTCAAAGAGACTCAGTGATACTGGATAAAACCTTACTTTTCCCTTCTTGCATTCTTATGGACAATTCTGAGAATTTGTATGTAAAATGTCAGCTGCCATTGTAGTGGTTTTCTTGACCCAGCATGGAAAGATAGTATAGAATGCTTATTATAGTTTCTTCTATAAGAAGGAAAAAAATCTGGTCTTCATGTGGGGAGAATGGAATTCATTATTATTATTTCCCTCACAAAATTAATTGCAGTGCATTTTAAAAAAAATTAAAATCTTAATGCCCATTATAACATGTTTTGATAGACTTTGACTCTATTGTGGGGAAGGAGGAGCTCTTTTTCTTTTATTGACCTTTTTCTTGAGGTGATTTGGTTAAGCAGGAAAAAAGAATTAGGCAGTTTTGACACCTCACCCTTTATTCTATTAACCGAACTACATAATCCTCTCCTTTGCTCAGTTTGATTTTCCCTTTATTGAATTTTGCTTTCCATGATGTTCTCATTTCCCTTATTAGATTAAATCAGATTGTTCTTACCCATCCAACATTATCCCTTTGGGAGAGCAAAATTCTGTCTCCTGAGAGAAAAATGTAAAGAAAATCTACTTAGAGAAGATTACTCAGCTACTGTTATTATCCATTTCCAATTTCCTTTTTACTTTACAGAGTAAGTTTGACTCATTCCCTCATGGCAAACTTTCCTCCTTTCTACTATGTAATAAGAATAAGGACAGGTCATCTATAATAGATGACTCCTAATGTAAAGTGCAGAACCTCAGGATTGATAAGACATGTTATATATGATAGGCCAGAGAAACTCATAGCTTATTGCTTGTGCTTGCAGCTAGTGCTTTTGAATCCATGAAACTGTCCCACTGAACCAAGAATTATTTGGGAAATTGTATTAGAGCATTTAACTGACACACAGGTGATGCTCTTTTGATGATTATGATGGAACTGCTGAAGGTCTGTGACAACAAGAATGTGGGAACAGAGCAACTTTGTCGCTTTGCATTCTATTTCACTTCTGCACAGATTGAAGAGAAAGCTAAAGATACACAGCCTTAGTGGAAATTAGGTTTCTGTTCTTTACAAACTGACATTTAAACCTCAACATAGAAATTTATATGGAAGTTCTTTTTCTTGGTTTTAAAAATTGTTAAAAAACAGTTTACTTTTTCGTTGTACTACCAAACACTTTTTTTTTTTTAATGTCTGTTCTTGTCCAAAGTATAATGAGTAGATACAAAGCCCAACGAATCATGGAACAAGAGAGAGAAAGAGAAAAGGGGTGGGGAGACAGAGGGAGAGAGGGAGAGTGTTTGCATGTGCATGTGCTGTGTGTTTTCTAACCCAGCATCTTAAATTCTCTTGAGGTCACCCTGTCAGCATCAGTTCTGTGGCCTGGATTTAGTTGAATCAATCCTAATTGCAATTCTGCACAGGTCTGGTCCTCTGTGGAGATTGCAGATGAATGACAGTGCAGTGGCAGAAAAGATAAATATGCTGGCAAATAAGATCCTGGCTCTCCACAGAGGATGGAATAAATTACTTTACCAGTAGAGTGGAGGTAATATGTTGAAGAGAGAAAGTGAAATCGAAGCCACTTTAATACTAGTTTTTTTTAAGTTTAAAATAAGGCATTTTAAACTTACATAAAACACTGATGGTGATCTGTTTCTATTTAGAATGCATTCCATTGCCCTCTATCATGAGAAATAATGGCATGCGCTAATTTTGTTTATGCAGATGACAGCCTGGACAATTTTAATTCATGTAGCATCGTCTGGTAGCTGAAGGCCCTGTGTAACTGTGGTGTAGCATATTGATTAGTAATTTGATAAATACACAAAATGGCACATTGAGCTTTAGGTGCTTCATGCAAAATGTATTTAAATGACCTTGACTAATTAGAGTGCATAGCTGCAAGGCAATACTGTATGAACGTGAGCCAGTTTGTTGGTCTGGAGATTTATGTGGGTTTATGAATATGAAGAGACCTGCACACAAACACTAAGACTTCTATCAAGGAAGTAGATAGAATACATCATCAGGAGATAAATCTTATTTTTCAATGTGAGAATTATTACCTTCATCCTGTAAAATTAATTCAATGATCTTACATCTAAAATATGTTTCATGGATTTTTAATTGGCAAATGTATAAACATATTTTGCTAGGATTAAATAACCAGGACAATATTTTTAAAATAGTCTTAAAATAATTATTTTGTTATACTTAAACATGAATATTAATTCTTCCTACTGATTATTAGCTCTTTAATTTTATACCTGTATAAAGTGTGAAGTTCCAAAATAGTGTTATCCTTATAGACTATACATCCACGGTTTACCATCACACATTATGTTAGATGTCCTGTAATTATATCTTGAATTAAACATTCTTATTAGACATCATGGATGAAGTACAGGTTTTTACTCTATTCTTTTTATTCTATTTTTTATCTTAAGATTTTATTTTAATTCCAGTTAACATGAAGTGTTATATTAGTTTCAGGTTTAATATATACTGATTCAATACTTGTATACATCACCCGGTGCTCATCACGACATGTGCACCCCTTAATCCCTATCATCTACTTCGCCCATCCTCCACTCCCTTCTCTCTGGTAACCATCAATTTGTTCTCTATAATTAAGGATCTGTTTCTTGATTTCTCTCTCTCTCTCTCTCTCTCTCTCTCTCTCTCCCCTTTGCTTCCTTGTTTGTAACACATATTAGTGAAATCATATGGTATTTGTCTTTCTCTGACTGGCTTATTTTGCTTGGCTTTATACTGTCTAGCTCCATCCATGTTGTTGCAAATGGCAAAATTTCATTCTCTTTTATGGCTGAGCAATATTCCTGTGTATATGTGTGTGTATGTGTGTGTGTGTGTGTGTGTGTGTGTATCTGTAGATAGACACTTGGGTTGCTTTAACTATTTGGCTATTGTAAACAATTCTGCAATGAACCTGGAGTGTGTATATCCTTTTGAATTACTGTTTTTATATTATTTTTCTGTTTTGACTTAAATTCCAGTTAGTTGATATACAGTGTGATATTAGTTTCAAGTGTAAAATATAGTGATTCAATACTTCCATACAATACCCAATTCTCATCATAACAAGTGCACTCCCTAATTGCTATTATCTGATTAACCCATCCTCCTTCCCACCTTCCCTCTGGTAATCATCAGTTTGTTCCTTATAGTTTTGATTTTGTCAAGAGGTCACATAAATATAAATGTTTAGTTACAGCCTTTTGAAATATGCTTCTTTGATCCCTGCAGTGCCTAATGTAAGGGTCTGTTTTTTTTTTTTTCCTTCTCCATGCACCTGCAGTGTTCCTCCCTCTGAGGATAGTCCTCCTTTGACTGCATCTCTGCCCTTCCTATCCTCTTTGACAGGGCCTCTTCTTTACATCTACCTCTGGGGAGTCTGTTCTGCTAGTCTTTGAGTCATTTTCTGGGTTATTTACACTGAGGTGGGTATTACCTAGTTGGATCCAAGAGGTGAGGTGAGCTTAGGATCTTCCTACTCTACCATTTTCCACAGAAGTACAGTAGAGTCTTTATTTCAAAGCCTATTTTGTCTGATAGGAGTATAGTTACATTGGCTTTCTTTTAACTTTCATAGACTATCTTTTTTTAACCCTTCACTTTCAGTCTGTGTGTCCTTACTTTTGAAGTCAGCTTCTCATAGGTAGCATGGGTCTTGTCTTTTATCCATCTGGCCACTCTATGTCTTTTAATTGGAGATTCTAGTCCATTTATATTTAATTATTAATACACATGTGCTCATTTCTATTTTTAAATTTTTTTCTCACTATCTTTATAGTACCTCTCTGTTTTTTTTTTTTTCATTTTCTCTCTTCCCTTGTGGTTTGATGAATTTCTTTAGCATTATGTTTAGATTTCTCTTTCATTTAATTTTATGTATTTATGTTTTTGCTTTGTGGTTACTCTGAGGTTCACATGTATCATTAAATATGATATTTTTTAAAGTTGATTAACAACTTAAATATAAACACACTCCACAACTCTGCATATTTACTCCCTCCATCCCACAGTTCATGTTTTTGATGTGACATTTATCTATTTAAAAACTATTAATAGTTTTTTTAAAAAAATATTTGTTTATTTTGAAAGAGAGGAAGAGGGGTGGGGGGCAGAGGGAGAGAGAGACAATATCAAGCAGGGTACTCTCTGAGCATGGGGCCAGATGTGGGGGCTTGATCTCACAACCCTCAGGTAATGACCCTGAGATCACGACCTAAGCTGAAATCAAAAGTTTGATGCTTAACTGAGCCACCCAGGGATCCTTACTTCATACACTTTTCTGGAAGTCTAATATGCTGGCCTTTTCTGGAAGTCTAATATGCTGGCCTTCTTTCTCTTTCAACTTATCCTCAACCGAGGCCTTTAATCTAGCCTAAATCTCTCCAGTCCCACCTTAAGCAGAGAATCTTTGTAGAATTGATGATTAAACAAAATTATCTATTTAGGAATTTTAGTTATGTCATTGAATACAGTGTTAGGCAATCTGTGAAGATTCAATATATCAGTAACTTTAATAGGCTAATTTACCAGATGAATCAGCCTTCACAGACTTCCTGCAGATTTTTGCCTCACTTTGGTCTTTGGAGTTAGCATCTCTGAGGCCAAAGCCTGAGATTCTCTATTATTAAGGAACACCTTAAGTGAGTCTGATGTACTTTAAACTTTGAGATCCACACAATAAATACTTATTATCTGTGAGATTCTACTTTAGAAGATAGTATATAGAACAGATTATCACTATTGATTTCTTCTAGTACCATTATTCTTGGGAATTCAAGGCACAGTATTACTAAAAACCATAAGCTGGAGAGTGTGGCTAAATTATTTTTCTTCCAAAGCAGTTGAATAAAGTAAGATAGTATAAAATTATGGAATTTACTCTTATAAAAATACATAGTTTTACTCCTATAAAAATACATACATAGTATGACAGAAAATCATAAAGATCCAGTTCCATCTAAGAAAAATATTAGCTCATATCAGATTTTGTATATCAGTTTAGCTCAGCCTTTACAAGCTGCTATCACAGAGAAGTAGACGTTAAAAGGTATGTGTTAAACAAAAGAAAACTTGCCCGTATTGAAATTACCAAGAAAAATCCATTCACATATATTGTCTTATCCTTATAGAGTATGTGAATTTGGTGGTAGTTATACTTTCAGCAGTAATTAAATTTTTAAGTGAGAATTTAAAAATAGCTAACCCATTCCACATTTACTCCTTTATTTGCTCTTAAATATTTGTGAACACATAAAAAGGAATTTAAACAGAAGAGACATAATACTTTAGAAATGTTATCTTTATTCTCGAATCCTTTCTCTATTCTCTCTTATAGGGACCTTACTTATTTGGACTCTTTAGCCATCTCTTATATGCAGATACTCTCCACTTTATATCTAGTCTCATTCTCTCCTGAGAGACTATGCCATATGCCCAAAGAGCATTTCCACTTTCTTATCTTTTTATACCAAATTCAATATATTTAAAACAAGTTTAAGTATGACCTTCTCTCCCAAACTGAAACCCACTCTTAGCTTGCCTATTTCTCTTAAAGATAGCACTACTCTTCAAAGCACACAGCCTCTAAAGTTTTGTTTTTCTTTCTTCTATATGACTAAATCTCTCCTATCCCCTATATGATTATTCACTTACTACTTCCTGAAGATTTTTTTCTTAGTTTCTCTAACGTTCATGTTCTACTTTTAATTCCTCCATTCCTGACCATATTTCAGTCTTAGGCATCTCTTACTTAGACTACTTATTATACTTCCTGTATTTCATTTTTTTTAAATTTTTATTTATTTATGATAGTCACAGAGAGAGAGAGAGAGAGAGAGAGAGAGAGAGGCAGAGCACTGGGAGCCCGATGTGGGATTCGATCACGGGTCTCCGGGATCGCGCCCTGGGCCAAAGGCAGGCGCCAAACCGCTGCGCCACCCAGGGATCCCTATACTTCCTGTATTAAGTTTCTCTTATAGCATAGAGAGTTTGTTAAGAATTTTTTAAATATCATGAATATTTGTAAATAAGAAATATACACACATATGTGTATGTGTGCACATATCTACACCTATTTATATTTACATATATATGCATGTATCTGTGTATGCATGTTTATATGAGTCAGCCTTATTTCCTCTCTCCCCTTCTTCTCCCATACTAGTTCCTTTTGAATTCCTGTAGGCTCATGACTTATTCTCCAACATTTTACTGTTACCATCCATCTGTATTACCATCTCTCATTTCAACAACAGCAATATTCTTTTTAATGACTTTTCATGCTTCCATACTTGTACTTATAATCCATGTAATACACATAATGATTATATCCTACATCAAATTCCCTATAACCTTTTAAAATAAAATACATTTTTTGGTCTTTATCAGAATTTACTACAGGACTTATTTTCTACATCATGTTTGACCTCATGTCAAGTCTCTCTTCCTTGACCATGTTATTTTTTGCCATATTAGCTTTTTAAAAACTTTTTTAGAGCCCAGCAGACTCATTCTCATGTCGGTAACTAGAAGGCTTTCTCCAGAATTGTTTTTATGATTTGGCTACTTCTTGCTATTCAGTTCTTTCTTCAACTTATGCTTCACTAAGATATTTTTCTTATGACTGCTTTTCTTTCTAAAGTGGTCAGCCCTGAAAAAAATAAATAAATAAAGTGGTCAGCCCTGCACTTAGAGTCATTGTGTATTCCATTTTCTAGTGTTGTGTTTTCATAGCACTTACCATTGATGTAAATGTGTCATTATGATCATGATCATCATGTATCTCTCTAAACTTCAATGTTTAAACTCCAAAAACGATGTGCATTAGTGCCTAGAACAATATTTGTTACATATTAGGTGTGTGAAAGTAAGGGTTTTGTTAAGCATATAAAAAAGAAGAATGGATATTATAAAGCCTCATTAGAGCTGTAAGATCTCCTTCTATAAAGAACCTTCCTGGATTCATACTCCAAGGTTTGATTTTATAAAAGGAATTAGCACAGTTTCTTACAGTTTTTAAGTCCAGAATGTTTAGAACTCTATATGAAGTGAATTTCTTAGTCATGTGCGTAATGAAAATATCTCTAATTAAATTTTTTTTCTAAGTGCCCTATTAAATTTTTTCCCCTCAGGAATGTATAGTTCAGAAACATAGGTAAATATTAAATGTAAACAGTTTAATATTCAGATACAGAGGTAAATCTGTTAGTAATAATGCACATTTATACAGCAGTAGGAAATTGCCATTACTCTTCTGTTTTACAGATGAGGAATTGATGTACAGAGTATCCTAACTTGCCCTAGGATACAACTGGTAAGTGCAGATAGCTCCAGAAAGCGTATGCTTAACCACTGTGCACATTGCCTTCCTAATAAACCACAATAGAGCAAAATAAAAGGAAATCAAAATAGATAATGAGAAAGAATAATGAAGCCAGGAGCTAAAATTTGAGGCAGCAAAGAGCAGAGTAATGATACACAAATAAACTTCGGAAACTTTTCCAGAATACATATAAAATGGAGATGAAATAATAAGAGTAGAGTGAAGATAGTAGGCAATGGAGAACAAATCATGAAAATATAATCATAAATATTACCTATTATATAATAAACAAAGTAAGCCCATGGGACAGGAATTATAATGAAAGTAATGTGAAGAGAAAAAAATGAAAAGTTAAGCATATTTCAAATCTCACAAAGACAAGATGGATTTTAGACACAGTTCACTGTTACAAGATAATTAAAGAAAAAGAATACACACACCGCACACAGAGAGACTTCTAAAAATTTCTGAATTAAGAAGATGTTTTCTTGAAGTAAAATAAAGACAGGTAGAACTTTTAAAACAATAAATGGCAAAGATAAAACACCATTTTTATAACTCTTAGTGAAAAATGATTGTGGTTCAAAAATTGTTTTCATGTTGCTCAGTTATCAACCAGATGTTACATTTAAAAAAAAAAAGTTCAAAAGACATTTATATTGTGATTACTAATTGACAAATAAAGATAACTCAAGAATAAAGATAGCAAAGATATAAGAAATCTGATGATATGCATTGAAATCAATTAAATGTATTTGTGTATTTGTATTTGATTAAAATCATTAAACTCTACTTAAAAAAATATGGGTGTGATAAGTATAAGTAATACCTATAACCTTATAAATACATATAAGATAATATGAAAAAATAAGAATTACAAAAATACTTTGTTCAGATATGTTCAATTATATTCCATTTTTTGGCTTGGAAATATTATGATTTAGTAATCTGACCTAGTATTTCTTTAGTTCCTGTGAACTTTATAATTAAAACCGTCTTGCCTTATACTAGCCTATAATTATAGTTTTTACCGTTTGTGTATAATATAAAAATGAATTTTTTTCACAACTGTACATTTATTTGTTAGCGTGCCTCAAATAGCAAGATATCATGGCCTAGACAGTAATGATTCTTTTTTGTGTTACAAGAAACTGGAGATAGTGATTCTAGTCTTGGGTTAGGGCTTCAAAGCCATCAGGACTTGTAATCAAGTTTAATGACTTTAATAGTATATTAATTATTTATGATGTTTAATAGTGTAGGCCTTACTATATTCAGAATTTAGCCCCAATTCAGTCTGGAATGTGGCCTCTCTAAACTCTATCTTCCTCATTAGGTAATTAAACAAAAATATTCCCTTAATTTTTTTTGTAAAGATTAATGATAAAATGTCTGGCATATAGTAAGCAAGCAACACATGATAACTATTACTGCTATTTTTAATATTATTGTTAGTAGTAGTAGTAGTAGTAGTAGATATATTACTGAACTAAAAATTACTAATTGGTGAGTAATGTAATAATGACCAAACAAGAAAACAAATATTTTAAATAACTGATTCAAGTTCTAGAACTATTGAAAGTTCTTAGTATAAAATATGTATTACTAGATATTATAAATAAACTGTATTTTGGGGTGTTTGGGTGGCTCAGTCGGTTAAGCATATGACTCTTGATTTTGGCTCAGGTCATGATCTCAGGGTTATGAGAATGATCCCTGAGTCAGATTCTGTGCTCAGTGAGGAGTCTGCTTGGGATTCTTTCTCCGCTCCCTCTCCCTCTGTCCCTCCCCCTGCTCTCTCTCTCTCAAATAAATAAATAAATAAATAAATAAATCTTTAAAAAATTAAACTGTATTTTGTTGCTATGGAAAAATGAAAATCAGAGTGAATTTTACTATCTAACTCTGTAATTAAATTATAAATGGAGGGAGAAACATTTTTTATTAATTATCAGATAAGGTTAATTAAATGAAAGTTAATGAAGTTTCCTGTCAATTTCATTAAAGATGCTTAAATGGTGGAGAATAATAAATCACACTAATGCTGCAAAGTTTAAACCAATGAAGTATAATACCTGAGTTGGCTGACTGGGGTGACAGCTGTCACCCATATTCTCTTTCTTAATGCTACTTGATAGAAGATTCTCATGTATTTCAAGTCCTCCAAAGCCTCAAATTTCCAGTAAACAAAAATTAGTCCCTTGAGGCAGAGTCTTCTTGTCGCTTTTACAATAACAATTTTGTCTTAGTAATAGGATTCTGACTTTACTCTGAGTAGCAATGTGTCCAGTTAAAAGGCAATATTCCAGCTTTTGTACTTCAAGGTGGACAGTAAAATATACACAGAAATTATTGGGTGATACTTTATGTAATGAATGCTTATTGAGAGTGATGCCACACGGTAAGCATACATACTTTTTTGACATCCTCCTCAATCTGTCGTGCTTATAATTCAGACAGGACTTCTGGAATTCAGCAATCATCTAAGACTATAATGCTGCATTGAGCAGAAACTCCCTGGGCTAAACATGGTAGAGCACAAAGATAACAGGAGGTTATGTTCTTGATGTCCCATGGAGCTACTAAACCAACTGAGAATTATCCACTTTTTGTGTTAGCAGAAAGAGAATTAAAGATTTATCTTATTCAAACCTTTGCTATTTACGATCTTTAGTCCTAGAATTTATTGCACTCATTTAAAAGGCTCGAAGTATAGAACCAAAAGGCAAGATGGCAGATGTTCTATCTCTTTGGAAAATTATCATCTCTTTATACAATAGCACTTTATACCCATCATCTCTTTATTATTCTGTTCACTGGCAATTTCTTTCTCTTCTAAAATTTTTGAATTCTGATTTCTTTATCTCTGTAGCTAAAATCTATTTTTCATGATGTTGTGAGAATGTCATGAGATAATTATGCATGAAAATATTTGTAACTATTAAGTTTACTTGAAAACTTTAAAATTGCAAGGACTGGGGATGGTAGTGGTCAAGACAAATATGGACAAGATAAGGTATTTTAGTCAAACTCTCTTGTTTTATTACTGTTTCACTCTAAAACAACATCTATCCATTGATGCACGATTAAAATTTTAAATAAAAGGTTAAAAGAATAGGTAAAGAATGAGAGGGGTAGGGAAGAAATGTAATCAGATGTTTTCCATATCATAGTTAATATGATAGATTGCTCAACGTATACAAGTTATGCTTTCTGAATGTTGATGTTATACCACTTCTGTTTTATGGAAGACCTACATTAGTATGGTAACAACTTTTTTTCTGTAAACATTAAACCTTCTTTGGATTTCTTTTGGTTAGAAAAAAACAGATATTAATGTAGGTGTTTTGTAAAGTTAAGTGGCATAATGCAAACTTTCAGAAAACGGGATACTCTTTGTTTTACACCATTTTGGCTTAGGGCTTCTTAAGAAAAGTTTCATTAAGAATGTTCTACTTTCAGATAGTGGTAGGAACCCACTTCTTATTTAATCTGTACAATACCCCTGAAGGATAGATATCGTTTTACTCCTGTTAAGAATATTCAAGGATGTCTGGGTCACTCAGCAGCTGAGCATCTGTCTTTGGCTCAGTTGGTGATCCTGGGGTCCTGGGATTGAGTCCTGCATCAGGCTCCTTGTGAAGAGACTGCTCTCCCTCTGTCTATGTCTCTGCCTCTCTCTCTCTGTGTCTCTCATGAATGAATAAATAAAATCTTAAAAAAAAAGAATATTCAGGGACGCCTGGGTGGCTCAGCGGTTGAGTGCCTGCCTTCGGCTCAGGGCGTGATCCCACAGTCCTGGGATCGAGTCCCACATCGGGCTCCCTGCATGGAGCCTGCTTCTCCTTCTGCCTGTGTCTCTGCCTCTCTCTCTCTGTGTATCTCATGGATAAATAAAATCTTTATAAAAAAATATTCAGATACTAAGTGTCAAATATGTTAGCTAACTTGCCTAAGGTTGTACAGCCAGGATTGGAAACCAAGGTCTTTCTTTCCACTACATGGTTTTTAATATCACACCAGTTTGGATATAATTATAAATAATTTCATGTCCTAGCAGATAGATGTCCTAGCTAATTGTATTTTATTTAGTTACAGGGAATGCTTTATTTTAATTTTAATTTTTAAAGATTTTATTTATTTATTCATGAGAGACACAGAGAGAGAGAGGCAGAGACAAAGGCAGAGGCAGAAGCAGGCTCCATGCAAGGAGCCCGATGTGGGACTCGAACCCGGGAATTTGGGATCATGCCCTGAGCCAAAGGCAGACACTCAACCACTGAGCCACCCAGCCATCCCCAGTGAATGCTTTACAATAAACAATTCTTTAAAAATATCTAGTTTCTATTTTGATCAATTTACTTGGTAAAACAGCAGCTAATACTTGTATTTCACAGAAAACTTTTGACCAGCTAATTCTTTATAAAAAAACTTTTACTCTAGTCAGAAAATACAAGATGATAAATCTGGGTTAGTTATTGTACAATAGCAAAATGTGTGACTGCAAAGGAATTTCTTGGACAGTGATTTCTCTTTACTAGCTGATATTCTATTATGTGGTCATGAGATGACATTCATAGATAGGACTCCATGAAAAAATTAAATTTTAGTTAAATGTTCATTCTAAAGTCATCATGAGGCTCGAAAAATAATTTTTTTGTGTCTAAAAAGATAGATATGCCAACATACTGGAAGTATTTCATAAAAGGAAACTAAGTGAATCCTGTGGCTCATAAAATGCAAGTATAGAAGGAAGTATTGAGTTTTAATGCACATGGCTATTTTATAATTTACAAGTGCTATATCATATATATTACCTCATTTAATCTCACAAGACCATGAAACACACATTCTGATTACAGAGATGAAATCAGAATAAAAACTATAAGAACTTTCTGAAGATCACACAGATAGTAAGTAACTGACACATGACTTGAACCCGAGGATTTTGACCCAGTTATATCTTGAACAGTAAGATAATATGGGAGAACCTCCAGAAGCAGTGATTCTTTGTCCATATTTGGTTCTAAATTATTTTATTTACATTAGTTTATCTCATAAAATCCTTCTGAGACTATCCTTTTGTATTCATTCATTGGTTCTTTCATTGAATATATATTGAGTACCAATATATACATTAATACATACATTGAGGATATAGCAATAAATAAATGGAAGAAAAATTCCTCCCCTTGTGGAATGTATATTTTAGTGCAGAGGAGACAAAAATTAAAATAAATAAGAAAACGAGTGTTATATTTGTATAACATAGCCATTCAGAACTCAAATTCTGTAGTTACATTGTCTGGATTAAGCCCCAAAGACTCTACTTATATAAAATTTATAGGTAGATTAGGAAACATGGACTTTATTTTCCTAACACATGAAATGGGAATACAATAGAAATTATCTCCTTATTTTTTAAGAGAGATTAAATTTAGGACTCTGAAGATTAAGTGAGGTAATGGAAGCCAATTCTAGAATGGTTTGCTCAAAATAAGCCCTTGATGAATGTTAGTTGCTATTTAATAGGAATAATGAAATTTCTTTTTTATGTATATTTTAGTCATTCATTTAAGACATAAAAGGATCCCTGAAAAGTTGCCCTGACCAGCACTGTTCCTGACCTCTGGGCATGTTCCTTCACTTCAGCCCAGTCTCCTGTTAGCCAACACTGAGTGCTCAACCCAACCATCTTATGAGCATGGGAGCAACCTTCAATGCTACCCAGTACCAGGGCCCCCTGAGGCTGCTGATGGCTTTGGGGGAGTCTCCCTGGGTACTCAAAGGGCAGCAGGCTCAGCTTTGTGTGCCAATTGCTTTTGATTGAGTACCACGGAGAAGAGGATGAGCAGCTATAAATAAATGTCTTGTGGGTTTTGCTGTCAATTCAAAATTGTGAGTAAGTGGACATGCATAGTTCAAAACTGTGCTGTTCAAGGTCAACTGTTCAGGTTTTTGGGTGGATATAGATTGCCAATTCATTTGAATAAATACAGTGAGGGTGACTGCTGGCTCATATGATAAGAGTATGTTTAGTTTTGTAAGAGAACTGAACTCTTCTAAAGTGGCTGTACCATTTTACATTCTCACCAGCAATGAATGAGAGCTCCTGTTGCTCCACATCCTTACTAGTATTTGGTGTTTTCAGCGTTCCAGATGTTAGCCATTCTAATAGATGTGTAGTGAGTGGCATCTCGTTATTGTTTTAATTTATATTTCCCTGATAA
This sequence comes from Canis lupus baileyi, assembly GCF_048164855.1. NCBI lineage: Eukaryota > Metazoa > Chordata > Mammalia > Carnivora > Canidae > Canis > Canis lupus. The sequence continues at coordinate 9,456,700 of NC_132846.1, read as the reverse complement.
CAGGATGTGGAACATTTCATATGTTTATTTTCTATCTTCATATCTACTTTGGTTAGGTGTCTTTTAACATCTTTGCCCCATTTTTAATTTTGACTTTGTTTTCTTAATTGATTTTTGAAATTTCTTTGTATGCTTTGTTTGACAATCCTTTATTAGATGTGTCTTTTTGCAAGTATCATCTCCAAGTCTATAATTTATCTTCTCATTATCTTTATATTATATTTTGCAGAACAATTTTTGATTTTAATACAGTCCACTTTATCAATTACTTTTTCATAGGTTCTGCCCTTGGTGTTGTATCAAAAAAAGAAAATCACCACACCCAAAGTCATCTAGGTTTTCCTCGAAGTTATATAAGTTAGGAGCTTATAATTTTGCATTTTACACTTAGGTCTGTTATTCATTTTGAGTTAATTTTTTGAAGAGTATAAGATATGTGTCTATACTTACTGTTTTTGCATGTGGATGTCCAGTTATTCCAGCATCGTTTGTGGAAAAGACTATCTTTGCTCCATTGTATTGCATTTGGTCTTTTGTCAAAAATCAGTCGCCTATATTTATGTGGGTCTGTTCATGGGCTCTATAGTGTTCCATTGCTTTATTTATCTATTTTCTACAAATATCACAGTGTCTTAATTACTTTAGCTTTTTAGTCAATTTTAAGTTGTATGTTATCAGTCCTCCAACTTTGCTCTTCAATATCATGTTGGCTCTTGTGGGTATTTTATCTTTCCATTTAAACTTAAGTATCATTCTGTTGATAGTCACAAAATAACTTGCTGGGATTTTGATTGCGTTGAATCTATAGACCAAATTGGAGGAACTGACATCTTAATGATATTGAGCCTTCCTATTCATTAATATGAATCTCTCCATTTATTTAATTCTTTTTTGATTTATTTTGTGAGGGTGTTTTTTCCTCATATAGGTTACGTATATATAGTTAGATTTATACCTAAGTCTGTCTATCTTTCTCTCTCTCTCAAACCTATGGTAACCTAGGTTTTTTGTAGATGTTCCTTAGACACTTGAAAAAGTTCCTTTCTATTTCTTGTTTACTGAGAGGTTTTTTTTTCCATGAATGGGTATTAGGTTTTATCAAATGCTTTTTCTGTTGATTGATGTAATCATGTGTTTCTTCCCTTCTTTAGCCAGTTGGTATGACAGACTATATTAATTAATTTTGGAGTGTTGAATGAGTTTTGTATACCTGGGATAAACCGTATTTGGTAGTAATATATTACGCTTTTTAAATCTTGCTGAATTTTATTTTCTAATATTTTTTTTGAGGATTTCACATTAATGATATTGGCCTATAGTTTTGTTTTCTTGTAATGTCTTTTTCTGAGTTTTTGTATTAGGGTATGCTGGCTCCACACAATGAGTTGAGTAATATTCCACTGCTTTTATGTTCTGAAGCAGAGAATGGTATGTAATTGGAGTTAATTAGTTTAATTTCTTCCTTAAATGGCAGGCAAAATTCACCAGTGGACCATTTGGGGCCTGCTCCTTTTTATTTTGGTAGGTTATTGATTTCTGTAAAGAATATAGGTCTATTCACAGACCTATTCACAGACAAAAGTCTGTTCTTCATGTGTGAATTTTGGTAGTTTGTGTCATTCAAGGAATTGGTACATTTTATATAGGTTATCAAAGTTGTGGAAATATAGTTGCTCATAGCATTTCATTAATACCCTTTTAATGTCAGACAGATCAGTAGTGATGTCCCCTCTTCTATTATTAATATTAGTTATTTGTATTTTTTTTCTTACTTAAACTTAACCTGGTAAGAAGTTTGTCACTTTTATTGATCTTTTTAAGGGACTAGCTTTTAGTTTACTTGATGTTCTTTACTGATTTCTTTTTTTTTTTTTAATTTCAACGATTTATACTCTAATTTTTACTATGCTTTTCTTTTGCTTACTTTGGCTTCTATTTCCTCTTGTTTTCTACATTTCTAATGGGAAAGATAAGATTTATTAATTGTAGATATTTTTCTTTTCTAATATATGCATTAAGTGCTAAAGTTTTCCTCTAGCATTGCTTTCACTGCATCCCACAAAGTTTATGTTTTTGTTTAATTCAAAATATATTTTTAAATTTTTTTCTATTGAAGTTTTTCTTTCATCTATGTGTTATTTGAAATGTTTAATCTCCAAGTATTTTGAGATTTTCTAAGCTATCTTTAGATTTTCAATCTCATTTAGTTCTACTGTAGTCTGAGAGCAGAAATTATATGATTTCTATTCTTTAAAATTGGTTATGGTATGTTTTATGGCCCAGAAAATGGTCTATCATGGGAAATGTTTCATGTGAACTTGAGAAGAATGTGTATTCTGCTGTTGTTGGATGAAGTATTCTATAGATGTTTACTATAACCAGTTGATTGATGGTGTTACTAAGTTCAACTATGTCTTTATTGATTTTCTGCCTGCTAAGTCTGTCTATTTCTGATTGAAGAGTTTTGAAATGTCCAACTATAGTAATGGGTTCATCTATGTGTCATTGCAGTTCTATCAGTTTTTGTCTTCAGTATTTAAAGCACTATTGTTAGTTGTATACATGTTAAGTATCATTATGTCTTCTTGGATAATTGACTCCTTTCTCATTATGTAATATGCCTCTTTATCCCTGATAACTTTCTTTAGTCTGAAGTCCACTCAGTATGAAAGTAGTATAGCTACTTCACTTTCTTTGGATTATTGCTAGTATTGTATCTTTCTTTTTTTTTATAAATTTATTTTTTATTGGTGTTCAATTTGCCAACATATAGAATAACACTCAGTACTCATCCCATCAAGTGCCCCCCTCAGTGCCCATCACCTAGTCACCCCCACCCCCCGCCCACCTCCCCTTCCACCACCCCTAGTTCGTTTCCCAGAGTTAGGAGTCTCTCATGTTCTGTCTCCCTTTCTGATATTTCACACTCATTTTTTCTCCTTTCCCCTTTATTCCCTTTCACTATTTTTTATATTCCCCAAATGAATGAGAACATATAATGTTATATGTTATAATGTTATAATGTTAATCGGCCTTCTCCGATTAACTCATTTCACTCAGCATAATACCCTCCAGTTCCATCCACGTCGAAGCAAATGGTGGGTATTTGTCGTTTCTAATGTCTGAGTAATATTCCATTGTATACATAAACCACATCTTCTTTATCCATTCATCTTTCAATGGACACCGAGGCTCCTTCCACAGTTTGGCTAATGTGGACATTGCTGCTATAAACATCGGGGTGCAGGTGTCCCGGCGTTTCATTGCATATGTATCTTTGGGATAAATCCCCAGAAGTGCAATTGCTAGGCCATAGGGCAGATTTATTTTTAACTCTTTGAGGAACCTCCACACAGTTTTCCAGAGTGGCTGCACCTGTTCACATTCCCACCAACAATGCAAGAGGGTTCCCTTTTCTCCACATCGTCTCCGACATTTGTTGTTTCCTGCCTTGTTAATTTTCCCCATTCTCACTGGTGTGAGGTGGGATCTCATTGTGGTTTTGATTTGTATTTCCCTGATGGCTAGTGATGCGGAGCACTTTCTCATGTGCTTGTTGGCCATGTCTGTGTCTTCCTCTGTGAGATTTCTCTTCATGTCTTTTGCCCATTTCATGATTGGATTGTTTGTTTCTTTGCTGTTGAGTTTAATAAGTTCTTTATAGATCTTGGATACTAGCCCTTTATCTGATACGTCATTTGCAAACGACAAAGGAGGAAAGACTATCCACTGGAAAAAGGACAGTCTCTTCAATAAATGGTGCTGGGAAAATTGGACATCCACATGCAGAAGAATGAAACTAAACCACTCTCTTGCACCATACGCAAAGATAACTCAAAATGGATGAAAGATCTAAATGTGAGACAAGATTCCATCAAAATCCTAGAGGAGAACACAGGCAGCACCCATTTTGAACTTGGCCACAGTAACTTCTTGCAAGATACATCCATGAAAGCAAGAGAAACAAAAGCAAAAATGAACTATTGGGACTTCCTCAAGATAAGAAGCTTTTGCATAGCAAAAGACACAGTCAACAAAACTAAAAGACAACCTACAGTATTGCATCTTTCATTTTTTTTAAATTTTTATTTATTTATGATAGTCACAGAGAGAGAGAGAGAGAGAGAGAGAGAGAGGCAGAGACACAGGCAGAGGGAGAAGCAGGCTCCACTCAGGGAGCCCAATGTGGGACTCGATTCCGGGATTCCAGGATCACGCCCTGGGCTGAGGGCAGGCGCTAAACCACTGAACCACTCAGGGATTCCCTGCTTTTATATTTAAAATGGTTTCTTGCAAACAACATATAGTTGGGTTGATTTTTGATCTACTCTGACAATTTCTATATTTTAGTTGGTCATTCACATTCAAAATGATTACTGATATAGTAGAATATCTAATATATCTGTTACTAATTTTTATTGGTTGCCTTTATTTATATAGTTAATATACAGTGTTACATTAGATTTGGGTTTACAATATAATTCTATACATTTTTCAATGCTCATCAATATAAGTTTACTCTTAATGGTCTTTTATCTATTTCATCCATCTCCCCACCCACCTTTCCTCTAGCAACCACCAGTTTGTTCTCTGCATCTGTTCTCTGTGAGTGTTGTCTCTCTTTTCCTTTGTTAATTTGTTTTGTTTCTTATATTCCACATATAAGTGAAATAAGATAGGCATTTGTCTTTTTTTTTTTTTTTTTTTTTTACTTATTTCATTTAGCATTATGCCCTTTAGGTTCATCCATGCATTGCAAATGGCAAGATTTTATTCTTTTTTATTGGGAGGGGGTAAGTAATACTCCACAGAGTGTATTTACATATGTTTGCATATACATCTGCACATCTGCTTTATCCTTTCATTTTTTGATGGGCACTTGGGTTGCTTCCTTATCTTGGGTATTGTAAATAGTGCTGCAAAAAACAAAGGGATGCATATATCTTTTTAATTAGTCTTTTCATTTCTTTTGGGTAAATAGCCCGTGGTGGAATCACAGGATTATGTGGTACATTTATTTATTTATTTACTTTTTATTTACTTATTTATTTTTCAAGGAACCCTCCATACTGTTTTTCATAGTGGCTGCACAAATTTGCATTTCAAGAACAGTGCAGGAAGGTTCCTTTTTCTTCACCTTGCCAACACTTGTTATTTCTTCTATTTTTGATTTTGGCCATTCTGACAGGAGTAAAGTGATATCTCATTGTGGTTTTAACTTGAGTTACATGATAATGAGTGATGTTGATCATCTTTTCATGTGACTGATGGCCATCTGTATGTTTTCTTTGAAAATAATGTCTATTCAGGTCTTCTGACCATTTTAACTGGATTATTTGTTTTTTTGATGTTGAGTTATATAAGTTCTTTATATATTTTGAAGCAACTTTTTAAACAGATTTTATTTATTTATTCATGAGAGACAGAGAGAGAGAGCCAGGGACATAGGCAGAGGAAGAAGCAGGCTTCTCACAGGGAGCCCGATGTCGCACTTCATCCCCATCCGGAGATCATGCCCTGAGCGAAAGGCAAATGCTCAACCACTGAGCCACTCTGGCGTCCCATATAGTTTGGATATTAACCCTTTATTGGATATAACATTTGCAAATATCTTCTCTCATTCAGTAGATTGTTTTTTTGTTTTATTGATGGTTTCCCTTACTTTGCAGAAGCACTTTATTTTAGTGTAGTCCCGATAGTTTATTTTTTATTATTTTAAAGATTTATTTATTTATTAATGAGAGAGACAGAGAGAGAGTCTGAGAGAGAAGCAGGCTCCCCATGTGGAGCCTGATGCGGGACTTGTTCCTGGATCCCGGAATCACACCCGGGGCCAAAGGCAGACGCTCAACCCCTGAGCCACCCAGGCATCTCTAGTCCCGATAGTTTAAAGAAGCTTTAATATCTTTTCTCTTCAAACTATGTCTTTTTCATTTTAATTGATCAGTTTATGATTCAGTTTTTACTCCTTAGTATATTAGTTGCAGTTTTTTTTGTTTTATTTTTTTAAGTGGTTACTGTAGAGTTTGCAATATATATTTACAGAAAAATCAAGACTACTTTCAAATAACACTATAGCAGTTTATGCGTAGTGTGAATACCTTATAATAACAAAATAATCTTAATTCTTCCTTCCCTTCCCTTGCATCATAGCTGCTATTTATTTTGCTTATATATGTCTGTCATTTATTTCACTAACACATTGTAAATATACATACATATGTATTTAAATGTATTATTGAAGCTACTAAATTAAAGCTACTGAATCAATTAAAAAAGGAAAAACAAAAGGTGTTTTTATCTTTATTTATTCCTTCTCTGATGCTCTTCCTTTCTTTGTGTAGATTGTTTTTCTGATTAATGTCATTTTTCTTCTCTCAAAAACTTTTTTTTTTTTCATTTATTGGAAGGCAGGTCTAGTGGCAACAAATACTCTCAATTTTTATTTATCCAAGAAAGTCTTTATTTTTCCTTTACTTTTGAAGCTAATATCTTTAGTGTTAAAAAATATTTCATTAGCTAGATGTACCATAATTTATCCATCCATTCATCTATGGAAAGACATCTTAGTTGCTTCCAAGTTTCGGCAATTATGAACAAAGCTGCTATAAATATGTTTGTGTAGACTTTTGTTAGAACTAAAATTTCACTTTATGTGGGCACACACCAAGGAATATGATTGCTAAATCACATAGTAAGAGTATGTGTAGTTTTGTAAGCATTGCCAAACTGTCTTCCAAAGTGGCTGTAGTAACTGAGAGTTTCTGTTGCTCTATAGCCTCATTAACATTTGGTGTTACCATTGTTCTGGATTTTGGCCATTCTTATAGTATGCTGTGGTATCTTATTGTTAATTTGCAATTCTTAATGATGTGATATTGAACATCTTTTTATATAATTATGTGCTATCTTATATCTCCTTTGGTAAGGCATCTGTTTAAAGTCTTTTAAACATTTTAAAAATGGTATTTTTCATTTTCTTGTTGTTGAATTTTTAGATTTTTTTCTTTACTTTTATGTATATTTGGGAAAACAGCCCATTATCAGATGTGTTTTTCACAAATATTTTCTTCTAGTCTGTGATTTGTCTTCTTAATCCCTCGATGTTTATTTTTCTTACAATGCATCCTGAATTTTTCCAAAATTCTGTGGAAAATTTAATTTAATTTTTGGAGAAAGAATCATTACAATCTATAAAGTTGCTTGGCAGAATTAGATTTTACTTATTTTATCATTTTTATGTACTCACTATTAATTGTAGTAAAATAAATATAACCAATGTATTATGTTTAAATTTTAATCTTTAGTTGAAAACCATTAAATATTTGAGGCTCAAGGAGGCAGACAGGAGCTATTAAAACCATAATAAAAATAAATATTTCTTAAATTTAAAATTTCTTAATTTACAATAATGAAAATCAATGATCAATTATAGTGAGAAACAAAAAGTTCTTTTTTTTAAAAAAAAGATTTTATTTATTCATGAGAGACACACAGAGAGAGGCAGAAGCATAGGCATAGGGAGAAGTGGGCTCCATGTAAGGAGCCTGATGTGGGACTGGATCCCGGGAATCTAGGATCACACCCTGAGCCAAAGGCAGACGCTTAACCACTAAGCCATCCAGGTGTCCCAAGAAACAAAAAGTTTTTGAATAATAGAAATATATTTGATAACTTTCAAACATCCTTTTCCTTAGGTAATTATTTCCATATTCACCCAAATTTATCAGAACTTCCAATGAATTACATTAGATAAGCAGCAGTTTCAACTTTTATCTTGCTCACCTTTGGAAGGAAGAATGCACGTTAAATCATCATAACTCAATGAAGCTTGACTATGTAGTTGAAACTGTATAACACAATTATTATTAATCCAATTTATATATCCAAAATAACATTGTGAAATAAAAAATATTTTAATCAGAGTTTATATGCAGAATAGCAATTAGAAACACAATGTAATCTCTGTGAAAGCTCTGGAATAATAAAAGTTATTCCCATTACTATTACTAAAATCTCATAAAATGTACATCTTGATATCCCTTGGAAAAGGTGAAAATCCACTTATAATTCCTTAGGAATGAATAAACGCAGTCAACCCCCAAAGAATTAAGATAAGATGAGAAAAAGCTATAAGAATAGATCTCTTGAGCCTGAGAAACTAAATTCATTTGCTGAGGTGCAATAAGAAATAAGCAAAGCAATGTGAAAAGTAGAATAAAGAATCTGGAGACACAGAAGTCAAGATGACACAGAAATTCTCTGAGCTTTGAAACAAGTTTCCTACGCATTCTTTCATTGATGGCTACAAGAGGTTCCATTTGAAGAAATGCTTGTTTACTTTGTTATCATCAATGTCAGACTTCTTTAAGGAGGCTTATAACAAATGATGGAGCAAACAGTGAATCTGCTTATTAAAAGAAATAACTACACTGAGTTTGAACAAAGATATTCTCTTAGAATTTGAGAATATGTAATCACTACTACATGAAATCTGTACACATTAGGCAAACATACAATACCACATAAGTAAGTATACCTTATGCAGCCATATACATATATGTAGATTTACACAGTATTATTATAAATCTGGAAACTGGAGCTTCCATTTTCTTTAAGAATCTGTCCCATAACAAGGCTGTACAGTATTGGAATCCAGGACTGAGACTATAGAGTCAAATAGTTCAAGAAGGTGGTACAGACATAGTGTAAGAATATTCAAACAGATTAACCAATGCATTATTCTCCATCACTTAGGAAAAAAAAAAGAAGTAAAGAGATTTGTATGTGATGATATTTATATTTATAAGATGGATCCTACTGGCACCAATCCTACTCTATTCCTAGCAATAACTCGGTAATATTCAAAATAGTAATATTCTGAATTTACCTATCAGGTGATGTTTGGAAAAAAGTTATTGTCCAGTAGTAACAGAGCAGTACCCTCAGTTGGAGTTCCCTTATTTTTGAAAATTATAGCAACCCCGATAATTTTTTTTTGAAATTTCCTTTATGTATATAGGTTTTAAAAGACTTGGTTTCTGTGTGACCTAGATGTAAAGTCAAAGGCATCTCACATTGTACAATTCACACGTTCTTAAGATGGGTATAAAGTGATATTCTATGATACAGATCATTGAGTCATATTTTAAATTTATAGGAATACTTTTATAAAGTGTATTGCCATATCTTGATCTTTTTTAATTATAAATATTCATGGAGATTTTTAAAAATTTAATTTAGTATGCTAAATGTTTTGCTGCATAATCTTCATTATTTTTTCAAACTCTACAGTGTTGTCTAAATTGTAATATGTCTGGGCAGCTCAGATGGCTTGGCAGTTTAGCGCCCAGGGCCTGATCCTGGAGACTTGGAATGGAGTCCCATGTCAGGCTCCCTGCATGGAGCCTGCTTCTCCCTCTGCCTGTGTCTCTGCCTCTCTCTCTCTCTCTCTCTCTCTCTCTCTCTCATGAATAAATAAATGAAATATTTTAAAAAATAATAATTAAAAAAATAAATTATGTCTAAGAAATTCATGCAGCATTGTAGTACCCACAGAACTCCAATATCATGCAATGAATATAGAAAGAACTCGATATTGGCTTCTTGACCTAAATGATAGGAAAGATTTAGGAAATGCACCTGTAACTAAAATTTTGTTCTTAATGATGATGATGATGATGATGGTGATCTTCAGTATTAGACTCTGTCTTGTTCTGAGTCTTTATTCTTCTTCTAACAGCTGAGAATTGTTGAGTTTTTTCACTTCAGATTTCTTTCATAATTCCTGAAGTTCCTAATGAGAATTTAAAGCTTTCCAGCTAATTCCTGTGTATAAACTTTGAAGAAGCCAACCATTGGCTAACCAGTGTTGCACATCAGACTCTGAAACATTTGCCCCTAAATAGAACTCTACTATTATTGGTAGGTTATCACAGTCCTAACTTTCCTGGATTTTATGTGAATCTCACTTTCAGTCCTCTAATGTCATCTCAGGAGTTCTCTTCAGGAACTTTTATCTACCCTGATGTTCTGACTCTTCACTTTGAAATGTAGGCATTGTCTAAATCCTACTTAAAACCAGTAACTCATTGCCTACACTGTTGTACTGGTCAGACTCTGCAGTGTCTTATAAACATTCAGTTCATTATCAGGAAATAGCAATAGAGCTGAAGGGCTCTTGCAAATCTCTTGATTGATAGCTGTGAAGTTATCAGTGTAAACATAGATCTCTACATCAATGCTGAATACTCAGATCCTGTTGCCCTGTGTGTGGAAGTGAGTGAGGGATGTGCAGCAGAAACACAGTAAGTATAAGGAAGAGGAAAAGGGGTTTCTTTATTTTCTACTTTTTCTCCTTCTCAATTTCCTCATTATGGACTATCTCAAGATTGCCACCCAGCCACTGGGATGAGGAGCCTGGAAAAAGATTGCATCAGAGACTGAAATAGTAGATCATTACTTATAGGGACTAGAGGTGAATTTTCCATGAAGAGCTACTTTGAACCTAAGAAGTACAGCAGCATAATTACTAAAGCAATGAGCGTATGGCCCAGAAAACAAATCTAGGAAACTAATAAATTTTAAGTTTGTGAATATCCTTTGTAGCTTTGCATATCACTCACCAAAACATTTGCCAGATGATGGCAAGAAAAGAATTGCTGCAGGCTTATACAGCCTTGAGATCAAGATGAAACCAAGAGAGTCAAGATCATTGAGTATAGCTGTGAAAGGATTTTAAAAAATATATTTAATTGACAGAGAGAGCGAGAGAGAGCTCACAGGTATGGTGTGAGGAGGGGCAGAGAGAGGGAGAGTCTCCTAAGCAGGCCCCACACTGAACTCAGAGACTGATGGGGAGTTGGGGGAGAGCTCCATCTCACCACCATCAGATCATGACCCTGAGATCATAAGCTGAGCCAAAACCAAGAGTTGTTCACTTAACTGACTATACCACCCAGGTGCCCCAAGCTGTGAGAGGATTTTATAACCTTATATGGTAACCCAAAAACATGAAGACTGAACTTATTTGTAGTTTTTAATTAAATTGAGTAAACTACTTCTAAATGATAAGTTGTTTTTCTTTCTTAAATATTAAAACTATAATGAGACAAGGAGAGTAGATCAAACTCTCTGTCAGTGAGACATGGCTAAAGATTTGGTCGGGACCTACACACAGTGAATCTATAGATTTCCAATGTCATTTATTTAGCCATTAATTATAACTATAGTATTTGAAGTGGGGCACTAATAGGCAGCTATAGGTAGGGACTCTTGATTAACTTGGTGAATTTGGTGGATTTGGTGAAGAGGTGGCTATAACACCACTGGTTAATCTGGACAAATTAACAAACACTCTAGGAGTTATGTGCATGAGTTATTCATATTATATCAGTTTTTTAATGTGCTTACTTCCAACAGTAATAGTTTTGAGAACAGAAAGGATTCAGTCATCATATTAATAAAAGTAGAATATTTAATGAGTAACACATTCTAAATGAATATTAAATTATATTCGTTGTTATCTTTATAAATTTTTAGGAAAAAATGTCCTAAAGAAGATTAATCACTTTCATCTTAACATTCATCTATAAATGGCTTTGTTTAGTAATCTAGAAAGTCATTCAGACTTTTTTAGTAGTTGTTAGAAACTTCCAACTGGTAAAACAGCAGCCCCAAATATATAGTTGTTTTAAATTT